>NC_133159.1:117417886-118035515 GCF_040802235.1 Manis javanica | reverse complement strand
GGGCAAGTTTGCTATGGATTCAATGTGACCAAAGAATTTGACAGCAAAACATTCTTGGGGTGAAAGGATTATACCCAACTTTATTTCCAGGTGGCAGGTCAGTCACTGAAATCCCGTTCATTCAGAGTAAGTCTGCACACAGCAAGCCGGTCTCTGACTCTGGGCCCCTCTGTCTGCACAACCATCCTCTGGGCCTCTCTGCACAGTCATCCCGCACAGCCGTCCTCTGGGTCTCTGTCCTCTGCTCTGCTCTCCTGCAGCCTTGCAGCCCTGCCACCGTGTCACACCCAGAGCATTGGGTGGAGCTTTTTATATAGAGTCAACAGCCATGTATTGCCCACAGGTGTGCAGTGAGCTAGTCAACCAGGGCCAGGTGAGAATCCTGGCCACAGGAACTCTCATTTTATCCACAGGGGCATCATCTCCCTGGTTTATGACAGGGTCATAGTGGCTCTGCATATACATGAGCTGTATGGAGGAAACACATTCCTTGATAAAGTTAATGAGCCAGTTAAATATGCAGGGTCCCACTAATAGTCCAAGGAACAGCAGAACTGCTTGCCCAGCAAGGCCAGTTAGAAGAGTTGTTAGCCATGGATTCCATTCTGACCATCCCTGGAACCAAGACTTTTTGTTTTCTAGCATCTTATTCCTATGCTGGATGTTTTCTTTTACTTTGGCTAGAGAGCTCTCAACTATGCCAGACCAATTTGCATAAAAACAACAATCTTCTCCAAGGGCTACACATAAGACTCCCTGGGACATGAACAGGAGGTCCAGTCCTCTACGATTCTGCAACACCACTTAAGCCAGGGAATCAATTTGATCTTGCAGCTGAATCATGGTGGTTTCAAGCTGCTCTAAATCTTGGTTAACTTCTTCTGTTAGGGCAGGGGAGCCCTAAGTCTCCCTTTATTAAGGCCGCTGTGCCCACTGCAGCTGGTCCGGCTACACTGAGCCCAACTAGAGCAGAGATCAGCAAAGGAGCAGCCCATTTCGTCCAGGAAATTTCACCGGGGGAAAGGAGGTAGCTCCCTTCGGGCCCACTATAAATAAATATTTGGGGCAGTACTCAAATAAGGATGCCCAGTCCAGGCTGGGCAGCACTATAAATGCAGCAAGCCAGTCCAGTTTCACAGGCACACCATGTGCCGTTTGGGGCCAGGTAAATTAGAAATTCATTAACAGTGGTATTAGCATAGATGTCAGAAAAGTCTTTTTTCTGCTGTTTGGGGGGGCTCTTAGAGGGCCAGAGGCTGGGGGCACTTCCTGTTATGTTGCCCATAGTTAGTTGGGGCCCTGGGTGTAGACACAGAGAATGATTATGAGCAGTGTTGGGAGGCAAAGTGAGCCCTATTCCAGTGTAGTGAGGAGGCCTGGCTCTGCAGCACACCCAGCAGTCCTTAGCCAGCTCAGGCAGGGCTATACTTAGGAGTTGGTGCATGTTTTGCAACATAGGGAACAAGCTAGGATTTTGTTGCATTTTTCTTTTTGGGTGGGATGAAGCTTCTGCCGGGGACAGTCTAGGACCCTCAGGGAGAACTTTATGGGGACCAAAGTATGGGTCTCCTAAGTCTGCCAAGGGTCCATGTAGCCTTAGGGCAAATCTTGGCTTCTTTCACTGAATGGTTATTAGAGCTCCTGGGTCATATCTAAACTTGTACAGGCGGACTCTCCAAGTGTACCCAGTTCCCCACTGGTAATGTAGAGGTTGTTTTATGGTGAGATTAAGTATTCCTGCTGACCCCTGTTTTAGAGAGAGCCAAGGGTTACTAGTTGGCCCTCCTGAATAGGTGACTGCAGTAACACATATCCAGTAGGGGCAATAAAATTGTCTGGAGTTGTTGCAAGGTTTCACTTTTTGGGTTTCAGGGGGGTTATCAAGGCATATGTACATGGGAGGGTTTTCTATGATTCTTTGGGCTCAGCCCAAGTATGTAGGTACGTTCATTTCAGGAAACAGGTGAGGTAGGTAGAGGGTCAGTATGGGACCAGGTGTGATTGCCAGGGGATTAGATGGCTTATATTCATACTTCCAATTACTTTAAGCTAAGATTTTTCCCCTGAAGACAATGTAAAGTTATATAGCTTAGAGTTTCTCCGTTCTGACATGGTTTCAGTAATTAAGCACAGTCCAAATAGGCATACAGATAATAACATCATGGTGTGTGGTACTGGGGAGATGCAGGCAGAGGCTTGGGTGTAGTTAACGGAAACAGGTAAACACAGCAAAATAACCCACGATTACCCAATAGACAATAGAAAGGGCAACTTTTTGAGAAATAGTCCAGTCCTGGGGGCAACAGCAGAGAGTTCAATGCCCAGGATGAAAGACACAATTCTGACTAGGGCCAGGATCCACAGCACGCAGGTGTCCATTAGTCAGAGGGTGATCGTCGGGTGTGGAGGTGGACAGGATCTGGAGGTCTGGCTGGGCCCCCCAATGATGTGCTTCCTCCTCAAGATGATGGGCCCTTCTTACTCTGGAATGATGGACCCACGGAGTGATGCCTGCAACTTTTAGGGCAGTAGGAGTGATTAAAACAACAATGTGGGGGCCAGTCCACTGAGGTATGAGGAGGTCCCTTTTTCAAACTTTGACCCAGACTGAGTCCCCAGCCTGGAAGGAATGCACTGGGGTCCCTAAGGAGATCGGGGCTCTTTCTATGGTGTATTGCCGCAGCTGATTTAGGGTGGCTCCCAAGGCCTGGAGCTGTTCCCTTGCTCCCTTATCTCCTCTCTGGCGTATGTTCCCTGGGAGGCTTCCTAGACATGGGGGAGGGCATCCATACACTAATTCAAAAGGGGAAAAGCCTTGAGTCCCAGGTGTGCAGCAAGCACGCAGGAGGGCCAGGGGCAGTAGGTCCAGCCACGGGAGGCCAGTTTCTTGGCAAAACTTAGCTAGGGTTTCCTTGAGGGTGCTATTCATTCACTCTACTTTCCCTGAACTCTGTGGCCTGTATGCAGTGTGGAGTTTTCGGGTAATGTTGAGAGATTTAGTTAACATTTGTACAGCATCTGCTACAAAGGCAGGCCCATTGTCACTGTGGTTTCTGGATGGTAGACCAAACCAGGGCACAATTTTTCTCAAGAGGACTTTGCTGCCTCCCGGCATTGTTCTCTCCTGGTTGAGAAGGGTCTGACCCACCCACACTATCACTAGGATGTATCTGAGTCCTCTGCTTGGCTGGACATCTGTGAAGTCCATCTCAAGGTCTTCAAAGGGAGCAATTCCTGTTCTCTGGATGTGGGTGGTGGTCGTGGTGCAGATTGAGCATTATTCATGGCACAAGTTATGCACTGCTCACTTACTGCTCGGCACAATGCTGGCAACTGGCTGATGTAGTATGGCTTTTGTTGTTGTTTTTAGGGTGGCTCCTTCAGCTATGTCTCAGTTCTTTTCCTTTTTAGTTGTGCTTGGTTGGAGAGGGTCTCCACTGGGGTGTTAGGGCCATATTAAGGGAAGGAGCTTTATCTGTTTTTTTATTGGCCGCTGTTTTAGCTGCTTTATCTGCTAGCTAGTTCCCCTGTGTTATAGGGTTGTTTTCCTTTCGGTGTTCTTTGCAATGCAGAATTGCTACTTTTTTCTGTACGAAGAGATTGAAGGGTCTTTTTATATCTGGCAGGCCTAGGGCGGGTGCCTGTTCTGAAGCAGCCTTTATTTCCAGGAAGGTGACTCTTGCCTCTTTTGTTCAGACAGGGGGCTTTCAGTCTGGCCCCCCCAGGAGGCTGTAGAGGGGTCTTGCCATTGCTGAGAATCCAGGAATCCAGATTTTTGCAGAACCTAGAGGCCCCCAGGAATTCTTCGTCTGAGGCTGGGGTAAGGAGTTAATGACCTTTTTCTTCTCTGGCCCTAGTGCCCTTTCTCCCTGGGTGAGGAGGAAGCCCAAGTACCAGACTCACTGCTAGTAGATTTGTCCTTTTTTCTATGAGGCTCAGTATCCTGAGTCTGACCGGAGTTGCAGGAGAGCCTTTGTGCCTTTGTGCCTTTTGCACAATTTTCCTGGTTGTCACTGGTAAGGAGGATGTTATCTACATACTGCAGGAGGGCATCCCTTGGAAAGCTGGCAAGAGCTGCAGCCAATGCCTCTCCAAAAAGAGTAGGTGAGTTCTTGAACTCTTGTGGAAGCCATGTCCATGTTAACTGCATCAGCCGCCGTATCTGGTTCAGTGCATTCGAAGGCAAACAAGAGCTGGCTCTGGGGGGCCAGCCAGAGGCAGAAAAAGGCATCCTTTAAGTCTAGGCAAGTGATCCATTTGGTAGACCCCGGGATCTGACTGAGGAGGGTGTAGGGGTTTGGGACCACGGGGTGTAAAGAGACAGTCATTTTGTTAATGGCTCACAGGTCTTGAACAGGCCAGTACCCTTCTCCTGGCTTCTTGACTGGTAGAAGCAGGATGTTCCAGGGCGACTGACACTCGATCAGAACACCTTTTTGAGTCTGATCAGGTATTTCTGGATGGCTGCCCTTACCTCTTGTGAGAGAGAGTACTGCTGCTGTCTTTGTGGCTGGGCCCCTGGAGTCAATTCTGCAATGACAGGGGCTTGGTTATGAGCAAGTCCAGGTGGGTTGTCTTCAGCCTATACTGCCTATTCAGGTGGGCTACTTGAGCGGGTCTGGGCACAGAATAGCTTCCACTTCTGTTCCCTGGGTGTGGTTATTGCCAGTATGAGGGACCCTGGCTCTTGGCCTGCGTTTAGTTTGAGGCTGGTGCATCCAGTTGGTTCAAAGTTATTTGGGCTCTGAGTTTTGAGAGTATGTCTCAGCCGAGAAGGGGAATGGGGCACTTGGGCAGGTAGAGAAACTCACGTCAGACTTTGTGGCCTCCAAGTTCACATTGGTGGGCTTGGCAAAAGTGTTGCTGGACTGCTTATGTCCCAGTGGTTCCGAGAATAGTTGCAGTCCTTCCACTGAAGGGGGCTACAGGGATGGTGACCACAGAGTGTTCTGCCCCTGTGTCAACCATGAAAGTTATCTATTGTCCCCCCACTTTCATTCTGACCATGGGCTCATGGGGGCTGAGCATGAGAGAGCCTGGTCCTTGTCAGGCTGAGTCTGCTCCTGCCAGGCCAGTGAGCCTTTCCCCATGGGGCTCCTCCCGGCAGCAACTGGGCCTCAGGGCTATGCCTGGGTTGGGGCATTGGTTCTTCCAGTGCCCCTTCTCTTTACCGTAAGCACACTGGTCCCTGACTGGGGGGTCCTGGGCTTCCCCTTTCTTGACGACCAGCTTCTCTCTGCCTTTTGCTCATCTCTTTCTTTTAGGGCAGCTGCCAGGAGACTGACTTTTTTCTTCATCCTTCTTTCAGCATCCCTGTCAGCTTGACCTTCCCTGTTTATGTATACTTTGTTGGCAATTTCAATCAGCTGAGTGATATTCATCCCAGTGGAGCCCTCAAGTTTTTGGAGATTTTTGTCTGATGTCTGGGGCAGCTTGGGCTACAAATGAGGTGTTGACCATTTGTTGGCTCCCTGGTGACTCAGGACTGAAGGGCCTGTAGATGCAATAAGCTTCACACAGTTTTCCATAATAGTGCCCAGGAGACTCTCCTGGTTGTTGAGTGACTGAAGAAACTTTGGTCATGGTCATAGGGTTTTGGACCTGCCTTTGATCCCCCCTGGAGGAAGGAGTGCATCTTGATATGAGTGAATTTGGTGCTGTCCCTCAGGGGTGGTAAGAGTCCCACTCAAGACTCCTGTTCCATCCACCCTACACTGAGGTGGGCCATTCAGATTCACACAGGGCTTTCAACCTGCCAGGAGTTAATTTCACTCCGTAGTCTTCTGAAAATCCATTCCTGAAATGTTTGATCATAGTGTGAAGGGCTGTGGGTTTACTGTGCCCTGACCCTATAATGTGTCTGTGGACGGTGCTGTGACAACAGACAAGGGAGGGGTGCCTCCTCTAGAGAGGAGACCAATCAGATGCCCATCCATTTGCGCTCCTCTTGGACACTTTGATCAGCCTTGACTAAGGTGCACCCATATAAGTCCCAGGCCAGGTCAGCCGAAGCTGAGTCATTTTTATACTGTGGCAGCTGACCGCGAAGTCGGAGAAGGGTTCCATAGCACAGGCCATGGAATCACAGATTCAGTGCAGAGTGAATGGCTTCAGCCCCTCTGCACACTCACTCACACTCAGACCAGAGTGTAAACATTCCGCCCATGGGAACGTCTACCTGTGAGACTTCTAAGAAGTCTCCGGGAGGTGATCAGGCTCCCTTTCCACCCTGATGGGTGGGAACTGGCTGGGTCAGGGGCCCGGGGCCTTACCGGATTCTACCTCAGAACCAGGTCTTCACCTGCCAAGCCTCCTTGAGTCCAGTGGGAACAGCGAAGCGGGGCCGGCCCAGGGCAACTGGGCAGGAGACTGCCGAAAGGTCAGGCAGGGCACACCTTCTCTGTTGCAATCTCCTGTTCCATCACCACCCTTCAGTTGCCTCAAACAGGTTGGCAACAAAGGGCCAGCACGGTTGGGTTTCCCATCTCCGGGAACCAAATTTTATGGAAAATACTGGAAAACCTGGACTGGATCACTGATGGAAGAACCAAGTGGCCCTTGAAGGTCTTGGAATGTTGGGGTTTATTTTACACAGGTGGGCTCAGAGGGGTGTAATCTCCTAAACCCTGAGCCCCAAACAAAGGCAAAGGGAACAATATATATCTTTCTCCTTCCTTATCTGGAAAATTTCTACATGCACAGCAAGCGAGCAAGCAAGGGGGAGTAAGTTTAGGGAGTGGGTGCTCAGCAGAGTGGGAAATGAAGGGATTGTGTTGTTTGTGTTAAGAAGAGAGAGACAGAGGGGAGCCACCTGGACTAGACTGCTGTCCTTGTAAATTTTTCCCTTTGACTTATACCTGTTTAAATATTAATTTCTGGTAAGTACTGTACTGTGATTATGTTTGTTTCCTTGCTCGTGCAACATTTTATTCACCTGAAACTATTTGCTGACTTTTTTCCATTTCTCTGATTACTACTCATTTTTCCCCCAGATTAAAGATATTTCCATTTTTGTATTTTTTCCCCTTCTTTCAACCCTTATGGATTGATTCCTTTTTATGTTTTTACACATAAAATCTCCTCCTTTGTTGGGGGAGCATTGTGTATTTTCCTCCATCCTTGTCCCCACTGTGACAAAGAATTGAAGGGCAGAGACACAGTAGTGAAGCAGAGTAAAAGTTTTATTTAAAGTTACTTAAAGAAAGAAGTGCAGCAGGCAACCTCAGCAAGGAGAGGTGCCCTGAAAAGTTGGAGATAGTTTAAGATTAAAAGGTTACTGTAAGAAAAAAGTTGTAGAAAGTTTGTAAAAAATTTTAATATGGTCATGCTATATAAAATTAAAGCAAATGAGTCTCGGTATCAAGTACACAGCAAAATTAAAATTTTATTTTCAGTTAAAAAGACAAAGTTTTCTTAACTGTTAGTCTGCTCTTAAATTGAAAGATTGCAAAAGGTTCTCTAATTGTTTTATCAAAGCAGTTTCTCATGCTTAAAGTCTGAATGAGTTGTCAGAGTATTTAAGAAAATGAGATCTTAATATTAAAAAAACTAAAAGCTAAACTTTGCTAACAACTGTCTAACCTTCTTTATTTGACTTTGAAGTATTTTGTTGTCATTCTGGTTAAATAGATAAATATTGCTTCATAGCAACCTATAATCCTATTTAAGCAAGTGCCAAAAAAAAAAATTAAATGCAAAAAAGTGATTTTACCTCGAGTTAACTCTGATATTTTCCAAAAGGCCCCTGGAACATGTCAGAAGAATTTTTTCTCATTAGAGAAAATATTTGGCTAATTTGGCTTATTTATCTGATATATAATTACCTGCTTAATTACCTAGAAAGCACTGTCAAAGAAAATGATGCTAAACTTTGTTACTGAATGTTTTGTGTTACAGAAATATCTGAATTTCCTTATGTCAACTGTCTTAAAGTAAGCTCTCATCAGATCTTTAACCATTGTCATTTAAGTCTTTTGTCATTTATAGCCACTGTTTTATTACTCCTAAGCTAGTAAAGAACTAGATTTCAGCAGAACAAGTATTAGTTACATAAGATTAAGTAAACTAAAGAAAATGATTTTGTAGCTTTTTGTTTCAAATATTGCTGATAAAGTGTTTTGAGCTTTTCCTCTTAAGCTGACAGCAGTTTAGTAAATGACTGCCTTTATAAGCAGAATTGAAACTTTATATTTCTCTCTACCTGATCCCTCCAGAATTTAAAAACTCTCAGTGACTATTTTTATGTTTCATGGCAGTATGTTTATTTGCACAAGTTCAATAAGAATCTGCTTTCCTTGTAAGAGGACCAATTAAAAACACTGGTTATATTACCAAGGCTTTGACTGGAACATCATACCTGAGAGACACGTGTGTAAACTCAGATATGAACAGACAGTTTTAAGGAACTAAGGTTGACTTTATAAAGCCAACAAAGCCCCTTAGAAGAACTGGCCTGGTACCTTGCTTACAGAGTTCCCAGCAGCCTTACCAGGTGAGTAAAGAAGCTCACTTCCTGGCAAGTGCAGGAACCTCAAGATGTCTTAAGAACCTCAAGAAGAGAAAAATTCACCCAAATGTACAAGTACTGCAGGCACAACCTGATGGCAAGTCTGGCTTAGCTTTCTGGCCTCAAGAGGCCTTTAAAAATCCAATCTGAAATTCCTTACAAAAAGTTCCAGCAAAGCACATTTAAAAGAGCCTATGTAATCAATTGCTCTTCTTGCTGCACTTATGCAAATAATTAAGCCAACTGTTAGTTATTTTCTTAATCTGGCTCCTTCTAATAAAAATAAGGGTGATTTTAGAGAAAAGTATTGTTTCAATAATGCAGTCTTATCTATACTAAATCCTAATACTAGTCATTGAGATGTAAACTCAATCCAGAATTTTAGTTTCCCCATAATACCTGGCTATGATTCTCAATTAGACTCTTCATATTTCCAGTTCTCATATTCAGCCATGCATTCTTAATCTCATCAAGTTTCTCCTTCCAGAATAGAAGCGCCAACCTTCCGAGGCTCTCTCAACTGACCAGTGATAGAAACCTAGCTGCACCCTTTACTGCGCCCCTTCTCAGCATGAAGCAGCCAGAGCGGTCATCACCCCTTTCCCCTAGCAGCAGCTAGAGTCTCTATCTGTAGAGGGGAAAATGAGAGAGAAACCATAAGCTTAGACAGAATAAGGTGAGAGCCTCTGGAGAAAGCAAGGCAGGATATTTGCAGTCAGAGCAATGTAACTACATGCTACAAAACACCCCTGCACGATGCCCCTTGTCAGCCAGAAGTAGCCAGATCAAGTCGTTTCCCATTATGACCAAAAGGCTGGAATTTAAGGTTAAAGGCACTGGGGGAAGGGGGGAGCACATCAGACACTGATGACGTGCCAAAGTCCCTGGCTGCTGCCCCCCTCCCAACCTGAAAAATGTGCCTTAGGCTAGCCAACCCTCACACCGCTGTAAATCTAAGCTCTCCCTCCCCCTACCTTCTTTAAAAACTTGCTGCCTGCCCTGCTGGGCGTGACTTTCCCAGCCTCCATTTCTGTAGACTGAGAAACCTCACCCAGGAATTGCGCTCAAATAAACTGCCTGGCCCTTTGTTGCCTCTCGTCACCTGCTCATTTCGGCTAAAATTTATCTTACAGTTATACACTTAGAAAGTGCAGGCAACCTCAGAGAGAGGAGCGCACTGAAAGGCTGGGGATTCCCCCTTTTAAGGACTTTTTAGGAATGTGACTAAGGGTTGGGGGTGCAGACTTGTTAAGTGGTCTTTGAATACTTAGAATTAACTTAACACAAGGAACTTCCTGCTCTGATTTCTCCCTGAGATACCAGCCGGGAGTCTTGGTCTGGGAGGGTATCAACCAGCTTGCCTGCCCAGCCTTCAAGGTGGGCTCTGTTATTGTCTGTTTCCTAAGGAGTAAGTTAAGAATCTTACATTTTTAACTTCCTGGGTATTAAAATACAGTCTTTAAGATGGAATCCTTCCTGCCTTTCACTATGTTGTTTATGGCTGGGCCTACATGCTAAATTAGTTGCCTAGGTTACAAACTGCTTAATTAGGGCTGGAAAGAGGAAAAACAGCATATAGGTAAAGGTAAAGAAAGTCAGCTGGGCCTGCATGATTAACACAATGAAGACATGGGCTATGCTGAGATACCTTCCTTTATCTGGGAAATATTCAAACATTCCAGGCCAAGTTACTCTTGGCTTTTTGAGCTTTAATTGATTAATTTTGGGTCTTTTTCTCTTTTCCACCCTGTTCATATCTATTTTACTGTCAAACACTTTTAATGGAGATACAGGAGGGAGAGGAAATAAACACCTGGAATCAGTATGCCATTTGTAATAAAAATACATTTATCTTATCCTGAAGACTAGAAATCCAAGAATTCTGGCAGTAGACATGAGTTACATTTTGCAATAAAAAGAAAACTTGGAAAATATTTTATGGTGATCTTCAAATTAAGAGCTCCCTTGTAGGGTAAAATGACAGACTGAATATTTACCTAATCCCCTATGAATATAGCTTAGTTAAAAATGCTAAATGAAATATATTGTTAGTCCAGGGAAAGGAAATTCTGGGGCAAAATATCACTAAAAGCCGATATCAGTCAAAGGGAGAAATAAAGTTTAAAATCCATTTATTGCTTACAAACTGCAGTCTGGCCCATCTCTCTCTTGTGCTCAAGCAGCAGCAAAACCAGCCCTCCCCCTCACCTCTCAGGTACAGATAAGCCCTCAGTTGCCCAGGTAACGGAGATATGGAGATGAACTGCTCTACCCCTGAGGAAAGATGCAAATGCACTAAGGCCAAACTTCTTTCCACCTCTGAATGCCTGTTGATATGCCGATGTACCAAAGCAAGGTGAGATATTCTAGAAATGCTATAATTTTACCCACATATGTATATGTAGGAAATATATATAAAAGTAAGAAAATCTCAAAAGAAAAAATGAAGCTTATAGAATAAACAAGTATTGAAACTGGCATTTGCCATGAAGTGGTTATATGCCAGGACCTGATGGCCTACAGAGTTTTGACACACCACAGAGAACAGGGAATAGGACACAAACACAGGGCCTAAAAGACTCTGAGAAAAGCCAAGACCCCCTGAAGACCAGCACATCCAGTGATGAACCACAGAGGGAGAAAAAGCACTTCCCGGGTATGGACCATGGGCATACTTGTTATCTCTGTCCCTTTCAGTCCAATCTGGTGTTTTTTCTACAAATGTAATTACCTTAAAAGTTTTTTGGGTCTCCTCTAAGGTATACTGGGATTCACTCCATAAGACAATAGCCACACCAGAAATCTCTTCAAGATAAGCCCTTCTCTACTGTGGGCTTCTACTGAAACTGAGGGACAACACCCTTAAAACTTATTAGAAGTCCTGTTATTTGAAAGAGTCCCTGAGGTACTACCTTTAGATCTCTCTGAGGTCTTAACAAAGGATTTTATGGTCGCTTCCTAGGTTTTATCTTCAGACTTTGTTTTTCTGATAGTTTCCTGGATCTGATCTTTATGCAGAATCGGTTCCTTAATTGCAACATCATTTGCTGCATGAAAAACCTTCAGTTCCTGGCTCCTTCACGTTTATCACCCTGTCCTTTAATTTATCTCTCCTCTTGCATTTTAGTATAAGCGTCAAGAAGAAACTAAGAGGCATTTCCAGAAATCCCTTTTAGCTAGATCAACATGTTCATTAGATATGTACTCTACTCGCCACATTTCTGAAGGCTGCAGTGTTGCTAAGCTTTCTGCCACTGAAGAAAAAGAATCCATTTCCACCAGTTTCCAAAACATTTTACTCTCTTCCTTTGGGCCCCATCAGCAGCCTCCTCAAAGACCATCATGCTTCTACTTACAATCTTTTCAAGGTAATGTCAGACTTCCACTAATATTCTCAAACTCCTTACAGCTCCACCCACAGCCTGGTTCCAGGAACACTCAGACATCAATAAGGAACAGACAAGGAATCCAATTGTGGGGGAAAGAGTAAAGCTCATGGGAATTTCACTGAATTTGAAGGGCCCCCACCAGTAAGATGGCAAACTTCCGGCTTCTCTTCGGGGTCTCGGTTCCCGCTGGCGCCACCTGAAGCCCAATCACCTCTCGCTCCCCTCCCAATCCCAGCACCTAGCCAACAGCCACCAGCCCCGGTAGAAGTGACACCTCAATCAATACATGCCCCTTCCTATATAACCCAGCACCTTTCCCTAATAAAGCGGAACTCTCCGGTGAATTGCTGCTGTGTGTCACTCCTTTCCTTTCACTGGTGCCGAAACCCGGGAGACGGGACACCCCAACTGGGCCCTGTCTTCCCCCTGACACCAGCAGCAGCTTGCTCTCGTCCTCTTTTTCCGGCACTGGCTCATCACACTCACCACTCCTCCTTTAGGTAAGTTTTCCCCCCGGAGTGGGCCACTCTTCCCCGAGCTATCGCAGTGCCATTGACCGTGATCGTCCGGCAAGGCCCTGACGCTCGGGGATGAGGAGGGAACTCTCCCCGCCTCAGGCCTTCATGGCTGCGGTGGACCCTCAGGCCCCTCCTCCAACAGCCATAAATCCCCGTTTCAAGCCTTTACAGCTGCGGCGGATGCTCAGGCCCCTCCTCCGACAGCCATAAACGCGTTCACCGTCCCTTCCATCAGTGCTGAAAATTTTTAAGCGAAATTTCCCCAGGGTGGGCCACTCTTCTCCAAGCTATCGCAGTGCCATTGACCGTGATCGTCCGGCAAGGCCCTGACACTCAAGGATGAGGAGGGAACTCTCCCTGCCTCAGGCCTTCACGGCTGCGGCGGACCCTCAGGCCCCTCCTCCGACAGTCATAAATCCACGCCTCAGGCCTTCACGGCTGCGGCAGACCCTCAGGCTCCCCCCTCCAACAGCCATAAATGAGGTGACTCCTTTGTGGATGAGAACGCTCCCTTTCCCCACCCCCTCCTCGTTCTGTTCCATCCGCCGATATCTGTTCTGTCTGCCAAAAACGCCTAGCGCTAGGTACATCGTGACTCCGGCAAACTGCCTTCTTAGGGAAGTCTGGGTGATGACCCAAACTTCCTAAGAAATTCCGACTCATATACAAGTTTCCGCAGACCACCAAGGATCATCGGGGACGCCCTTTGTCTCCTTGCAGTATGCTTCCAGTCCGAGGATCTCCGTTCGTCTTCCCCTGTTTGTCTCCTTCTCTGTCCTTTAGCCATGGGAGCCTCCTCCTCCCTCCCTGAAAGTTCACCTCTTGAATGCCTGATTAAGCGTCTGGCTACCCTCTCCCTGACGCCTGATATAAAACCAAAACTTCTCCATAAATATTGCTCCCAAGATTGGCTGACATACCCCCTAGACAATAACAACCAATGGCCTACAGGGGGAACTCTTGATCCTAACATCACTCGCAATCGCTTTAACTACTGCCAGCGCCTGAAAAAATGGAAGGAGATTCCCTATATCGAAGCTTTCCTCCTCCTCCTCCCCCCCTCCGCCCCCTCCCAAGTTCTCCTAGCCTGCAAGCCGCGGCCCCCACAGAAGCCTCTCGTTCACTCCCTTCCCCTTCTTCTCCTGCAACAGCCCTTCTCCCTTCCTCCCCCACCATCTCCTCCCCCATCTCACCTCCTCCACCTTCGTCCCCTGCAGATTAAGCCTGAGCCTTTCAGCCCCCCTTTAACTAGGTCCCAGGGGCCTCCTCAGTCTTTGCCCTCATCACCTATTTCTCCCCTGTTAGGGACCGCCTTTGTCTTCTCACATGTTTGTAGGGAGAATGAGAAAGCACCTTCCCCCATGTCTGAACGCAGCATAGGAAAGCACAAGCTAGAGAACAACCGGTGCAGTCCTTAGAAGTTATCTGCCCACAAAAACATATCTTGTCCTTGAAGACGAGCCAAGACTCCTCACTCTGAAAATAGGTAGACCTTGAAGATGTGTAGAAACACAGCCCCTGCTTCTAGCTATGCCCTTCCCCCACTTGCCGATGTGGCAGGAATGGAGAACAACGCATACCATAAGCAATTAACTGGATCCCTGCTGTAGCTCAGTTAGTACAGCATGGGACTCTTAACCTCAGAGTCATGAGTTCAAGCTCAACTAAAGCAGCAGAGGCAAGCAGCTAGGCTGCAGGCTGGCAACACATGGATCTGATTCTATCTTTCTTTATTTTCTTTGCCCCCCTTCCGCACTTCAGGACCTGCTTGAATAGGCGCAGCTAGACCACGTCACTCCCCCACAGACTGAGCCAGAACCCTTCAGTCCCCCTCAGACTTAGTCCCGAGAACCTCCCAAAATTATCGCCCCCCTCCTGGAGGTAGCAGGATCCAAAGGCATTTAAGAGATTTAGCCCAACTAGAGAAACGCCTAAGTTCCTTTTCCACTGATCCCATGACGTACATCAGGGAATTTCAATGGACCCTCCAGTCTGACAGCCTCACACATCATGACATTTTCATGCTCCTGGACAATACTCTCCTCCCTGAAGAGCATAGACGAGTTTGGGAATTCGCCCAAACGCAGGCTACCGAAACCCACAGAACTGACCCCACCTATCCCCCTGGCCCCACTGCTGTCCCTGAACAAGACCCACACTGATATTATAACACTGCCATGAGTATCCGCTCTCAAGATATTTTTGCCTCCTGCTTAATAGCAGGTCTGAAAAAGGCAGCTCGTAAAGTAGTCAATTTTCAAAAGTTCCAAGACATAATTCAAAAGAGAGACGAAACCTAACCTCCTCCGAGTTCTTAGACAGACTCACTCAAGCCCTTTACGGTATACCAGCTTGGACCCAGAAACACCTGAAGGAAGACAGGTCCTTATGACATACTTCCTAGCTCAAAACTACCCCGACATTAAAGCTAAACTCAAAATGTTAGAACAGGGCCCCGCTACCCCACAGACTGAGATCCTAACAGTGGCCTTTAAAGTCTTCCATAGCCGGGAGGAGGAGAAAGAACGCCGTAAACAAAAGGCTGATCAGGCCAATTTCCAGATGTTGGCCCAGCTGATAAAACCACAACCTGGGCGCCCCTCTACAGACAAGCCCCCCCCAGGAGCTTGTTTCAAGTGCAGAAAAGAGGGACATTGGTCAAGGGCATGACCCTCCCCCAGATCTCCTACCACCCCATGCCCCAGATGCCACAAAAAGAGGCACTGGGGGTCTGATTGCCCAACCACCCGAAGGGGAGCCTGGACGAACAACCCCCATCCTAAGCCCGCCATAGTGGGGCTGGCAGAAGAAGATTGATGGGGCCCAGGGGATTCTCGCCCGACCATTTCCATCACCAAACAGGAGCCCAGGGTTACTTTAACAGTAGATGGTCGCCCCATCTCCTTCCTCCTAGATACAGGAGCCACCTTCTCAGTCTTGCGAGAACACAAGGGCCCTACCATGCCAGCCATTACTCCTATAGTCGGGGTAGGAGGTAAACAGATTTTCCCATTAGACCCCCCCCTTTTATGCACAATCCAAGACAATCCCATACCTTTCTCCCACTCCTTCCTAGTTATGCCCCAGTGTCCCATCCCTTTACTAGGATGAGACATCCTTTCTCTCCTCCACATTTCCATAACTATATCCACTCCCACAGCCCCCAGTACTCCCTTTCTGATGGCCCTCATAGCCGACAACCCCCTTCTACCCAATGAAAGCTCCGGTTCCGCCCTCATATACCCTGTAAATCCCAAAGTTTGGGACATTACAAGCCCCTCCGTGGCCCTACGTCCCCCTGCCTCTATCAAATTACGTGACCCCTCTCAGTATATCTGTCAGGCCCAATACCCCCTAACCACTTCAGCCCTCATAGGCCTCCAACCCATCATTCAAGATCTCTTAAACAAAAATTACCTCAGACCCACTCACTCCCCATTTAATACCCCCATATTAGCTGTTAAAAAAACCAACGGATCTTTCCGCCTTGTCCAAGACCTTCGCCTCATCAACATAGCCGTTGTCCCTATCCATCCCTTAGTTCCAAATCCATACAGCCTTTTATCGCAGATCCCTGCCTCAGCATCCCACTTCTCAGTCCTAGATCTCAAAGACCCATTTTTCTATCCCTCTAGACCCCTGCACCTGGATGGACCCATACACAAGACATTCTGAACAACTCACTTGGACAGTTTTGCCACAAAGCTTCTGAGATAGTCCCCATATTTTTAGACAGGTCCTAGCTCAGGACCTCAAACAGTTTCATCATGATCACTCCAAGTCAACCTTATTACAATACATGGACAATCTTCTACTCTGCAGTCCCTCGTGAGAACAGTCTCAACATGACACTGCCTCCCTTCTTAACCTTCTAGCTTCCAGAAATTACCGAGTATCCCCCATCAAAGCTCAAATCTCTTCCCCTCCTGTCACTTACCTCAGATTCCTTCTATCTCAACAAAGACAGTCCATTACCTTAGACAGAAAATGGCTCCTCTCTGACCTGCCCATTCCCAAAACCAAGACTTAAATGCTTTCCTTTCTAGGCCTGGCTAGATATTTTAGAGCATAGATCCCTAAATTCTCCCCATTGGCAAGACCCCTATACGACCTCAGCAAGAGCCCCCCCCTAAGAACCATTATCCTCCTCACCCCGACACTCCTTCATTAAGCTCTGTCAAGCCCTTGTAGAAGCCCCAGCTCTCCATCTTCCTGATTTGTCGAAGCCCTTCTCATTATACATTCATGAGAGGTCCAGTCAAGCTCTAGGAGTCCTAGGCCAATATTATGGCCCATCCTTTGCCCCAGTAGCTTATCTCTCTAAGCAATTAGACCCCACAGTTCAGAGATGGGCCCCCTGCCTATGAGCATTAGCCGCTAGACAGCTCTTGCAGAAGGCAGCTCATAAACTGACATTCAGGGCGCCCCTTACCATTCTGTCCCCACATCACCTAAAAGATCTCTTAACCTACAAAAGTTTATAGACTCTCCCTCCCTCCAGACTCCTGACCTTACTGTCCTCTTTCCTCCAAAATCCCATTCACCCCCTTTGCCATCCATACCCAAATCATGACTTTTTCCTCCTTTACTGCTCTCTTGCTTTTTCCTCATTCTTATTGTCTTCCCCGCCACCCCAGCCTCCTTTGTATGGCGATTCAAAGTCAGACAGACTTACACACAGCATCAAACAAAAGTTACTGCCCTCATTGCCACACCAGACTGCCCTCTGAAAAGCTGCTCTGAGCCTTTATACCTCCACTTTCCTCCCTCCACCGAAGTGTTCACTAGCAGCTATCCTTATTCTCCCTACCTTTGCTTCCTCTATGACCAAAAACAAGCCTTTTGCAGGTGATAGCCAGACACCTACAAGAGATGTCCGTACTGGTCTTGCGCCATTCACTAGATGAGTAACTTCCGGTACCCACAGTATTACTCCTCCAACCGTTTCATGAAATATCCCAATGGCTCATTCTCCTTATCAATCCCAGATCCCTGGGACTCTCGATGGGCCGCCGGAGTCACAGCCTCAGTTTACTACGAGGGGGTCCTTGACCCCTCACGGTACCCTTCATATCTCTCGAAAGTATGTTTCCTCTCATTCCCAGATCTCTCAAGTTGCATCAGATAGCAGACATTCCGAAAAAGTCATTATCCAAACTCTTGACGGCGCCTCTTCATCTTCTTATCCCCACCCCTCTTCCCATTTCTCCTACTCTTCATTACAGCTCATTCAGGACACCACCATCTTTCTCAACCACACCCTCAACACCGCCAATTGTATCTTGTGTGCATCACTAGAGCGCCCACCGCTGTCCGCCTTGCCCCTTAATATTTCCAACTACTCCTTCCATGCAGAAAGACAACCCCTCTGTCCCCTGGCACACATACCCCTATGAGAACCAGAATACACAGATAATCTCACCATCCACCACTGTGTAGGCCCAACTCCACCCCCTCCAGTGCACTTCACTGCCTCTCTATCTACACCCCTACCTCCGGCTCTAAGACTTTTATGCAACCGGGACACTTCTTTTGGTGTAATGGCAGTCTTTCCAACTCACTGCCTCTCAACTCCGATACACCCTGCATTCTCGTCACCCTAATCCCACAGTTAACACTTTACAGCATGGCAGAATTTCTTGAGCTCCAACCTCCCTTGCCCTCGCGCACAAAAAGAGCTGCTTTCCTTCCCATCATGGTCAGTAGCTCTTTGATCACCTCAGCAGGGTTTTCGGGAGAAGCCTTGGGTCACTCTCTATGGGCAGTTAGAGATCTTGACGCCAAACTTGAGGGAGCCCTGACATCCACTGCCGATTCCCTAGCCTCTCTCCAAAGACAGGTCACTTCGCTAGCTAAAGTCACCCTTCAAAACCGGCGGGCCCAGATCTGCTTACAGCCGAGAAGGGCGGCACCTTCATCTTCTTCCGGGAAGAGTGCTGCTATTACATCAACAAATCCGGCATTGTAGAAACTGACATCACCAAACTCACCAACCTTGCCTCCAGTCTCCACTCTGCTTCCGATTCCAACCCATTCTCTTCAATACTAACAAACCCCCTCCTTACCTGGGTCTGGCCCATTGCAGGCCCCATAATAGTCATTCTTCTCGTCTATCTCTTCTTACCCTGTATAATAAAGTTCATCAAATCCCAAGTCGGAAAAATCTCTAATCAAGCTTTCAACCAGCTTTTACTCAGGAACTATCAGCTTCTGGCCACAGAAGATCCCTCACCCTCATGTGACCTCCTCACCACATGCTGAGATAGACCTCTCTCTCCACTGGAAACTGTTCCTGGAAACAATGGCCGCAGACGCCTGGCTCCTGACACCCATATCCTCTTGGCACCATTGGAATCAACAGGTCCTCGACCTATGGTTACAGGGAACCTTCATTGATTTCCAACCTGAAGAAGTCCACATCTACTCATCCTTACTGTGGGGAATCCTATCAACCCTTTCCTCCCAATCCTCAAGCCCTCACTCCCTTCTCCGCCCCTGTTCAGCAGGAAGCAGCCAGAGAGAAAACAACGTCCACAACCCCATAGAGGAGAAAGGGGGGAATGAAGGGCCCCCACCAGTAAGATGGCAAACTTCTGGCTTCTCTTCGGGGTCTCGGTTCCCGCCGGCGCCACCTGAAGCCCAATCACCTCTCGCTCCCCTCCCAATCCCAGCACCTAGCCAACAGCCAACAGTCCCGTAGAAGTGACACCTCAATCAATTCATGCCCCTTCCTATATAACCCAGCACCTTTCCCTAATGAAGCGGAACTCTCCGGTGAATTGCTGCTGTGTGTCGCTCCTTTCCTTTCAGAATTGAAAACAAAGAGGTCCATGGCCACACTGTTTGTAATAGCAGAAACTTGGTAAGAAG
The DNA here is from genome assembly GCF_040802235.1 of Manis javanica. Taxonomy (NCBI): domain Eukaryota; kingdom Metazoa; phylum Chordata; class Mammalia; order Pholidota; family Manidae; genus Manis; species Manis javanica. The sequence continues at coordinate 118,016,232 of NC_133159.1, read as the reverse complement.
TCAAATGTCATCAATAGTAGAATGAATAAAAATGTTGTAGCATTTTAATAAAATGCAGTGCAACTGGGGAGTGAAAATTAACTATGACAGGGTCACTCATCAACATAGGTGAATCTAAATAACATTTAATAAAGCAGGCAAGAATGTATACAATACAATTTATTTATGTAATATTTAAGTAGAAGCAAAAGTAACCAGTACCTTGTTTAGAGATGCACATTCATTTGGTTAAACTGTATAGAGCAAGAAAATGCTATAATATATAGGATAGATTATTATTCTTGCAAGGGTAAGATCTTGCAAAGGTACACAGGGACTTCAAAAGTATTGGTAATATTGTATTTCTTAAGGTGCATAGGGTTATGCTATTGTTCAGTTTATAGTGATTTTTTATAGACATTCTTCTTTGCATTATGTATTTACTAAGTTTTAAAAATCTATAAGAACTGAATGAGGAATTAAAGATGGTGGCATGAGAGGTGAGACATATAATATGAAAATATAATTAATATAACTAATTCTGAAAAAGCAACAGGAAAGAAGGCTGTACCAGACTACACACACCTGGAGGAAAGAACAGACCTCATGGAACAGGGTAACATACCAAAGCCATGACCTGGCAGGACCCAAGCCCTTCCCCCACCTCAGCTCATCAGCAGGATGAAGAGAAACAGAGCAGGGAGGGAATGGATGCCTGTGACTGCTGAACACCTAGTCCTAGAGATCTCCTCTGAGAGCACAAACCCACATTTCATGGTGCTCCAGTGGGGTTGGAAAGTTAAGACAGGCAGAATACCTGGAGAGACCGAGATTCCAACTGCTTGTGGAAAACAGGGATTCATACCTAGCTGATCTGGGAGGGCTGTCTGACAGACTTCCTAAAAGTGAGAGGACTGCTAACGGGGCAAGTACTACACAGAGCTTACTGCTCAGGAGAAAGTACAGGTAAGACAAAATTGTCCGGGTGCACTCTGCCCAGTAGGGTGGGAACGTTAATGATTTTCAGGCATTCCATCCAAGGCTGCCCACCATGATATGCAGCCTGCTGCACCTTCTCCAAGCTAGCCCACACCTGGCTCACAAAACGGCAGCCCCTTCCCTGGCATCAGGAAAGCCAGAGGGAAGCCCCAAATACAGCACTACAAACACAAAGCATAGAGGCTTACACCTGTGTGTGCAGCCCACTGATTCTGGCAGTGGAGACAGACATAGTAGCCAGGAAGTAGGAAACATCTCTTTCCTCCAACCAGGCACCAGCCCCACTCCCCTGCAACCCCCAACATTGCTCCAGGGACTGAGCAGTTTCAGAGAGTAGAGCTTCTGGGCACTAGAGGACACCACATACAAATATGAAATGTAAAAGGAACCTGGTTCAAAACAAAATTTCAACACCAGAAAAAGGACAAAGTGAGACAGAACTAATCAAACTTCCTGAAAGAGATTTCAAAATAAAAGTCATAAACATGCTCCTGGAGGTACAGAAAAATATTTAAGAACTCAGGAACAAATTTAGGATGGAGGTCCAATCATTGAGGAACACAGTAGAGGTACTAAGAGCAGATTAGATATGGTGGAGGAGACGATAAATGAAATAGAAACTAGAGAAGAGGAATACAAAGAAGCTGAGACACAGAGAAAAAAAAGGATCTCCAGGAATGAAAGAACACTTAGAGAGCTGTGTGACCAATCCAAACAGAACAATATTTGTATTATAGGGGTACGAGAAAAAGAAGAGAAAGAAAAGGGGGTAGAAAGTGTCTTTGAGGAAGTAATTGCTGAAAATTTCCCCAATCTGGGAAAGGAGATAGTCTCTTACACCATATAGGTACACAGATCTCCCAACACAAGGGACCCAAGGAAAACAACACCAAGACATACAATAATTAAAATGGCAAAGAACAAAGATAAGGCAGACTTTTAAAAGCAGCCAGAGAGAAAAATAAGATCACATACAAAGGAAAACCCATGAGGCTATCATCAGACTTCTCAGCAGAAAATTTACAGGCCAGAAGGGAGTGGCATAATATATTTAATGCAATGAAGCAGAAGGGCCTCGAAATAAGAATACTCTATCTGGAAAGATTATCATTTAAATTTGAAGGAGTGATTGAACAATTTCCACATAAGCAAAAGCTGAGAGAATTTACCTCCCATAAACCAACTCTACAGTGTATTTTGGAGGGACTGCTATAGATATAAGTGTTCCTAAGGTTAAATAGCTGTCACCAGAGGTAATAAAAAGGGATAGACAAAGAGTACAGAATATGATAGCTAATGCAAAAAGAATGGAGAAGGAAGAAAATGAGTGGAAAAAAAGAACCTGTAGATTGTGTTTGTAATAGCATACTAAGTGAGTAAAGTTAGACTCTCAGATGGAAGGGAAGTTACCCTTGAACCTTTGGCAACCATGAATCTAAAGCCTGCAATGGCAATAAGCATATACCTACTGATAATCACTCTAAATGTAAATGGTCTGAATATACCAATCAAAAGACATAGAGTCACTGAATAGATTTAAAAAATGAGACTGAACTATGTGCTGAACAAGAGACTCACATCAAACCCAAAGACATACACAGACTAAAAGTGAAGGGATGGAAAAAGATATTTCATGCAACTAATAGGGAGAAAAAAGCAGGTGCTGCAGTACTTGTATCAGACAAAATAGACTTCAAAACAAAGAAAGTAACAAGAGACAAAGAAGGACATTACATAATGATAAAGGGGTCAATTCAACAAGAGGATATAACCATTATAAATATCTATGAACCCAACAGAGGAGCACCTATATATGTGAAATAAATACTAACAGAATTAAAAGGGGAAATAGAATTAAATGCATGCATTCTAGGAGACTTCAACACTCCACTCACTCCAAAGGAAAGATCAACCAGACAGAAAATAAGTAAGAAACAGAGGCATTGAACAATACATTAGAACAGATCAACCTAACAGAACATATACAGAACTCTCCACCCAAAAGCAGCAGGATACACATTCTTATAAAGTGCACATGGAACATTTTCAAGAACAGATCATATACTAGGCTACAAAAAGAGACTCAGTAAATTTAAAAAGATTGAAATTGTACCAACTAGCTTCTCAGATTACAAAGGCATGAGACTAGAAATAAATTATGCAAAGAAAATGAAAAATCCCACAAACACATGGAGGCTTCACAACATGCTCCTAAATAACCAATGGATCAATGACCAAATAAAAACAGAGATCAAGCAATATATGGAGACAAGTGACAACAATAATTCAACACCGCAAAATCTGTGTGATGCAGTGAAGTCCGTGATAAGAGAGAAGTATATTTCAATATAGGCCTACCTCGGGAAAGAAGAACAATCGCATATGAACAGTCTAAACTCACAATTAATGAAACTAGAGAAGAAGAACAGATGAAACCCAAAGTCAGTAGAAGGAGAGACATAATAAAGATTAGAGCAGAAATAAGTAAAATTGAGTAGAATAAAACAATAGAAAGAATCAATGAGAGCAGGAGCTGGTTCTTCAAGAAAATAAACAAAATAGATAAATCCCTAGCCAGACTTATCAAGAAAAAAGGAGAGTCTACACACATAAACAGAATCAGAAATAAGGAAGGAAAAATCACTACGGACAACACAGAAATACAAAGAATTATTAGAGAATACTATGAAAAATTATGTGCTAACAAACTGGATTACCTAGAAGAAATGGACAACTTTCTAGGAAAATAAAACCATCCAAGTGTGACCCAGAAAGAAACAGAAAATCTGAACAGACAAATTACTAGCAATGAAATTGAATTGGTAATCAAAAATCTACCTAAGGACAGGGCTCAAGATGGCAGTGTGAGTGGGGCAGCAGAAATATCCTTCCAAAACCGTATATATTTTTGAAAATACAATAGAACTATTCCTAAAAGAGAAACCAGAAGATACAGTACAACATTCATGCTTCATCTACATCTGCAAGAACTCAGCATCTCACCAAGATGGTAAGATACAAAGCTGTCACCCGGCAGGACCCAAGCACTGCCCCCACCCAACCGACCCAAGCACTGCCCCCACCCAACCTCACCGGCGGGAGGAAAAGAATCAGAGTGGGGAGGGAGTGAAAGCACATGACTGTTAATAACCAGCCCAAGTAATCTGCACCACGAGCATGGACACACATTGCATGGTGTACCGGATATTAGAGAAAGGGAAAAGTAAAATCCGAAATGGAGACTGCAAGTGGGTCCCTACAGCCAGCTCCCCTGGGATAAAACAAAAGCAGGCACTTTTTTAAAGTCTTAAAGGGACAAGGGCTCAACAGCTGGACAAAATCATTGCAGCATACTCAGCCCAATGAACTGGGAATCTTGAGGAACTTCAGGCTCCCTAACCCCTTGGCAGGTAATGCAGCCCCAAAGCCCCACACAGCAATAAGCAGCCTGCCATTCAGTCCACCACCCCCTCCCCAGTGCTACAAGCAAACCAGCTGACCCACCACAGCTACCCAGCAGCTGGAGAACAGCCCCGCCCACAGCAACCACACAGAGTCTTCTCCCAGTGCATAGTTAATTGGGACAGACACAGAGGCTGCCACCAGCACATAGCTGTGCAGCACAGACAGAGGAGGCTGGAACAGGGTCCAGAAGGCACGAAGGGGCACTGTTCTCACACAAAAACATACCTGGCATGTCTGCCATCCCCCACAGTGTGCTCGGCTATTGCAAGGGCTACTCCACCCATGGCAGCTCAGGAGATTATCCCAGAGACTGCTCCCAGTGTGCTGGTAACCAGCACAGGCAGCAGAAATGAGAGCAAGGTCCAGAAGGTGCAAAGGGGTGCCATTCTTACAGGAGAACACACCCAGCACGTCTGCGACCCCCCACAGTATGCTAGGCTATCGCAAGGGTCACCCCGCCCATGGCAGCTCAGGAGATTAACCAAGAGACTGCTCCCAGTGTGAAGGTAGGTGGCACAGGCAGCAGAGGAGGGCAAGGTGACCAACAAGCAGGAAGGGCCTTTGTTCTCCCAGCTGACACATGCACTACCTGCCTGCGATCACTTATATTGCCATGAAAAGGCAGAAGAATCTGGTCCAATCAAAAATCATCAGACAACCTCAGAGAGAGAGAGCCTGGTGAGATAGATATAAAGAACCTTCCTATAAAAGTATTCAAAATAACAGTCATAACCATGCTGATGGACATGCAGAAAAATATGCAAGAGATAAGGGATAAAGTCCGGATGGAGATAACAGAAATGAAACAATTGATAGAAGGGCTTAAGAGCAGACTGAATGAGGTGCAAGATACTGTTATGGAATAGAAATCATAAAACAGGAATATACAGAAGCTGAGGCATAGACAGAGAGATAAAAGGATCTATAGGAATGAAAGAATATTAAGAGAACTGTGTGACCAACCAAATGGAACAATATTCTCATTATAGGGGTACCAGAAGAAGAACAGAGAGAAAAAGGGATAGAAAGTGTCTTTGAAGAAATGCTGAAAACTTCCCCAAGCTGGGAAAGGAAATAGTCTCTCAGACCATGGAAGCCCACAGACCTCCCAACACAAGGGACCCAAGGAGGACAACACCAAGACATACAATAATTAAAATGGCAAAAATCAAAGACAAGGACAGAGAATTAAAGGCAGCCAGAGAGAGAAAAAAGGTCACCTACAAAGGAAAACCCATCAGGCTATCATCAGACTTCTCAACAGAAACCTTACAGGCCAGAAGAGAATGGCATGATATATTTAATGCAATGAAACAGAAGGGCCTTGAACCAAGAACACTGTATCCAGCAACATTATCATTTAAATTTGAAAGAGGGAGTAAAAAATTTCCAGACAAGCCCAAGTTGAGGGAATTTGTCTCCTACAAACCACCTCTACAGGATATTTTAAAGATATTGCTCTAGATGGAAGCACCCCTACACTAAATAGATGTCACCAGAAAAAATAAAATCACAGCAAAGAAAGCAGACCAACCAAATACTAACTAAAGGCAAAAAATAAAATCAACTATCTACAAAAGCAGTCAAAGGAAACACAAAAGAGTACAGAATAAAACACCTAATATATAAATAATGGAGGAGAAAGAATAAGAAGAGGGAGAAATAAAGAGTCATTAGACTGTGTTTATAATACCTTAATAAGAGAGTTAAGTTAGATGGTTAGATAGTAAAGAAACTACCCTTGAACCTTTGGTAACCACAAATCCAAAGCCTACAATGGCAATAAGTATATATCTATTGACAACCACCCTAAATATAAATGGACTGAATGCACCAATAAAAAGACACAGACTAATAGAATGAATAAAAAAGCAAGACCCATCTATATGCTGCTTACAAGAGAGTCACCTCAAACCCAAAGATATACGAAGACTAAAAGTGAAGGGATGGAAAAAGATATTTCATGCAAACAATAGGGTGAAAAAAGCAGGTGTTGCAGGTACTTGTATCAGACAAAATAGACTTCAAAACAAAGAAAGTAACAAGGGATAAAGAAGGACATTACATAATGATAAAGGGGGCAGTCCAACAAGAGGATATAACCATTATAAACATATATGTACCCAACACAGGAGCACCAAAATATGTGAAAGAAATACTAACAGAAATAAAGGAGGAAATAGAATGCAATGCATTCATTTTAGGAGACATCAACACACCACTCACTCCAAAGGACAGATCCACCAGACAGAAAATAAATAAGGACACAGAGGCTTTGAAAACACACTAGAACAGATCAACTGAGCAGACATCTACAGGACTCTACACCCAAAAACATCAGGATACACATTCTTCTCAAGTGCACATAGAATATTTTCCAGAATAGACCACATACTAGGCCACAAAAAAGAGACTCAGTAAATTAAAAAAGATTGAAATTCTACCAACCAACTTCTCAGAACACAAAGGTATAAAACTAGAAATAAATTGTACAAAGAAAACAAAAAGGCTCACAAACATATAGAGGCTTAATGACATGCTGCTAAATAATCAATGGATCAATGACCAAATTAAAACAGAGATCAAGCAATATATAGAGACAAATGACAACAACAGCAAAATGCCCCAACTTCTGTGGGATGCAGCAAAGGCAGTTCTAAGAGGAAAGTATATAGCAATCCAGGACTATTTAAGGAAGGAAAAACAATCCCAAATGAGGCCCAAAGCCAGCAGAAGGAGGGATGTAATAAATATAAGAGAAGAAATAATAAAATTGAGAAGAATAAAACAATAGAAAAAAATCAATGAAAGCAGGAGCTGGTTCTTTGAGAAAATAAACAAAATAGATAAGCCCCTAGCCAGACTTATTAAGACAAAAAGAGAATCTACACACATCAACAGAAGCAGAAATGACAAAGGAAAAATCATGATGGAACCCACAGAAATACAAAGAATTTTTAGAGAATACTATAAGAATCTACATGCTAACAAGCTGGAAAACACAGAAGAAATGGACAACTTCCTAGAAAAATGCAACCATCCAAGACTGACCAAGGAAGAAACAGAAAATCTAAAGAGACCAATTACCAGCAAAGAAATTGAATCGGTAATCAAAAAACTACCCAAGAACAAAACTCCATAACCAGATGGATTCACTGCTGAATTTTATCAGACATATAGAGAAGACATAAGAACCATTCTCCTGAAAGTTTTACAAAAAAATAGAAGAGGAAGGAATACTTCCAAACTCATTCTATGAAGCCAGCATCACTCTAATACCAAAACCAGGCAAAGACTCCACCAAAAAAGAAAATTACAGACCAATATCCCTGATGAACATAGATGCAAAATACTCAATAAAATATTAGCAAACTGAATTCAAAAATACATCAAAATGATCATCCACCATGATCAAGTGGGATTCATCCCAGCAATGCAAGGATGGTACAAAATTCGAAAATCCATCAACATCATCCACCACATAAATCAAAAAGAAGGACAAAAACCACATGATTATCTCCATAGACGCTGAAAAAGCATTCAACAAAATTCAACATCCATTCATGATAAAAACTCTTAACAAAATGAGGGCAAGAACCTCAACATAATAAAGGCCATATACGACAAACCCACAGCCAACATCATACATAACAGTAAGATGCTAAAAGCTTTTCACCTAAGATCAGGAAAAAGACAGGGATGCCCATTCTCTCCACTGTTATTCAACATAGTACTGGAGGTCCTAGGCACGGCAATTGCACAAAACAAAGAAATACAAGGCATCCAGAATGGTAAAAAAGAAGTCAAACTGTCACTATTTGCAGATGACATGATATTGCACATAAAAAAAACCCTAAAGACTCTACTCCAAAACTACTAGAACTGATATCTGAATTCAGAAAAGTTGCAGGAGACAAAATTAACACACAGAAATCTGTGGCTTTCCTATACACTAAAAATGAACTAGCAGAGAGAGCAATCAGGAAAACAATTCCATTCACAACTGCATCAAAAATAATAAAATACCTAGAAATAAACCTAACCAAGAAGTGAAACACCTATACCCTGAAAACTGTAAGACACTCTTAAGAGAAATTAAAGAGAACACTAACAAAGGAAACTCATCCCATGCTCATGGCTAGGAAGAATTAATATTGTCAAAATGGCCATCCTGCCTAAAGCAACCTGCAGCTTCAGTGCAATCCCTATCAAAATACCAACAGCATTCTTCAAAAACTAGAATAAATAGGAGGGCGGAGCCAAGATGGCGGCATGAGTAGAGCAGTGGAAATTTCCTCCCAAAAACACATAGAGCTATGAAAATATAACAAAGAAAAATCTTCCTAAAAAAGAGACCACAGGACACAGGACAACATCCAGACCACATCCACACCTGCAAGAACCCACCACCTTGCGAAGGGGAGTGCTTTTTGGAAGTCTTAAAGGGGCAGGACAGGTCACTTAGACCAGAGGCAGGGAATCTGGAGATCTCTGGGCACTCTAACCCCCTGGGCAGCAGGGAGCACAGAGGCCCCTTACGGAGATAAATAGCCTCCCAGCCACTCCCCCTCCAACGGGGCTCCACCATTTTGGAGGAGCAGCCCCAGCCAGGCCACGCCCACAGCCAAAGTGGAGATAAACCCCATAGCAACTGGGCAGGAAGCAGAAGCCCTGTCTGCACACAGCTGCCCAACACAAGCCACTAGAGGTTGCTATTCTCCCAGGTGAGGAAGGCCACAAACCAACAAGAAGGGAAGCTCTTCCAGTGGTCACTTGTACCAGCTCTGCACACTATCTCTATCACCATGAAAAGACAAAACTACAGGTAGACAAAGATCACAGAGACAACACCTGAGAAGGAGACAGACCTAACCAGTCCTCCTGAAAAAGAATTCAAAATAAAAATCATGAACATGCTGACAGAGATGCAGAGAAAAATGCAAGAGCAATGGGATGAGATGCAGAGAAAAATGCAAGAGCAATGGGATGAAGTCTGGAGGGAGATCACAGATGTCAGGAAGGAGATCACAGAAGTGAAACAATCCCTGGAAGGATTTATAAGCAGAATGGATAAGATGCAAGAGGCCATTGAAGGAATAGAAGCCAGAGAACAGGAACGTATAGAAGCTGACATAGAGAGAGATAAAAGGATCTCCAGGAATGAAACAACACTAAGAAAACTATGTGACCAAGCCAAAAGGAATAATATTCGTATTATAGGGATACCAGAAGAAGAAGAAAGAGGAAAAGGGATAGAAAGTCTCTTTGAAGAAATAATTGCTGAAAACTTCCCCAAACTGGGGGAGGAAATAATCGAACAGACCATGGAATTACACAGAACCCCCAACAGAAAGGATCCAAGGAGAACAACACCATGACACATAGTAATTAAAATGGCAAGGATCAAGGACAAGGAAAGAGTTTTAAAGGCAGCTAGAGAGAAAAAGGTCACCTATAAAGGAAAACCCATCAGGCTAACATCATACTTCTCGACAGAAACCCTACAGGCCAGAAAAGAATGGCATGATATACTTAATGCAATGAAACAGAAGGGCCTTGAACCAAGGATACTGTATCCAGCAAGACTATCATTTAAATATGATGGTGGGATTAAACAATTCCCAGACAAGCAAAACCTGAGGGAATTTGCTTCCCACAAACCACCTCTACAGGGCATCCTACAGGGACTACTCTAAATGGGAGGACCCCTAAAAAGAGCACAGAACAAAACACACAACATATGAAGAATGGAGGAGGAGGAATAAGAAGGCAGAGAAGAAAAGAATCTCCAGACAGAGTATATAACAGCTCAATAAGTGAGCTAAGTTAGGCAGTAAGACACTAAAGAAGCTAACCTTGAACCTTTGGTAACCACGAATCTAAAGCCTGCAATGGCAATAAGTACATATCTCTCAATAGTCACCCTAAGTGTAAATGGACTTAATGCACTAATCAAAAGACATAGAGTAATAGAATGGATAAAAAAGCAAGACCCATCTATATGCTGCTTACAAAAAACTCACCTTAAACCCAAAGATAAGCATAGACTAAAAGTCAAGGGATGGAAAAATATACTTCAGGCAAACAACAGTGAGAAGAAAGCAGGGGTTGCAGTACTAATATCAGACAAAATAGACTTCAAAACAAAGAAAGTAACAAGAGATAAAGAAGGACACTACGTAATGATAAAGGGCTCAGTCCAGCAAGAGGATATAACCATTCTAAATATATATGCACCCAATACAGGAGCACCAGCATATGTGAAACAAATACTAACAGAACTAAAGAGGGAAATAGACTGCAATGCATTCATTTTAGGAGACTTCAACACACCACTCACCCTGAAGGATAGATCCACCGGGCAGAAAATAAGTAAGGACACAGAGGCACTGAACAACACACTAGAACAGATGGACCTAATAGACATCTATAGAACTCTACATCCAAAAGCAACAGGATATACATTCTTCTCAAGTGCACATGGAACATTCTCCAGAATAGACCACATACTAGCTCACAAAAAGAACCTCAGTAAACTCCAAAATATTGAAATTCTACCAACCAATTTTTCAGACCACAAAGGTATAAAAGTGGAAAGGATAAAAAAGCAAGACCCATCTATATGATGCTTACAAGAGACTCACCTCAAACCCAAAGACATGCACAGACTAAAAGTCAAGGAATGGAAAAACATATTTCATGCAAACAACAGAGAGAAGAAAGCAGTGGTTGCAGTACTAGTATCAGACAAAAAAGACTTCAAAACAAAGAAAGTAGCAAGAGATAAAGAAGGACATCATGCACCTCAACAAACTAAAACCAAATAATCCAATTAAAAAATGGGCACAGGATCTGAACAGACACTTCTTGAAAGAAGAAATCCAGATGGCCAACAAACACATGAAAAGATGCTCCACATCGCTAGTCATCAGAAAAATGCCAATTAAAACCACAGTGAGATATCACCTCATACCAGTAAGGATGGCCACCATCCAAAAGACAAACAACAACAAATGTTGGCGAGGATGTGGAGAAAGGGGAACCCTCCTACACTGCTGGTGGGAATGTAAATTAGTTCAACCATTGTGGAAAGCAGTATGGAGGTTCCTCAAGATACTAAAAATAGAAATACCATTTGACCCAGGAATTTCACTTCTGGGAATTTATCCTAAGAATGCAGCAGCCCAGTTTGAAAAAGACATGTGCACCCCTATGTTTATCGCAGCACTATTTACAATAGCCAAGAAATGGAAGCAACCTAAGTATCCATCAGTAGATGAATGGATAAAGAAGATGTGGTACATATACACAGTGGAATATTACTCAGCCATAAGAAGAAAACAAATCCTACCATTTGCAACATGGATGGAGCTAGAGGGTATTATGCTCAGTGAAATAAGCCAGGCAGAAAAAGACAAGTATTAAATGATTTCACTCATCTGTGGGATATACAAAGAAAAAACTGAAGGAACAAAACAGTAGCAGAGTTACAGAACCCAAGAATGGACTAACAGTTACCAAAGGAAAAGGGACTGGGGATGATGGGTGGGAAGGGAGGGATAAGGGGGGAAAAGGGGCATTGCAATTAGCATGCATAATGTATGGTGGGTGGGGTGTGGGGCCCAGGGAGGGCTGTACAGCACAGAGAAGACAAGTAGTGATTCTACAGCATCTTACTATGCTGATGGACAGTGACTGTAATGGGGTATGTTGGGGGGACTTGATGATGGGGGGGGTCTAGTAACCATAATGTTGCTCATGTAATTGTAGATTAATGATACAAAAAAAATTTTTAAGACACATTTTAGCTTTCATGCATCAAGACATTTATCACTAAATTATGTAATCTTATGCCAGAAATTGAACCACATCTCATATAGCTTTCAAACAAGGATTAAGAAGTCAAAATAATGGCCATCTTGAAGAAATTAAAGAATTTTAAAAGCATTAAGTTTAGATCTTTCTCTTTGAGTCCAACTAAAACATAAACTCCATACGTGAAAATAAGTTTAGGAAACATATAGTCACATTTGGAGATCAATGAAAACATTTAGGTATTATATTTCACTTATGAAGTGTTTATATGTGTGTGCTCTTTAAAAAATAAAAGATTCATTTAAAATTATCTTCACTTGCTCCAAGCTCTTAGAACCATATTAAGTCATCTTAACATGGAACATCATGGCAATGTTCATACCGTGCCATGTGTTTATTGTTGGGCTATGCATAAAAGCAGCTGCAGTTTGCCTTAGGCCAAGAACTAATTTATTTGAAAATGATTTCATTCTTTCTAGAAAAATATGAAATTCTTAGACTATTTTAATTAAGCTCAAGAGCCCTGTTAAAGGGCTACAATAAGTAAAGAAAAATTGTGCAAATATAATGTAAAAACATAATTTTTAAATTCCAACCCCAGTAAACTTAGAGAAAGATATTTTTAAATGAATCCCCAACCTCCACTAGCTTACTCCTGAAATCCTGGTACTGATGCTGGGGTTCTTGTTTGCAGAGTGAAAGAATGAACTTAACAAACACTCAAGGGAGGAGAGCCAGGGAGAGGCTTTTATTTAGAGATTGAGAAAACAGAGCTCTGGGCTCACGCTGGGAGGGGACAAGAGAGCCCAGGGTGGTGCATTGTCTAGGGGATTTATAAGCGATTGAGAGACAAAAGGCTAGGGATGCAGACTTGCCAGATTGTCCCAGAACGTTTATTTTTGAAGAGATACTAAATTTCTTATCAGTGGGTTATTCTTCAAAGTTAGCTTAACACAAGGAATTTACTGCTTTGATTCTTTTCCAGGATATCAGCCTGTCTGGAAGCATATTAATTAATACTGTCTGCCTTGCCTCTAATGTGGGCTGAGCCACTATCCATTTGATTAAAATGCAGTCTTAGCTTCAAGATAGAATTCTTCCTGAATAAGCTGGACCTTTGAGCAGATGCCAAAGTACATCTTACAATGGTATGTTCTAATTGAACAGTGAAAATATAGGCTATGATGAGATACTTTTCTTTTTCTGGGGAGTATTCAAACTTCTAGGTCAAGTTGCTCTTGGCTTGTTAGTTTTAACTAATTTCACTGAAGAATGCTTATGTTCCTAGTTTCATGTTTTTATTTTACAGAATTAATGTGACTTTGGCTTTGCTTAATTGTTTAACATGGAGTTTTGGTAGGGGTATTTTTCCAGAGGCCCTCACCCTAGATTGTCTAAGCCCATGGTCCCTGTCTTAGTACTATACAAAAGACCCAGAAATATGGCTTTGGATGTGCATAGAAGTAGGACATGATACACATGTCCATCATTAACAAAAGTGAGGAAACACCCTAGAAAATAACAGTGTCTGAGTATCACCATACCACTTTTTTTCAGTGAGTTGTGTTAGAACACAAAAGCAAAGAACAACTTCTATGAGACTTTTTTTTAATGCAAGTAACAATCACATGGAAATAATTTCAAGGTCATAAAGTCTTAAATATGTAATGCTTTTTTTCATTCTTTTTTATTAAGGTATCATTGATATACACTCCTATGAAGGTTTCACAAGAAAAACAATGTGGTTATTACATTCACCCTTATTATCGAGTCCCCCCATACCCCACTGCAGTCACTGTCCATCAATGTAGTAAGATGCCACAAAGTCCCTATTTGTCCTCTCTGAACCACACTGTCTTCCCTGTGAACCCACACACACCATGTGCACCTATCATGATACCCCACAATCCCCTTCTTCCTCCCTCCCCACCTGCCCTCCCCCTACCCCTCCCATTTGATAATGGCTAGTCATTTCTTGGAGCCTGTGAGTCTCTTGCTATTTTGTTCCCTCAGTTTTGCTTCATTGTTATATTCCACAAATGAGGGAAATCATTTGGTATTTGTCTTTCTCTGCCTGACTTATTTCACTGAGCATAATACCCTCTAGATCCATCCATGTTGTTGCAAATGGTAGGATTTGTTTCTGTGTATAAGTACCACATCTTCTTTATCCATCCATCTACTGTTGGACACTTAGGTTGCTTCCATATCTTGGCTATTGTAAATAGTGCTGCAATAAACATAGGTTTGCATATGTCTTTTTGAAACTGGGCTCCTGCATTCTTGGGGTAAATTCCTAGGAGTGGAATTCCTGGGTCAAATGGTATTTCTATTTTTAGTTTTTTGAGGAACCTCCATACTGTTTTCCACAATGGTTGAACTGGTTTATATTCCCACCAGCAGTGTAGGATGATTCACCTTTCTCCGCATCCTCCCCAGCATTTGTTGTTTCTAGTCTTTTCAATGTTGGCCGTCCTAACTGGTGTGAGGTGATATCTCATTGTGGTTTTAATTGGCATTTCCCTGATAATCAGCAATGTGGAGCATCTTTTCATGTGCCTGTTGGCCATCTGAATTTCTTTTTTGGAGAAGTGTCTGTTCATATCCTCCCCCCATTTTTTAATAGGGTTATTTGCTTTTTGGGTATTGAGTCCTGTGAGTCCTTTATATATTTTGGATGTTAACTCTTTGCTGGATATATCATTTACAAATATATTCTTCCATACCTTATGATGCCTTTTTGTTCTTCTGATGGTGTCCTTTGCTGTAAAGAAGCTTTTTAGCTCAGTGTAGTCCCATTTGTTCATTTTTCATTTTGTTTTCCTTGCCATGGGAGATGTGTTTAGGAAAAAGTTGCTCATGTTTATGTCCAAGAGAGTTTTGCCTATGTTTTCTTCTAAGAGTTTTGTGGTTTCATGACTTACATTCAGGTCTTTGATCCATTTTGAGTTTACTTTTGTGTATGGTGTTAGACAAAAATCCAGTTTTATTCTCTTGCATTTAGCTGTCCAGTTTTGCTAACACCAGTTGTTGGAGAGGCTGTCATTTCCCCATTGTTTGTCCATGGCTCCTTTATTGTATATTAATTGACCATATATACTTGGGTTTATATCTGGGCTCTCTAGCCTGTTCCATTAGTCTATGGATCTATTCTTACACCAGTACCAAATTTTCTTGATTACTCTGCCTTTGTAGTAGACCTTGAAGTCGGGGAGCATAATTTCCCGGCTTTATTCTTCCTTCTCAGGATTGCTTTGGCTATTCAGGGTCTTTTGTGGTTCCATATGAATTTTAGAACTATTTGCTCTAGTTCATTGAAGAATGCTCTTGGTATTTTAATAGGGATTGCATTGGAGCTGCAGATTGCTTCAGGTAGGATGGCCATTTTGACAATATTAATTCTTCCTATCCATGAGCATAGGATGTGTTTCCATTTATTGGTATTGTGGGAATTTATATGGAATTTATATATAAAGTATAAAAATCATATGTGTAAGCACATTTGCCTTGATGGTTTGTTTATAATTCATGATTTGTAGTTAAGACAGAAACAGTAGCCAAGACAGAAAGAGTTTCTGTGTTCATTACCATGAGGATTTGTTTGTTATCCTTCAGAAGGTGAAACTGTTGAGAGTTGGACTGAATTAATGATTGTGCATGGAAACCCCAATATTGTTGTTAACAACCATTTCATCAATAAATATGAGAGATGCCTTCTCGGCATCACTCTTGCCCTGTCACGCCTTGAGTCGCCTGGCTGGTCCTTAAGACCTTCAAAGACCAATTGTGTCTCTTCCCTTATCTGCGGGTCAGAGACAGGGAAGAGACCTGACAAATGGCGCCTGAACAGGGACCTGAAAGATTGTCAAAACTTAGGGCGGAGAACCTTCACTCAGCAGCACTTGCAATTCATAGGCGGGTAAAGCACCAAAGATCGTCAATTCAGTAAGATTCCAGGGAAATCACACATGGGGAACAGGATCAAGACATCAGGGACATCAAAATGGGCCAAAACTAAAGCAACTAAACCAGAGGATTATTTAAAATTAGTCCGTGCCCTCCTAAAAACATCAGGAGTGAAAACTTCTAAAAAAGACTTTACTCAACTTCACAAGTATATTAAAAAATATTGCTATTGGCTACCACCACAAGGGACACTTAAACAAGATGATTGGGATAATGTCTTAAGAGATTTTAAAAAGGCTCACAGGCAGGAAAATGCCATCCCTGTGCCTGTTTGGTCTTTATGTAATTTGATCACTCTCGCCTTGCAGCCTTTGCAAACTCCCCCACTGTCTGAAACTAAGTCAGATACACAAGAGTGCGAGAGAGAACTCTTAGATGATGTGGAAAAATCAAGTAGGCGATCTCCATCCCCACATCCATCTGACTCCTCTTCATCCTCATCTTCCTCTTCTTCAGAGACTGATGATGAGAGTTCTGTTCATTCCTCTCAGTAAAAAATCCCCAGTCTCTGTTCCTGCTACATCTGCCTTCGAGGCAGGAATATGTAAAGCTCAGAGGGAGAGTGATATAGATGCTTATCCTACACCCTTAGTGGCACCAGTTAATTTAACTCCTTTTGGGCCAGGTGAGGATCCTGATTTTCCGCAGAGAGAAGTTAAAGCACTTTATACACCTATTCCTGACAAGATATTAAAAGACTTTAAACAGGCTATTTCTTCCTATGGTACTAATTCTCCATATGTTGTGGGTCTCTTGAGAGGGTTAGCAGAACAGGAAAGGATGATTCCTCATGATTGGGATTTGTTGGCTCGTACTTGTTTAGACTCTTCTGAGTTTTTACAGTTTAAAACCTGGTGGTATGAGGAAGCAAAAGCACAAGCTTTGAGAAATCAGCATGCCAATCCTCCAATTCTTATAACTGCTGAACAGCTACCAGGACAAGGAGACTGGCTGCAGACAGAGAGACAAGTTAGATATGAAGACACAGCAGTAACACAAATACGTTTGTGTTGCTTAAAAGCCTGGAAGAAAATACAAGCAGCTGGAAAGCCTGCCTTGCCATTTAGTAAGCTTAAATAAGGGCTTAATGAGTCCTATGTTGACTTTGTTGCGAGATTGCAAGATAATTTGAGAAAGACAGTAGCACACCCAGAGTTGAGAGATCTGTTGTTACAAATGCTAGCCCATGATAATGCAAATACAGAGTGTCAGAGAGTTCTTAGACCTTTAAAAGCACAGGAGCTAGAATGGAAGATTATATCAAGGCCTGTGCTGATGTAGGTTCTCCTACATATCAAGCTAATTTACTAGCAACTGCTATGAAAGGAAAGTCAAGGAGAAATGCAGGAAATTTAAAGTGTTTTGGTTGTGGCAGACAAGGGCATATGAAAAAAGACTGCCAATTGCAGAAGAAAACAAAAGAGTCAAATTTTAAAAATAAACTGCTGTCTGTTTGCCCAAAATGTAAAAAAGGGAGACATTGGTCTAATGAATGTTGTTCAAAATTTGATAAAATGATAATCCTATCAATGAGTCTCAGCCTTTAAACCTCCAATCGGGCCAGACTCTGAGGCCCTAGAAAATAATACAGAGGCATCCTCTCCAATTAAAAGAACATGGCATGATTTACAAGCAGCAACTAAAGGAAGTGCTGCTTTAGATCTTGCCTCTTCTCAATCTGTATATTTACACCCATCACAAGAAGTCCAATTTATTAGTACAGGAATTTTTGGTCCTTTACCAGCCAATTCTGTAGGATTACTTTTAGGCCATAGTAGCTGGACTCTAAAAGGATAAATAGTGAGACCTGGAGTTATTGATCAAGATTATATGGGTGAGATTAAAATAATGGTATTATCTGATAAGGAATTATATATACCTCAAGGAGAAAGAATTGCTCAATTACTTTTACTTCCCTATTTCCCACCTTCAACAACACCTTATGAGAGAGGACAAGGTGGATTTGAAAGTACAAATAAACAAATATGGCTTAATACAAAAATTACATCTGACAGACCTCAATGCAAGATCAGTATTCAAGGCAAGTCTTTTACAGAATTGTTAGACACAGGAGCTGATTTATCTGTAATTGCTCTTAAATATTGGCCAAAAAATTGGCCCAAACAAGAAAAGCATATTCAAGTTTCAGGTATTGGTACAGCTTCTCAAGTATGGCAAAGTTCAGCTACCTTGCATTGTCTAGGCCCTGAAAAACAATTAGCTTTGTTGAAATATTTAATTGTTGATGTAGCAATTAATCTCTGGGGATGAGATTTAATGCAACAATGGCATACTACATTGTCTTTTGATGAGCCTTCATCAGTTCAGTCTTTTTCCTAGGGGTCATTGATAAACGGCTGCCAGCTCCTATACCATTACAGTGGACCACTCAGATGCCTGTTTGGGTGGATCACTGGCCCCTCAATAAAGAAAAATTGGCAGCCTTACACACATTAGTTCACAAACAGTTTCAGCTAGATAGGTTAGAATTTTCCACAAGCCCGTGGAATTCTACTGTATTTGTTATAAAAAAAGAAATCAGGAAATTGGAGACTTTTACAAGACTTAAGACAAATTAATGCAGTTCTTAAACCTATGGGACCTTTACAACAAGGCCTCCCTTCTCTGGCTATGGTTCCAAAAGACTGGAACATGGCTATAATTGATCTTAAAGATTGTTTTTTTACAATTCCTTTAGCCATAATAGACAGAGAAAAGTTTGCTTTTACCATCCCTTCTTTAAATTTGCAGGCACCTTCAGAAAGATTCCAATGGAAAGTACTTCCTCAAGGAATGTTAAATAGTCCTACAATTTGTCAAAATTATGTGCACAGAGCTCTTCAGCCTATATGTGAAAAATGGTTTTCAGCTTATATCATTCATTATATAGATGATATTCTCATAGCCCTACCTAGGCATTTATCTCTTACCAATATTCTCAATGAGACTGCAATTGAATTAAAACAATGGGGATTATAAATAGTGCCAGATAAAATACAAATATAATACCCAATGAATTATTTGGGGAATAGAATTCAAGAAAATTCAATAATTCCTCAGAAAATTCAGATTAGGAGAGATCATCTTAAAACTTTAAATGATTTTCAAAAGCTCTTAGGAGATATTAATTGGATCTGACTATTATTAGGAATTCCAACTTATAAATTACAACATCTTTTCAATACTTTAAAAGAATGCTCAGATCTTAATAGTCCTAGAGACTTAACCTCAAAAGCTGAGGAAGAACTTAAGTGGATAGAACAATACATTCAAAAAGCTCAATTATCAAGAATTGACTTACACAAACCACTACTTTTATTAACTTACTTTACTCCTCATTCTCCTACAGAATTGCTCTGTCAGTGTGATGGTTGGTTAGAATGGATATTTTTGCAATATCAAACTAAACCCTTCTTACAACCTTACATTGACAAAGTAGCCTCCATTATCCTTAAAGGACGACAAAGACTAAGACAGATGATTGGTCAAGACCTTCATTCCATTATTCTTCCCTTATCTAAACAAAATATTCAAGGATTTCAAGAAAATATTCATTGGCAAATTGCACTTGCAGATTATTTAGGAAATATTGACTGTCATTACCCTAAAAATAAGTTATTTTCCTTTTTTCAGCACCATCAATGGATCCTTCCTCAAAAAACTTCTCCTAATCCATTATTAAATACTGTTACCTGTTTTACAGATGGTACAAAATCTTTTAAAGCAGCCTATACAACTTGCTCTGGTTTATCAAAAACTTTTCAAACATCTTTTACTTCTGCACAACAAAATGAGTTATATGCTGAGTTGCAGGCTCTGCAAGATTTCCCAGGTCCTCTCAATATTGTTACTGATTCTGCTTATGCTGCTTTTTCTGTTCCTCTATTAGAAACAGCAACATTGGGCACCGTACAATCTCCTATTAACACTTTATTCTCTCAGTTACAGGTGTGTATCCATCAACATCTACATTCTTTTTTCATTACTCATATACAATCACATTCTAATTTACCAGGTCCTTTATCATATTATAACAATAAAGTAGACAAGCTTGTTTCTTTAGTTACTTACTCACCAGCTCAACGATATCACGACCTGACTCATGCTCCTTCTTTCACCTTACAGAAGCGTTTTTCTCTCTCTACATCTGAAGCTCACAGTGTCTTAAATTCTTATCCAACCTGTTCTCAAATTAATTCTCCTCATTTACAAGCAGGAACTGTTCCCAGGGGAACACGTCCTAACACCGTATGGCAAATGGATGTTACTATTGTTCCTGAATTTGGAACTCTTAAACATGTTCATGTTTCCATTGATACTTATTCTTCCGCTTCGTGGGCAACAGCTTTACCAGGAGAACGATCTCATCACGTTATTACTCATCTTTTACAAGCATTTGCAGTACTAGGCGTTCCTGCCACCATAAAAACTGACAACGCTCCAGTTTACCTCTCCTCTACACTAAAGAAATTTTTTCAGCTGTATAATATTACTCATAAAACAGGCATTCCTTACAATTCTACAGGTCAAGCTCTAATTGAACATCATCGTCTTACTCTTAAACATTATTTGCTAAAAAAAAAGGGGGGGATTACTCCCTGATATGATAAAATTAACAGCAAATCAACACTTAATGCATGCTTTACATGTTCTTAATTTTGATCTTTTAAAAGGTGATGGATGATCAACTATGGAAATACATTTTTCTGACAATATTTCTTTTCCTAAAACAACAGCAGTTCCTGTATGGTGGTCTCCAACAGTTTCTTCACAGTGGTATAAAAGTCATATCAATGTGTGGGGCAAAGGGTTTGTTTGTGTCATTACAGAAGATCAATGCTTGATTTGGCTGCCCAGAAAAAGAATTAAGATACCATATGAAAAAGAACTCCCAACATCAACATCCTCAGAAAGAGTTGTTCCAGAGGATGGCCACCAACAAACTTCATCACTGGAATAAAGCTTCCTGGATAGTGAAGTTTCTACTTCTAATTTTGGTGATAACATTCATACGTACACACACTGTACAAGCTTGCACTATTACAGCTAGTGTGAGCAGTCCTCCATATTTAGGCCGAGGAGTAGTCCTTCAGTGTGTATCCACCTGTTCTACTCCTGTAGGTCCTGTAGTGTGTAGAAAAGATGGCAAAGATATATATAGACAAAAGCATGGAGGAAAGCTTGGATGGAATAATGCAACTGATCAGTCTAAAAGAGATAATACTCACTATGACATTTACAAAAGAGCTTTGACCAGAAATGATATTGGCAATTATTCTTGTGAGAAATATCAAAAAGGATCTCCTGATATATTATATTAAAGTAGTTATGTCTACCTAGACATATCACTCTCTCCAGAGAGGGAATTTTCTTCACCCAACATGTGGTTACAACTTGCAAGTTGAGGACTGAACAAGACATCTTTTTGTGTAGCAGGAGATTCCTCTATTAGTGGATTATTAAAGAAAAATTTAATAGATATAGGACTCCCTTTTTCTGTTTTCACTAATATTTCAGGAATAAACCTTACTCACTCTCTTAAAGTTCTTACTCGTGAAGTTCAATTGAACTTACCTGTCAGTACTACTATAGTTTCTGAATGTATATGTATTAATTGCACTCATATTCCTTCCTATTGCAATTCTACCATTCGTGTGAAATGGCCTTTTGGGTATAGACTTCCAAAAGGCTGGGTATTTTTATGCAATAACAAAACATATCAAGCCTTTTCATCACATTGTCGAGGTGTTTGTGGAGTGGGATGGACCATCCTGGATATAAGCATAGACAGGTTTCTCAAGCCCTGCCACCTGATTGTGTTGACAACTTGAAGTTATTGGATCCTGCTGCTGTAGCTGTCACTGCTGCATTCATCTTGCCAGTTCCAGGACTCGTCGTAGGGATGCAGAACAAAATATCCAAGATGGCCTGTGCATACAGCAAAACAACAAATCTGACTGCTTCTGTATTATCTGAACTCAACCAAGAACTGGGAGAAGTACGAGTTGCAGTACTTCAAGATCGCGCTACTATAGACTATCTATTGTTAAAAGAACATATGGGATGTGAACAGTTTCCAGGCATGTGTTGTTTTAATTTGTCTGACTTTTCTCAAACTATTCACAATCAAATAGACAATATTCATCATATTATTGAAAAGTTTTCTCAAATGCCTGAGTTACCTAAATGGTTTTCTTGGTTTCACTGAATATGG
Organism: Manis javanica; assembly: GCF_040802235.1. Taxonomy (NCBI): domain Eukaryota; kingdom Metazoa; phylum Chordata; class Mammalia; order Pholidota; family Manidae; genus Manis; species Manis javanica. The sequence goes on along the minus strand of NC_133159.1, from coordinate 117,993,794 downwards.
CCAGTAATTGTAGGCCTGCTTCTTTTGTGTATTTGCCTTCCAGTCTTGATAGCCTGGTTGCATCATATAGTCACCAGTTTGTTGAAAGCAATGCATGCTTATGCTACTTTCCTGGAAGTGATGTCTAAAAAATGATTGTTCTTTGTTTGCATTGTTACTCATGAAAGTCCGTGCACTAAATCTTTGTATTTTGTGATTTCTATGATTAAGGCTGGACATCAGAGTTAGAGTATGAAAACAAACATCAACAAATATCAGTCAACTCCTAATGCCTCCTTTTTCCACATGTTCTCTCCCTGTGTGGCCCCAGGAAATGACTGGTTAGCCAGAGACAGGTAAGATTCCTCATGGGAGGAACAACCTAAGACAGGCACAGTCATAAAGGGTCAACAGGTGAGGAGTTGGGGGCCAACTGAGGCGAGGCTTAGAACCTCATCCCCCCATTTATATAAGGCATTCTTCGCTGCTTTTGTCCAGCTAGGTTGATACTTAAAAAATTAAAAATGGATCTTTTGCTTGAGTTAAAACAATCATTACTTTGAAGTTCTTTAAAAAAAAGAGGGGGGTGAATGTGGGAATTTATATGGAATTTATATATAAAGTATAAAAATCATATGTATAAGCACATTTGCCTTGATGGTTTGTTTATAGTTCAAGATTTGTAAAGACAGAAACAGTAGCCAAGACAGAAAGAGTGTCTGTGTTCATTCACCATGAGGATTTGTTCATTATACTTCAGAAGGTGAAACTATTGAGAGTTGGACTGAATTAATGATTGTGCATGGAAACCCCAATGTTGTTGTTAACAACCATTTCATCAATAAATATGAGAGATGCCTTCTTGGTACCACTCTTGTGCTGTCATGCCTTGAGTCCCCTGGCTGGTCCTTAAGATCTTCGACGACCAATCATGTCTCTTCCCTCATCTGCGGGTCAGAGACAGGGAAGGGACCCGACATGGTATTTTCTTTCATTTCTGTGATGCTTTTTAAAGTGTAACTTTGATTTGAAAGATATTGTTATCGTACAGCTATCTATTTAAATGGTCCCACATTCCATTTTGGTAGAACATGAAGATGATGGCCCTGTTGCTTTCCTATAGCTCTGATTATGTGAAATATTCTTACTTAAGAATATGCTGGGTTTGTAATGACAATACAATCCAACAAATGTGGTGAAATACTTTTGAAAATGGAACCTGTTAATTCACTATTGTTTGAACTCCTAAACTGAGCTAATGCAGAAGTTTGTTATTCCTGCAGAACTGGGTTGGAGAGAGCTTTGACTTTTGAGTATAACTAACTTGTATGGCACAAAAAAAGTATGTATTTTCTACAAGATTCAGAAAAGAATGCATCCCCAACCCCTGATATGTTCCACTCTGAAAAGTTAGTGCCCATCCTGGGAAACCAGCTCATCCCTGCAGTAAGTGTCCAAGGTTTTCCTGGTTATAGGATTATGAATCAGTTCTGACTTCCAGGGTGAAAGATGACAGTCCTTCTGATCCTCTGTGCCTAACAAGCCTGTTCTAGCATCTGTACTCATGTGTCACCATTGCAATCAGAGGCACTTTGCTTGACTGCACACATCATACAGGGGGCTTGGGGTTTGTTTGTTTGTTTTCTTTTGCTAGATCATATGTTTTAACCCACGCTGCTTCTCATTCTTTGTTTTGACCTCTCTTTTAGTTTCTCTCCTTTGAATTATTGAGTGTTATCATCAAGTAGTTTTTTGGCTCATCTCCAAGAAGAATTTCAGTACAATTTATATCAAGCACTGCGTTTTCTTGTTCCAAGGTATCTTTAAACTGCAATACAGGGCAACAACATGAAGAGAAAATTTTTTGCTGCATTATCACTGATTAAACTAGGATTCTGAGTTCAGAGTTACTTTTAGCACATGAAAAATATCATCCTTCCACCCCCTTTTGGCTCCATGGTTCTGATTAAAATCCACTGCCATTCAAAGTATCTTTCTGTTACTGGCATGGTGCGCTTTTTCTCTTGCTGCTTCCAGAATTCTTTGTCTTCAGTTCTCAGGAGTTTGATTATTATTTGTCTTAGATTGCTTTGCATTTATCCTGCTTGGCATTTCTTCACTTCTTGAATCTGCAGATTTGTATCTTTTGCCAAATTTGGGGATGCTTTGAGTATTATGATACTCTGGATTTTTATTTAAATCTTGTGTTTTAGCAGGCCTTCTCTGCTGGGAGAAGGAAAGTCACCGCCACCTGGTTATTACTTGGTGAGGATGGAAGTCCAAGTTACTCAGCCTCTATTGACAGCTCTATGGGGGTATTTCTCATTACTTCTGGGGAGAGGTAGAATTTCAGGCTCCCCACTAGTCCAACATCTCTGAAACAACTTTGTCTAAGAAAGGAGAGGCATTCAACCACTACTTCAGCATGGCTGCCACTGATATTGTGGCTGGGGAGGCTCAATACTGTTATGGAAAAACCTGGACTGGATTGTTGACAGAAGAATCAAGTGGCACTCGGAGGTCTTGGAGTGTTTAGATTTAATTTTACACCAGCGGACTCTTCCAAGGTCTGAGACCCGAACAAAGACAAGGAGAGCAATATACATCTTTCTGCTTCCTTATGTGCAACATTTCCACGTGCACAGCAAGCAAGCAAGGGGTAGTAAGTTTAGGGAGTGACTGTTTGGGAATTAAGGGAGGGTTCTGCTGTTTTTGCTGAGAAGCAAAAGAGAACCACATGGTCTAGATTGCTGTCCTTGTAAACTTTTCCCTATTACTCCCCACTCTGATACCCCTTTAAATACTTCATCCTAGGGGGCATCGTATCATTGGTTTAAATAGGTTCATAATGGCTCTGCATGTACATAAGCTGTACGGAGGAAATGCATTCCCTGGTAAAGTTAATAACCCAGTTAAAGATGCAGAGTCCAACTAATAGTTCAAGGAGCAACAGAACCACTGGCCAAGCAAAGCCAGTAAAAAGAATTATTAGCCATGGATTCCATTTTAAAATGTGCAGCTCGAAAGGCACAAATGACAGGGGGTGGGGGCCATTGCACAATTGAAGCAGATCGGCACCTTTTTCAGGGGCTGATTAAAATTAGAAAGGAGTGAGGCGGAGCCAAGATAGCAGCATGAGTAGAGAAGCAGAAATCTCCTCCCAAAACCACATATATTTTTGAAAATACAACAAAGACAACTCTTCCTAAAAGAGAGACCAGAAGACACAGGACAACAGCCAGACTACATCCACACCTGCAAGAACCCAGCATCTCGCAAAGGGGTAAGATACAAGCCCTGGCCTGGCAGGACCTGAGCACCCCTCATCCCAGCTCCCCGGCAGGAGGAGAGGAGTCAGAGCGGGGAGGGAGAGGGAGCCCAGGACTGCTAAACACCCAGCCTTAGCCATCCACACCGGACCACAGACACAGTGCATGCATGGGGTGCTGAAAACCAGGGAAACAGGACAGTAAGACCTGTGAGTGGGTCCCCACAGCTGGCGCCCCAGGGACAAAGAAAGGGAGTGCTTTTTGGAAGTCTTAAAGGGACAGGGACCCCACAGCTGGATGGAAGCGTCCTAGGACAACTAGCCCAGCAGCAGGGAATCTGGGGAACTCCAGGCACCCTAACCCCCTGGGTAGCAGGGCGGCTCAGAGGCCCCTCACAGAGATAAACAGCATCCCAGCCATTTCCCCTCCAATACGGCTCCGCCATATCGGAGCAGCGGCCTGAGGCAGGCCACGCTCACAACAACAGTGGAGATAAACTCCATAGCAGCCAGGCAAGAATTAGAGGCCCATCTGCGTGCAGCTGCCCAGCACAAGCCACAAGAGGTCGCTGTTCTACCAGGAGAGGAAGGCCACAAACCAACAAGAAGGACAAGAAGGGATGTTCTCCCAGCCGTCACTCATGCCAGCTCTGCAAACTATCTCTATCGCCATGAAAAGGCAAAATCTGAAGGAGACAAAGATCACAGAGGCAACACCTGAGAAGGAAACAGACCTAACCAGTCTTCCTGAAAAAGAATTCAAAATAAAAATCATAAACACGCTGACGGAGATGCAGAGAAATATACAAGAGCTAAGGAATGAAGTCTGGAGGGAGATTACAGATGTCTGGAGGGAGATTACAGAAGTGAAACAATCTTTGGAAGCATTTATAAGCAGAATGGATAAGATGCAAGAGGCCATTGATGGAATAGAAACCAGAGAACAGGAACACTTAGAAGCTAACACAGAGAGAGATAAAAGGATCTCCAGGAAAGAAACAATATTAAGAGAACTGTGTGACCAATCAAAAAGGAACAATATCCGCATTACAGGGGTACCAGAAGAAGAAGAGAGAGAAAAAGGGATAGAAAGTGTCTTTGAAGAAATAATTGTTGAAAACTTCCCCAAACTGGGGGAGGAAATAATCAATCAGACCACGGAAGTACACAGAACTTCCAACAGGAAGGACCCAAGGAGGACAAAACTAAGACACAAAGTAATTAAAATGGCAAAGATCAAGGACAAGGACAGCGTTTTAAAGGCAGCTAGAGAGAAGAAAAAGGTCACCTATAAAGGAAAACCCATCAGGCTATCATCAGACTTCTCAACAGAAAATTTACAGGCCACAAGAGAATGGCATGATATATTTAAAGCAATGAAACAGAAGGGCCTTGAACCAAGGATACTGTATCCAGCATGATTATCATTTAAATATGAAGGAGGGATTAAACAATTCCCAGAGAAGCAAAAGTTGAGGGAAATTGCCTCCCAAAAACCACCTACACGGTATTTTAGAGAGACTAGTCTAGACGGGAGCACTCCTAAGACTAAACAGATGTCATCAGAGAAAAAAAAATCATAGCAAAGAAAGCAGACCAACCAAATACTAACTAAAGGCAAAAAATAAAATCAACTACCCACAAAAAGCAGTTAAAGGACACACGAATGAGCACAGAATAAAACAACCAACATATAAAGAATGGAGGAGGAGGAATAAGAAGGGAGAGAAGAAAAGAATCTCCAGACAGTGTATATAACAGCTCAATAAGTGAGCTAAGTTAGGCAGTAAGATACTAAAGAAGCTAACCTTGAACCTTTGATAACCATGAATCTAAAGCCTGCAATGGCAATAAGTACATATTTTTTAATAGTCACCCTAAATGTAAATGGACTGAAGACACCAATCAAAAGACACAGAGTAATGGAAAGCATAAAAAAGCAAGACCCATCTTATGATGCTTACAAGAGACTCACCTCAAACCCAAAGACATGCACAGACTAAAAGTCAAGGGATGGAAAAACATATTTCATGCAAACAACAGAAAGAAGAAAGCAGGGGTTGCAGTACTAGTATCAGACAAAATAGACTTCAAAACAAAGAAAGTAGCAAGAGATAAAGAAGGACATTACATAATGATAAAGGGGGCAGTCCAACAAGAGGATATAACCATTATAAATATATGCACCCAACACAGGAGCACCAGCATATGTGAAACAAATACTAACAGAACTAAAGGAGGAAACAGAATGCAATGCATTCATTTTAAGAGACTTCAACATGCCACTCACCCCAAAGGACAGATCCACCGGACAGAAAATAAGTAAGGACACAGAGGCACTGAGCAACACACTAGAACAGATGGACATAATAGACATCTATAGAACTCTACATCCAAAAGCAACAGGATACACATTCTTCTCAAGTGCACATGGAACATTCTCCAGAATAGACCACATACTAAGTCACAAAAAGAGCTTCAGTAAATTCCAAAACATTGAAATCCTACCAACAAACTTTTCAGACCACAAAGGTATAAAACTAGAAATAAATTGTACAAAGAAAACAAAAAGGCTCACAAACATATGGAGGCTTAACAACATGCTCCTAAATAATCAATGGATCAACAAACAAATTAAAATAGAGATCAAGGAATATATGGAAACAAATGACAACAACAACACAAAGCCCCAACTTCTGTGGGACGCAGCAAAACAGTCTTAAGAGGAAAGTATATAGCGATCCAGGCACACTTAAAGAAGGAAGAACAATCCCAAATTAATAGTCTAACATCACAATTATCGAAACTGGAAAAAGAAGAATAAATGAGGCCTAAAGTCAGCAGAAGGAGGGACATAATAAAGATCACAGAAGAAATAAACAAAACTGAGAAGAATAAAACAATAGAAAAAATCAAGGAAACCAAGAGCTCCTTCTTTGAGAAAATAAACAAAATAAATAAGCCTCTAGCCAAACTTATTAAGAAAAAAAGAGAATCAACACACATCAACAGAATCAGAAACGAGAATGGAAAAATCATGAGAGACTCCACAGAAATACAAAGAATTATTGAAGACTACTATGAAAACCTATATGCTGAGAAGCTAGAAAACCTAGAAGAAATGGACAACTTCCTAGAAAAATACAACCTTCCAAGACTGACCAAGGAAGAAACACAAAAGTTAAACAAACCAATTACGAGCAAAGAAATTGAAGAGGTAATCAAAAAACTACCAAGAACAAAACCCCCGGGCCAGATGGATTTACCAGAGAACTTTATCAGACATAGAGAGAAGACATAATACCCATTCTCCTTAAAGTTTTCCAAAAAATAGAAGAGGAAGGAATGCTCCCAAACTCATTCTATGAAGCCAACATCACCCTAATACCAAAACCAGGCAAAGACCCCACCAAAAAAGAAAATTACAGACCAATATCCCTGATGAATGTAGATGCAAAAATACTCAATAAAATATTAGCAAACTGAATTCAAAAATATATCAAAAGGATCATACACCATGACCAAGTGGGATTCATCGCAGGGATGCAAGGATGCTACAACATTCGAAAATCCATCAACATCGTCCACCACATCAACAAAAAGAAGGACAAAAACCACATGATCATCTACATAGATGCTGAAAAAGCATTTGACAAAATTCAACATCCATTCATAATAAAAACTCTCAGCAAAATGGGCATAGAGGCAAGTACCTCAACATAATAAAGGCCATATATGATAAACCCACAGCCAACATCAGACTGAACAGCAAGACGCTGAAAGCCTTCCCTCTGAGATCAGGAACTAGACAGGGATGCCCACTTTCCCCACTGTTATTTAACATAGTACTAGAGGTCCTAGCCACGGGAAGTAGACAAAACAAAGAAATACAAGGAATCCAGATTGGAAAAGAAGAAGTCAAACTGTCACTATTTGCAGATAACATGATATTGTACATAAAAATCCCTAAAGACTCCACTCCAAAACTACTAGAACTGATATCGGAATACAGCAAAGTTGCAGGATACAAAATTAACACACAGAAATCTGTGGCTTTCCTATACACTAACAATGAACCAATAGAAAGAGAAATCAGGAAAACAATTGCATCAAAAAGAATAAAATACCTAGGAATAAACCTAACCAAAGAAGTGAAAATCCTATAACCTGAAAACTATAAGACACTCTTAAGAGAAATTAAGGAGGACACTAACAAATGGAAACTCATCCCATGCTCCTGGCTAGGAAGAATTAATATCATCAAAATGGCCATCCTGCCCAAAGCAATCTACAGATTTGATGCAATCCCTATCAAATTACCAGCAACATTCTTCAACGAACTGGAACAAATAGTTCAAAAATTCATATCGAAACACCAAAGACCTCGAATAGCCAAAGCAATCCTGAGAAAGAAGACTAACGTGGGGGGAATCTCACTTCCCAACTTCAACCTCTACTACAAAGCCATAGTAATCAAGACAATTTGGTACTGGCACAAGAACAGAGCCACAGACCAGTGGAACAGATTAGGGACCCCAGACATCATTAACCCAAACATATATGGTCAATTAATATTTGATAAAGGAGCCATGGACATACAATGGGGAAATGATAGTCTCTTCAACAGATGGTGCTGGCAAAACTGGACAGCTACATGTAAGAGAATGAAACTGGATCACTCTCTAACCCCATATACAAAAGTAAACTCCAAATGGATCAAAGACCTGAATGTAAGTCATGAAACCATAAAACTCTTAGAAAAAAACATAGGCAAAAATCTCATGGACATAAACATTAGGGACTTCTTCATGAACATATCTCCCTGGGCAAGGAAAACAAAAGCAAAAATGAACAAGTGGGACTATATCAACCTGAAAAGCTTCTGTACAGCAAAGGACACTATCAATAGAACAAAAAGGTTCCTACAGTATGGGAGAATATATTCATAAATGACAGATCCGATAAAGGCTTGACATCCAAAATATATAAAGAGCTCATGCACCTCAACAAACAGAAAGCAAATAATCCAGTTAAAAAATGGGCAGAGGAGCTGAATAAGACAGTTCTCTAAAGAAGAAATTCAGATGGCCAACAGACACATGAAAAGATGCTCCACATCGCTTGTCATCAGAGAAATGCCAATTAAAACCACAATGAGATATCACCTCACACCAGTAAGGATCACCATCATCAAAAAGACAAACAACAACAAATGTTGGCGAGGTTGTGGAGAAAGGGGAACCCTCCTACACTGTTGGTGGGAATGTAAATTAGTTCAACCATTGTGGAAAGCAGTACGTAGGTTCCTCAAAATGCTCAAAATAGACTTACCATTTGACCCAGGAATTCCACTTCTAGGAATTTACCCTAAGAATGCAGCACTCCAGTTTGAAAAAGACAGATGCACCCCTATATTTATTGTTGTACTATTTACAATAGCCAAGATATGGAAGTAACCTAAGTGTCCATCAGTAGATGAATGGATAAAGAAGATGTGGTACATATGCACAATGGAATATTATTCAGCCATAAGAAGAAAACAAATCCTACCATTTGCAACAACATGGATGGAGCTAGAGGGTATTATGCTCAGTGAAATAAGCCGGGCAGAGAAAGACAAGTACCAAATGATTTCACTCATCTGTGGAGCACAAGAACAAAGAAAAACTGAAGGAACAAAACAGCAGCAGAATCACAGAACCCAAGAATGTACTAATAGTTACCAAAGGGAAAGGGACTGGGGAGGATGGGTGGGAAGGGAGGGATAAGGGTGGGGAAAAAGAAAGGGGGCATTATGATTAGCATGTATAATGTGGGGTGTGGGGGAAAGGGGAGGGCTGTGCAACACAGAGAAGACAAGTAGTGATTCTACAACATTTTGCTATGCTGATGGACAGTGACTGTAATGGGGTTTGTTGGGGGGACTTGGTGTAGGGAAAAGCCTAGTAAACATAATATTCTTCATGTAATTGTAGATTAATGATAACAAAAAAAGGGGGGATTACCCCCTGATAGGATAAAACTAAGTACAAATCAATGATTAATGCATGCTTTACATGTCCTTAATATTGATCTTCCAATGGGTGTCAGATGATCAGCTATGGAAGTACATTTTTCTGATAATATTCCTTTCTCTTAAAAAAAAAAGCAGTTCCTGTGTGGTGATCTCCAATAGGTTCTTCACAATGGTAGAAAGGTCATATCAAAGTGTGGGCAAAGGGTTTGTTTGTGTTTATACAGAGCATCAAAGCCTAATTTGGCTACACAGAAAACGAATTAATATACGATATGAAGAAGAACTTCCAATATCAACATCCTCTGGAAGAGTCATTCCAGAAGATGAACATAAAAAAAAGTTCAGCAAAGATCCTGGCGCTGCTGCAGTTGTAGCTGCAGTCATCCCACCGGTTCCTGGACTTGCCATTGGAATGAAGAAGGAGATATCTAAGCTCGCCTGTGCATACAGTAAAACAACAGATTTGACTGGATCTATATTGTCGGAACTCAACCAAGAATTAGGAGAAGTGCAAGTTGCAGTGCTCCAAAATCGTGTGACTATAGACTGTCCACTGTTAAAAGAACATATGGGATGTGAACAGTTCCCAGGAATGTGTCATTTTAATTTGTCTGATTTTTCTCAAACTATTCAAATTCAGTTAGACAATATCCATCATATTATTGAGAAGTTTTCACAAATGCCTAGGGTACCTAACTGGTTTTCTTGGTTTCACTGGGTATGGCTGGTAATTGTAGGTCTGCTTTTGTTATGTATCTGTATTCCTATTCAGTTAATGTGTATACACAATTTAATTAGTAGTTTGTTAAAACCTATACATGCTTATGTTACTCTACAAGAAGTTATGTCAAAGAAATAACCCATCTTCCCATGTTTTCTTCCTTCTGCTACTTCCATAGCTTTTCTTCTTCCTTCCTAATTACAGCCCTTTAGTAGAATTCATGCCTCATATCGAAAATAACCGAGTATCATAATTCTTCCAAGTGGTAAAGATACCTCAAGACAAATGCTGGGCATAGAAGCCACAGGGCATAAATCTGCAAAGAAGTAAAAAGCTAACCTTTTCAAAGAATATTGCTTTTCTCTCACTTACCAACTTCACATTTCCCTGTATGGCCCAAGAAGACAGCTGGTTAGCCAGAGATGGGTAAGATTCCTCAAGGGAGGAACAACCTAAGACAGACACAGTCGCAGGGGGGCCATCTGGTGAGAAATTGGGGATCAACAGAGGTGAGGCTTAGAACCTCACCCCCCCCCCCGTTTAGAGAGAAATCTTCTGCATGCGTGGATGTTTTGTTGCCCTTGTCTAGCTCAGATTAATACTTAGTCTATAGGCACAGACATGATCATCTGCATTTGCCCTCTTACAGCACTAAATTATGTTTTCTACCTTTATCTTGCATCTACCTACCACTTCAGCATTTTATTAAAAATAAAAATAATAATAATAATAATAAAGGGAGAAATGTGGGATCCACATATAAATCAAGTATAAAAATCAAACGAATATTCATATTTGACCTGAATGTTTATAGTTCATAATGCGTGATCAAAACCGAAAGTTTCTGTGATATGACTGCCCTTGCACTGTTCACCATGTAAGAACTTATTCACTATGTAAGAATTTGTTCACCATGTAAGAACTTGTTTGTTATGCTTCAGAAGATTGGAGACTGTTGAGAATTAGGCTTGGGTTGATTAATGATTGTACATTGAGTCCCCTATACAGAATTTTATTCCTGTTAACAACCATTTGATCAATAAATATGAGAGATACCCTCTCAAAACAAAATTACATTTAAAAAATTAGAAAGGAATGGGAGGGGCACGTGCCCCCCAGACCCCCACCCCAGTCCTCCTTGGCACACCTCTTTAGCACAGCCCTCCAACAACTTTGTGCAGTAGGAGCTGAGGACACTCAAGGGAATGAAGGCAGACCCCATAGTAATACTAAACTGCTTAATCTGTTACAGAAAAACCTGAGAGGTCAATATTTTGTGGTAAACTGACTCTTTAGTTAGTGCCTTTAGGGTCTGCTCGACCTTTTCATCCCTGTCCCTTCGTGCTTGCTTCTGGACTCCCCCCACCATCAGACATTCCAATGTGGATGAGGCAGGTCCAGCAGACAGTGGATCTCTTTCTTTTCCTATTTGCACAGTCTGAGTCCCATTTATTTATTGTTTTAGTCCAGTACCTTTCCCGTCTTTAAGGCAAAGGGTGGCGCTGTTCTTATCATAACATTTAGCTGGCATATAGGTGTAGGCACTGAACCCAGTCCCCCATTTGTCTGACTTTATGCAACCACACCGAGGTTCCCTGGGAGTGAAGGGGAGGAAAGGAAGGGAAAGAAGGTATAAAAATAACATTACAGAGTGGTAGTGGGGAGATGCAGGCTGAGGCTTCAGTATAGTTTAGGAAAAAAAGGTAAGCACAGCAGAACAACCTACAATTACTCAATAGACAATAGAAAGGGCAACTTTTTGACGAATAGTCTGGTCCTGGGGGGCAACAGCAGAGAATTCAATGCCCAGGATGAAAGATACCACCCCAGCGAGGGCCAGTATCCACTGTGTGCAGGTGTTCACTAGCCAGAGGGTGATTGTTGGATGCAGAGGCGGTGAGGATTCGGGAGGTCTGGCTGGGCCTTCCACTGATGTATTTTTTCATCCAGATTATGGGCCTTTTTCACTCTGGAATGATGGACCCACGGAGTGCTGCCTGCAACTTTGGGGGCAGTAGGAGTGGTTAGAACAACAATGTGGGGACCAGTCCACTGAGGTATGAGGGGATCCCTTTTTCAAACTTTGACCCAGGCTGAGTCCCCAGCCTGGAAGGAATGCACTGGGGTCCCTAAGGAGATCGGGGCTCTTTCTATGTTGTATTGCTGCAGCTGATTTTGGGTGGCTCCCAAGGCCTGGAGCTGTTCTCTTGCTCCCTTATCTCCTCTCTGGTGTAGGTTCCCTGGGAGGCTTCCTAGACACAGGGTAGGGCGTCTATACACTAATTCAAAAGGGGAAAAGCCTTGAGTCCCAGGGGTGCAGCAAGCACGCAGGAGAGCGAGGGGCAGTAGGTCTGGCCATGGGAGACCACTTTCTTGGCAAAACTTAGCTAGGGTTCCTTTGCGGATGCGATTCATTCATTCTACTTTCCCTGAACTTTGTGGCCTGTACACAGTGTGGAGTTTTCAGGTAATGTTGACAGATTTAGTTAAAATCTGCACTGCTTCTGCTACAAAGACAGGTCCATTGTCACTGTGAATTGTAGATGGTAGGCTAAATTGGGGCACAATTTTTCTCTCAGGAGGACTTTGGCTACCTCCTGGCTTCATTCTGTCCTGGTTGGGAAGGCTTTGACCCACCCCAGAGTATGTACACACTATTACTAGGAAGTATCTGAGCTCTCTGCTTGGCTGGACATCTGTAAAGTCTATCTCAATGTCTTCAAAAGGGGCAACTCCTGCTTTTAGGACACCTGGTGGGGATCGAGGCGCAGATTGATCTTATTTTTGGTGCAAGTTATGTACTGCTCGCTCACAGCTCTGCATAATGCTGGCAAGTGGCTGATACAGTAACACTTTTTGAGGAGGGCTGCCAGTGCAGGTTTTTTCCTAGGTTCAGTGAGCTGATGGTATTTGCTGACTAGATGCCTTCCGGTTGCAGTTGGGACAAAGATGCATTTGTCAGGCAGCATCTATTACTGTTTTTTAGTTAGGGTGGCTCCTTCAGCTATGGCCCAGTCCTTTTTTTTTAGTGTACTTGGGTAGAGGGGCCTCCATTGGGGGTGTTAGGGCCACAGTGAGGGAAGGAGTTTTATCTGTTTTTTTTAAATTTTGGTATCATTAATCTACAATTACATGAAGAACATTATGTTTACTAGGTTCCCCCCTTCACCAAGTCCCCTCACACATACCCCTTCATAGTCACTGTCCATCAGCGTAGTAAGAAGCTGTAAAATCACTACTTGTCTTCTCTGTGTTGCACAGCCCTCCCTGTGCCCCCCCCCCACTGTACATGCTAATCATAATGCCCCCTTTCTTTTTCCCCACCCTTATCCCTCCCTTCCCACCCATCCTCCCCAGTCCCTTTCCCTTTGGTAACTATTAGTACATTCTTGGGTTCTGTGATTCTGCTGCTGTTTTGTTCCTTCAGTTTTTCTTTGTTCTTGTGCTCCACAGATGAGTGAAATCATTTGGTACTTGTCTTTCTCTGCCCGGCTTATTTCACTGAGCATAATACCCTCTAGCTCCATCCATGTTGTTGCAAATGGTAGGATTTGTTTTCTTCTTATGGCTGAATAATATTCCATTGTGCATATGTACCACATCTTCTTTATCCATTCATCTACTGATGGACACTTAGGTTACTTCCATATCTTGGCTATTGTAAATAGTGCAACAATAAATATAGGGGTGCATCTGTCTTTTTCAAACTGGAGTGCTGCATTCTTAGGGTAAATTCCTAGAAGTGGAATTCCTGGGTCAAATGGTAAGTCTATTTTGAGCATTTTGAGGAACCTACGTACTGCTTTCCACAATGGTTGAACTAATTTACATTCCCACCAACAGTGTAGGAGGGTTCCCCTTTCTCCACAACCTCGCCAACATTTGTTGTTGTTTGTCTTTTTGATGATGGTGATCCTTACTGGTGTGAGGTGATATCTCATTGTGGTTTTAATTGGCATTTCTCTGATGACAAGCGATGTGGAGCATCTTTTCATGTGTCTGTTGGCCATCTGAATTTCTTCTTTAGAGAACTGTCTTATTCAGCTCCTCTGCCCATTTTTTAACTGGATTATTTGCTTTCTGTTTGTTGAGGTGCATGAGCTCTTTATATATTTTGGATGTCAAGCCTTTATCGGATCTGTCATTTATGAATATATTCTCCCATACTGTAGGATACCTTTTTGTTCTATTGATAGTGTCCTTTGCTGTACAGAAGCTTTTCAGGTTGATATAGTCCCACTTGTTCATTTTTGCTTTTGTTTCCCTTGCCCGGGGAGATATGTTCATGAAGAAGTCACTCGTGTTTATGTCCATGAGATTTTTGCCTATGTTTTTTTCTAAGAGTTTTATGGTTTCATGACTTACATTCAGGTCTTTGATCCTTTTGGAGTTTACTTTTGTATATGGGGTTAGAGAGTGATCCAGTTTCATTCTCTTACATGTAGCTGTCCAGTTTTGCCAGCACCATCTGTTGAAGAGACTATCATTTCCCCATTGTATGTCCATGGCTCCTTTATTGTATATTAATTGGCCATATATGTTTGGGTTAATGTTTGGAGTCTCTATTCTGTTCCACTGGTCTGTGGCTCTGTTCTTGTGCCAGTACCAAATTGTCTTGATTACTGTGGCTTTGTAGTAGAGCTTGAAGTTGTGGAGCAAGATCCTCCCCCCCCCCCCCACTTTATTCTTCCTTCTCAGGATTTCTTTGGCTATGAGTTTTATCTGTTTTTTATTGGCCACGGTTTTAGCTGCTTTATCTGCAAGCTGGATTCCTTGTGTTACAGGGGTGTTTTTCTTTTGGTGTTCTTTGCAACGTAGAATTGCTACTTTTTTCTGTACGGAGAGATTGAAGGGCTTTTTATATCTAGCAGGCCTAGGGCTGCTGCCTGTTCTGAAGCAGCCTTTATTTCCAGGAAGGTGGCTCTTGCCTCTTTTGTCCAAACAGGGGGCTTTTGGTCTGGCCCCCACAAGAGGCTGTAGAGGGGTCTTGCCATTGCTGAGAATCCGGGCATCCAGATTCTGCAGAACCCGGTAGCCCCCAGGAACTCTCATATACCTTTCTTCATCTGGGGCTGAGGTAAGCAGTTAATGACCATTTTCCTCTCCAGCCCTAGTGCCCTTTCTCCCTGGGTGAGGAGGAACCCCAAGTACTGGACTCACTGCTGGTAGATTTGTGCTTTTTTTCATGAGGCTCCGTATCTTGAGTCTGACAGGAGTTGCAGGAGGGCTTTTGTGCCTTTTGCACGATTTTCCTGGGTGTCACTGGCAAGGATGAAGTTATCCACATACTAGAGGAGGGTGCAGCACATGTCTTTCCTCGGAAAGCTGGCAAGGTCTGCAGCCAGTGCCTCTCCAAGGAGAGTGGGTGAGTTCTTGAACACTTGTGGAAACCGCGTCCATGTTAACTGCATCTGCCACCCCGTATCCGGTTTAGTTCATTCAAAGGCAAACAAGAGCCAGCTTTGGGGGTCCAGCCAGAGGCAGAAAAAGGCATCTTTTAAGTCTAGGCAAGTGAACCATTTGGTAGATCTGCCTGAGGAGATGTACAGATTTGGAACCACCATGTGGAAAGAAACAGTCACTTTGTTCATGGCTGGCAGGTCTTGAACAGGCTGGTACTTTCCTCCTGGCCTTTGACTGACACTGGATCAGAACACCTACCTATCTGAGTCTGATCAGGTGTTCCTGGATGCCTGCTCTCACCTCTTGTGAGAGGGGATACTGCCGCTGTCTTTGCGGCTCCGAGAATAGTTGCAGTCTTTTCACTGAAGAAGGCTACAGGGAGGGTGACCACAGAGTGTTCTGTCCCTGCATCAACCATAAAAGTCATGTTTTGGCCCCCCCACTTTCATTCTGACCGTGGGCTCACAGGGGCCGAGTGCGAGGGAGCCCAGTCCTTGTCTGTCTGCATCTGCTCCTGCCAGGCCAGTGAACCTTTCCCTGTGGGGCTCCTCCCGGCAGCGACTGGGCCTCGGGTCTTTGCCTGGGTTGGGGCATTCGTTCTTGCAGTGCCCCTTCTCTTTACCGTAAGCACACTGGTCCCTGGCTGGGGGGGTTCCTAGGCTTTCCCCTCTTGGTGGTCGGCTTTTCTCTGCCTTTTGGTCATCTCTCTTTCTCTTAGGGCAGCTGCCAGGAGGCTGGCCTTTTTCTTCATTTCTCTTTCAGCCTCTTTGTCAGCCTGAACTTCTCTGTTTAGATAAACTTTGTTGGCAATTTCAGTCAGCTAAGTGATGTTCATCCCGGCAAAGCCTTCAAGTTTTTGGAGCTTTCCTCTGATGTCTGGAGCTGCCTGAGCTATGAATGAGGTGCTGACCATGTGTTGGCTCCCTGGTGACTCAGGATTGAAGGAGGTGTAGATGCGATAAGCTTCACACAGTCTTTCATAATAGTCCCCAGGAGACTCTCCTGTTGAGTGACTGAAGAAACTTTGGTCATGTTCATCGGCTTTTTGGACCCAGCTTTGATCCCCTGGATGAGGGCATTCTGATATCGGTGGATCAGGTGCTGTCCCTCAGGGGTGGTGCAGTCCCACTTGGGGTGCTCTTTGGGGACAGCAATTTCAGCCAATGCACCCTAATCAAGGCCCCTGCCTGCCTCTTCTCTTCCACTGTGAACAGGGTGCAGAGAAACTGTTGCCAGTTTTTTTAGGTCAGCTGATGAATTTGGAAGATGGATTTGATGAGATCAAATGGGGCTTGTGGCTTTTCTCACAGGGGTGAGTCATGGAGAAGGGTTGATAGTAAAACATGGACTGCCTGGACTGGATGGTCCCATATTTATTACATCTTTCAGGCTCCCATGTCTCTTGCACCAGCATCTGAAGGGTGCCTGCTCCCGGCCAAAGGTGCAGTCTGGCTGCTGGTCTGGGGGAGAGCGGGTCCACTGGTTCTGGAGTTGGTGGGGAGGCTGATGGTGGCAGGATGTTTGGTACCGGGCATGGGGTACTGACAGCCTTGGGGGTGCATAAGGTGGGGGCAATATTGGCTCTTCCTCTGGGTCACCAACAAGAATTTGCGGAGGCTCAGGCTTCTGTTGATTCTTTGTGGGCTGCTTTGTTGAGGCGACTAAGATCCTACCTTGTTCCTGCCTGTTGCAAGCAAATCACACCCAAGGAGGAAGAGTCTGGGCAACTCCTAACCTGGAGTTAATGTATGGGAACGGGAACTGGTCAGGATGACCTGGATCTCCAGTGATGACCCGCTAGACCTGGCAGACTATTGGGACATCTAGGACCCCTTCCGGAGTCCATCCTATACTAAAGTTGGGCTATTCAGATTCACACAGGGTTTTTAACCTTCTGAGAGTTAATTTTACTCTATAGTCTTTTGAAAATCCCTTCCTCAAATTTTTGATCATGGTGTCAAGAACTGTGGGTTTGCTGTGCCCTGACCCCTGACGTGTCCATGTAACGGTGCCGCAACAACAGACAAGGGAGGGGTGCCTCCTCTAGAGAGGAGACCAAGCAGATGCCCATCCGTTTGTGCTACTCTTGGAGACTTTGGTCAGCTTTGACTATGGAGCACCCGTATAAGTCCCCGGACAGGTCAGCCAAAGCTGAGTCACTGTTACGTCATGGCAGCCGACCACAAATACTGTGAAGGGCCCATCAGATTCCATAGCGCAGGCCATGGAATCACAGATTCAGTGAAGACTGAATGGCTTCAGCCACCCTGCACCACACTCACTCACACACTCAGACCAGAGTTTGAACATTCCGCCCCTGGGAATGTCTACCTGTGAGACGTCTAAGAAGTCTCTGGGAGGTTATCAGTCTCCCCTTCCACCCTAATGGGTGGGAACTGGCTGGGTCGGGGGCCCTAGGGCCTTACCAGATTCGACCTCGGAACCAGGTCCTCACCTGCCAAACCTCCTTAAGTCCGGCAGGAATAGGGGATTGGGGCAGGAGAATGCCGAGTGACCAGGCGGGGCACACCTTCTCTGCTGCGATCTCCCCCATTGTAACCACCCCGCTGTTGCCCAAACCGGTGGCAACAAAGGGCCAGCGCGGTTGGGTTTCCTGGTCAGAGAACCAAATGTTACAGAAAAACCTGAAAAACCTGGACTATATCGCTGACAGAAGAACCAAGCGGCACTCAGAGGTCTTGGAGTGTTTAGGTTTTAATTTTACACCAGGGGGCTCATAGGAGAGTAATCTCCCAAGGTCTGAGCCCCGAACAAAGGCAAGGGGAGCAATATATTTCTTTCTGCTTCCTTTCGTGCAACATTTCCATGTGCACAGCAAGCAAGCAAGGGGGATTAAGTTTAGGGAGTGAGTTTAGGGAGTGAGTGCCTGGCAGAGAGGGGAATTAAGGGAGGGTTCTGTTGTTTTTGCTGAGAAGCAGAAGGGAGCCACCTGGACTAGACTGCTGTCCTTGTAAATTTTTTCCTATCAATATTACCAGATGTGAATGAAAGTCCACGCTCCCCACATTGCCTTCTCAGTTAAAACTCCTGCAGGGCCAGAGAGGTACCTCGTTACAGTGAGTTGAGGGTGGGAATTTATGTTCTCCACTCAGCCTCTGCTGGTGGGGATGAGGTGGGACCAGAGTTTTTTCTGTGGTGTTTGACTGCAGTAGAGTGGTTATCTTCTTACAAGGTTTCTGTTATTCTCTGCTGCCCTTTGCTTGGTTCTTTGGCTGGAGAGAGCAGGTTTTTTATGGAGCTTTTTAAAATTTTGTACCCATTGGCATTTTGGGTTGCCGGCTTCTCCAGCACCCAGTCCAGGGTACATGAAGCAAATAGAAACCTAGGAAAAGTACCACTGTGCCTTCCTCAGGTTGCAAGACCCCGAGCTGGACTACCTTCTGTCCAACTTCCAGTTTTCTAATATTTGTTTTATATATGATGTTGAAGAGGTTTAGCTGTACTTAGTGCGAGGTATAGGGAGAAATGTGTCTACTCCATCTCATCCCACTGCCAGTTCACCTTCATTTATGAAAAATATTTTGATGGCATAAATATCTGGGCTGATAGTTTGGTTGACTTTTTTCTCCCAGCACTTTAAAAGTATTGCTCCATTGTCTTTTGGCTTGTTTTGTTTTGGTCTCCTGAGAAGTAATTATCTTTGTTCCCCAATACCTATATGTCTTTGTTCCTCTAAGTGTTTTTAAGATTTTCCTTCAGTGCTAGTTTGTAGCAAGTTGATTATGAGGTGCCTTGGTGTCCTCTCCATTGTTTCTTTTCTTTGAATTTCATTGAGCTTCCTGGATATGTGGGTTTATAATTTCCATCAAATTTTGAAAATATCTAGCCATTATTTCTTCAAACACTTTTCTACTCCCTCACTCTCTCCTTGATAGGGAAAAATTTACAAGGACAGCAGTCTAGTCCAGGTGGCTCCCTTCTGCTGCTCTTCTTAGCAAAGACAATAGAAACTCCCTTAACTTCCCCCACCCCTTCACTCCCCGCTCTGCCAGGCACTCACCTGAACTTACTCCCCTTGTTGCTTGCTGTGCACATAGAAATGTTGCAGATAAGGAAGCAGAAAGATATATATTGCTCCCCTTGCTTTTGTTTGGGGCTCAAACCTTGGGAGATTACTCCCCTCTGAGCCCACCGGTGTAAAATAAACCTCAAAACTCCAAGACCTCCAAGTGCTGCTTGGTTCTTCCATCAGTGATCCAGTCCAGGTTTCCTAGTATTTTCCGTAACATCCTCTCCGTCTAGGATCCCAATTACACATAATTAGGTTACTTTACACTGTTCCAGAACTCACTGGTGCTCTGTTCATTCTCCATTTCTTTTCTCCCTGTGTTTCATTCGGGGCAGTTTCTATTTCTATGTCTTTGAATTCAACAGTCTTTTCTTTTGCGTGTCAAACCTGTTCTTAACCCAATCCAGTATATTTCTCATTTCAGATATCTTTTTGTTATCTCCAGGAATTTGATTTCTCACTTGCAGTTTTCCTCTGATAGTTCAAGGGTAGATGGGCTACTTCATACACTTAGGTAGAAACATAGACAGGAGCAGCCAGGGAAAGGGGAGGTGAAGTTCAAGGAAAAACTGTCCAAACTGCCCAGGCAGGGGGTCCCATGTGAAGATCACAAAGGCTTTGTAGGGAGATAATTTCTTTGCCTATCAGGACCAGGCCAAACTGGTCCCAGGCTGATCCCAATGTGGACGCAATCGAACAAAACTAAAAACTGCCCAAAACACACCCCATGATGGGAAAAGACATGAGCACTGAGAGAGATGGCTATATAGGTCCGCCTGTCAATCAAATACCACCACCTTGTCGATCAAACAGGCGCCTCATAGCCAGAATATAATACATAGGTGTGGGTAAAATTGTAACATTTCCAGAATATCTCGCCTGGCTTTAGTACATCTGCATATCAATAGGCATTCAGAGGTGGAAAGAAGTATGGCTTTAGTGCATTTGCATCATTCCTCAGGGGTGAAGAGTAGTTCATCTCCATATCAGTGGGTAATTACCTGGGCAAGGAGGGCTTCTCTGTACCTGAGAGGTGAGGAGGAGGGCCGGTTTTGGCTTCTTTCAGAGCAGCGAGAAAGACGGCCCGGAACTGCAGTTTTGTAAGCAATAAATGGGTTTTAAACTTTATTTTCCCTTTGACTGATTTCGGTTTTTAGAGGTATTTTGCTCCAGGATTTCCTCTCCCCGGACTTACAGTAGGTCTTCTGCCTAAGGGATGGAGGCCCTTGCCTACCTTGACTCTGGCTGGCTTGAGCCTCTCTTGGAGTGTATTCAAATAAAACCTTCACTCCGCCTTACTGTTGTGTCTCTGCCTTTCAATTTGTTGTAGCAGGGACAAGGACAGAGAAGAACAAATAGCCCATAACAACACTTCCCCAAAGGTTTCCAGTGGTTCTCTGAGCTCCCAAGAGCCCAGTTCTACAGGGTTCATCTCACCAAGCTTCCTGTGTGAGTCGCACACAATCAAGGCAGCAGAGAAGCCAAGGCACACAGAGCAGGAATGGGTTAGAGAGGAAGCCAGCTCATCATTGAGGGAAGCAGCTTGTGGGGAAGTTGGGGTTCCTATGGCCAGGATCCTCACTGAACTTAAACCCCTTGGTGATGTAACTGGCCTGTTGCTAGGCTACTGCTTACACACCCTAGGCAATACGCTATTATTGCACTATAGAGAGACCTCGGCCCAGTGCTCTGTGCGGAGGCAGGAACGTTAGTGCTCAACCTACCGCCTGGAGAAACCGGTTAATAAGCCCTTTCACCCCAAGAATGTTTTACTGTCATTTCTTTGGTCACACTGAATCCACAGCGAACTTGCCTAGCACTGAAACCAATTGGAAAGACACAGCTGCAGAGTCCTTAACGATTCTGTTTGATCTGCTGTCAAGAATATATTACTTAGATGAGTTAGAGCAGGCAGCTCCGGTTCAAAGATCCAGAAATTATAATGAAGGCATTATCGATTTATCCGTCAAGAACTTGATTGAAAGACAACCAAAGGTGCACTCCCAATTACCAACTCCACCGGCGTCCGGGGTTTTAAGCAAAGTACCAGAGGCCTATCTGTTCTTTCAATAGCTTTATTCCCTTAGTCACACAAATATTCCAAGTTAAGGGTTGGGCCATCCATTTTTGGTGTCGCTAGTGCTTGACACATAGTCGTGGCCTCTCAATCCAAGTTTGTTCAAGTTGATTGGGTTTTTATGGTCACCCAAACTCGATATACGTAGCCAATTCTTTCATAAATACAAAGAAAAAGAGAGGGGTGAGGAAAGGCTGCGCGCTGAGGATTCTGGGCAGTGTAGTTCCAACGCCCCGCCTGCACAGGCGCACTGACGAGCCTGGCGGCCAGCCCGCGTAACCCGCGCCATTGCTGGAAGCCTTCCCGCCCTCCTCTGCGAGCGCCCAGTGTCCTCACTTTGGCCTCCAGGTACTCGTCGTCTGGGACCCGAGCCCCGGTGCCGCACCACCCTTCCCTCGGCGCTGGGCTCCAGGCGGTGTCCGGGGCGTGGCCGCTCTCTCCAGAGCCCCTGTCCCAGGCCTGACCCGCCCACCCGAGAGCGATTGGGGCTCTTCCTCCTGCCTGGAGGTCGGCTCAGTCTCTCCCCGGCCTGGCTCTGGGGGTGGCCGGTGCCGCTGGCTGCGAGCCCCCCAGCGCTGGGATTGGGGAGCTCCGGGCGCGGGGCCTACGCCAGGGGTTCGACTAGGGCGCACCGGCCCCCCGACCGGACCAAGCCAGTCTTCCCAGCCCCACGCCTTTGGTGGAGGGAGGAGGGGGACCCCGGCGTGGACGAGAAGAGCAGTTACGGGGAAAAGGCGAGGCTGCAGGAGGGAGGATCTCGGTCCTGGCCTTGAACCGGCAAGGATAGAACCAGGTTTCACATCTGGTGACCGACAGGTGGATGGTCTCCTGTCTTTAGGTAACCGAGGCGCTTTTCCTTGCAGGCTCATTTTACAGCATTTCAAATAATCACTTTACAGTCACCGGGTCTGTCCCTGACCTGGCAACGGTGTCAGTGCTTTGGCTGGGAAATGCTGAACTGGCCCATGGCGTTCTCAGCACGGACAAGGTCCCTTCATTATCTTAAAGTAACAGCACCGGCTTAAGATCCACAGCAAGTGAGGTTTCTCCTTAAGTCTTTGATACTTTGCCATGCTTGGGAACACAGTGCTTGGGTGAAGTCAACATACCGAAAATACATCTAGGAAATTAAAATTGTGGGGAAATAGCCTAGATATCTTCTGCATGATGTCGAAGGTGAAGGAGAAACATATAATGCAGTTAGCCTCATTTGCTGGTAACTGATTTCTTGTGCTCAAATGACTTGCCTGTAGTCACATGTTCGCAGTAGCCGAAACAAGATTAGAACCTGAGGGATGTGGAGAGCCACTCTGGAATTTTATACATACCGAACTCCTATGTATATGTCTAGATGCAAAGTACAGAAAAGTAGAAAGAAGGGTAAACGTCACAGGTTCAGGTCTCAGAGGTCACAGTAGAGGTTTGGCTTATTCATTAGCTTTTTCTCTATTATTTTTACACAGTTGAGGTCAAGCCAGATATATTGAATTATGGGGAAATATAAATAAATAGCATTGTTTAGCACTGTTCTAGTTATAAAATAAAGATGTTTATTGCACAGTTTGGTGTTAAACTTGCTTGACTAGCACTGTCTGTGTGGAATATTGTTGGGGGGGAGTTGATTACTCTGCAAATTAAAAAAAATAATGGCACCGGTCATTCTTAATAAGTTTTAAAGATACAGGGAGCCATTACTGTAGTTCATTGGAATTGAAAATGTCTTAAGTCACTCTTTGTAGGTCTGCTTTTGTGTTCAGGGAAAAAAACAGGTTTTATTCTTTCTTAGCCCATTTTTTTCCTTCCAACCTGGTAAAACTGGATTTCTTGACCTGAGTGTCAGTGTAAGGTGTCAGGGGTGTCAGTTTTCAAAATTCCCAGAAATAATATGCAACACTATATATGCACATACATTCTGTGGATAAGGTCAGACTGTCAAATGGATCTGTAACACCAAAAAGTTAAGATCTACTGGCATTGACACGTAGTCATTGTTAATATTTGTCAGCACAGCTGTAATCGTTTTGAATTGTGGTTGTAGTTGCCTCAAGCGTTGCTTCTGAACTGGTTGGAGAAATACCAGGCTTGAAGCAGAAATTCAGCTGAGAGAACTAATGCAGAGCCAACAGCTTTGCCTGTGCTCTAGAATCCTCTTGGTAAAACATACTTCATTGGATTTTCAAATGTGTAAGGAAGTCTTTAATTTGGGGTTCAGGAGTTAGCTTTAGAACAGTGTTTTTCAAAGTAAGAACCTGAAAATTGTTGAAAATGTTGATTTCTGCCCTCACACCTGGAGACCCAATTTAGATCTTGGATGGAGCCAAAGAATTTCCTTTTTATATCACGCCTAGTAAACTTTTTGCATCCTCCATTTTAAGAGAAGAGTCATCATTTTCACTAGATTTGCAAAGGAATCCATGACTTGAAACGAGGTAAAGAAACATGAGTATAAGGGAAAGCCACTTATTGATAACCTGGAGACTTCAATATAGGAATCCTCTCAGATCATTCTTTCTTTAGCCAAGTCTTATCACCTCACTACACTGTTTTTCCTCTTCAACTTACTGTTTCTCTTCATCAAAATCTTTTCGTTGTGCCTACTGAAACCTCAGTGTCATAGAACAAACTTACCTACATTCTTAAGATATTCACATGTTTTCTTGACTTAAACTAAATCCTGTTCCCCGTTGCTTACCTGATAACTTTTCTTTCATGATTGTTCATTCTGTTAGCTAGGAAATTAATTTTGCAGTTTTAATTGAGTCCAGTGTTTGAACAAGACAATTATTTCTCATGAAAGTCTGAGTTGGTAGGTGGCTGGCAGTGAAGAGGGTGGGTGGAGTAGGCAGCTCTGGTCCATTAAGTCTTATAAAACTCATATTCCATCCATCTTTTTGCTCCACCTCCTCCTCAAGTGTTGTCCTGGTAGAGGCTGTCTCACTGTCACACTGTACATTCCAGTTCTTTGGAAGGGGAGATGAAGAACTGGGGGGCAAATAGCTCCTTTTGAGAGATGTGACCTGGAAGTCGCATACACCTCTGTTACTCAGATCCCATTTGCTGTAATTTAGTGACAGGTACACCTCTGCCTGCAAGGAGGCGGGGAAGCGTCTTTAGCTGGGTGGCCTTCTGGCCAGCTGAGATTTCAAGCCTCTCTCAAGTAGAAGGGGAGTCTGGATATTGGAAGGTGTTAACAGTCAGTCTCGGCTACATTGGGCTACTTAAGTTCCCTGGTTTGAGTTAGTTTTAGAAAATCTTTAAATAAAAATGTTCTTTGGGCAATTTTATTTGTATTGGCCTATGTTTTAAGATGTTTATCTGCTATAGCCCCTTGTTTCTATTTTTGGTTTATTGATATTTTTTCTTTTCTGACTGGCTGGTAGCTAGTATATTTCATTATTTAGAGAATCAGCTTCTGCCTTTGTCAGCTGTTTTTGTTTGAAGTTTTCTTTTTCATTAGTTTCTTCCTTTATTTATTCCTTGTGACTCAATTATTTTTCTTTTTTAGTTGAATGTATAATATTTTCATTCTTGTGTTACTTAATGTATTGGGATACAAATTGAATCCCTATAAAACTTTGGCAGTAACCCATGAGTTTTTAATTTATAATACTCTCATTTTCTAATTCACTGGCAATTACATTTTAAAGTTCTCTCTACTTGGGAGGGTCTGTTTTAATTTCCAGGTGATAGGTTTGTTTTATTTTCTCCCTCCAGACTTCCATTTACATTTGTGTAATTGTATCATGGTTAGAGAATGTAGTACTTAATTTTTTTTTTGAGATTTTTCTTTGTGTTTGTTGATCTTTGTGGTGTATGATTAATTTTAGCAAATGTTCCATGAATGCTTGGAAATAACTTTTGACTTTACATTTCAGTATACTCATATCTAATTTCTATCTCTAATGTTCTTTGAATTTATAACAGCCTCGCTTTATATATTCTTGTTTTCCAGGAGATAGTGGTTGTTTACTGCAAGTATTATTTCAGATGAGCTTCTGATTGGCACAAACTGTAAGATTAAATTAAGTTATGCTATGTTTATTAAGCAAAAGCTACTGAATCTTATGGAAGCAAGGTGCCCATTCAGGGCAGGAGCAAATTCAACCTGTTTAATCAAAACAAAGTCCCTAATCAAGGGGTCAGCCATGCAACTGCTGGTAAAAACTTTTTGTACAAAGTAGGGTTTCTGAAAGACTCAAAACTTGCTCTATCACTGCCCTTTTAGACCCAAGGCTAATACTACCATTCTGGGGGAATTTATATGAACAATCTGTACCATTTAGTTTTAAACAGTATCGTTCATCAGATACCCCTGGTTCTTAAATCAAACTCAGAATCAGTTAAGGCCACGTCCTCATTTAAGAAGGGGCCGGGGGATGGGAAATGGTGCCTAGACATTCCTGATGGGTTTAGTGGACGGTCATGTATCTGGCCATCGTGACTCATATCTTTGTATTTTTCTGATGGCTACCAATCCGTTAACCCATATTTGCTGATAACTATTTTCTTATTTACTACTATTTGTACCTTTTCTGTCTCATCATGAACTTATGGCCTTTTTCTGTTAATCATATTCATTGTTTTATTATACTCTGAGTGCTATTTTTCTTCTTTTCACAACTTTGATGGATCCTACTACATGTTGTCATATCAACCTATGTGTTTAAATTGGCAGTGTTGATCCCAAATTTAGGTGTCTCCACTTTTTCTTTATTATTATGAACTTTGGCCCAAATATCCTAGAATGATGATCTATTTTATTTATCTATGTTTTGTAGTAAGAGCTTTCTTTCTCTCTCTTTTCACGCACAAAGATACTTATTACATCATTTTTTATGTAATAAGATGTAATTGACATATAACATTAGTTTCAGGTGTACAGCATAGTGATTTGGCAAATATATATTGCAAAGTGATCACCACAATAAGTCTAGTTTACATCCATCACCACATGTCTTATAAATTTTTTTCTTATGATGAGAACTTTTCAGATTTACTCTCTCAGCAACTTTCAAATATACAACACAGGATTATTAACTATAGTCACCACACTGTACATTCCACCCCAAGACTTACTTATTTTATAACTGGAAGTTTGTACCTTTGACCACCTTCACCCATTTCTTTGTGTCCCAACCCCCACACACACGTACACCTGCCTCTGACAACCACCAGTTTGTTCTCTGTACTGTGAGTTTGGGTATGCTTTTGTTTATTTGTTTGTTTAGATTCCACACATAAGTGAGCTCATGCTTGTCTTTCACTTCACCGTCTGACTTACTTAACATAATTCCCTCAAGTTCCATTCATGTTGTCACAAATGGCAGGGTTTCCTTCTCTTTTGTGGCTGAATAATATTTCATTGTGTGTGTGTGTATATCACCACATTTTCGTTCTCCATTCATCCACTAATGAGCATGTAATTTGCTTCTGTGTCTTGGCTACTGTAAATAATACTGCAGTGAAAATGGGGGTGCAGATATCTTTTTGAGTTAGTGTTTTTGTTTGCTTTGGTTAAATACCCAGGAGTGGAATTGAATGAAAATATGGTAGTTCCATTTTTGAATTTTTTGAGAAACCTACATACTCTTCCATTCTGGCTGCACCAAATTACATTCCCACCAACAGTTTCTCCACATCCTCATCAACATTTGTTATTTCTTGTTTTTCTGAAAATAGTGATTGTAACAAGTATGAGATGATAACTCGTGGTTTTGGTTTGCATTCCCTGATGATTAGTGATGTTGAGTTTTCCTATACCTGTTGCCCATCTGTGTGTCTTCTTTGGAAGAAAATACATATTCAAATCCTCTGCCCTTTTTTTAAAATCAGTTTGTTTTTTGCTAATAAGTTATATGAGTTCTTTGCATATTTTGGATAGTAACCCCTTATCAGATATATGATTTGTGCAAATATTTTCTCCCATTTTGTAGGTGACTTTTTCATTTTCCTGATGCAGTCCTACTCACTTGTTTTGGGTTTTGGTGTCAAAGCCAGGAAGAAATCATCGCCAAGACTGATATCAAGAAGCTTACCACCTATGTTTTCCTTTAGGAGTTTTATGGTTTCAGGTCTTAAATTCAAGAGTTTAATCCATTTTCAGTTAATTTTTTTTAAGATAGTGGTCCAGTTTCATTCTGTTGCATGTGACTGTCCAGTTTTCCCAGTACTATTTATTGAAGAGACTATCCTTGTATATTTCCCTGTTGCATATTCTTGGCTCCTTTGTCATAAATTGATATATATGCATGGGTCTATTTCCAGATTCTCTCCTCTGTACTATTGACCTATATGTGTTTTATGTCAATCCCATAGTGCTTTGTAATATAGTTTGTAATCAGGAAATGTGATGCCTTCATTCTTCTTTCTCAAGATTGCTTTGGCTCTTCAGGGTCTTTTGTGATTCCATACAAATTTCAGGATCATTTATTCTATTTGTGTGAAAAATGCCATTGGAATTCTGATAGGGATTGCATTGATCTATGGATTGCTTTTGGTAGTACTCTTCCAATCCATGAGCATGGAATGTATTTCCATTTCATCTCTATAATTTTCAGTGTACAGGTCTTTCACCCCCTTGGTTAAATTTATTCCTAGGTATTTTATTATTTTGGACATAATTGTAAATGAGGTTGTTAATTTCTTTTTCAAATAGCTCATTATTAGTGTATAGAAACAACTGATTTTTGTATATTGACTTTGTATCCTGTAACTTTACTGAACTCATTTATTAATTCTAACAGTTATTTGGCAGTCTTTAGGGGTTTCTGTATATATCATCTTCAAATAGTGACAGTTTTACTTATTCCTTTCCAATTTGGGTGTCTTTTATTTTTCTTGCCTAATTGTTCTGACTCAGACCTCTAATACTGTGTTGAATTAAAGTGGTGAGAGTGGGCATCCTCATCTTGTTTTGTTCCTGATCTTAAAGGGAAAGCTTTGAGCTTTCCACCATTGAGTATAATGTTAACTGTGTTTAGTTTTTATTGTGTTGAGATACTCTCCCTCTGTACCTATTTTGTTGAGAGTTTATGTTATAAGTAGATGTTGAATTTTGTCAAGTGCTTTTTTTGCATTATTGAGATGATACATGATTTTTACAATTCATTTTGTTATATGCTATATCACATTGATTTGCAGGTATTGAACAATCCTTAAATCCCTGGAATAAATCCCACTTGATCCTGGTGTATAATCCTTTTAATGTAGTGTTGAATTCAGTTTGCTACTTTGTTGGGGATTTTTGCTTCTGTGCTCATCAGGGATATCGCCCCTAATTTTTTTTCTTATAATAACCTTGCCTAGGTTTGGTATCAAGATAATGCTGGCCTCATAAAATGAGTTTAGAATTTTCCCTCCTCTTCTATTTCTTGGAATAGTTTGAGAAGGATTAGTATATTTAAATTCTTGTTTAAATGGTAGAGTCCTCCTGTGAAGACATCTGGACTTGAACTTTTGTTTGTTGGGGTATTTTTTATTACTGATTCAGTCTTCTTATTAGTACTTGGTCTGTTAGATTTTCTGTTTCTTTGTAATTCGGTCTGGTAGGTTGTGTGTTCAAAGAATTTATCCATTTCTTCTAGATTGTCCAGTTTGTTGGCACTGATTTATTTTAGATCAGTGTGTCTTAAACTTTAATATGTGTATATGAATCAACTAGGGATCTTATTAAAAGGCTGATTATGGTCCCATAGGTCCTGTTGTTGGTCCTGAGATTTTGCATTTCTCATAAGCTTTGGTGATGCTGCTGGTCTTCAAACTACATGTTTGAATACAAACCTCTTGAATGTGGACTCTTAGAGGCAAATTGTCCACTAAGGCAGGGACAGATTCAGCTTAGGTTCCTTTGGACCCCAGAAGCCCTACAGGGTGGTAAAAATGTTGAACTGCTTAGAAAACTGTCATTAAAAAAGTAGAA
This sequence comes from Manis javanica, assembly GCF_040802235.1. Lineage (NCBI taxonomy): Eukaryota > Metazoa > Chordata > Mammalia > Pholidota > Manidae > Manis > Manis javanica. The sequence goes on along the minus strand of NC_133159.1, from coordinate 117,964,382 downwards.
TTTCACAGGCTCTGGGAAGCTCAATTCTCATTGTGTTACTGCCCTGTTATTTGTCATTCTGCAGCTACACATCTAAAAGAAGGTTTACAAACATCACGCTATTCTTGTTTTTGAACCAAACTTAGCATCAGCAAGGCCATAACCTTAATCAAGGTAGAAAAAGCAGTTTGCTGCCCAGGGTGCCTGAACAAGATTTTTGCCCTACAGGGCAAATAATATGATTACATTAAGCAGCATATACCTTCTTTAATTTTAAAAAACACTACTGCTTAGTGCTTTGTGCATTTAATTCCACTTTCTTTTATATTTATTGTTATCCTTGCTTCCTTTTTATTTGGGTTTGCCTGATGGAAAGGGTAGATAAAGATCTGTTTGAATATGAGATTTAGACATGTCAAGGTTTCTAATAGCTTTTAAGTGTGGAAGTTGTAGTGTTCTCTTTACATAAAGTTGAGGTCTCTACAATTTTAGCAAATTGACTCGTCACAGGAAACATAGGAGAAAGAATTCTTAGAATTTCATTTTTTAATGAGTAGGTGATTGTGACAAGGTTGAATTATTTTCTTTCATATCACACATCAAGTTAATGTAATGGAAAAGGTGTGGGCAATGATAGACTGATTTGGAGTAATGCATAACCTTGGGTGAATAGTTCAATTTTTCTAAGTCTCAATTTCTTCATGTATGGAACAGGAATATAATTCCCAATAAGTTGATGTGAAGATCAAATAAGAAAATATTTCAAAGCTCTTTGGCCTCCTAGCCGTGAGTACATTTAATGATATTAAAATCTCAGAACAGCTAGGAGCAAGAATCTTCTTTTCTGTTAGGAAGAATCTTATATCTGTTAGGAAAATCATGTTAACTTGTAATGTCAGGATTCCAACTTGGTGAGCCTGAGATTTCCAAGGTAGGACTGGTTTTTATGGCTTATTTCTCTTTCTCAGATATGTCTTTGCAGGTCTCCCCTCTTTCCAGAGAGGGCAACACAGAAGAAGAGATTATGGCTGCTGTGATTTTTTCCGTTGGACCTCTGGTAGGTTGGAGTTTCTTCTGTTACTGACCTTTGTTTTGGTTTGAGAGCTTGTCTCTTTTTCCTGAAGCCTTGTGACTTCTGGACCTCACCCCTTCTGGTAACTGAATCAAATTATTTGACCTGTGAAAATTGGGTTCATCATAGTAAAGCTTGTAATCTATAGGAAGATTCATTATACATACTGAACCAAATAGGATATTTCAGAACTTATCTGGTCTAGTTTTAAATATGATAGGCATTCTGGGAAATTTACCTTTGATGTTAAATTTGTATTGTTCCCAGAAATTTTCAGTTATTTAAGGAGTAATAGAGTGGAATATTTTAAATTGGAAAATTTTGTTCAGGAAATTTTTGGAAAAAATGTGTACACACATCCCCTCTTAATTCATAGGGACTATTCCCCTGTGCCCACCCTCAGTGATCTCTCCTTTTCTACCCACTAAGAAGTGATCAAGCTTAATAGATGACATGGAGAGAAAGAAGATGTTTAAGACACAGTGCTTGGCTGTAGGGAGCTTACAGTCTCATTGAGGTAAGGAATACAGAAGAAATAGTTACCTAATTTATTTAGGTGAATGATAATTGTTTAGTATAATGTATAGAGGAGTGCTATGTAAGGAAAGAAATGGGCCATTAGTTTGGGCATAAATTGGTCATGGAAAGCTCATAGATAGTTGGGATAATTAATGGTGAGTTGGATGATTAGTAGTACCCAATTACATGTAGGATTTAAATTGTCATAAAGTATTTGTAAGGTACTTCAGGTAAGAAGGGAGTTTAAGGGCAAAGCTGAGGTAGAGAACAGTGGGTGAGCTAGTGATATACAAGGTGGAAAGTTATGAAAGTTGGGACTGGAAATTAGATATTTAAGGTGAATCTTTTAATGTTTTCCTGAAGACATTTGTATGAATGTGTATCTGTTTGAGATGGGTATTAATGTGATAAAAGCTGTGCTTTAGCAGTGATTTTTGGAAATAGATTCAGAAGAAAGGCAGTACTGAAAAATATAATTTGTTGTAGTAATGATCCATAATAGCCTCTAGTAGTGATATTTTATTCTTTGTTGCCAAGATGTATAACATGTAAATTGCCCTTAAAACATACCATTGAAAAGATAAATAAAAACCAAATGTTGCACTTGATCAATAGATCCAAAATATTTGTCTAGTATTAGCCTGATCAAATATCCCTAATTCTCAGAGGTTGTGGTTCATATCATTATTAATTTTCTGGAAGCCAAATATTTGTACTTTTTTAGATAAAAACTTGGGAGGAGATAATTTAGATAACCACTTTTCTCAATGGAATTCAAATAATTTTATTACCTATTTTTAAAAATGGCACAAAATAAAAAATTAGTAAGCATACTACAGAAGGTATAGTAAAATTTCATTTCACTTGTAAAATCAGGCCCTCGTATGGATATAGTTAATAAAACTTGGGAGAAAATGTCATGAGAGGTCCCTGAAATATTTCCTGAATGACTATTGAGACGTGCCTGCACACCCACAGAGCTGTAAGGATTTTCCTCCTCTGTAGAAAACGCATGGTGTTAGTAGGTTTTGAATATTATTCTTGAGCAAGATAAATACTTTCTGAGAAATTGTTTTCATCCCCAAGTGAATTTTAATTATGTAGCATCTGAGGGCCCCGTGTTATAAATTTTTGTTTTGGTAGGTTCTTTGTTAAAAGCCTTTAAAAACCATGCAGTTATACTTTCTCCTTCTTGTATCTGTCATCATCTCAAATGAGGGCAAAGAAGATTATGATTGGATGTTACTATGAAACCTTAATTTCAACCCTATGTAAAACAGTAAACCAGGTCATGCTCTATACACCACATCCACAGTGGACTGGTGGTGACGGGTTGAGGCTCTGCTGTAGGTCATAGGCAGCCTGTCCCTGAGTGGTCTTATCCTGTATCCCCTCAGAGTCCTGAAGTTTCCCGGTCAGGTGAAGATCTTCACTTTCAGGCAGAAGAACCAGAATTGGTAAAGGTAATTCTTAACATTGTATTTCAGGGGAATAAAGAGAAGTGCCTCTTTACTGTCCCTAGTTCTTAATGTTCCCAGTTCATTGCTAGGTCACAATGACTTGCAGTGATAGGTATGCTAACCCCTGGTAGCATCGATTAACAGATTTCATTTCTCTCAGTTGTGGTAGCTCTAATTTGACAGATACACAACATAATTGCTAATAATAAAGTATTCTTTATCACATAATCTGACTCTTGCTTTGAATTGTAAGACCCAGTACCATTAAAATTGTCAAGAATACATCAACATCACTGGAAATTATTCTTTTTTTTTTCAATTGAAGTGTAGTTGGCATACAATATTACATTAGTTCAAGTATATAACATAAGGATTCAACATTTATATACATTCTGAAGTGATCACCACAATAAATCTAGCTACTATTCATTACCATCCATCACCATACAAAGTTGTTACATATTATATGTCATTAACTATATTCCCTATGTTGTACATTGTATCCCTGTGTCTTAAACCTATTTTATAACTGGAAGTTTATACCTTTTAATTTCTCTCTCTTATTTTACCCACCCTATCATCTTTCTCCCCTCTAGCAACCACCAGATTATTTTATGTCTGTGAGTCTGTTTCTGTTTTGTTTTGTTTGTTCATTTGTTTTATTTTTTAGATTCCATTCCGTGGAAATGGAAATTTTATTAAGATGAGTTTATATTGGTTTAGGTTTTTTATTTCATTATGTTTGTTAAGCTTACTTTTTTATTTGTGGTTACAGAATCCACCTGATTTTTCCAGAAAATACAAAAATCAGAAGTTCATGAGTTGTGTTAAGAATTTACCTAAAAGTTAGAAATAAAGGAAAAGATAAATATATGCTTTTTCAGTACCATATTAGACCATTGTCTAACCAGCCTAAGGGTCATCTGACATAGTAGAGGAGGTTATGTTTAACTTATAACTTACTATTTTCATATCCAGATCCTCAAAGTTAGATGTCAACTTGTAGAAAACTGAAAAATTGCAAATTATTTCTACCTTGGAGAAAAGATAATACCCACAGATATGGTTTTATTGTTCTGTAGGACATTCACCAGGTTTCTATCTAATTTTGCGATCTTATTCCAGCATTCTTTTTTCTACTGCCAATATATACCCTTTTCTGGTATGCCCTTTAAACCAGCTTTGTCAAGCAGCTGATCTCTCATTAATGACTTAAGTAAATATCTGATATATGTTGGCTATACTTTTAGGAGAATTATGGTTTTTTAAAATTTTATGTAGAAGTTCAGCTCCTTTTTCTAAGAATTGTTTATAAGTTTTTGAAAATCATGCTTTGAAAGTTGCTTTTATTCCCAAAATGTTTTGTGTAAAACTGAGTTTTTCTTTATGTTTATGAGAAAAATATATTTAAGATTCAATTGTATACATAGTTTTTTTGAAGTAGTACTGGACCAGTGATTCTTGAAATTATCCCTTAACATATGACAGTTTAAACTTTAACGTAAGATAAAAATATTCATTATTTCAGACTTTGAATCATTACCCTTAGGAAAGTACCATGATTTTTGACATGGTAATAATTCATATGGTTTATTTTTGATCTTCTGATGGAGGGAATCCCTGGCAGATTAATTCTGTCTGTCTCTTCCTTAAATTCTGCATCCTGTTCCTAAGTACTGAACTAGCTTTGTTTAATTTTAATTCGAGTAGAACCAATATTTTCATAATAACTTTAAACATTTCTATTTCTGCAAAATGAGCGAGATGGAATTTTCAGAGGGCTTATGTTGAATCTCAGTCAGTTTGGGAAATATTGCTGTTTTGACTGTATTAAATTTTCCAATAGAAAGAATATGGAATGTCTTCCCATTTATGTATTCTTCAGTTCCTTTCAGTAATGTTTTGTAGTTTTCAGTGTATTTCTTGCACATCTTTTGTTAAACTTATTCCTAAGTGTTTTGTTCTTTTTGCTATTTTAAATCAATTTTTTTCTTAAATGTATATTGGAATATTCATTGCTGCTATATATAAATAGCCGACCTATGTATATTAATCTTGTATCCTGAAACTTGCTGAACTAATTTATTTAATTATAATAGGGTTTTTTTGCATGTGTATGTGTGTGGAACCTTTAGAGTTTTCTATGTACTAGATAATGTATCTGTAAAGAGATTATATCATTTGCAAATAAAAGCTTACTTATTCCTTTCCAAATATGGATACTTTGTATTTCTTTTTCTTGTCTAATTTCCCTTGCTAAAACTTACAGTACATGAATAAAAGTGGAGAGAGAGGACATCTTTGTCTTGTTTGTGATCTTGGGGGAATGCATGTGGCCATTCATCATTAAGTAAGGTGTTAGATTTGAGTTTTTCATAGATGAGCTTTGTCATGTTGATAAAATTTGCTTCTGTCTAGTTTGTTGGGCTTTTTCAAATACATTTTCTGAGTCTATTAAGGTAATTGTGTGGTTTTTTTCTTTATACTATTAACATGTTATATTACCTTGACTTATTTTCAGATGTTAAATTAGTTTCATATTCCTGGATAAATCCCATTGGCCATGGCATATACTGCATTTATTTGTTGCTCAATTCAATTTCCTAATATTTTGTTGAGGATTTTGTGTCTACATTTGTAAGAGATACTGATCTGTAGTGTTCTTGTGATGTCTTTCTTTGTTAGCACTTGTCTCATAGAACAAGTTGGGAATTTTTTCCTCCTATTTTTTGGAAGAGTTAGTGAAGGAACGGTGTTAATTCTTGAAATTTGATGGAATTCACCAGTGAAGCCATTTATGTGGGAAGTTTAAGTATTATAGATTTATTCAGATTTTCTATGTCTTCCTGAGTTAGTTTTGGTAGTTTATGTTTTTCTGGGAATCTGTCCAATTCATCTAGGTCATCTAATTTGTTGGCATATAATTGTTCATAGTATTCCCTTATAATTCTTTTATTTCTGTAAGATCAGTAGTAATGTCTCCTTTTTCATTCCTGATTTAGTCATTTGAGTCCTCTCTTTTTCTGTCAGTCTAGCTAAGGGTTTGTGATTTTTGTGATCTTTCCAAAGAACCAACTTTTGCTCTTGTTGATTTTCTCAATTCTCTATTTTATCTCCATTCTAATTTTCTTATTTCCTTCTGCTCTTTAAAAACATTTAGTTCACTCTTCTAATTCCATAAGATATATATTTGGGTTATTGACTTGATGGTTTTCTTCTTTTTTTAATATAGGCATTTGCAGCTATTCAGTTACAACCAAACACTGCTTTCACTATATCCCACAAGTTTTTTGTATAAAGTGATCATTTGCATTTCTCTGAAGATATTTTCTAAATTCCCTTGTAATTTCTTCTTTGACATATTAGTTGTTTTTTAAGAGTCTTGTTTAATTTCTACATATTTGTGAATTTTCTAGTTTTCTTTCTTACTGATTTGTTGTTCTTTCCATTGTGATCAGAAATGATACTTTGTATGATTTCAGTCTTTTAAAATATACTAAGAACTGTTTTGTGACCTAACACCTGGTCATCTTGGAGAATATTCCATGGACACATGAAAAGAATGTATGTTATTGGGTGTCTCAGTGTTCTACAGATGTCTGCTAGATCTAGTTTGTTTACAGTACTGTTCAAAGCCTCTGTTTCCTCTTTGATCTTCTGCCTTGTTATTCTATCCATTGTTGAAACTAGGGTATTGAAGATTCCAACTATTGTTGTTGAATTGTCTCTTTGTCTCTTACAATCTATGAGTTTTGCTTTCTATATTTTGAAGTTCTTTTGTTAGGTGAATATACTTAAATTTGTTATGGCTTACTGGTACATAAAGTGGTTTATCATTATAAAATATTGTTTCTACTAATAATTTTTGTCTATTTTGTCTGATACATAGTAGTAGTTCTTTTTATGTACTTTTTATATAGTATATTTTTCCATTCTTTACATTCAGTCTGTTTGTATCTTTGAATTTAAAGCATGTCTTCGTTAGACAGTATATATTCATACCACTTTAAGAGACATCCCTTCTGCCAATCTCTGCCTGTTGATTGAAGTGTTCAGTCTATTTACTTTTCATTTAATAACTGATTTTAGTGTTTATGTCTGCCATTTTGCTATTTGTTTTCTGTATGTCTTATGTCCTTTTGTTTTTTTCTTCCTCCCCCTCTGCTTTCTTTTGTATTAGATATTTCTGAGTATACCATTTGCTTCCCTTATTTCTTTCACAATATTTTTTTGAGTTATCTTAGTTGTTTCCCTGAGGATTACAGTAAACATCTTCACATAAAACAATGTATTTCAGATTAATGCCATTTAATTTTAATAGCATATCAATCTTTGTTCCAGTATAGCTCCATTCCTTTCCCTCTTCTCATGCCATTATTGTCAAAGTATATTACATTACAGTCCCATCAACACAATTTTATAGTTTTGCTTTATGAAGTTGTCTTTTAAATAAGATAGGAAAAGACTAAGAGGTACAAACAAAAATACATTTATGTTGTTGTCTATGTAGTATCATTTACTGATATTTATTTCTTCATGGGGATTTGTGTTACTGTCCTGTCCTTTCATTTTACTTGAAGGATACTCTAGCATTTATTGTAAACCAGATATGCCAGTAATGAGTTCTCTATTTTTGTTTATCATGTGGTTTTTTTTTGAGAGATAACCTTTTATTAAAAAAAGAAAACAACTTAAGAAAAAGATAACGAGATGATGCTGTGTAACTTTTGTATCCTTCTTTTTTTTTTTTGGTATCATTAATGTACAATTACATGAGCAACATTATGGTTACTAGACTCCCCCCATTATCAAGTCCCCACCACACACCCCATTACAGTCACTGTCCATCAGCGTAGTAAGATGCTATAGAATCACTACTTGTCTTCTCTGTGTTGCACTGCCTTCCCTTGCCCACCCCCGACATTATGTGTGCTAATCATAATGCCCCTTTTTCCCCCTTATTCCTCCCTTCCCACCCACCCTCCCCAGTCCCTTTCCCTTCGGCAACTGTTAGTCCATTCTTGGGTTCTGTGAGTCTGCTGCTGTTTTGTTCCTTCAGTTTTTGCTTTGTTCTTATGCTCCACAAATGAGTGAAATCATTTGGTACTTGTCTTTCTCCACTTGCTTATTTCACTGAGCATAACACCCTCTAGCTCCATCCATGTTGTTGCAAATGGTAAGATTTGTTTTCTTCTTATGGCTGAATAATATTCCATTGTGTATATGTACCACGTCTTCATCCGTTCATCTACTGATGGACACTTAGGTTGCTTCCATTTCTTGGCTACTGTAAATAGTGTTGCGATAAACATAGGGGTGCATATGTCTTCTTGAAACTGGGCTCCTGCATTCTTAGGGTGAATTCCTAGGAGTGGAATTCCTGGGTCAAATGGTATTTCTATTTTTATTTTGGGGGGGAACCTCCATATTGCTTTCCACTGTTTATCATTTTTTGAAGGATAGATTTACTAGATATAGAATTCTTTGTTGGTACTTTTTCTTTCAGCATTCGAAGTATGTCATACCACTGTCTCATAGCTTCAATGGTTTCAATGAGAGATCAGCGGACAGTCCTACTGAGGATCCTTTGTATGTAAGGAATCCTTTCTGTTTTGCTGCTTTCAGTATTCTTTCAGCAGTTTGTGATCTGTCTAGGCATGAATCTCTTTTTTTCCTACTTGGTGTTTGTTGAGCTTCTTATATATGCAGATTAATATTCTTCATCAAATTTGGGGAGATTTTTGGCTATCTCTTCAAATATTCTTTCTTCCCCTATCTTTCCTTTCCTTTGTGGATTCTGTTATGCATGTATTGCTATTGTTGTGGTCCCACAGGTCTCTGAAGCTCTGTTCATTTTTTTTTCATTCTTTGTTGTTTCTGTCCCTAAGTCTGGATAATCTGAATTGATGTATTTTCAAGTTTACCCATTATTTGTTCTGCTTGTCTTAGTCTGTTTGAGCTTCTACAAAAAAAATATGACAGATTGGGTGGTTTATAAGCAACAGAAATTATTTCTTACTGTTCTGGAGACTGGAGTTCTGAGATCAGGGTGGCAGCAAGGTCAGATGAGCCTGTCTTCTGGGTTACAGACTTTTCATTATATCCCCACATGGAAAAAGGGACTAGGGATCTCTCTGGAGCCTTTTTTATAAGGCACTAATCCTATTCATGAGGGTTCCACCTTTATGACATAAGCACCTCCAGAGGCCCCACTTCTTATGCCATCACACTGGGCATTAGGATTTCAACATGAATTTGAGAGGTGGGGGGCACATACAGTCATATCATACCACTGCTCAGACTTGCTATTTCCTTCTGCTGAACCCCTCTAGTGAATTTTTCACATCAATTATTACATTTTTTCAACTCCAGTATTTCAATTTAGTGAGATATTATCATAATTTCCTTTTATTTTTTTAGACCTGCTTTTCTTTAGGTCTTTGAACATATTAATAATACTGGTTTAATGTCCTAATTTAGTAAGTAAAACTTGTTGGCTTCCTCAAGGAGGAAGTTTCCATTGATTGCTTTTTTTGCTGTTTATTGCCCCTGCTTTCTTGTTTCTTTGTGTGTTTGGTAGTATTTTCCTGACAACCTGGTATCTTGAGAGAGTGTGGCATCCCTGGGACTCAGGTTCTCCACCCCCAGTGTTTGCTGTTACGCTGCTGCTGTTTTGTGACTTTTCTGAACTAATTCAGTGAAGTTTGTATTCTTTGTCATTGTACGGTCCTTATAATCTCTGCTTGGTTAACATAGGGATTAGTCAATGAGTAGACATAGGTTCCTTTAAATACCTCAGACCAGTAGATCTCCCAGCATCTGACAGAAGGCTTCTGTGTGTGTTGGGTACACCCTCCATTCTTAGGCATGCAGTTTACAACTCTGCCTTACCTTCACTGCTTGGTTGCACGGAATCTCAAGGTAAGCCGGAAGTAAGAGCTGAGGGCCCCAAGTTTTTCCTGGGACTTACTTTTCATGGGAAAAGAAAACAATACCCAGTCTGTTCATTATAATTTGGGTTACATATGAAATGATTAACAGTAAAGTTTATGAACTATCATTGTCTCCCATATTAGCCATGTTTTATTAATAGCAGAACTAGCAAAGTGCTTCACAAACTTTCAGTTCAAAATAAAGAAGTGTAAACAGTTTGGCAAACATACATGTCTATATGGCAGAAAAACACCCCCAAAGAAAATCTGTTTCTTATGAAACTGAACAGGTCTTAGCTGAATTATGATCTAACTTCAGACCCGTTCTGACTAGCTAATCAGTAATTTTAGTCTACCAGCTAGGTCATAGTGTATAGTGACAATGTGTTTGAATTCTGGAGCCAACCTGCCTCATTTTGAATCTAGACTTTGCTTCTTCTGAAAACTTGGGCATCTAACCTCTTCTTGCCCCACTTGCCTTATCTGTAGCACCTTCCTTATTGTGAGGATGAAATCATTGCATAAAAAGCTCTTAGATCAGTACCTGACAAATAATACACACTATACTTACATAAAAGTAAAGAGAATGGTTTGATGAATCCCCTTGAACCTATTCCCTATCTTCAATAAATATCAACCCATGGATATCATGATAATAGATCATACTTCATTTGTAATTTTACCCTTTGTCGCTAATTATTTTGAAGCAAATAGAAATATAATTTCATCTCTAAATATTTCATTATATGTCTATAAGCTTTTAAAAATGTTAAGTATGTCACCATTATTATAGCTAAAAAATTAATAGTCTTGATATCATCACCTTTTGAGTTATTTGTCTTCCCAGTTAATTCATATGTTGGGATTAGTTAATATTGTCTCTTAAATCACTTTTAATCTAAAGGTTTCCCCTGCCCTCTACTTTTTCCCTTGTAATCATTTGCTGAAGAAACCAAGTCATTGTACTTTAGAGCTGTGTTGTCCAGTACAGTAGCCATTAGCCATATGTGGCTGTGGAGCACTTGAAATGTGAGTAGTACAAACTGAGATTTGCTGTAAATTAAAATACACATCATATTTCAAAGACTTACTACAAAAAATTAAGTATCATTAATAACTTTTACATTGATTGCATATTGAAATGATAATGTTTTGTATATATTAAGCTAAATAATATGTATTATTAAAATAAATTTCCCCTGTTTCTTTATATTTTTAATGTGGCTACTAGAAAACTTTAAATTGCATGTTACTTGCATATATTTCCATTGGACAGCATTGATTTAGAATTTCACACAATATGGATTTTATTGATTCCTTCCCCATGGGGTTAGTTAACATGCTCCCCTGTCCCCTGTATTTCCTGTATATCATTAATTAGATTTACAGACTTGATCAGATTCAAATTTTGATTTTCATAAAAATGTTTTTGGCAGTAATATTTCATGTTTCTTGTATATACCACCAGAAGCTACATAATGCCTAGTTGAGGCTTCTTTGGTGTGTCAGCAGCTACTGATGATCCTTTAATTCTTTAGAGTTTGCAAAATGATGGTGTTCTAATTCTTTTCTTCCTTTTCATGGATTAGCTGGAGTACTTCCATAAGGAGAAACTCCCTTCCTCAACTATTTGATCACACTTGATTACTCTACAGAGTATATGTATTTTGCATAGGAAAAGAAGAACAAAAGGTTGATTCTTTTTATTTACCAGTTTCTAGGCATCCTCCAAATATGATCAATGAGTATTTTTGTAGTATTGTTATGAAATCATGAATTTTTAAAGTGTATTTTTAAATCCATTGCATTTATTATCCTATTGATGCTCAGACTGTCCCATTATGGCCAGTAAGAACCCCCTCCAAGTTGTCTCTGTGTCTTAGACCTGATCCTAGTAGTCTCTGAGAGCTTCCCTGCTATCAGGGCCTTGCTCCTTTTAATGGGAAGTAGTGTTTACAGACCATAGTCTGGCTTACATAATGCAGCCTTATTGGTCATTATTTCTAAGGCCTTTCAGTGGAGGAAGCTAGGAAATGTGTTTTATTTTTTCCTTAAAAACAAAATAATTCCTGAGTTTATACTGGTAATTCTAAATCAAATTTGGACCTATGGAGTTTTTGCATAATCTCATCAGTATTACTTTTACAACTTTTTTCTCTCATGCCAAATTTATTAACTCTCAATGACATAAATGTGCTAATTTGCTTTATCTTATACTATACACAACAATTACAAAATAACATTTCTGTCACCAAAAACAATATGATTATTTACTGAAAACATGTTTTTATTTTTAAGAATTACTTTTCTCCTTGGGGTATAGATTACAAGTGATATATAGAAAAATTACTGTGTTTTAAAGTCACTCAAAATAGTTCCTGTCTGATAAATGTATATGCTACTAGCTAGTTTCATTTTACTCTTAATTTTTAGGGATTGCTTTGATAAAATTTGATTTTTATTTTATAATCATAAAGCATTTACATGGTTCAAAAGTCAATCTACAAAACAAATATTCAGTGGAATCTGGTTTCTATTCTAGTCCTCTCCACTCTATTTTCTCCTTTCTTCAATAGGTAAATAACCATAAAAATATCATTCTTGCATTTTTATACAAGGGCACATAAATATTTCATATCCTGACCAAAGTAGTTTCTCATAGTCCTGTGATTTTTATTTTTCTTTCTCAGGGACCTTATAATATTCTGTATCTATAATCCAAGTGATAAACTGTATCTTTTATTAACCCATATTCTATAGATTGGAACTAAAAAAGAGTGGGTATTGTAAATAAGCCAAGGTTTTAAGGGGAAAAAAATGATTTGTGTGGAAACTCTTAGCTGTTACCAAACATTCCGAAGACTTTCTAGGGAAGGAGGAAACCTTGTGTTTGATTCCTGATAATACAGAAGACCATTATTTGGAAGTTATAGAAGCCAGATTTGAATTAGTCTGAAAAAGAGTTCTGTTATCAGGTGAAACTCTGAAAGCACAATGGGCTCTTGCTTATAGGTTCAAGTTCTTCCATGAAGGATTGAACTGGTTGACTTCCATGGTCATTAGGTGATTCTGATTTCTGCAGTTCTCAGCTTTGATTGTGTCATTCTGCCCTAAAGGTCCAATTGTATAATCCCTAGGTGACCACACTGTATTTATTTTAGGATTCAGTGACATTTAAAGATGTGGCTATAGACTTCACATTAGAAGAGTGGAGGTTGATGGACCCTTCACAGAGGAACCTGCACAAGGATGTGATGCTAGAAAATTATAGGAATCTTGTCTCCCTGGGTAAGAATAAATGCTATGTTCATGTGTCTGCCCATTTGACCTGGTTTTCTGAAGACATAGAGCCTCTAAAGTGAATTTTTGGGTAGAGTTTAGGCATTAAAATCTCATAATCTTAGGAGTGTATTGTTGTGAATTATGCTGTTCCTTCCTCTTAACTAAATGGTCTACCCGTTAGAGGAAGAATATTTATTTCATTGGAAATTTTAGAGATTGTTAACCACCTTCAGACTTAGGACTAAGGTTTTTTCTGGTCACTTCCATAAATGGGAGTTACTGATGCCTCTAGAAAGGAAAAAATGTATTCATTTTCTTTCTAAACTCAGACTATTTCCATGATCTATTATTATCCTAGCAAATCTGGGATCATACTGTTGAGCTCCTTTGAGACTTGTAATTCTCTGTAACACCACTATTCAGTAGAATGTTCTTCTGTGATGGGAATGTTCTGTATTTGTGCTGTCCAATATGGCAGGGGCTAGCCACCTGTGACTGTTGAGCACCTGAAATCTGATTAGTCCAACTGAAGAACTGAATGTTAAATTTTGTGTGATTTTAATTTAAATAGCCACATTTTGGCTATTGACAACTGTATTGGACAGTGCATCTCTTGAACTTCCTATAGTAGCTACTCTGCACAGAAGATTAAGAACAGACTCAATTTGGCAATAGTTCTTGCTCATAGAGACAATCAAATCCTATCCATTTTTTTCTGGAACAGGGCTTGCAGTTTCCAAACCAGACATGATATCTCATTTGGAGAATGGAAAAGGACCATGGGTGGTAGTGAGGGAAATTTCAAGACCTCCCTATCCAGGTGAGTTAATAAGAACCAGTGTCTTGCCAGTGGGTTTCAGCTCCAGGCAAGTTCACTATGGATTCAGTGAGACTAAGAAATGACAATGGAACGTTCTTAGGGTAAAAGGATTTATACCTGGCTTTATTCCCCAGCAATAGGTCAAGTCCTAGAATCACATCTTCACCCAACAGTCCACAGGTCTGTAATCCTCCTCCGTGTCTGCCTCTGCCCAGAGCACTGGGCAGAACTCTTCATATAGTGACTCAGTCTTTAATAGCTTATTGCCTACAGGTGTGGAAGCAGTAGCCTAGCAGCAGGCCAATTACATCATCAAGTAGTTTAGGGTCAGGTGAGGATCCTGGCCATAGGAACTTCCATTTTTCCCACAACCAGGAAGATGGCATTTATTTCAGATGAATAGGTCTTGGATGGAGCAGAACATCTGAAATATCTTGAGGAGTATCTATGCTCAGAGCTATCTCCAAAGAAAAGATTTTCTCCATCTCTTTCTCTTTCCCTATCCCTCTCCCCCCCCAATCTGTCAGTCTCTCACTTTCTCTCTCTGTTTTCCTCTTCTTTTCTCTCTCCAGCTTTCTCTGTCCTCTATTTCTCTGTCCCATCCTATTCTACTTTCTTTTCTTGAGGACATTATTTTTATAATAATTCCTTCATTCAAACATGCATAAATATCCCCTTGAGTTCTATCCTCTCTAGTTATCCTTACATTTTTTTCACTTGTTTAACCATTAACTGATATCTCTTCCTTCATTGATATTCTTGAAAATGCTTTCTTAAGAATCACCACTGATTTCTTTGAAACGAATCCTATTTACTCATTATTTAACTTTCTTCACCTGTATACCTCCTGAAACTTTAGGGGAATCCTCTTTCTCTCCTCTAGTTTCTTACTCACTGCCTTAGACCTAGTACTGAACCCAGTTCACTGTGTACAGATGTCCAGTAAAAGTGCTTAAATAAATAAATACTGTATTTTGACTCTAAACTGATTCCTTGTTTGTATTTTCAAAGTCCATTGTGTTTATGTGCCACATCTTCTTTATCCATTCATCTGTTGATGAACACTTATGCTTCCATAATTGGCTGTTGTAAATAATGACACAATAAACATAAAGGTGCATGTATCTTGTCAAATGAGGGACTTTGTTTTCTTCGGGTGCATTCCTAGAAGTAAAATTACTGGGTCAAATGGTATTTCTATTTTTAGTTATTTAAGGAACCTCCATACTGCTTTCCATAGTGGCTACACCAATTTACATTCCCACCAACAGTGTAGGAGGCTTCCCATTTCTCCACATTCTTGCCAACACTTGTTAGTTCTTGTCTTAGATAGTGGCCATACTAACTGGTGTGAGGTGATATCTCACTGGGGTTTTGATTTGCATTTCCCTGATGATTAGCAATGTGAAGCATCTTTTCATGTGCCTGTTGGCCATCTGTGTTTCTTCTTTGGAAAAGTGTCTCTTCAGGTCCTCTGTCTATTTTTTAATTGGGTTATTGGTGTGGAGGCATATGAGTTCTTTATATATTTTGCATATTAACACCTTATCAGATAAATAATTTATGAATATATTCTCCCATACTGTAGGATGCCTTTTTGTTCCATTGATGGTGTCCTTTACTGTACAGAAGCTTTTTTGCTTTAATGTAGTCCCAATTCATTTTTCTATTTCCCTTGCATGTGTCCAGGAAAAAATTGCTCATGTTTATGTTCAGGAGATTTTTGCCTATGTTTTCTCCTAAGAGTTTTATGGTTTCATGTCTTTCATTCAGGTCTTTGATCCATTCCAACTTTACTTTTGTGTATGGAGTTAGAAAGTAATCCAGTTTCATTCTCTTACATATAGCTGTCCAATTTTGCCAACACCAGTTATTAAAGAAGCTGTCTTTTCCTCATTGTATACTCATGGCTCCTTTATCATATACTAATTGACTGTAATGTGTGGGTTTATACCTGGGCTTTCTATTCTGTTCCCTTGACCTATGGATCTGTTCTTGTGCCAATACCATACTGTTTTGATTACTGTAGCTTTGTAGTATAGCTTGAAGTCAGTGAGCATAATACCCTCATCTTTGTTCTTCTTTCTTAGGATTACTTTGGCTGTTCAGGGTCTTTTGTGGTTCCATATGAATTTTAAGATTATTTGCTCTAGTCCATTGAAAAATGCTGTCAGTATTTTGATAGGGATTGAATTGAATCTGTAATTGCTTTGGAAAGGATGGCCATTGTGACAATATTAATTCTTATCTGTAAGCATGGGATAGATTTCCATTTATTTGTGTCTTCTTTAATTTCTCTCATGAGTATCTTAGAGTTTTAAGAATACAGGTCTTTCACCTCCTTGGTTAGGTTTAGTCCAAGGTGTTTTATTCTTTTTTATGCAATTGTAATTGGAATTGTTTTCCTGATTTCTCTTCCTGCTAGTTCATTGTTAGTATATAGGAATGCAACATATTTCTGTATATTAATTTTGTATTTCGCAATTTCGCTGAATCCAGTTATTAGTCCTAGTGGTTTTTTGGTTGAGTTTTTAGGATTTTCTCTGTATAATATCTTGTCATCTGCAAACAGTGACAGTTTCACTTCTTCTATACCAATTTTGATGCATTTTATCTCTTATCTTCTCTGATTGCCATGGCTAGGACCTCCAGTACTATGTTGAGTAAGAGTGGTAAGAGTGGACATCCTTGGCTTGTTCCTCATCATAAAGGAAAACCTTTCAGCTTTTTGCCATTGAGTATGATGTTAGCTGTGCATTTGTTGTATATGGCCTTTATTATGTTGAGGTATACATATCCTCTAAACCCATTTTATTTTTATCATGAATGTATATTAAATTTTGTCAAATGCTTTTTCAACATCTATTGAAATGATCATGTGGTTTTTCTCCTTTTTCTTAATGTGGTATGTGATGGTGGTTGATTTACAAATATTGTAACACCCTTCCATCCCTGGAATAAATCCTACTTGATCATGATGAATGATGTTTTCTTTTCTTTTTTTTTTTTTTTGAGAGGGCATCTCTCATATTTATTGATCAAATGGTTGTTAATAACAATAAAATTCTGTATACGGGGTCAATGCTCAATGCACAATCATTAATCCATCTCAAGCCTAATTCTCGTCAGTCTCCAATCATCTGAAGCATAATGAACAAGTTTTTACATGGTGAATGAATTCTTACACATTGTGAACAGTACAAGGGCATTCATCACAGAAATTTTCGGTTTTGATCACCCATTATGAACTTTAAACAATCAGGTCAAATATGAATATTTGTTTGATTTTTATACTTGATTTATATGTGGATCCCACATTTCTCCCTTTATTATTATTATTATTTTTATTTTTAATAAAATGCTGAAGTGGTAGGTAGATGCAAGATAAAGGTAGAAAATATAGTTTAGTGCTGTAAGAGGGCAAATGTACATGATCAGGTGTGTGCCTATGGACTAAGTATTAATCCAGGCTAGACAAGGGCAGCAAAACATCCACAGATGCAGAAGATTTCTCTCAAAACAGGGGGGGTGAGGTTCTGAGCCTCACCTCTGTTGATCCCCAAGTTCTCACCTGATGGCCCCCCTGCGACTGTGCTGTCTTAGGTTGTTCCTCCCTTGAGGAATCTTACCCATCTCTGGCTAACCAGTCATCTTCCGGGGCCATACAGGGAAATGTAAAGTTGGTAAGTGAGAGAGAAGCCATATTGTTTGCAAAGGTTAGCTTTTTACTTCTTTGCAGATTTATGCCCTGTGGCTTCTATGCCCAGCACTTGTCTCGAGGTATCTTTACCACCTGGAGGAATTATAATACTTGGCAAATTCAATATGAGGCACGAATTCTATTTAAGGGTTGTAATTAGGAAGGAAGAAGAAAAGCTATAGAGGTAGCATATGGAAGAAAACATGGGAGGATTGATTATTTCTTTGACATATCTTCTTGTAGAATAACTTAAGCATGTATACGTTTTAAACTACCAACTAACTTGCGCTCACATATTACCATAATAGGAATACGGTGACATAAACAAAGCAAATCTATAATTACCATCCATCTCCAGTGAAGCCAAGAAAACCATTTAGGCACCCTAGGCATTTATGAAAATTAGTCTATGATATGATGGATATTGTCCAACTGTACTTGAACAGTCTGAGAGAAGTCAGACAAATTAAAGCAACCCATTTCTGGGATCTGTTAACATCCCATATGTTCTTTTAACCGTAGATAGTCTATAGTCGTAAGATTTTGGAGCGCTACAACTGGCACCCCTCCCAACTCCTGATTGAGTTCCAACAGTACAGATCCGGTCAAATTCGTTGTTTCACTGTATGCACATTCCAGCCTAGACATCTCCCTCCTCATTCCAATGGCAAGACCAGGAAATGGTGGGGTGGACGCAGCCACAACCGCGGCATCGCCCGGATCCCTGTGGAGGCTTTTTGATGATCATCCCCAGGCACGAGTCCTCCAGAGAGTGCTGATGCCGGAAGCTCCTCCTCATATGTATCTTAGTTCATTTTCTGGGTAGCCAAGATAGGCCTTGATCTTCTGCATAGAAACAAACAGACCCTTTGCCCACACTTTGACATGCCCTCTATACCACTGTGCAGAACTCATTGGAGGTCAGCACACAGGAACTGCTTTTTTTTTTTTTTTATTAAGAGAAAGGAATATTATCAGAAAAGAGTACCTCCATAGCTGATCATCTGACACCCTTTAAGTGATCAACATTAAGGATATTTAAAGCATGTGTTGATCTTTGATTTACCAATAGTTTTATCCTATCAAGGAGTAATCCCCCTTTTCTTTCTTTCCTTCTTTCTTTTTTTTTTTAATCTTTAATCTACACTTACCTGAAGAATACTATGTTTACTATGCTCTCCCCTATATCAGGTCCCCCTAAAAACCACATTATGGTTACTGTCCATCAGCTTAGCAAAATGTTGTAGAATCACTACTTGTCCTCTCTGTGTTGTACAGCCCACCCTCCCCTTTCTCTCTCCCCCCCCCGTGCATGCTAATCTTAATACCCCCATTTTTCTTCCCCCCCTTCTCCCTCCCTGCCCACCCATCCTCCCCAGTTCCTTTCCCTTTGGTACCTGTTAGTCCATTTTTGGGTTCTGTAATTCCACTGCTGTTTTGTTCCTTCAGTTTTTCCTTTGTTCTTATACTCCTCAGATGAGTGAAATCATTTGGTATTTCTCTTTCTCCGCTTGGCTTATTTCACTGAGCATAATACTCTCCAGCTCCATCCATGTTGCTGCAAATGGTTGGATTTTTCCACTTCTTATGGCTGAGTAGTATTCCATTGTGTATATGTACCACATCTTCTTTATCCATTAATCTACCGATGGACATTTAGGTTGCTTCCATTCTTGGCTATTGTAAATAGTGCTGCGATAAACATAGGGGTGCATCTGTCTTTCTCAAACTTGATTGCTGCGTTCTTAGGGTAAATTCCTAGGAGTGGAATTCCTGGGTCAAATGGTAGGTCTGTTTTGAGCATTTTGATGAACCTCCATACTGCTTTCCACAATGGTTGAACTAATTTACATTCCCACCAGCAGTGTAGGAGGGTTCCCCTTTCTCCACAGCCTCGCCAACATTTGTTGTTGTTTGTCTTTTGGATGGCAGCTATCCTTACTGGTGCAAGGTGATACCTCATTGTAGTTTTAATTTGCATTTCTCTGATAATTAGCGATGTGGAGCATCTTTTCATGTGTCTGTTGGCCATCTGTATTTCTTTTTTAGAGAACTGTCTGTTCAGTTCCTCTGCCCATTTTTTAATTGGGTTATTTGTTTTTTGTTTGTTGAGGCGTGTGAGCTCTTTATATATTCTGGACGTCAAGCCTTTATCGGATCTGTCATTTTCAAATATATTCTCCCATACTGTAGGGTTCCTTTTTGTTCTATTGATGGTGTCTTTCGCTGTACAGAAGCTTTTCAGCTTAATGTAGTCCCACTTGCTCATTTTTGCTGTTGTTTTCCTTGCCCGGGGAGATATGTTCAAGAAGAGGTCACTCATGTTTATGTCTAAGAGGTTTTTGCCTATGTTTTTTTCCAAGAGTTTAATGGTTTCATGACTTACATTCAGGTCTTTGATCCATTTTGAGTTACCTTTGTATATGGGGTTAGACAGTGGTCCAGTTTCATTCTCCTACATGTAGCTGTCCAGTTTTGCCAGCACCATCTGTTGAAGAGACTGTCATTTTGCCATTTTATGTCCATGGCTCCTTTATCAAATATTAATTGACCATATATGTTTTGGTTAATTTCTGGAGTCTCTAATCTGTTCCTCTGGTATGTGGCTCTATTCTTGTGCCAGTACCAAATTGTCTTGATTACTATGGCTTTGTAGTAGAGCTTGAAGTTGGGGAGTGAGATCCCCCCTACTTAATTCTTCTTTTTCAGGATTGCTTTGGCTATTCGGGGTCTTTGGTGTTTCCATATGAATTTTGGAATGATTTGTTCCAATTCATTGAAGAATGTTGCTGGTAATTTGAGAGGGATTGCATCAAATCTGTATATTGCTTTGGGCAGGATGGCCATTTTGACGATATTAATTCTTCCTAGCCATGAGCATGGGATGAGTTTCCATTTATTAGTGTCCCCTTTAATTTCTCTTAAGAGTGACTTGTAGTTTTCAGAGTATAAGTCTTTCACTGGTTAGGTTTATTCCTAGGTATTTTATTCTTTTGGATGCAGTGGTGAATGGAATTGTTTTCCTGATTTCTCTTTCTATTGGTTCATTATTAGTGTATAGGAAAGCTACAGATTTCTGTGTGTTAATTTTGTATACTGCAACTCTACTGTATTCCGATATCAGTTCTAGTAGTTTTGGAGTGGAGTCTTTAGGGTTTTTTATGTACAGTATCATATCATCTGCAAATAGTGACAGTTTAACTTCTTCTTTACTAATCTGGATTCCTTGTATTTCTTTGTTTTGTCTGATTGCCATGGCTAGGACCTCCAGTACTGTGTTAAATAACAGTGGGGAGAGTGGGCATCCCTGTCTAGTTCCTGATCTCAGAGGAAATGCTTTCAACTTCTCGCTGTTCAGTATAATGTTGGCTGTGGGTTTATCATATATGGCCTTTATTATGTTGAGGTACTTGCCCTCTATTCCCATTTTGCTGAGAGTTTTTATCATGAATGGATGTTGAATTTTGTCAAATGCTTTTTCAGCATTTATGGAGATGATCATGTGGTTTTTGTCCTTCTTTTTGTTGATGTGGTGGACGATGTTGATGGATTTTCGAATGTTGTAGCATCCTTGCATCCCTGCGATGAATCCCACTTGGTCATGGTGTATGATCCTTTTGATATATTTTTGAATTCAGTTTGCTAATATTTTATTGAGTATTTTTGCATCTACATTCATCAGGGATATTGGTCTGTAATTTTCTTTTTTGGTGGGGTCTTTGCCTGGTTTTGGTATTAGGGTGATGTTGGCTTCATAGAATGAGTTTCGGAGTATTCCCTCTTCTTCTATTTTTTGGAACACTTTAAGGAGAATGGGTATTATGTCTTCTCTGTGTGTCTGATAAAATTCCGAGGTAAATCCATCCGGCCCTGGGGTTTTGTTCTTAGGTAGTTTTTTGATTTCCATTTCAATTTCTTTGCTCATAATTGGTTTGTTTAACTTTTGTGTTTCTTCCTTGGTCAGTCTTGGGAGGTTGTATTTTTCTAGGAAGTTGTCCATTTCTTCTAGGTTTTCCAGCTTGTTGGCATATAGGTTTTCATAGTAGTCTTTAATAATTCTTTGTATTTCTGTGGAGTCTGTCGTGATTTTTCCATTCTCATTTCTGATTATGTTGATTTGTGTTGATTCTCTTTTTCTCTTAATAAGTTGGGCTAGAGGCTTATCTATTTTGTTTATTTTCTCAAAGAACCAGCTCTTGGTTTCGTTGATTTTTGCTTCTGTTTTATTCTTCTCAATTTTGTTTATTTCTTCTCTGATCTTTATTATGTCCCTCCTTCTGCTGAGTTTAGGCCTCATTTGTTCTTCTTTTTCCAATTGTGATAATTATGACATTAGACTATTCATTTGGGTTTGTTCTTCCTTCTTTAAATATGCCTGGATTGCTATATACTTTCCTCTTAAGACTGCTTACGCTGCATTCCACAGAAGTTGGGGCTTTATGTTATTGTTGTCATTTATTTCTATATATTCCTTGATCTCTATTTTGATTTGTTCATTGATACATTGATTATTTAGTAGCATGTTGTTAAGCCTCCATGTGTTTCTGAGCCTTTTTGTTTTCTTTGTAGAATTTATTTCTACTTTTATACCTTTGTGGTCTGAAAAATTGGTTGGTAGAATTTCAATATTTTGGAATTTACTGAAGCTTTTCTTGTGAGCTAGTATGTGGTCTATTCTGGAGAATGTTCCATGTGCACTTGAGAAGAATGTATATCCTGTTGCTTTTGGATGTCTATAGATGTCTATTAGGTCCATCTGTTCTAGTGTGTTGTTCAGTGCCTGTGTGTCGTTACTTATTTTCTGCCCAGTGGATCTATCCTTTGGGGTGAGGGGTGTGTTGAAGTCTCCTAAAATGAATGCACTGCAGTCTATTTCCCTCTTTAGTTCTGTTAGTATTTGTTTCACATATGCTGGTGCTCCTGTATTGGGTGCATATATATTTAGAATGGTTATATCCTCTTGTTGAACTCAGTCCTTTATCATTATGTAGTGTCCTTCTTTATCTCTTGTTACTTTCTTTGTTTTGAAGTCTATTTTGTCTGATATTAGTACTGAAACCCCTGCTTTCTTCTCACTGTTGTTTACCTGAAATATGTTTTTCCATCCCTTGACTTTTAGTCTGTGCTTGTCTTTGGGTTTAAGGTGAGTTTCTTGTAAGCAGCATATAGATGGGTCTTGCTTTTTTATCCATTCTATTACTCTGTGTCTTTTGATTGGTGCATTAAGTCCATTTACATTTAGGGTGACTATTGAGAGATATGTTCTTATTGCCATTGCAGGCTTTAGATTCGTGGTTACCAAAGGTTCAAGGTTAGCTTCTTTAGTATCTTACTGCCTAACTTAGCTCACTTATTGAGCTGTTATATACACTGTCTGGAAATTCTTTTCTTCTCTCCCTTCTTATTCCTCCTCCTCCATTCTTCATATGTTGTGTGTTTTGTTCTGTGCTCTTTTTAGGGGTGCTCCCATCTAGAGCAGTCCCTGTAGGATGCCCTGTAGAGGTGGTTTGTGGGAAGCAAATTCCCTCAGGTTTTGCTTGTCTGGGAATTGTTTAATCCCGCCATCATATTTAAATGATAGTCGTGCTGGATACAGTATCCTTGGTTCAAGGCCCTTCTGTTTCATTGCATTAAGTATATCATGCCATTCTCTTCTGGCCTGTAGGGTTTCTGTCGAGAAGTCTGATGTTAGCCTGATGGGTTTTCCTTTAGAGGTGACCTTTTTCTCTCTAGCTGCCTTTAAAACTCTTTCCTTGTCCTTGATCCTTGCCATTTTAATTACTATGTGTCATGGTGTTGTTCTCCTTGGATCCTTTCTGTTGGGGGTTCTGTGTAATTCCATGGTCTGTTCGATTATTTCCTCCCCCAGTTTGGGGAAGTTTTCAGCAATTATTTCTTCAAAGAGACTTTCTATCCCTTTTCCTCTTTCTTCTTCTTCTGGTACCCCTATAATATGAATATTATGCCTTTTGGATTGGTCACATAGTTCTCAGTGTTGTTTCATTCCTGGAGATCCTATGTCAGCTTCTATACATTCCTGTTCTCTGGCTTCTATTCCTTCAATGGCCGCTTGCATCTTATCCATTCTGCTTATAAATCCTTCCAGGGACTGTTTCACTTCTGTGATCTCCTTCCTGACATCTGTGATCTCCCTCCGGACTTCATCCCATTGCTCTTGCATTTTTCTCTGCATCTCATCCCATTGCTCTTGCATTTTTCTCTGCATCTCTGTCAGCATGTTCATGATTTTTATTTTGAATTCTTTTTCAGGAGGACTGGTTAGGTCTGTCTCCTTCTCAGGTGTTGTCTCTGTGATCTTTGTCTGCCTGTAGTTTTGCCTTTTCATGGTGATAGAGATAGTTTGCAGAGCTGGTACAAGTGACCGCTGGAAGAGCTTCCCTTCTTGTTGGTTTGTGGCCTTCCTTTCCTTGGAGAATAGCGACCTCTAGTGGCTTATGCTTGTCAGCTGTGCGCAGGCAGGGCTTCTGCTACCTGCCCATTTGCTATGGAGTTTATCTCCGCTGTGGCTGTGGGCATGGCCTGGCTGGGGCTGCTCCTCCAAAATGGTGGTGCCCCTTTGGAGGGGTAGCAGCCTGGAGGCTATTAATCTCCGAAGGGTCCTCTGTGCTGCCTGTTGCCCAGGGGGTTAGAGTACCCAGAGATCCCCAGATTCCCTGCCTCTGGTCTAAGTGTCCTGTCCTGCCCCTTTAAGACTTCCAAAAAGCACTCTCCAAACCAAAACAACAACAGCAACAATGAAAGAGGAAACAGAAAAAAAAAAAAAAGGAAAAAACATGCGATTTTCTTTGTCCTTAGGCGCCGGTCCCAGGCACCTGCTCACCGGTCCTGCTGCCCTGCCTCCCTAGCACCGGGGTCCCTGTCCCTTCAAGGCTTCCAAAAAACACCCGCCAAAAAAAATAAATAAAAGGGAAAAACGTGCGATATTGTTTGTCCTCAGGCGCCGGTCCCAGGCACCCGCCCACCGGTCCTGCCGCCCTGCCTCCCTAGCACTGGGGTCCCCGTCCTTCCAAGGCCTCCAAAAAACACTAGCCAAAAAAAAGGGAAAAACGGGCAACCCTCTCCATCCGCAGGTGCCAGTCCCAGGCACCCGCTCACCGGCCCTGCCGCCCTGCCTCCCTGGCACTGGGGTCCCTGTCCCCCTACGGCCTCCAAAAAGCACTTGCCAAAAAGAAAAAAACGGGAGAAACGTGCAATTTTCTTTGTCCTCAGGCACCGGTCCCAGACCCCCACCCACCGGTCCCACCGCCCTGCCTCCCTAGTATTGGGAAAAACGCGCGATTTTCTTTGTCCCCAGGCGCCGGTCTCAGGCACCCGCTCACCAGTCTTGCCGCCCTGTTTCACTGGTATTTGGGTCCCTGTCCCTTTAAGGCTTCCAAAAACCACTCGCCAAAAAGAAAAAAAAAGGGGGGGAATGCGCGATTTCCTCCGTCCTCAGGCACTGGTCTCAGGCACCCGCCCACCAGTCCGCAGGGAAAAACGTGCGATATTCTTTGTCCTCAGGTGCCTGAATGATCTTTTTGATGTATTTTTTAATTCAGTTTGATAATATTTTGTTGATTATTTTTGCATCTTTGTTCTTCATGAATATTGGTCTATAATTTTATTTTTTGTAGTGTCTTTGATTTTGGTATTAAATTGATGCTGGCCTCATAGAATGAGTTTGGAAGTATTCCCTCCTCCTTTTGGAATACTTTAAAAAGACTAGGTATTAACTCTTCTTTAAATGTTAGGTAGAAGTCAACTGTGAAGCCATCTGGACCTGGAATTTTGTTTTTAGGTTGTTTTGGGATTACCAGTTCAATTTCACTGCTGGTAATTGGTCTGTTCAGATTTTCTGATTCTTCCCGAATCAGTCTTGGTAGGTTGTATATTTTCAGGAAGTTGTCCCATTTCTTCTAGGTTGTCCAATTTATTGGCATATAATTTTTCACAGTATTCTGTAATAATTCTTTGTATTTCTATGGCATCCATTGTGATTATTATTCCTTCTTCATTTATGACTTTGTTTAAGTGTGTATTCTCTTTTTTTCTTCATAACTCTGGTCAGGGGTTTATCTGTTTTTTTTTTTTCTCAAATAACCAGCTCCTGTGTTCATTCATTTTTTTCTATTGTTTTATTCTTCTGTGTTTTATTTATTTCTGCTCTGATCTGTAGTATGTTCCTCCTTTTACTAACTTTGGGCTTCATTTCTTCTTTTTCTAGTTTTTTTAGTTGTAAGTTTAGACTGTTTATTAGATTGTTCTTGTTTCTTGAGGTAGGCCTGTATTAGTGTACTTCCCTCTTAGAACTGCCTTCACAGAGTCCCACAGATTTTGGGCTCTTGAATTTTTGTTTTCATTTGTCTCTGTGTTTTGCTTGATTTCTGTTTTAATTTGGTCATTGATCCATTGATTATTTAGGATCATGTTGTTTAGCCTCCATGTGTATGTGAGCTTGTTTTCCTTGTATAATTTATTTCTAGTTTCATACCATTGTGGTCTGAGAAACTGCTTGATATAATTTCAATCTTTTTTTTAAATTTACTGAGGCTCTTTTTGTGGCCTAGTATGTGACATACTCTGGAGAATGTTCCATGTGCATTTGAAAAGAATGTGTATCCTGCTGCTTTTGGGTAAAATGTTCTTTGTAGATATCTGTTAAGTTCATCTGATCTAATGTATTGTTCAGCGCCTGTTTCCTTATTTTCTGTCTGGTTGATCTATTGATGTGAGTAGTGTGTTAAAGTCTCCTAAAATTAATGTGTTGCAGTTTATTTCCCCCATTTAATTCTATTAGTATTTGTTTTACATGTTTAGGTGCACCTGTGTTAGGTGCATAGATATTTAGAATGGTTATATCCTCTTGTTGGACTGACCCCTTTATTATTATGTAATGTCCTTGTCTCTTGTTACTTTCTTTGTTTTTAAATCTATTTTGTCTGATATAAGTACTGCTACTCCTGTTTTTTTTCTCCTTATTATTTGCATGAGATACCTTTTTCCATCCCTTCACTTGTAGTCTGTGTATCTTTGGTTATGAAATGAGTCTCTAGTAAGCAGCATATAAATGAGTCTTGTTTCTTTATTCATTGTGCCACTTTGTCTTTTGATTGTGCATTCGTTCTATTTACACTTAAGGTAGTTATTTATACTATGTACTTATTGCAATTTTATTAATTGTTTTCTGGTTGTTGTTTATAGCTCCTTTCTATTCCTTTCTCCTCTCTTATACTCTTGTTATTTGATGGTTTTGTTTTGTGTTGTGATTAGATTTCTCTTTTTTAAATTTTTTTTTTTTTTGTGGTTACCAAAGATTCAAGGAAAGCTCCCTTACTGCATAACAGTCTATATTAGTTGCCAGTTACTCTATTTCAAACACAATGTAAAGATACTTTTTTTCCTTCTTCCTTCTCCAGTCTTTATGTTTGAGATGCCATAATCTGCACTTTTTGTGTATCCCTTGACTGATTTTGTGTATAATTGATTTTGCTTCTTTTGTTTTAATGTTGTACTTTCTTGGTAATTACTTGGTCTACCACCTTTACTGTGGTTTTATTTTCACTGGTGAAAGCTATTTAGTCTTAGGAACATTTCCATCTGCAGCAGTCCCTCTAACATATCCTGTAAGACTGGCTTAGTGGTGCTAAATTCCTTCAACATTTGTTTATCTGGAAATGGTTTAATCCTTGCTTCAAGTTTAAATGATAATCTTGCCACATACAGGATTCTTGGTCAGAAGTCCTGTTTCATTACATTAATATATCATGCCACTCCCTTCTAGCCTGTAAAGTTTCTGCTGAAAAGTCTGCTGATAGCCTGATGGGGTTTCCTTGTAAGTAATCTTTTTTCTCTCTCTGGCTGCTTTCAGTACTCTCTTCTTATCCTTGATTTTTCTCGTTTTAGTTATGTCTTGGTGTTGTCTTCATGGGGTTCCTTTTGTTAGGGGCTCTCTGTGATCCCATGAACTGAGTATATATTTCTTCCCCAGATTGGGGAAGTTTTCAACAATTATTTCCTCAAAGAGACTTTCTATCCCTTTGTCTCAGTCTTCTTATGGTACCCCATTATGCAAATTTTGTTTTCTTTGGATTGGTCACACAGCTCTCTTACCATTCTTTCATACCTTGAGGTCCTTTTTTTCTCTTTGTTCCTCAGCTTCATTGTGTTCCTGTTCTCTAATTTCCCTCTCATTGACTGTCTCCTCCACTTAGTAATCCACTTTTCAATCCCTACATTATATGTTTCATTTCAGTTACTTCAGCTCTGAGTGGCTTTTTTCAGCTCTTCTGTGTCTTTGTTGAAGTCCTTGAGTTCTTGACTATTTCTCTGTAATTCAGTGAGCATGTTTATGACTTTTATTTTGAAATTCTTATCAAGAATATTGGTGATCTCCATTTTATTTAGCCCTCTTTCTGGTGCCTTGTCCTGTGGTTTTGTTTGGAACATATTCTTCTGCCTCCTCATTTTGTCAGAGTATCTGTTTTTCTTCCATTGTATTACATGGATATTCTGTTTCCTGGCCCTTTTCTGTGTGGTATTCTCTTCTTCCCCAGGTGTGGGTAGTCTGTTCTGCAGTCTTCAGGTCATTTTCAGGTTTAGTTGTATTCACTGTATTTTCTTCTTTTATGTGTTTTTGGGAGGAAGTTCCCACCTTACCTTCCTACTCTGCCACCTTTTTTCTCCATCCCCCCATAAAAAGCATTCTTATATCCCTGGCTATACAAAAGCATGTAGTTAACCAGATTTGGCTGTAGTTTGCAACCTCTGATCTAATTGTCACTCCTGGATGGAAATTTGTCTTTGAGTTTCCTTTGTGTTTCTCCTTCTTGAGATTCATTTGATGTCTCAAACTTGAAATTTGATATTTTTTATCTGTTTTGTAAAATTCTTGGGTATTATTTCTTTGAATTTGTTTTCATCCCATTCTCTCTCAATTTTTGAAATAGCCCTCTAAGACTCCTTGTACATCTTTGCTAGACTTCTTCACTCTATCCTGTATGACTCTTATGTTTTTAAATGTTTTTAAACTTTTCATCATTCTGTGCTTCTATAAGGATGTTTACTACTGACCTATTTTCCATTTTGCTAATACACTCATCTGCCATATCTACTGCACATTTAGCCTATCACTTGAGTTCTTAATTTATTTTCCAGTTTTAGAATCACTATTTGGTTCTTATTTTATACTTCCCAATTATTTGGTAAAATTGTTAATCTTGTCTTATTTTCTTGAATATACTATCATGATTATTTCAGAAGTTCTTTTCTGAGACCTCAGTTGTCTAGATGCTTTAAGAACTTTATTATTTTTGTTCTGTTACTTTCTCATGAGCTTTTTGTCTCCTTGTATGCCTATTATTTTTAATTGATATGAAAACCTTAAAATGTTTAAGGCTTTAAGTTATATAATATTTTTCAACAAAGATTTAATGTTTGATTTTTTTATTCTGATACATTAATGTACAATTACTTAAATAACATTATGGTTACTAGACTCCCCCTATTATCATGTCCCCGCCACATACCCCATTACAGTCACTGTCCATCAGCATACTAAGATACTATAGAACCATTACTTGTCTTCTCTGTATACACTGCCTTTCCCGTGTTTCCCCCCCCCCCCCCCGGTACATTATGTATGCTAATTGTATTGTCCCATTTTCTCCCTTGTCTCTCCCTTCCCACCCATCCTCCCCAGTCCCTTTCCCTTTGCTAACTGTTAGTCCATTCTTGGGTTCTGTGAGTCTGCTTCTGTTTTGTTCCTTCAGTTTTTGCTTTGTTCTTATACTCCACAGATGAGTGAAATCATTTGATACTTGTCTTTCTCTGCCTGGCTTATTTCACTGAGCATAATACCCTCTAGCTCCATCCATGTTGTTGCAAATGGTAGAAATTGTTTTCTTCTTATGGATGAATAATATTCTGTTGTGTATATATACCACATCTTCTATATCCATTCATCTACTGATAGACACATAGGTTGCATCCATTTCTTGGCTATTGTAAATAGTGCTGTGATAAACATAGGGTTGCATATGTCTTTTTAAAACTGGGCTGCTGCATTCTTAGGGTAAATTCCTAGGAGTGCAATTCGTGGGTCAAATGGTATTTCTATTTTGAGTTTTTTGAAGAACCTCCATACTGCTTTCCACAATGGTTGAATTAGTTTACATCCCCACCAGCAGTGTAGGAGGGTTCCCCGTTCTCCACATCCTCGCCAACATTTGTTGTTTGTCTTTTGGATGTTGGCCATCCTAAATGGTGTGAGGTGATATCTCATTGTGGTTTTAATTTGCATTTTTCTGATGATTAGCAATGTGGAGCATCTTTTCATGTGCCTATTGGCCATCTGAAGAATCTGTTCAGCTCCTCTACCCATTCTTTAATTGGCTTATTTGCTTTTTGTTTGCTGAGGTCTGTGAGCTCTTTATGTAATTTGGATGTCAATCCCTTATCACATATGTCATTTATGAATATATTCTCCCATACTGTAGGATGTCTTTTTGTTCTACTGATGCTATCCTTTGCTGTACAGAAGATTTTAGTTTGATATAGTCCCACTTGTTCATTTTTGCTTTTGTTTCCCTTGCCCAGGGAGATATGTTCATGAAGAAGTTGCTCATGTTTATGTCCAAAGGATTTTTGCCTATATTTTTTTCTAAGAGTTTTATGGTTTCATGACTTAGATTCAGGTCTTTGATCCATTTTGAGTTTACTTTTGTGTATGGGGTTAGACAGTAAT
This sequence comes from Manis javanica, assembly GCF_040802235.1. Classification (NCBI taxonomy): domain Eukaryota; kingdom Metazoa; phylum Chordata; class Mammalia; order Pholidota; family Manidae; genus Manis; species Manis javanica. The sequence goes on along the minus strand of NC_133159.1, from coordinate 117,933,876 downwards.
CCAGTTTCATTCTCTTACATGTAGCTGTCCAGTTTCCCCTTGTATATCCATGGCTCCTTTATCATATATTAATTGACCATATATGCTTGGGTTTATATCTGGGCTCTCTGTTCTGTTCCACTGATCTATGGGTCTGTTCTTGTGCCCGTACCAAATCATCTTGATTGCTGTGGCTTTGCAGTAGAACTTGAAGTCAGGGAGCATAATTCCCCCTGCTTTATTCCTCCTTCTCAGGATTGCTTTGGCTATTCGAGGTCCTTTCTCATTCCATATAAATTTTAGAACTGTTTGCTCTAGTTCATTGAAGGATGGTGTAGGTATTTTGATAGGGATTGCATTGAATCTGTAGATTGCTTTAGGCAGCATGGCCATTTTGGCAATATTAATTCTTCCTAGCCAAGAGCATGGGATGAATTTCCATTTATTAGTGTCCTCTTAAATTTCGCTTAAGAGTAGTTTTCAGAGTATAGGTCTTTCACTTCTTGGTTAGGTTTATTCCTAGGTATTTTATTCTTTTTGATGGAATTGTGAATGGAATTGTTTTCCTGATTTCTCTTTCTGCTAGTTAGTCATTAGTGTATAGGAGTTCAACAGATTTCTGTGTATTGTGTCCCACAACTTTGCTGAATTCAGATATTAGATATAGTAGTTTTGGAGTGGATTCTTTAGGGTTTTTTTATGTACAATATTATGTCATCTGCACACAGGGACAGTTTAACTTCTTCCTTGCCCATCTGGATGCCTTTTATTTCTTTGTGTTGTCTGATTGCTGTGGCTAGGACCTCCAGTACTATGTTGAATAAAAGTGGGGAGAGTGGGCATCCTTGTCTTGTTCTCAATCTTAAAGGAAAAGCTTTTAGCTTCTCGCTGTTAAGTCTAATGTTGGCTGTGGGTTTGTCATATATGGCCTTTAATACATTGAGGTACTTGCCCTCTATACCCATTTTGTTGAGAGTTTTTGTCATGAATAAATGTTGAATTTTGTCAAATGCTTTTTCAGCATCTATGGAGATGATCATGTGGTTTTTGTCCTTTTTATTGATGTAGGGGGTGATGTTCATGGATTTTCAAATGTTGTACCATCCTTGCATCCCTTGGAATGAATCCCGCTTGATCATGGTGGATGATCTTCTTGATGTATTTTTTATTCCATTTTCTAATATTTTGTTGAGTATTTTTGCACGTATCTTCATCAGGGATATTGTTGTGTAGTTTTTTTGTGTGTGTGTGGTGTCTTTGCCTGGTTTTGATATTAGAGTGATGTTGGCCTCATAGAATGAGTTTGGAAGTATTCCCTCCTCTTCTACTTTTTGGAAAACTTTAAGGAGGATGGGTATTAGGTCTTCACTAAATGTTTGATAAAATTCAGCAGTGAAACCATCTGGTCCAGGAATTTTTTTTCTTAAGTAGTTTTTCTATTACCAAATCAATTTCTTTGCTGGTAATCGGTCTATTCAGATTTTCTGTTTCTTCCTGGGTCAGCCATGGAAGATTGTATTTTTCTAGAAAGTTGTCCATTTCCTCTAGGTTATCCAGTTTGTTACCATATAATTTTTCATACTATTCTCTCATAATTCTTTGTATTTCTGTGGTGTCCGTCGTAATTTTTCCTTTCTCATTTCTGATTGTTTATGTGTGTAAATTCCTTTTTTTTTTCTTGATAAGTCTGGCTAGTGGTTTATCTATTTTGTTTATTTTCTTGAAGAACCAGCTCCTGCTTTCATCAATTCTTTCTATTATTTTATTCTTATCAGTTTTATTTATTTCTGCTTTAATCTTTCCACTGACTTTGGGCCTCAGTTTCATTAATTGTGACTTTAGACTTAATTTGGGATTGTTCTTCTTTCCTGAGGTAAGCCTGTATTGCAGTATACTTCCCTCTTAGCATGGCCTTCACTGCGTCCCACAGATTTTGTGTTGTTGAATTATTGTTGTCATTTGTCCCCATATACTGCTTGATCTCTGTTTTTATTTGGTCATTGATCCATTGATTATTTAGGAGCATGTTTTTAAGCCTCCATGTGTTTGTGGGCCTTTTCATTTTCTTTCTGTAATTTATTTCTAGTTTCATACATTTGTGATCTGAGAAGCTGGTTGTTACAATTTCAATCTTTTTTAATTTACTGAGGTTCTTTTTGTGGCCTAGTATATGATCTGTTCTTGAAAATGTTCCATGTGAAATTGAAAAGAATGTGTATCCTGTTGCATTTGGATGGAGTGTTCTGTAGATGTCTGTTAGGTTCATCTGTTCTAATACATTGTTCAGTGCCTCTGTCTCTTTACTTATTTTCTGTCTGGTTGATCTGTCCTTTGGAGTGAATGATGTGTTGAAGTCTCCTAAAATGAATGCATTGCATTCTATTTCCCCCTTGAGTTCTGTTAGTATTTGTTTCACATATCTCAGTGATCCTGTGTTGGGTACATAAATATTTATAATAGTTATATCCTCTTGTTGGACTGACCCCTTTATCATTATGTAATGTCCTTCTTTATCTCTTGTTACTTTCTTTGTTTTGAAGTCTATTTTGTCTGATACTAATACTGCAACTCCTGTTTTTCCTCCCTGTTACTTGCATGAAATATCTTTTTCCATCCCTTTACTTTCAGTCTGTGTATGTCTTTGGGTTTGAAGTGAGTCTCTTGTAGGCAGCATATAGATAGGTCTTGTTTTTTTATCCATTAGTAACTACGTCTTTTGACTGGTACATTCAGACCATTTACATTTAGGTTGATTTTCGATAGGTATGTACTTATTGCCACTGCAGGCTTTACATTCATGGTTACCAAAGGTTCAAGGGTAATTCTCTTACTAATAGTCTAATTTAACTCACTTCATGGCTATTATAAACACAACCTAACAGTTCTTTTTTTTTTTCCTCCTTTTTCTTCCTCCTCTATTCTTTGTATGTTATGAATCATATTCTGTACTCTTTGTCTATCCCTTAGATGACATCTATTTAGCCTTAGGAATACTTCCATCTATAGCAGTCTCTCCAAAATGCACTGTAGAGGTGGTTTGTGGGAGGTAAATTCTGTCAACTTTTTCTTATCTGAAAATTGTTTAATCACTCCTTCAAATTTAAATGTAACCTTGCCGGGTATAGTATTCTTGGTTTGAGGCCCTTCTGCTTCATTGCATTAAATATATCATTCCACTCCCATCTGGCCTGTAAGGTTTCTGTTGAGAAGTCTGATGATAGCCTGGGCTTTCCTTTGTATGCGATCTTATTTCTCTCTCTAGCTGCTTTTAAGAGTCTGTCTTTATCCTTGATCTTTGCCATTTTAATTATTATGTCTTGATGTTGTCTTCCTTGGGTCCCTTGTGTTGGGAGACTGTCCATCTCCGTGGCCTGAGAGACTATCTCCTGCCCCAGATTGGGGAAGTTTTCAGCAATTACCTCCTCAAAGACACTTTCTATACCTTTTCTCTCTCTTCTTCTGGTACCCCTATAATGCAAATATTTTTCCATTTGGATTGGTCACACAGTTCTCTCAAAATTCTTTCATTCTTACAGATTCTTTTTTCTCTTTGTGCCTCAGCTTCTTTGTATTCCTCTTTTCTAATTTCTATTCCATTTACCATCTCTTCTAATACATCTAATCTGCTTTTAAATCCCTCCATTGTATGTTTCATTTCAGATATGGAATTTCTTAATGATTGAATCTGACTCAAATTTATTCCTGAGTTCTTGAATATTTTCTGTACCTCCATAAGCATGTTTATGATTTTTATTTTTAACTCTCAGGCAGTTTGGTGAGTTCAATTTCATTTTACCCTTTTTCTGGGGTTAGTGAGATTTGGGTCTGAACCATGTTCTTTTGGCATTTCATATTTCTCTGTGGTGCCCTCTGTTGCCCAGAAGCTCCAGTTTCTGGAGCTGCTCAGCCCCTAGAGTGAGGTTAGGAGTCATAGGGGAGCAGAGCTGGTGCCTTGGGGGAGGAACGATCTGTTTCCTGATTCCCATCTGCGGTGCCTGTCTCTGGCATCAGAGCCAGTGGGCCAAACTCACAGGTGTAAGCCTCTGTGCTTTGCATCTCTAGCTTTTGTAGGTGGGGCCTCCCTCTGACTGGCCTGATGCCAGCACAGTGACTGCAGTTTTTCAAACCAGTGCCAGCAGGCTAGGAGGAAGGCACAACAGGCTGCATGTCACAGTGGGGGGCCTCGGAGTTGAGCTGGCAGCCAGGGGGATGGGGCACCTGAAGCTCCTCAAAGTTCCCAAGCTGGTGGACAGAGCATGCCCAGACAACCTTGTCCAGCTCTCCCCTCCCCCATGCAGCAAGCTCCGTGCAGACCCTGCTCCTTCAGTAGCCCTCTCGCTGCTAGGAAGCCTCTCAGACCACTAACTTTCCCTTCTTCCAGAGCGGCCAGGTGTGGATCCCCTCCTCCACAAATGGCCAGAATCTGTCTCTCAAGCACTCCACCTGTCTGAGCTCCCTAACGTCCAGAGCCCCACACAATGTAGGTTTCTGCTCCCAAAGCAGACCTCCAGGGCTCGGTGTTCAGCAGCTCCAGGCCTCCACCCCCTCCCCTGTTCCATTTCTCTTCCTCTTCTTGGTGAGCTGGGGTGGGAGAAGGGCTGGGATCCTGCCGGATTAAGGCTTTCATACATTATCCTGTATTGTGAGGTCTGCTCTGTTCATGAGGTCTCTATGCAGTCTGGTTCAGCCTTCTTTCTTGTGGCTGTTTTAAGGTTAGTTGTATCAATTAACTACATTTTCATACCATTTGTGGTTTTGGGAGGAGTTCTTCTCACCTTTCATGCCACCATCTTGAATCTCCTAATGTTTGATTTTGGTGGGCTGCTAGGATAGGGGCTTTAACAATCCTCAGTCACCTTATTCAATTAGATATTTAAGTCAGCTGGGTTCTAGTTGACCAAAGAGTCGTCATGCTGAGTTCAGCCCTTTATCTAGGCCTGTGAGTCCATTGAAATTCTATTTACCTTGAGTTTTAAACTCGTAAAGCCATTCTATCCACAAAAGGTTTTGATCCAATTTGTTTTTAAACATTTAGATGTAATTGCCTGGAAATAGAAATGTAAAGGAAATATAAAAGTATCTTTAAAAGTAAAATATTAAATTGCATATACAAAATAATATATGACCCCACAGTAATTTTTTTAAAGGAGTTTTTGTCAAACTTTCAGGAATGTTCTTAAGACCCATTGAAAGGTTGCAAAACTATCCTTGCTAATAATCATCACTATTTGAGGTATCAATAAATGTTATGAATTCTTATTTATTATTCATTCTACTTTCTGAAAAACCAAAGTGTCTTCTTCCATAAAAGTTCAATAAAAACTATGTGCAAATTCTTTAGTAAGGTACTGTACTCTACCAGGGAAATTTGAGAAAGCCCTCACCCAAAGACAGCTGGTGAACAAAGAATGAGAATAAACGATATAGTTGGGGACAAAATACCTGATTTGTGGAATACATGGAAAGCAAGGAAATAGTTACAACTTATGAAGAAGTTGGCTCTAAAAGGAATGAGAATAATATTTGAGAGACTAGATTCTAGGCAGGTTACCATGAATTAATTTTTTGAAGGGGAATACTCCTTGAATTTACTATTTGATTCTTGCTCAACCAGCCTCCCATAACCATACCTCCTCCTTCCTAGAAATGAAGGCCAATTGGCAATAAGGTAAAGCTATATATTCATTTTTAGCCCAAGTTTCACTGTTTAGTGAGATCTCCCCAACTTTGGAAATAGGAGTCACTTGGTTTTTCTTTTTTTTGTTCCTCCCAGAGTTGGAGACCAAACCTGCAACCAAGAATGTTATACCAACAGAGGATATTTCTGAAGATTTATCACAGGACACCATAGTAGAGAAGTTCACAGGGAATAGTCTATGGGACTCTACAATGGCAAGAATATGGAACTGGGATGAAAGGATATTGAGATCACAAAATAGTCAAGAAAGTCATTTGAGTCAAAGAATAGTAACACAAAAAAAAACTCCCACAAGCTTTAGATTTGGATCTATTCCTTTTTCAGAACCAGGAGTTATCTCAGAAGAAGAGGCCCACAGCAAATGCCAGACACATGAGGAAATTTTCACTGAGAATTTGATTACAAATATCCATCTAGGGAAGAACATTTGCAATGATACAGAAGCCAACAAGTCCATAAGGCCTACTTCAGAACTTACTTTAGGGAAAAAACACAATAATAAAGAAAAACCCTATAAATGTAGTACATGTGAAAAGGCTTTTCGTTATAGGTCATTACTCATTCAACATCAGAGAACCCATACAAAAGAAAAACCTTATGAATGCAATGAATGTGGGAAAATGTTTAGCCAGCCTTCATATCTTAGTCAACATAAAAAAATTCACACTGGAGAAAAACCCTATAAATGTAATGAATGTGGAAAGGCCTTCATTGCTTCTTCATCACTTATGGTACATCAGAGAATTCATACTAAGGAGAAACCTTATCAATGCAATGTCTGTGGAAAATCTTTTAGCCAGTGTGCTCGTCTTAATCAACACCAGAGAATTCAAACTGGAGAGAGGCCTTATAAATGTAATGAATGTGAGAAAGCTTTCAGTGATAAATCAAAACTTGCAAGACATCAGGAAACTCACAGTGGAGAGAAACCCTACAAATGTAATGACTGTGGGAAAGCCTTTAGGAATAAGTCATATCTTAGCGTACATCAGAAGACACATACTGAAGAGAAACCATATAAATGCAATGAATGCGGGAAATCTTTCAAGAATACCACAATTTTTAATGTTCATCAGAGAATTCATACTGGAGAGAAACCTTTTAGATGTAATGAATGTGGGAAAGCCTATAGAAGTAATTCAAGCCTTATTGTACATATAAGAACACATACTGGGGAAAAACCCTATGAATGTAATGAATGTGGGAAAGCATTCAATCGCATTGCAAATTTCACAGAACATCAGAGAATTCATACAGGAGAAAAGCCCTATAAGTGTAATGAATGTGGGAAGGCATTCATTAATTATTCATGCCTTACTGTACACCACAGAATGCATACAGGAGAAAAACCTTATAAATGTAATGAATGTGGAAAGGCCTTCATGCGTTCTTCATCTCTAATTATACATCAGCGAATTCATACAGAAGAGAAACCTTATTTATGTAATGAATGTGGGGAATCTTTCAGAATAAAATCACACTTAACTGTACATCAAAGGATTCATACTGGAGAGAAACCATATAAATGTACTGACTGTGAGAGGGCATTTACAAAAATGGTAAATCTCAAGGAACATCAGAAAATTCATACTGGAGTGAAACCCTATAAATGTTATGATTGTGGGAAATCCTTCAGGACTAAGTCATATCTTATTGTACATCAAAGGACCCATACTGGAGAAAAACCATATAAATGTAATGAATGTGAGAAAGCTTTCACTAATACATCACAACTTACTGTGCATCAAAGAAGGCATACTGGGGAAAAACCCTATAAATGTAATGATTGTGGGAAGGTTTTCACAAGTAACTCAGGCTTTAATACCCATCAGAGAACACATACTGGAGAGAAACCATTTAAATGTCATGACTGTGGGAAGGCATTCAGCCAGATGGTACATGTCACAGAACATCAGAAAATCCATAGTGGAGAGAAACCCTATAAATGTGATGTCTGTGGAAAAGCCTTCAGGAGGGGTTCATACCTTACAGTTCACTGGAGAACACATACTGGAGAAAAACCCTATATGTGTAAGGAATGTGGGAAGGGTTGTATTACTCTATCACAGCTAACTCTACATCAGAGAATTCATACTGGTGAGAGGCCCTATAAATGTGAAGAATGTGGAAAAGCCTTCAGAACTAACTCTGATTTTACTGTACATCTGAGGATGCATACTGGAGAAAAACCCTATACATGTAAGGAATGTGGAAAAGCCTTTAGGAGCAGCTCAAGCCTTACTGTACATCAAAGAATACATCAGAGAGAAATGCAGTTAATATAGATAACAATTAATCATTCACCCAGATGTCAGCTCCCCAAGAATAATAAACTAATTTTTATGAATGTGGAAAAACTTTCAGGAGCAATTTACCAGAAAATACATACTAAAGAGACACGATAAAGATAAGAATATGGGAAAACATTTAGTCATATTAAACCTTAGAAGTTATAGGAAAATTCCCAATAGAGAAAAATACAGGACAAATAAAAGCCTTCATCCAGATTTCATACTTTATTCATTGAACAAATTATCTCCAATGAATTGCCTCTGTATTTTTTACTTGTTTGGTTTGTGTGTCTTATCAATCTGGAGGTGCTATTTATATATTTGAAATATTAAATGGTGTGTTGCAAATGTTTTCCATAAGCATTTGTCTTTATACTTTTTTATGTAGTAAAAGGTGTCACCACATATTTTAATTTTTTATAGTAAAATGTCTTTTCCTTTTTAGAGTCTTTAAGTACTCTTTTAGTTAAAGGGTCTTCTTAATCCTTAGGTTGTACATAGACACCTAAATTTGTTCCTGATTGGTTTTTAAGATTTTCACATGTCCTATGTTTAATGAGAAAGGATTAAAGTGTTTAACAGACCAGTATATACATTTTTACATTTATCTTTCAGATCATATAATTTTTCCTCAAAATCTGCATATTCTTGTGTTGTTTCCAATAGTAGATATTGAGTTGGATTTGACCCATCAGTAGCTCCTAGTGTACTAGGACTCAGGAACTGTACAGGACTCAGATTCAAATTCAGCAGCAGCTTCTTCTAGTTCTCTAGTTATAGTCTCTTCCAATTCCTGCTGCATCTTGGCAAAGAACGTCTCCACATTATCTTAAGTCCACCGGTGTGTGGTAGGAATCACTAAGTTTTCTCTTGGAATAAGATTTCCAATGCGAGGTGTTTCCAGCACTGGCCTCATAGTAGGAATGCTGAGTAAAGTTCTGCTCTGCTGGTTCTCCTCAAGAAGTTTGGCATTCATCTCTGTTAGCCTCTCATTAGTCATGTTTAATTCATTTTCCAATGAATTTCTAACTTTTAATTCTTCCAGGTAGAGTTGCTTGTATTTCTCCAATTCTACTTTACTAGAATACTGAGAAGTTTTTGTTTTGAAGAGCTCAAATTCCAGGTCTTTAATTCTGAGTTCCATCTGGCTTCTTATTGAAGCATTATTATTTTCTCTGAACTGCTCTAACTCCTTGAGATGCTGCTTGTGCTTTCCATTCCAACTTCTTTTTATTCTTCTCTAGTTTTTCACATTTCTTTTGCATTGCTTAAATAGATAATAGCTCCTGTTGAAGAACTTGATTTCTTGCATCTAGATATAGATATTTTGAAGAAGTTTCCAATTTTGCTGTAAGATCATCAATCTTATGTTTTAGTGTATTAATCTGAATGTCCACTTCAATTTGACTGGGTTTTAAATCTCCATGGAAACTAAGCTTTCCATCTTCATATTCATTTAACTTCTTTCTTGTCATTTTTAAGTTTCTTAAGTCCAGAAATCTCTTTTTCTAATTCACTGTTTTTCTTCACTTCTTGATCCAAACTGTGTTCTTGAGATTGTTTTAACTCAGTCAATTTCCTTAACTGTTCCTTTTCATCCTGAGACAAATTTGTACTTAAAAGTTTTTTCTGAAGCTGTTCAATTTTGTCCACTTGCTTTTTGATTACTTTGAAGTTGTCATTTTCTATTTCAAGCTTGACTTCTGATTTGCCTCAATTTCTTCTTTAAATCCTGTGTTTCATCTTCTAAATTAATTCGGTAACTTGATGTAACCTCCAGCGAAGCCTCTGACAGATTGCTTTTTTAGGGTATCAGCCAGTTCTTGTTGAAGTTGTCTCATAACTACCATTACTGCACCGCCAGCTCGTCAGCTTTCTGCGCCGACACCTGGGGCCATCCATCTGCTTCTCATGCGGCCATCTGTGTTCCTAAGATTTTGATAATTTTATTCTTTAAAGTCTTTAATCCATCTGGACTGGATGGTTTTTCCTAGAAGAGTAACTCTAAAAGGCCATTAATCTACAAAAGTATTATGAACCTAAATATTACTCAGGGAAATGCAAATTAGAGCAATCAATGAGATGTCGCTTCCACTTCATGGAGTTGACAAAAATTAAATCTTTTGTTAGTGGGACTTGGGAAACCATGTACCATTACAAAAAGGTTATATCAATTAATATTTCCACCAGCAATGCAGCAATACATTTGAAATTATTAAATAAAATTTAAAAAGGAAAACACTTTGACCCATTGTCTCACTTTTGGGAGTCTGCCCCATAGAAATAGCAACATCAGTGCATAAGTGATGTTTGTTGAAATATTGTTTGTAGAGGCAAAGAAAACCAACTGGATAGAAAGTGAATGCCCATTAATAAGGCAATGGTGAATAAACTGATGCATCCATACTATGGAACAGCATGAGAGTAATTTTTTTAATGAGTTATATCTACACAAGTTGACATCAAGGTATTTTCACGATGTTTTAATAAGTAATTGCTCTATTACAGAGATGTATGTGTACAAAATTTTATTTTTGTTGAAGTAATGGTCACAGTCGTATATGTATATATGGTAAGATGAGCATGGAAACAGGTATGCAAGAATACACAACCAAACTGTTAATATTGATTACGTTCAGGGAGGAAAGGAAAAGTAGGGAGATCAGAGGGGATAGAGGGAAAATAGAAAAATGTAAGCATGTATGGTTTAAAACTCTATGTAAAACTTTGTACTTGTGTGAACTTTCAAGAGCCATGGATGAAGTGATGGCCTCCAAAAAGAACAGAGATGAAGTGTTCCTGTGGTGGAGGGTACATACCATGCACAGCCTCTGGGCACTCCATGACTTCAGGCAATAAGCAGAGGGAGGGAAAAAGCACTGAGGCCAGAAGTCCTGAGAGGTGAACTTACCTGATTATGGGATTATGTTTGAGTTGGAGTATCTGGTGTTTTTGGTTTGACTTTCCCATGCTTTTCAGTATTTTTAATTTTTTAATAGTTACATAAACAGGAAAAGCCTATTTTTCTTATGAAACTTATTTAATACATTGGTGGGGGAGAGGGGTCATGGGTCTAAGAGCATGGGAATTGGTTTTGATGCTGCCTAGATTCCAAAGAGGTTACCCCGTACCTGATTGCCCCCACCTCTCAGTTTCACTTGGTGAAGGTCAGGTAGATTAGAAATGTATCCAAGAGTATCTGCAACTTGTGTCCAGGCTCTAGACCAGAAGACAAAGCCTCAGAGAGAAAGTTCTACTTTCAACAAGACACCAATGGAAAGGTCACTATGGTTACAAGGTCTGTGTACAGCCTTACAGAACAGTACATGATGGAGTATAGAGAGGGGAAACAGCCAAGGATTCCCAAGTCCATAAATGAAAGCTCGGCAGTTCTGGAAATACTAAAGAATAGAATAAAAATGAGACCCCAGAGGCTGTGGCCCTAATATGAGAAGACCCTTATAGACCATGGGCCTGATATCTAAAAAGGAAAGATATGAGCTAAGCTCCAGTGGAAACTGAAGGTAAGGAAATCAACTGTCCCTCCCCCAATGCTAGGATATGTGCATTTAATATTGGGAAAGGAATATTGGATGAATGATTTGAGCTATCACCCATTGCAAATGAGTAATTTGACATTGTGGTTAAAATGACCCTTTCTGATTGAATTTTAATGGTGGAATGTATTAAACTATTACCAAGAAACTTACCTTCTTTGAATGTAATGTACCACTTTCTGATTGGAAAGTTTGAGGATTAGACCTTGAAATACCACCCTTAAGAAACCCTGCTGTCAAATAGTTGACATGACTTGATGCCAACTCTATAGGCTGCTGCTTTCTAACTCCTAACCCTCCCCACACCTAAATTCCACCTCACTGCACTAGAGCCAAGCATTTCAATAAGAGCACTGTTCAAATGACATATGTCTGACTGTTACTGAAAAGTCTCCATTGAGTTAGGAAATGGAGATGACTGTCTTCCTTTACTGGGTTTCAATGGAATGGTAAGGCACCAAAGTCTGGTTCTAGTGTGTCATAGTATCTGATAGGCTTAACTTGCATTTCCTTCATGGCTAATGATTTTGAGTCCCCTTTTAGATATTTGTTGGTTTTTTAAGAGCCTCTTTTGAAAAGTGCCTGTTCAAGACTTTTGTCTATTTTTTAAACTGTAAACTCTTTTTGTTCATTTATAGGATTCTTTATATATTCTGGATACAAGGTATTTTTAAATATTAAAAATATCTAAATAGTATTACAAATATCTCCCCACCTGCAGTCTGCCTTTTTATTCTCTAAATGATGTCCTTTGATGAACAGAAGTTTTGAATTTTGATGAAGAATAATTCAATATTTTCCTTTATGATTAGTGCTTTTAAGAAAACTTTTCCTGAACCAGTCATAAATATATTTTCCTACATTTTTTCTGCATATCTACTGTTTTACTTTTCACTTTTAGATTACAATCTATCTGAAATCAATTTTTATGGTGTGGGGTAGAGGTCGAAGTATATCTCATAGAAATACACAATTTATTCAAAGTCCCCCTTGGTTTGCAGTGATACTCATGATAAATCAGATGATATTAGGTGGGGGTCTATTTCTAGATTATTTTTCTCCACTGTTCTACCGTAAAATGTTCTTAGGATAAGCAGATTTATAAGTAACTTCACATCTGGTGGCATATGTGTTCTAATTTTGTTCTTGTTTAAAATTGTCACTGCAATTCTAGGTTCTTGGCATTTTCATGTGAAGTTTTGAATAATTTTCAGTTGCTCAACATAAAAAAATTAGGACTTTAATGGGTATTAGTATTACATCAAATATATAGATAATTTTTGATGAATGGATACCTTAACAATATTGAGACATCCAATCCATGAACATGCTATACCTTTTGTTTGTATGCCTCTTCAGCAATTTTTAAATTTTTTCAATGTAGAAATTTTGAATATTTTTGTTAGATTAGTCCTTTGTGTTTAATGTTTTGATGTTATATAAATGCCATTTATTTCATTTTCTGATTCTTGTTAATATATGTTAAATATATAAGTAGATATATATAATATGTAATATATCATGTATATTTAATAATACTATATAACATCTATACTAATGGATATATACCATATATTTTGCATTTGTTAATATAATACTTTGTTCATTCTTTTGGACTTCCCATATACACAATATGCCATCTGCAGTAAAGTTAAAAAAATACTTTATCCTTTCCAATCTTTATACCATTTTTTCTTCCTTTATTGTTGTAGCTAGGACCTCTAGAAGTGATTGTGGACATCCTTGCCTTTTTCCCAGAATCTAAAAGAAAACACTAACCATATTACCATTAGGTATGACATGAGGTATAAATGTGTTTGTAGATAAGCTTTATCAGATTAAGGAAGTTCCTCTCAAATCCTAGTTTGCTGAGATTTGTTATCATGGACAAGTGTTGAATTTCATCAGATACATATTTTGCATTGAAATGACCATATGGTTTTCCTCATTCTGTTAATGTTGAATTATATGGATTGATTTTTTTATTTTAAAAATTGTGGTAAAGCACACATAAATTTTACTCTTAGCCATTTATAAAGTATACAGTTCAATGGTAGCAGGTTCATATTGTCATGCAACCATCACCACCATCCATATCCAAAACTTTCTTCATCTTTCTAAGCTGGAACTCAATACCCATTAACAATAACTCCCCATCTCCACTACCCTCAGCCCCTGGAAACTACCATTCTACTTTCTGTCTCTGAGAATTCAAATGACACCTCATATAAATATTTGTTCCTTTGTGACTGACTTATTTCACTTAGCACAGTAGCACTCAGAGTTCATTAGTATGGACTGATTTTTTAAAGTTAAGGCAACCTTGCATTCCTGGAATGGATTCCATTTGTTCATGATGTATTATCCTTTTAATATATTGTTGAATTAAATTGTTTAAGTTTTATCTAAGATTTTATGTCTATTTCCATATTGTTTTGTTTCTTTTCTTGTAATAGCCTTGTCAGGGATTAGTATCAGGATAATGCTAGGTTCATAAAATGAATCAGGAATCACTTCCTTTCTTTTTTTGTCTGGAAGAGTTTGTGTAGAATCGTGTATTATTGCTGTTGGTTTTATTTTTTTCATAAGTATTTTCTGTAAAACTCACAAAGCCATCTGAACCAGAAATTTTCTTGTAGGAAAGTTTTAAATTGTAGATTCAATTACTTTGATAAACAGGACTACTGAAATTTTCTCTTGTGTTAGTTTTAGTTTCTTTTTTAATTTGTCCATATTATTTCATTGAAATACACAATTATTGGCTTTAAATTATTCATAATATCTGCTTATTGTTTTTAATATCTCTAGGATCTCAAGCAATGTTCTCTTTTAAGTCTTGTTTTCTGTAATTTGTGTACTCTTTATTTTCTTGATTAGGCTTTCAATGATTTAACACTTAATTAATCTTAAAAAATACCTCTTATCTATTATATATCTAAGTTGTTTTCATTGATTCATGCTCTTTTATTTTCTTCTACTTTACTGATTTGATTCACTGTTCTTTATATTCTTTAAATGAAATCTTAGATAACCAATTTTTTCAACCTTTCTTCTTTGCTAATATTAGTATTTAACACTCTAAATTTCTAAGAACTCATTTAGCTGCACCTAATAGATGTTTTATCACCTTTGAGACATAATCAACATATAATAAGTTGCACTAAATTTATCTTTACATTTTGGTGAGTTTTTGCAAGTGTACTAACTGGTATGAACCACCACGAAAATCAAGATATAAAACATTTTCATCCCCCCCCCCAAATTTCCTATATCCCTTCCTAGACAATTCTCTCCATCTTTGACTTTAAGAAACCTCTAATCTGCTTTCTGTTACTATATTAGAGCTTCATATAAGTGGAATGATATTATACATACTGTTCTGTATCTACCTTCTTTCACTCATCTTTAAGTTTTGCGATCCATGTTTTGTGTGTCAATACTTTGTTTCCTTTTTTTGATGGGTGGAATCCCATTGTGTTAGTATACCACAATTTATTTTTTTACCCATTGATAGACGTTTGGATTATTTACATTTGGGAGCTATTATGAATAAATCTGCTGTGAACACTCATGTATAGTTTTTGTATAGATATATTTTCCTTCATATTATATGAAAACGTAGGTTTGGAATTGCTGAGTAATATGGTAAATGCATGTATAACTTTATAAGAAACTGTAGTATTTTGCTACAATTGTGTAGCATTTTGCAATCCATCAACAATGTGTGAGGGTTCCAGTTACTCCTAGCCTTGCCACCTCATGGTATTGTCAATCTTTAATTTTAGATTTTCTAAAGTGTGTAATACCACTCCATGGTGGTATCAGTTTGCATTTCTGTGACAATGATGTTGAACATTTTTCATGTGTTTAATGGCCATTTATCTCTCTCCTTAGTGAACTATCTGTTTAAATTTTTTGCCCATTGTGTTGTAGTAATAACATTATTATTATTATTATATAGACTAGCTATAAAACCTTGGTCAGATAAACATGTAGAAATAATTTTCCCTGTCTTTGGCTTTCCTTTTAACTCTTCTTAGTGTTATCTTTAAAGAGCAGACATTAACATTTCTTTTTCATGGGTCATCCTTTTTGTGTCCTAATTTTTACTTACTCTAAGGTGCTCAGGGTTTTTTTTTTCCTGTTTTCTTCTAAAAGTATAATTTTAGATTTTATGTATAGGCTTATGATTTGGGGGGGGTTAATTATTCTGTTTACAGATTTTGATATGTTGTATTTTTATCATCCAATTAAAATATTTTCTAAGATTCATATTCTACCTTGGCCCTTGGGTTATTTATAAGTGTGTTGCTTAATTTTAAAGAATTTGTGGATTTTTATTCATTACAGATTTCTAGTTCAATTCCACTATGGTCAAAGACCACACTGATTATTTCAATATTAGAAACTTGTTACTTACTTTACTGTGATTTATTTCAGTAAATAATTCCATGTTCACATGAAAATTACATAGAAATTGGATTTTCACTTGAAATTTCTGCAGTTAGATGTAATGTTCTATAAATATTAATTAAATCAGGTTTGTTAATGATGTTCCTCATATCTTCTATATTCTGACTGACTTATTTTTTTTGCTTGTTCTATCAGCTACTAAGAGTGGTGTCTTCAAATTTCCAGCTATGATTGTGGATTTATGTTTTTCTTTTATTTCTATCCATGTTTGATTTATATATTTTGCAGCTCTGTTATTCAGTGCATATAAACTTAGGATTGTTATATCTTCTTGTTGAATTGACCATCTTATCAATATTAAGTACCCTTCTTTACCTCTAATAATGTTTTTGCTGTAAATTCTACTTTTTATGATATTAATATGGCAAAAAAAAAGTGTTTTTTCTTTTGGTTAAGTGTGTGCATGACATGATAAGCAGAATTCTAAAATGGTCTCTAGGATCCTATTCCCTGGTATACAAGCAGCTCCTGTTATTCAAATACTAATCTGGTGCTTGTGTGAAAGGGTTTTGCAGATGTAATTAAGACTTCAAATTGGCTAAATCAAAAGATAAGAAAATTACCCTCAGTTGGCCTGTTCTAATCAGGTGAGACCGTAAAAAGTATATGGGGTTCTTCTTGGTGAAAGAGATTTAACATATCAGGGGGATTCAGTGTGAGTGACATTCTTCATCACTGGCTTTGAGATAGAGGCTATGTGACAAGGAATGCAGGCATTCTTTAGGAACTGAGAGTAGTTTGTGGCTGACAGCCAACAAGGAAAGAGGGACTTCTTGATTTCAGTCTGTGAAACCAAAGCAGAGAATCCAGCCATGCCATGCTTAGACTTCTGATGAACAGTAAGCTAATAAATAGTTGTTTTAAGCTACTGTTTGCTATACTCATGGTCTATCTTTTTTCCATTCTTTTACTTTCAACTTATCTGTGTTCTTATATTTAAAATGTATCGCTTGTAAGCAGTATATATTTGGTCTTGTTTTTATCTAGTCAGATGACATTTGTATTAGAGTATTTAGTCCATTTACATTTAATGTGATTACTAATATATTTGGGTAATCTCATTTATTTCTATTTGTTTTATCTGTTCTTTTATTTCTCCTTTCTTGTTTCTCTTTGGATTAATCAGGTATTTTTCATTATCTCATTTTCTACCCTATTCAGTTTAATTACACGTTATTTTGTTGATTATCCTAGAGCAATGGTTCTCTAATTTTCACAATAATTCTGATATTATTTACCTTTTACACTCTCATTTTTCTCAGTATATATTGAAGTTTTTCAGAAACTTAATGACATGTGATATTGCAAAAGATTTAATGTAGAAGGAGATCTAAGAATTCAGCCATCTCGTATTTATCCCTTATTATCAACTGAATTGTGTCCCTGCCCAAATTCATATGTTGAAACCATAACTCCCAGTACCCTAGAATGTGACTGTATTTGGAAATAGAGACATTAAAGAGGTAACAAGTTAAAATGAGGCCGTTAGGGTAGGCCCTAATCTGATTGGACTGGTGTTTTTGTCAAAAGAGGAAGTTTGGATGCCCTGTGAGGAGGCAGCAAGAGAGTGGCTATCAGCAAGCCAAGGAGAGTGGGCTCAGCAGAGATCAGCCCTGCAGGCTTTGCGATCCGGAACTGCTGGCCTCCAGAACTGTGAGGAAAAAATTCTGCTGTTCAAACCTGTGGTATTTTGTTATGGTACTCCTTGCGAACTCATACAGTCAGACAGTGAAGAGATTTGTAAAAACATGAAACGCTACCACTCTGCACTAATATTTCTGTTTCAGAAATATTTTTATTGGAAATATGATTTTTCAGTTTAATGACAAAAATGATTTTAATAGCATGTAGTTTATTGATATTTTTAATTAATATTTTTTAATTTTCCAATTTTAATTTAAAATACAGTAAATATCAAGATATAACCTATGTAAATAAAAGCTTTTTGGTTTTCTCAATAATTTTTAAAATTGTAAAGGTGTCCTGAAACTGAAATATTTGAAAGTCACTGCCCTTAAACTTCCATATGAATCTTTGACTCATTGGAGCACTTGAAATTAATATTTTAGCATTTTGAAGCAATGAACAAAAATGTTTAATTCCATTTATTCCTTGCCTTTTGTTCCATTGTCATATATTTTATTTCTACATATGCTTTAAAATCCAAAGATATTATTATGATTATTATTTAAGAAATGTTTGTTTATATTTACTCACATATTTAGTCTAGTTTTCTTCTTTCCTCAAGTGTCTTGTTCCAAATAGGACCATCTTCCTTCTGCTTGGTTAATTCCCTTAGTCATTTTGGTAGTATTCCCATGGATTATCCTAGCTTTTGTCTTAAATATCTTTATTTTGCATTAATTTAGGAAGGATATCTTCACTTGAATTAGGGTGCAAAGGTGGCATTTTTTTGTTGTTTCTTTCACTGCCTAAAAGAAAATAATATTCCTTTGTCTCTGACTTATAGTTTCTACTGAAAAGTCAATTAAATGTTCTGTTTGTTCCTGTTTTTATTTTTCTATAGCTCCTTTTAGGATTTTTATCTTTGCCTTTGGTTTTTGTAAGTTTTAATGTGACGTGCCTAGGTATGGAGGGTTTTGTTTGTTTGTTTGTTTTAAAATCAAATTTACAGTTTGTAGAGCTTGATGTGTCTTTTCATCAGTATGGGGAAATGCCCAACCAGTGCTTATGTATTACTTCTATCCCATCCCCTCATTCTGGGATTCCAATTATATATAAATTAGACCTTTCACCACATTCCAGATTCTCTTAAGGTTTTCTGTATTTCCTAGCCCTTTTTTCTCTCTGTGCACCAAACTGGATAATTTCTCCTGACCTGCCTGCCTTTTCATCAGCTAATATCTGTTTGGCTGTTTTTAATCTGCTATTAAAACCACCTTTTGACTTCTTAATTTTAAATTTTTTTTGCTGGAATTTTTGTCCTTTATGTTGATTCTAGATATCTTCTGAAATTCTACATTCTTTTCTCTTTTTTCTTGAATATATTAATAATATTTATTTTGAAGTCCTTGATTCTTACTGCAAAGTTGAATCACTTCTGAGTCTCTTCCTATGTCTATTGTTTTTCTTCTAATCTTGTCCTTTTTTCTTTTTTTAAGCATGCCTTGTAGTATTTTATTTGATGTCAGACATTATAGATAAAAAAATTCTACAGGTTCCTGATTTATCTTCCTCTAAAGAGGGAGGTCAAGTTTTAAGTTAGCAGACAGCTAGTGTACTAATGTACTAGTGTTCACCTTGATCCTATTTACGATAAACTTTAGGATTTTTTAAAGTTGCCCTTACTTCTAGAACATGGTTCTTCTGGAGTCACAACAGAAACTCCAAAGTGTTTACCAACCCCCCTAACTTGGTAGGGCTTGATCCCAAACTGTAATTCCTGTCTTCCCAGTATTGGGGCACTGCTAAAATCTACACTCATGTGGTTATTCTAGTCAGATGCTGCTTTGTTCAGTTTGTCTTATTTTCACCATGCACAGCTCAGGGATCAGCTAAAGATTTCAGGGAAATGTTTATGCAAATTTTAGAGCTATTTCCTCTAGGATACAGCCCTTTTTCTTCCAGCAACACCTCTAACTTCTGACAGTAAGAGTGTTATTTTCTTCCTGGGCTCCATAAATTGGAAATTGCTCACAGAGGAAAAACTAGGTAGATGTGAAGATCATCTCTTACACTTCATTTCTATCAAAGATCTTAGTTGATGTCAATCAGCTTCTGTCATTAGTCACTCATTGCTGATACAGTGTAAACATGACTATTGTAGCCATGGTGGCAGAGATAGAAACTATGCATATGCCCAATATCGTAGGCTGCCTCTTTCCAAAATTTATTTAGCTACTGCAACTGTTCAGTGTCCAACCTTCCAGTAACAGAGTTCCCAGTATGGTTACCATCCCACCAGAAAACTAATCAGACACATGATGGCAAGTTGGCTACATGGACCCCTTCTATTCTGGAAGCAGCAGCAATTCTCATGACTGGAATCAACACTTACTCTAGTTATATGTTTGCCTTTCCTGCTTCCAAGGCCTCGGGGAGAAAAAAACTCTTTTGGGGTGTGGAGAATGTTTGATTCATTGGCATAGGGTTACACATAATATCACCTCAAACCAAATTAGGGAACTTACTTTATAGCAGAGACAGTAAAGAATGTGCATATTTTCACAAGACCCACTGGTCCCATCACATGCCCCATCCCCCGGAAGCTGCCAGGCTGATGGAATGACGGAGATGTCGTGGCCTGTTGAAGGCTCAGCTGAAGTGGCAGCTTGGAGGCAGTGGTTTACAAGGACGGGGCCTCATCCTCAGGGTGCAATGTATACTTTAAATCAACTACTTGTATGTGGTTGAGTTGCTGACAGAATGTATTACTGGGAACCAGGGAATAGACGCAGGAGAGTGACTTGAAGAATATATGCTTCCCTATTCTGCAAACCTGAGTACTACAGGTTTAGAGATTCCCAAGGCAGAACATTCCATTCAGGAAACACATCGAGAGTCCTTTTGAGCTACAAACTACAGCTGCTGCCAAGAGACCAGCCAGCAAGAAGAGGAGGCACCATCGTGCCAGGGATATTTGATCCCAGTCATTAGAAGGTGGGGCCACTGTCACACTGTGGGAGAAGGGAGGGCTATGTTCCACAGCCAGGGAATTCGCTGTACTAGGACAATACCTCTCGGTACTCCCTCACCCATTTGGTAGTAAACAGATAAGTACAGAAGTCATAGCCTGAGGAGCATATGGTACCCAGGGCCTCAGAGATGGGTATCGGGTCAGGCCACCTGGTAAGTTACCAAGAGCAGCAGAGGGGCTGGATGAGGTGGGAGAGCATCTAGAAGACGTATAAGGGGAGGGCAACAGTGAATATAATTTGCAGCCCTAATACCAGCGGCAAGGGGAGGTAAAGCTTCAGTTGAGCCCTCTTGTAGATTTCTCCCAGGATCCAGGGTCTTCCAGTATCTTGGAGCTGCTTCTCCCAAAACTTACATGAAGAAGTGAATCTAAGTTGTGAAAAGTGGGCTGTGGTGGATGCTGCCTCTACCACCCGGTTCTCCCTTTCAGAGCTGGATGATTTATTCTCCAGCTGCTAAGTGAGATACTAGCAAGCAGTCCTCAGCTTGAGAGTCATCTCAGCCAGGAGCACACCCCATTCTTGAGACAGCCACACCCAATGACTGGTTAACACAGGACAGAGGTCTGGCCCTTCCACGCAATTCTGAAGGACCACCGCAGCTCTGGAGCTCTCCGTGGGGTCAGCTGATGCCTTTACTGAGACTGCATAGCCAGCCAACTGCTCTCTACCCAATCCTGCTTTCTTCTCCTCCACAGTGTGCAATCCCCGGCCCCCATGCAAGTGTCCATCTGAGAGTCAGCCTCCTGGGGAACCTAACCTGGGATCCCTGCCTCTCGTATTTTGAAAATCTATACTCTACTAATGGAACAGAGCTCACTAAGGTTGCTTCTAATTTTTCACTATTATAAACACAATTTTAATAACTGTACGGGAAAGTCTTTGCAAACATCTTTAACTGTTTCTGGGGGCACGGGTAATAAAAATAGAATTTGGGGGGCAAAGTACACATACTGATAAGGCCTTTTAATAACATGCCAAATGCTTTCCAAAAGCACTGAACTCTCACCACTTGTATGGAGAGTGCCTCCTGGCCCCACAACCTTTGCCAACACTAGGCAGTCACATCCTTTTTAATTAACTGTTATTTTGACATTGCCTTCTCTAAGCAACTCGAAAAGGACCTTATTCTTATACGAAAGAAGGAAATGAGTTTTTGAAAATATCAAGATAATTGAAGTAAGCAGGAATCAAATCTTTGAGAGAAAACTTTCAACTCCTGCCATGCCATCTCCACCAGGAGTTTCTCCTAATACCCTCACACGTGCAGAACACCGCACAGACTGCCCCTTGGGGCGATATTACTGACATGGAAAATCCTGATGCTGCACATACCCAGGCAGTAGGTAGCTCAGGAAAACCCTGGTGTATCTAGGAATGGGAGAAGAGGACTGGCATCTCAGTGCCACTGTTCTCCGTAGGTGGGAAACTCCCGGGCAGACTCTGGACTTAGGTTTTCTGAGGGGGAGCTGTGGTCTCCTTTACAGGGGCTTTTCTGTGGGGCCAGTGCTCACAGTACAGAGTGGAAGGGAAGGCAGGAGGGTGCTGCCTGGCTAAAGCGGAACTCAGACCGCAGACCCGTGGACCTTTATCCCTTCCTTTCCCTCTGGGAGCTCTCTGTCCAGTGGGGTAAAGTGACCAGTGAAGCCAGCATTAGCACAGAGCAAAAGCAATTAGAAGTTTTGTCCAATCCTCTAAGTATTTGCTCTTGGAAACTCCCCAGAACATTCTTGGAATTCCCATTGTACTGGAGCTCCTTTACTTCATAAACGGTGGCAGTAAGGTCACCGCTCTCATATCCATAGGAGCATTTTGGAGAAGAAAAGCACCTGCATGAGTCAAAAGCATCTGGTCTCACAGCAGGATCTCAGATGTAGGGCTTTGGGGTATGAGAAAGGCTTGAGGAAAAACACTTCTTTCTCTACGCCTTCCAGACTTCTTGGGCCGCGCCTGTTGCGCCTCTGGATGACATTGGCGTGTACAGCGAGGTCTGCATGGGTGGCATGTTCTTGCTGTTGAAGTCAAGACTGGAAGCAGAAAAAGTCTCAGTCATTCCAGGAGGACCCCAGCAGCTCCTGGGCGCCAGCAGGTCGTGAGGAGGCGGCAAGGCCTTTGGGGAAGTCAAGAGGAAGGCAGGAGGCAGAGCCCCGGGTGGTGTGACTAGCCGCAGGACCGTCCCTGCCTCATGGGGGGTGGGCGATGTCTCAGGTCCGGTCTGACTGAGTCACAAAGGCCCTCTGACTTCAGACACAATGTCCCCGCCCTCTCACCGGTTCCTTTCACCTCCACCCAGCGCCGTAGCAAACCACACCCACGTCATCCTGCGCTCCCTCCCTTTCCCGCCCCTGTGAACAGACCAGCGGGAGTGCTGTTGAATCCCAGATGGTGAGCAGGCTTGCTTTCCAGACGCATGAGGACGCTCTGACTGGTCAGAGGAACACAAGGTGCCCCAGCACTGTGCCCACGTAGGACCACTCGAGGCTGCGCTAGCACCCTCAGAATGAACTCGGTAGAAGACACTCGGGTCTGGAACGTGCCGTGTTCCCTGGAACTGTATTCCTAACTGGCCCTGTGCTCTGCTAGGTTTTCCATCTGAGGACAAGAATCGGTCTTCTGGCCCTTGCTTTTCTACTGGCACCAGTGTGGCCTCTCTACAGCCCCACACACAGTGGGTGGCAAATAACAAAACAAGCCGGAGACCAACTGGGCCTCATTATGTCTGACCGAGGCAGAGGCCTCAGAAGCTCTGGGGTGTGGTTGGGAGGGTGGGGGAGGGTGAGCACCCCAGACCCACACAGAACTTCTCTTCTGTGCCATGGCCGGGGCTTCCTCCGGGCTTCCCCCCAGAGCTCTTCTGCCCAGCTCGGCTCCACTCCCCTGTCCTTTCCTGGGGGGATGGGGGTATATAAACCCCATGGGATTTCACCACCTCTCTTAAGTATTTTATTTATTAAGTAAATGCAAGTGAGTCCTATTTGTAAACAACTAGACAAAACTATTATAATTACTTTAATAATCAAAACCACAGCCTTGAGTAAAATATTAGGATCCATAAAGCAGCCATCAGGACATTATAAATTATGGTATGGAAGAATGTTTAATAATTCCTGTACAGTGTTAAATGAAAAAAAAATAACCAAATATGTAATACATTATTCCATTAAAAGTGTATGTGGACACCCAACCCATTTCCAGTTTGGGGTCATTATTAATTAAGCTTCTATAAATACTTGTGTACAAGTGTTTTGTGGACATATAATGTCACTTCTTTTAGGTAAATACTTAAGAGTGGGATTGCTGATGCATGCTGGTATATGCTTAGTTTACAAGGAGCTGAATGTTACATTCTACCAATAATGTATGAGAGTTCTGGTAGTGCCACAAATCACTATTTAGTATTGTCTGTCTTTTTAATTTCAGCTATTCTGGGAGCTTGTAATGATAACTCAGGTGTTCTTAACTTTCATTTCCTTGATGAATGATAATGTCAAATGTGCTTATTGGTCATTCATATGTCTTCATTTGTGAAGGGTCTGTTTAAAGTTTTTGCCCATTTTTATTGAATTGTTCATCCTTTTAATTATTAATTTGTAGAAGTTCTTTACAAACCTTGGTTACCTGATCTCTATCAAATGTAGGTTAACACATATTTTCTCCCATCTCTAAAGCTATAAATATCATACTTGGCTATTCATTCCTTCATGGTGCCTTTTTATGTGTAGACTTCATCTTTGATGAGGATTAACTGATAGACATTTTCTCTTATACCTATTGCTTTCTGTGACCTAAAAAGCCTTTTCCTATGGCAAAGTCAAGAAGATGTGTCTACTCATCTTGCAAAAGAATGCAGAAAGGATCAACCAGAAAATGAAAATATTAGTTACCCACAGGCATGGTTGGTGAAGGGGTGGGAAGGAGGGGACAGTGGGCGTGGGTATAGGTATGATAAAAAAAATGACACAGTTTTTAGTATACCCTTTTATATAGCTCTGACACAGAACTATGGTAATATTTTACACGTGCAAATTTTTAAAGAAAATAATGAAAATCAATCAGGGTGTGCATGCAGGTGTGAACCTGAAATAGAATACAAAACTAGCAGCCTAACTCTATTACAAATGAATAACAGAACCAACAGTGAAGGGCTTGGGGAAGAGAAGAACTAATATTTTTCTATTTTTTCAAAACAATATTTTGACTGCAAAACTAAAGACAAAAAGAACTGTACACATGTAATGCCTTTAGTAAATCTTTTCTTACAGATGTACAGGCTAGTAACTCTGAAATGCATATACACACAGGTATATATACACATTCATACACATTTGTATTTGTAATAAGTATATATAGGTAATGAGAGTTGGGTCTGTCAATGTCAAAGAGAAAAGTTACAAATAAGGGAAAGAGGAATGACACCATATTGCAACGAGCACACCTAACACCCAGATCGTGATTTCTAAACACCATTCTGAAAACATAGGAACCAGAATTCCTTGGAGAAATGGTTAATTCCAGGACTGGCACAGGAAAAACACAAGATGAGCCTGGAACATCTTGTGCCAGAAAGTAAGGAAGTGCTAAAGAGGATTGCGGCACATCAAAAGGACTCATGAGCCAACGTGAAGGAGTTTATAATGACCGAAGCTGGAACAATTTCGGAAACTATAGAAAATGTTATTCTATAGATTAAACCTATAGAATTAATCTCATGAGTCTGTATTAATGCAAATAAATAATTGAATATATAATATAGAAGTAAAAGGGAGTGAAGAATCAGTGCTTTCTTACCAAAGAATTATGGTGATAAATGTACAAGGAAAAAGGGAAATAGAAAATTACCATAAGGTACACACCACAGTAATGGTTGTTGCAGTCAAGATGGATGCAAAAATTAGCAGGTGCAATGGGGAATGTAATCAATATTGTAATAACTTTGTATGGTGACAGATGGTAACCACACTTTACCATGGTGAGCATTTTGTAATGTATATAGTTGTATCTCAATGTTGTACATCTGAAACCAATATAGTGTATATCAACTAGACAAATTTTAAAAGGACACAAAAATTTTAAACGAAATTAAGTAGTTAAATTAGGGGTGCAAGTTTGAGCAGAAACAGGATAGTTCATCGTTTCAAAGCATTTACCTCAAAATATCTATTAGTTACAAAGGAGGAGATAGTAGCATTACAGTGAAGGAACACAGCAGAGACCATGTTAAGTAAATGACCTGCGTTAACATCAGCGGTAATAAGACATACAACACGAACTTCCTCATGCGATGTACTGAGGAGGTCGCATCATTTCTTTGGGGTGGAGGGAGGAAGTGAAGGGGAAAAGGATGGAGGGGCAGCCACCAGAAGATCGAAAGTGACATATGCACCAGACAAAACGAAACTAGAATGTTTATGGATGCACATTTGATACAACTGTATAAAGAAAAGCAAAGGGTTCCATACACAGGGGAGTTGCCGTTGCGGGGAGGAAGGCGGCTGTGCTCCCTGGGGGCTGGGGGCGGTGGCAGGTGCTGTTTCTTGACCTGGTTGGTGGTGGCAGGGCTGTTCACTGATAATTCCTTAAACTCTGTTTTCTGTAACAGACATGGTCGGACACCTGTGTACACCTGGGAGGGAGGAAATCTGGAAAGAAATACATCAAGATGTTTACCATGGGTGATGAGATTATTTTAATTTTTATTGCACTCTTCTATAATGTCCAAGTTTTCAAAATTGAGTTTTAGTTTTGAAGCTGGGAAAGTAGGGGAGCAGGACTCATGAGCTTTCTATTTTTATACTAAGCGCCAAAGTCCCCTCCTAAGTATGACCGCAGACTGAGTTTTGTTCTCCCTTGAAACAGACGCACTACGCGCCAACCAGAGGCCGGGCCCGCCTGCAGCGGCCCAGGGACCCGGGAGCCGGCGCGCGATGGGCGGCAGAGACCAGTGGGTTTGCCCCTCCGGCCGCCGCGGAGCCGACTCCTGGGGCGCAGGCCGAGCGCCCGGCAGGTGCTGGAGGCGCCTGGGCACGCGGCCAAAGGGAAGCCCGGGTCTCGCACCGTCCAGCCTGCCGCCCCTTCCCTTCACTTTTTCTGTTTAACTTGAGTTCCTACGAAAAGGAAAGGATCTGCACAGGGAAGCAAGCAACATGTGTAGAGGGGAAGAGCCTTAATAGATCAAAAGCAAGTGTTCCCTCGTGACCTCGTGGCGCAATGGTAGCGCGTCTGACTCCAGATCAGAAGGTTGCGTGTTCAAGTCACGTCGGGGTCATAGCTATGGCCACCTGTTTTCCCATCTAATGGAACAGAAAGCCTCAATGCTTGTGTTGCAAGGCCCTCGGTGGTTATCCTTGTCCCTTTGGAGCAAAAAAAAAATCTGGAAATTAACGTTCGGAATGACTGGGTGGTCCCGTTTTCGCAAGTGAAGGGGAAAATTCACGAGACACTGAGAGGCCTTACTTTCACACCTGGGCACCCTTGCGGGAGACCCCCTGATGTTGAAACCTTGCCCAGGTTCGCCTGCACCTCTCCACTTTGCCAGGTCACAGGACATGTCCCCGGATAAGCTCTTTTTTAAAAGACCAACAGGGAACAGGTACAGAACAAAAGCAGTTATCAGAAAATGAATTATACATTACTTACAAACACGAAAAGACGTCTTTCATAATAAGCTAAAATTAAAACATCAATGTTATTTCTAACCTATACAATTGGTTAATATCCTTAAAGCTGTTAAGGAGAACAAGGACATAGCCCAGTAATGGAGGAAATAAGTATAGAAGAATATTTTTCATTCAGCCAGCTTAGAAAAGTTTTCTAGTTTATTTTTCAATCTTCGTTCTGTTCCTTCTGTTCTAGACTTTTTCCAGGGATGCCATCTATTATTACATATAGTGGCTATATTGTGATTTCACAGTTTCTCTGCATTTTGAGGTATCCGTCTGGGATTCCATTTTCTACAACTTCAGTTCTGCTCTTTAAACAGAGTACGTTGGAATCCTACCATGTCCATCTTGGTTTCCTTAAGGTCTTCCCATGGTTTGTTTGACTCTCTTTTAAACCCAGTTAGTTGCTCCATAAGGCTTTTCACACCTCATATCAAAGAGTCCATATCTCGGAGGATGCCTCATACTTTTTTCTGGAAAAAAAAGTTCTGAGCCCTTTCATAATTTTCACGGTATAGTTTTCTTGTGCCAGGAACAACTCTCTTTTCCTAGTTCTGCAGAATTAAAAGACAAACAAACTTGCTGTTATCTCTTACTCATCGAAAATTAGACTCTGTGTGAGTCAACAGAAGGGTACTGTGGCTGCTGCTTGGTTGGCCCTGATCTCTCTTCACTGGTGGGGGTCTAACCCTTCCTCAGACTGGTTAGCTGGAGGACATCCTGGGGGCATCGCTTCCATCCCCATTTTCAGAGATTGGAAGCTGTCCTTTGGGGCTTTGTTGAAGTGACATTTTCTTCCCTTTTCCAACGTGGTTCCATTGCTATTGTGAACCAGTGAACAACGATGAAATCAGTACTAAACACTAGGGATCCCTCATCTTGACATGAGTTTTAACTTAAATATCTTAAATGGATCTTGCCTCCTCAGCTGGAATAGAAAACAACACCTTTCTATTTATTTAAATCTCCTATAATTAACATTTTAATGTGATGCCAGACAAAAACTCTGAAAACTCCTTAGATTCTTCCACCTTTCAAAAATTTTACATTCCAAGAATCTATTTTATAGATATTATAGCCTAAGAATCAGCTCTATGCAAACTTTAATTTTCTAATTTTAATGAGGTCCTTCCAAGTTTCTTAAGTGAATTGGTAAAATTCTCTTTTCATATATACATAAACCAGATTTTAAAAGCTCTACTAGCTAGATACTATTTACCATTACAATCTTCTTTTTATTATAAAAGCAGATGTTCAGTCGTCAGTATTAACCCCCAGCTCACTTATTTCAGAAGAATCAGCACTTGTTCTCCCAATATTGAGAAAAGAAAATCAGCCTATGGTTTTAGAAAAACTGGAGCAAGAGCATTTTTATCTGGGCAAAGTATCATTTCTTAGAAATAAAATGTAGAGATGAGGAGAAAGAAACAGATAGGAAAATTGCCTTACACTTAATTTCAAGATTTATTCCACCTGAACCAACAAATCTGATATTTTTTAAATTCCTATAGATTATTCTGTTCTTTTAATCTATTGTACACCCCCCTCCACACCAAACAAGTTGTGTTGCTTTATTTTAAAAGGGAAGTAAGTTTTAAAGATGTCAGAGCTTTGCTGCAGACACAGTATTTGATAAATTTTGTTGGCCCATGGTTCCGCCCAGTGACTGTGTTTCTGTCACTCTAACCAGCCTGGGACACGTGACCTGATTCTGCAGCCAGAGAGATGCTCTCTTGACAGATGCTAAACCATCTGCATTTCTTATCCAAGGAATTTGGATGGGAAGCAAATGGAATCTAGCTTTTATTTCAGAGGGCATTCTAAACAAGTGCAAATGTGAGATGGAATCATGAAGTGACTTTGTTTCCTATCATCCCTTAAACATATATTGTTTGCTAGTTCTCCCTCTCATGGACAAGGCAGTTAAGGGGGATCAAAAGAGGAGGGACAATTTGTCAGTCCCCTTCCCACCTCTGACCCGCAGATAAGGGAGGAGACACGATGAGTTATCGAAGACCTGAAAGGGCCAGCCAGGGGACTCAAGGCGTAACAGCTCAAGAGCAATGCCAAAAAGACATTTCTCATATTTATTGAATAAATGAACTTACAATGAACTCAAATATCATTATCCGGCCTTGAGTCTAGCCCAAGGTCGCAACACTTCTCAAGGATACCAAACTGTGTGAAGATGGCTCCGAGCCAGGGGAACTGCTTTGGTTCTCATCACTCTGTCCTTGATTACACATCAACAGAGTGTGTGGGAAAAACAATCAAGTCATGTGTGCTTATATATTTGATTTCTACATTACTTGAATTATGTATTAACCCCATCAATCCCACATTTCCCCCTTTTCTTTTAAGTAGTACATAGATATAGGAGTATAATAAGTAGACAATTTCTAATGGAAGGTTTTGGTGTGTTTTTTTTACAATTACCAGCGGTATCTATTGAAACCAAGAAAACTAGTTAGATAACTCAGGCATCTGTGAGAACTTATTGACGATATGATGGATATCATCTAATTGATTTTGAATAGTTTGAGAAAAATCAGACAAATTGAAACAATACAGTCCTGGACACTGTTCACATCCCATATGTTCTTTTAACAAAAGATAGTCTATAGTAGAACGATTTTGAAGTACTGCAACTCGTACTTCTCCTAGTTCTTGGTTGAGTTCAGATAATATAGAAGCAGTCAGATTTGTTGTTTTACTGTATGCACAGGACAGCTTGGATATCCCTTTCTGCATTCCTACAACAAGTCCAGGAACCGGCAGGAGGAACGCAGCTGCAACTGCAACAGCGGCAGGATCTGAAAGTTTCAAGTTTTCATCACAATCAGATGGCAGAGGTCGGAGAAGTCTCTTATGCTTATATCCAGGATGATCTATTAGGGCAGAAAGGATGCGTCCCACACCACAAACACCTCGATAGTGTGAAGAAAGGGCTTGATATGTTTTGTTATTACACAAAAATACCCAACCATTTGGAAGTTTGTATCTAGAAGACCATTTTACATTGATTGTAGAATTACAGTAAGAGGCTACATGAGTACAATTAATACATACACATTCAGTAATTATAGTAGTGCTAACAGGTAAATTTAATTAGGCATCAGGAGTAAGCATCTTATGGGGAAGAGTGATATTTCTGTAACATAAAACATTCAGTAATAAAGTTTAGCATTATTCTTTTTGACAGCGCTTTCCAGGTAAGTATATATCAGGTAAATAAGCCAAATTAATCAAATACTTTCCTTGATGAGGAGAAGAAATTCCTCTGACATGTTCCAGGGGCTCTCTGGAAAATAACAGAGTTAACTAGAGGTAAAAGTACTTTTTTAAATTTGGTCTTGGGAAGCTGTCAAAAGTTTTTAAGACACTTGCCTAAATAGAATTATAGTTATTAAATAACACTTGTTATTTAACCAGAATGATAATAAGAAGGCTTAAAAGCAAATACAGAAGGTTATACAGTTGTTAACAACACTTAGCTTACAGTTCTTTTAATATTAAGATCTCATTTTCTTAAATACTCTACAATTCATTGAGACTTTAAGCATAAGAAACTGTTGTAATAAACAATCAGAAAACTTTTTTCAATCTTTCAACATTAAAGGTAGAGGAATAAACTTTTGTTCTTTTAACAAACAAAAATTCTAGTCTTGCTGTGTACTTGATATCGATTTATTTGCTTTAATTTCACATAGCATGACTATATCAATTTTTTATAAACTTTTTACAACTTTCCTTTTAAATTCAGTGTTCACTGTCTTTAAACAAACAGCTGTACTTTTGAATAGTTATCTTCTTTTACTTTCAATACAATGCATTTTTATTCCTTATACTTTCCCTTATTAAAACACACATTCTTTAGCATACAGAAATGTTTTCCTTATTATATTTAGTTTTAATTAGAACTTAAAGCCATTTGGTACTTCAACCCTCAGTGAACACTGAAAAATAGGCCATTATAAACTGTTACATCAGCAGTCTTCAGATTGATACATTGATGAACACATTTTATCATTTTTGGAAATGTGCCTTACAGCACAATTTCTCATTAAGCACAAAATACATCTACATAACTTAGCAAAACTTCAAGAATTTTGGTTACCACAAAAATTCTCAAGCTGTTTGCAGATATATACACTGTTATGCATTAATACAGTATTGTTATTAAGATGCTCATGTGCTACACTTGTTTACTTATTTTTAGCAACCATGCCAGATTACTTATAAAACTTTTACCAAACATTAGACAAAGTCAAGCTTTTCTTTAAGAATCTTCTTGAAATATTTAACAGGTAATATCAACTTCAATGACTTTAAGTAAACTTTGGCAGCTGATAACTGTAAGGACATGTCCATTTCAGTTAAACTTAAATTAGCATTAATGCTTAATATTTTTTATTAGATTTTTCTGGAAGTTTTAGAATGCCCAATTTTCACAAGCATTAGTTTTTAAATCAATTTTTATTAATACCATCCAGAGGTAGAAAATGTTTTTATTTTCACACTTAGACACACAAACATACAGAGACGTAATGACTTCAGTTAGCAACACTTTTCATATAAAAGCATATACACAGACAAACGGATATAAAGATTTGAGTCACTAATATTTGAAGGGCCCCCACCAGTAAGATGGCAAACTTCCGGCTTCTCTTCGGGGTCCTCAGTTCCCGCCGGCGCCACCTGAAGCCCAATCACCTCTCGCCCCCCTCCCAATCCCAGCACCTAGCCAACAGCCACCAGCCCCATAGAAGTGACACCTCAATCAATTCATGCCCCTTCCTATATAACTCAGCACCTTTCCCTAATAAAGCAGAATTCTCTGGTGAATTGCTGCTGTGTGTCACTCCTTTCCTTTCATTGGTGCCGAAACCCGGGAGACGGGACACCCCAACTGGGCCCCGTCTTGCCCCCGACACCAGCAGCAGCTTGCCCTCGTCCTCTTTTTCCGGCGCTGGCTCATCACACTCACCACTCCTCTCTGGCCTTTAGGTAAGTTTTCCCCCCGGAGTGGGCCACTCTTCCCCGAGCTATCGCAGTGCCATTGACCGTGATTGTCCGGCAAGGCCCTGATGCTCAGGGATGAGGAGGGAACTCTCCCCGCCTCAGGCCTTCACGGCTGCGGCGGACCCTCAGGCCCCTCCTCCAAAAGCCATAAAACCCCGCCTCAGGCCTTCACAGCTGCAGCGGACCCTCAGGCCCCTCCTCCGACAGCCATAAATCCCCGCCTCAGGCCTTCACAGCTGCGGCAGACTCTCAGGCCCCCACTCCAACAGCCATAAACGAGGTGACTCCTTTGCGGATGAGAACACTCCCTTCCCTCCTCTCCTCCTTCTGCTCTGTCTGCCGAAATCTGTTCTGTCTGCCAAAAACTCCTAGCGCTAGGTACCTCGTGACTCCGGCAAACTGCCTTCTTAGGGAAGTCTGGGTGACGACCCACACTTCCTAAGAAATTCCGACTCATATACGAGTTTCCGCAGACCACCAAGGATCATCGGGGATGGCCTTTGTCTCCTTGCGGTCCGCTTCCAGTCTGAGGATCTCCGTTCGTCTTCCCCTGTTTGTCTCCTTCTCTGTCCTTTAACCATGGGAGCCTCCTCATCCCTCCCTGAAAGTTCACCTCTTAAATGCCTGCTTAAGCATCTGGCTACCCTCTCCCTGACACCTGATATAAAACCAAAACTTCTCTGTAAATATTGCTCCCAAGATTGGCTGACATACCCCCTAGACAATAACAACCAATGGCCCGCAGGGGGAACTCTTGATCCTAACATCACTCAGAATCTCTTTAACTACTGCCAGCGCCTGAAAAAATGGAAGGAGATTCCCTATATGGAAGCTTTCCACCTCCTCCTCCCCCCGCCCCCTCCCAAGTTCTCCTAGCCTGCAAGCCACTGCCCCCGCAGAAGCCTCCCGTTCACTCCCTTCCCCTTCTCCTACAACAGCCCTTCTCCCTTCCTCCTCCATCATCTCCTCCCCCATCTCACCTCCTCCACCTTTGTCCCCCCAGGATTAAGCCTGAGCCTTTCAGCCCCCTCTTTAACTAGGTCCCAGGGGCCTCCTCCGTCTTTGCCCTCATCACCTGTTTCTCCCCTGTTAAGGACCACCTTTGTCTTCTCACGTGTTTGTAGGGAGAATGGGAAAGCACCTTCCCCCATGTCTGAACGCAGCATGGGAAAGCACAAGCTAGAGAACAACCGGTGCAGTCCCTAGAAGTTATCTGTCCACAAAAACATATCTTGCCAAGACTCCTCACTCTGAAAATAGGGAGACCTTAAAGATGTGTAGAAACACCGCCCCTGCTTCTAGCTATGCCCTTCCCCCACTTGCCGATGTGGCAAGAATGGAGAACAAAGAACATTCTGTTTACGCATTCCATAAGCAATCAACTAGAGCCCTGCTGTAGCTTAGTTAGTAGAGCATGGGACTCTTAACCTCAGAGTCATGAGTTCAAGCCCAACTAGAGCGACAGAGACAAGCAGCTGGGCTGCTGGCTGGCGACATGAGGGTCTGATTCTATCTTTCCTTATTTCCTCTGCCCCCCTTCTGCACTTCAGGACCTGCTCGACTAGGCACAGCTAGACCACGTCACTCCCCCACAGACTGAGCCAGAACCCTTCAGTCCCCCTCAGACTTAGTCCCGAGAACCTCCCAAAATTATCGCCCCCCTCCTGGAGGTAGCAGGATCCAAAGGCATTTAAGAGATTTAGCCCAACTAGAGAAACGCCTAAGTTCCTTTTCCACTGATCCCATGACGTACATCAGGGAATTTCAATGGACCCTCCAGTCTGACAGCCTCACACATCATGACATTTTCATACTCCTGGACAA
Source organism: Manis javanica (assembly GCF_040802235.1). Taxonomy (NCBI): domain Eukaryota; kingdom Metazoa; phylum Chordata; class Mammalia; order Pholidota; family Manidae; genus Manis; species Manis javanica. Next base: position 117,899,718 of record NC_133159.1, on the reverse strand, counting down.
TACTCTCCTCCCTGAAGAGCATAGACGAGTTTGGGAATTCGCCCAAACGCAGGCTACCGAAACCCACAGAACTGACCCCACCTATCCCCCTGGCCCCACTGCTGTCCCTGAACAAGACCCACACTGATATTATAACACTGCCATGAGTCTCCGCTCTTGAGATATTTTTGCCTCCTGCTTAATAGCAGGTCTGAAAAAGGCAGCTCGTAAAGTAGTCAATTTTCAAAAGCTCCAAGACATAATTCAAAAGAGAGATGAAACCCTCTCCGAGTTCTTAGACAGACTCACTCAAGCCCTACTACAGTATAGGAGCCTGAACCCAGAAACACCTGAAGGAAGACATGTCCTTATGACATACTTCCTAGCTCAAAGCTACCCCGACATTAAAGCTAAACTCAAAAAGTTAGAACAGGGCCCCGCTACCCCACAGACTGAGATCCTAACAGTGGCCTTTAAAGTCTTCCATAACCAGGAGGAGGAGAAAGAACGCCATAAACAAAAGGCTGATCAGGCCAATTTCCAGATGTTGGCCCAGCTGATAAAACCACAACCTGGGTGCCCCTCTACAAACAAGCCCCCCCCAGGAGCTTGTTTCAAGTGCAGAAAAGAGGGACATTGGTCAAGGGTGCGCCCCTCCCCCAGATCTCCTTCCACCCCATGCCCCAGATGCCACAAAAAGGGCCACTGGGGGTCTGATTGCCCAACCACCTGAAGGGGAGGCTGGATGAACAACCCCCATCCTAAGCCCGCCATAGTGGGGCTGGCAGAAGAAGATTGACGGGGCCCAGGGGCTTCTCGACCGACCATTTCCATCACCAAACAGGAGCCCAGGGTTACTTTAATAGTAGACAGTCACCCCATCTCCTTCCTCCTAAATACAGGAGCCACCTTCTCAGTCTTGCGAGAATACCGGGGCCCTACCACGCCAGCCATTACTCCTATAGTCGGGGTAGGAGGTAAACAGATTTTCCCATTAAACCCCCCCCCCCTTTTATGCACAATCCTAGACAATCCCATACCTTTCTCCCACTCCTTCCTGGTTATGTCCCAGTGTCCCATCCCTTTACTAGGACGAGACATCCTTTCCCTCCTCCACGTTTCCATAACTATATCCACTCCCACAGCCCCCAGTACTCCTTTTCTGATGGCCCTCATAGCAGACAACCCCCCTCTACCCAATGAAAGCTCCGGTTCCGCCCTCATACACCCTGTAAATTCCAAAGTTTAGGACATTACAAGCCCCTCCGTGGCCCTACGTCCCCCTGCCTCTATCAAATTACGTGACCCCTCTCAGTATATCTGTCAGGCCCAATACTCCCTAACCACTTCAGCCCTCATAGGCCTCCAACCCATCATTCAAGATCTCTTAAACAAAAATTACCTCAGACCCACTCACTCCCCATTTAATACCCCCATATTAGGTTAAAAAAACCAACGGATCTTTCCGCCTTGTCCAAGACCTTAGCCTCATCAACATAGCTGTTGTCCCTATCCATCCCTTAGTTCCAAATCCATACAGCCTTTTATCGCAGATCCCTGCCTCAGCATCCCACTTCTCAGTCCTAGATCTCAAGGACCCATTTTTCTATCCCTCTAGAACCCTGCTCCCAAGATTTTTTCATCTTCACCTGGACGGACCCATACACAAGATATTCTGAACAACTCACTTGGACAGTTTTCCCACAAAGCTTCCAAGATAGTCCCCATATTTTTAGACAGGTCCTAGCTCAGGACCTCAAACAGTTTCATCATGATCACTCCAAGTCAACCTTATTACAATACACAGACAATCTTCTACTCTGCAGTCCCTCGTGGGAACAGTCTCAACTTGACACTGCCTCCATACTTAACCTTCTAGCTTCCAGAAGTTACTGAGTATCCCCCGTCAAAGCTCAAATCTCTTCCCCTCCTTTCACTTACCTCAGATTCCTTCTATCTTAACAAAGAAAGTCCATTACCTTAGACAGAAAACAGCTCCTCTCTGACCTGCCCATTCCCAAAACCAAGACAGAAATCCTTTCCTTTCTAGGCCTGGCTAGATATTTTAGAGTGTAGATCCCTAACTTCTCCCTGTTGGCAAGACCCCTATACGATCTCAGCAAGGGCCCCCCTGAAGAACCATTATCCTCCTCACCCCGACACTCCTTCATTAAGCTCCGTCAAGCCCTTGTGGAAGCCCCAGCTCTCCATCTTCCTGATTTGTCAAAGCCCTTCTCATTATACATTCATGAGAGGTCCAGTCAAGCTCTAGGAGTCCTAGGCCAATATTACGGCCCATCCTTTGCCCCAGTAGCTTATCTCTCCAAGCAATTAGACCCCACAGGTCAGAGATGGGCCCCCTGCCTAAGAGCATTTGCCGCTAGACAGCTCTTGCAGAAGGAAGCTCATAAACTGACATTCAGGGCGCCCCTTACCATTCTGTCCCCACATTACCTAAAAGATCTCTTAACCTACAAAAGTTTACAGACTCTCCCTCCCTCCAGACTCCTGACCTTACTGTCCTCTTTCCTCCAAAATCCCGTTCACCCCCTTTGCCATCCATACCCAAATCATGACTTTTTCCTCCTTTACTGCACTCTCCCTTTTTTTTCCCCCCATTCCTATTGTCTTCCCTACCACCCCAGCCTCCTTTGTATGGCGACTCAAAGTCAGACAGACTTACACACAGCATCAAACAAAAGTTACTGCCCTCATTGCCACACCAGACTGCCCTCTGAAAAGCTGCTCTGAGCCTTTATACCTCCACTTTCCTCCCTCCACTGAAGTGTTCACTAGCAGCTACCCTTATTCTCCCTACCTCTGCTTCCTCTATGACCAAAAACAAGCCTATTGCAAGCGATAGCCAGACACCTACAAGAGATGTCCCTACTGGTCTTGCGCCATTCACTACATGAGTAACTTCCAGTACCCACAGTATTACTCCTCCAACCGTTTCATGAAATATCCCAACAGCTTATTCTCCTTATCAATCCCAGATCCCCGGGGCTCTCGATGGGCCGCCGGAGTCACAGCCTCAGTTTTCTACATGGGGTCCTCGACCCCCCACGGTACCCTTCATATCTCTCGAAAGTATGTTCCCTCTCATTCCCAGATCTCTCAAGTTGCATCAGATATCAGACATTTCGAAAAAGTCATTATCCAAACTCTTGACGGCACCTCTTCATCTTCTTATCCCTGCCCCTTTTCCCATTTCTCCTACTCTTCATTACAGCTCATTCAGGACACCACCATCTTTCTCAACCACACCCTTAACACAGCCAATTGTTTCTTGTGCGCATCACTACAGCGCCCACTGCTGGCCACCGTGCCCCTTAATATTTCCAACTACTTCTATGCAGAAAGACAACCCCTCTGCCCCCTGGCAGACATACCCCTATGGGAACCAGAATATGCAGATAATCTCACCATCCACCACTGTGTAGGCCCAACTCCACCCCCCTCCAGTGCACTTCACTGCCTCTCTATCTACACCCCTACCTCTGGCTCTAAGACTTTTATGCAACCGGGACACTTCTTTTGGTGTAATGGCAGTCTTTTCAACTCACTGCCTCTCAACTCTGATACATTCTGCATTCTTGCCACCCTAATCCCACAGCTTACACTTTACAGCACGGCAGAATTCCTTGAGCTCAACCTCCCTTACCCTCGTGCACAAAAAGAGCTGCTTTCCTTTCCATCATGGTCGGTATCTCTTTGATCACCTCAGCCATTGGGGCAGGGTTTTCGGGAGGAGCCTTGGGTCACTCTCTATGGGCAGTTAGAGATCTTGACGCCAAACTTGAGGGAGCCCTGACATCCACTGCCGATTCCCTAGCTTCTCTCCAAAGACAGGTCACTTCGCTAGCTAAGGTCACCCTTCAAAACCGGCGGGCCCTAGATCTCCTTACAGCTGAGAAGGGCGGCACCTGCGTCTTCCTCTGGGAAGAGTGCTGCTATTACATCAATGAATCCGGCATTGTAGAAACTGACATTACCAAACTCACTGACCTTGCCTCCAGCCTCCACTCTGCTTCCAATTCCAACCCATTCTCTTCAATACTAACAAACCCCCTCCTCACCTGGCTCTGGCCCATTGCAGGCCCCATAATAATCATTCTTCTCGCCTGTCTCTTCTTACCCTGTATAATAAAGTTCATCAAATCCCAAGTCAGAAAAATCTCTAATCAAGCTTTCAACCAGCTTTTACTCAAGAACTACCAGCTTCTGGCCACAGAAGATCCCTCACCCTCACGTGACCTCCTCACCACACACTGAGATGGACCCCTCTCTCCACTGGAAACTGTTCCTGGAAACAATAGCCGCAGACGCCTGGCTCCTGACACCCATATCCTCTTGGCACCATTAGAATCAGCAGGTCCTCGACCTATAGTTACAGGGAACCTTCACTGATTTCCAACCTGAAGAAGTCTACATCTACTCATCCTTACTGTAGGGAGTCCTATCAACCCTTTCCTCCCAATCCTTAAGCCCTCACTCCCTTTTCCACCCCCATTCAGCAGGAAGCAGCCAGAGAGAAAGCAACATCCACAATCCCATAGAGGAGAAAGGGGGGAATGAAGGGCCCCCACCAGTAAGATGGCAAACTTCCGGCTTCTCTTCGGGGTCCTCAGTTCCCGCCGGCACCACCTGAAGCCAATCACCTCTCGCCTCCCTCCCAATCCCAGCACCTAGCCAACAGCCAACAGCCCCGTAGAAGTGACACCTCAATCAATTCATGCCCCTTCCTATATAACCCAGCACCTTTCCCTAATAAAGCAGAATTCTCTGGTGAATTGCTGCTGTGTGTCACTCCTTTCCTTTCAATATTCAATTGCCTTCTTTCTTTTTAGCTTACTTAATTAAAAGTACTTCAGTTTTCAAGAATACACTCTAAGGGCAAGCAGTTTACATAACTGGGTTAAGGTTTAAATGGCTCCAGACTAACAGGGCCGATGAAGGCTCTGAACTGATAGGGACTGTGTGCATCCAGGGGGCTGGAAATGAAATACAAATAAAATTCTAGCACCAGCTATTTAAAGCCAGGCTGGATTGTAAAAGATAAATTTCTTCTATCTCAGGGAGTCTAGTTTAAGACTTCCCAATTTTCAGAGATAATGATGAACTTAATAAGTAGAATAGATTTTCACTAAAAGAATTTAGAAAACTAGTTCCATATTGCAGTAGTTCACGGGACTTTTGACTATCTTCTTTCCTTGTGGCAAAATATATTTAGCTGCATAACAGTATGTTGCATACTTCTCCCAGGGGCCAAGCCTCTCTAATCAGAGTGTTTGTACTGAGGCCAGGTTGGTGTGCAGAAGATAAGACACTTCTTTTTTAGAGTTTAGGGATTGAATTACTCTCAGTTAGCTTCCCTAGTTTTTTCTGCCCGAGCTTTAGTCATTCCTTGAGAGGCCCCTGCCTGTTTGATAAGTGCAGGGACTGTGTGACTTTTCACTGGTAGAGTCTTGATCTGAGTCACAGGCTTGTTTCACTTCCCTGGGGCTGCAGACAAGGAAATGCTTAGCTCCAGGACGACTGCCTCTAAGGAAAGGAGTTAATAGAGTAGAGCTATTTACCTGTTGGTCTGAGGGTTCGGCTTGATTACTTTACAGGCTCCATTTACATTACACAGGAGAAAGCGGCGCAGGCCTAAGAGGACTGCTTTGAATGGGAAGCAAGGTAAATTAATAAGAATAAAGGTTTGTGTAAGTCAATTTTTAATAATAGAGCTTTTTTTTTTTTGAGAGGGCATCTCTCATATTTATTGATCAAATGGTTGTTAATAACAATAAAATTCAGTATAGGGGGGTCAATGCTCAATGTACAATCATTAATGCATCTCAAGCCTAATTCTCGTCAGTCTCCAATCTTCTGAAGCATAACGAACAAGTTCGTACATGGTGACCAAAGTCTTACATAGTGAATAAGTTCTTACATGGTGAACAGTACAAGGGCATTCATCACAGAAACTTTCGGTTTTGATCCCGCATTATGACCTATAAACAATCAGGTCAAATATGAATATTCATTTCATTTTTGTACTTGATTTATATGTTGATCCCACATTTCTCCCTCTATTATTATTATTATTTTTATTTTTAATAAAATGCTGAAGTGGTAGGTAGATGCAAGATAAAGGTAGAAAGCATAGTTTAGTGCTGTAAGAGGGCAAATGTAGATGATCAGATGATCAGGTGTGTGCCTATGGACTAAGTATTAATCCAGGCTAGACAAGGGCAGCAAGACATCCACGGATGCAGAAGATTTCTCTCAAAGCAGGGGGGGTGAGGTTCTGAGCCTCACCTCTGTTGATCCCCAAATTCTCACCTGATGGCCCCCCTGCGACTGTGCCTGTCTTAGGTTGTTCCTCCCTTGAGGAATCTTACCCGTCTCTGGCTAACCAGTCATCTTCCGGGGCCATACAGGGAAATGTAAAGTTGGTAAGTGAGAGAGAAGCCATATTGTTTGCAAAGGTTAGCTTTTTACTTCTTTGCAGATTTATGCCCTGTGGCTTCTATGCCCAGCACTTGTCTTGAGGTATCTTTACCACCTGGAGGAATTATGATACTCGGTAAATTCGATATGAGGCACGAATTCTATTTAAGCATTGTAATTAGGAAGGAAGAAGAAAAGCTATAGATGTAGCATATGGAAGGAAACATGGGAGGATTGATTATTTCTTTGACATATCTTCTTGTAGAGTACCTTAAGTATGTATAGGTTTTAAACTACTAACTAATTTGCACACACATATTAACATAATAGGAATACGGTGACATAAACAAAGCGAATCTATAATTACCATCCATCTCCAGTGAAGCCAAGAAAACCATTTAGGCACCCTAGGCATTTGTGAAAATTTGTCTATGATATGATGGATATTGTCCAACTGTACTTGAACAATCAGACAAATTAAAGCAGCCCATTTCTGTGATCTGTTCACATCCCATGTTCTTTTAACAAGTAGATAGTCTATAGTCATGAGACTTTGGAGTGCTACAACTTGCACCCCTCCCAACTCCTGGTTGAGTTCCAACAGTACATATCCGGTCAAATTCGTTGTCTCACTGTATGCACATGCCAGCCTAGACATCTCCCTCCTCATTCCTATGGCAAGTCCAGGAGACGGTGGGCTGGATGCAGCCACAACCGCAGCATCATCCGGATCCATGTGGAGGCTTTTTGATGATCATCCCCCGGCACAAGTCCTCCAGAGAGTGCTGATGCCGGAAGCTCCTCCTCATATGTATCTTAGTTCATTTTCTGGGTATCCAAGCTAGGCCTTGATCTTCTGCATAGAAACAAACAGACCCCTTGCCCACACTTTGACATGCCCTCTATACCACTGTGCAGAACTCACTGGAGGTCAGCACAGAGTAACTGCTTTTTTTTTTTTTTTTTTTTATTGAGAGAAAGGAATATTATCAGAAAAGAGTACCTCCATAACTGATCATCTGACACCCTTTAAGTGATCAACATTAAGGATATTTAAAGCATGCGTTGATCTTTGATTTACCAATAGTTTTATCCTATCAAGGAGTAATCCCCCTTTTCTTTATTTCTTTCTTTTTTTTTTTTAATTTTTAATCTACATTTACATGAAGAATACTATGTTTACTATGCTCTCCCCTATATCAGGTCCCCCCTAACAACCACATTATGGTTACTGTCCATCAGCTTAGCAAAATGTTGTAGAGTCACTACTTGTCCTCTCTGTGTTGTGCAGCCCACCCTCCCCTTTCTCCCTCCCCTCCCATGCATGCTAATCTTAATACCCCCTTTCTTCTCCCCCCCCCCTTATCCCTCCCTGCCAACCCATCCTCCCCAGTTCCTTTCCCTTTGGTACCTGTTAGTCCATTTTTGGGTTCTGTAATTCCGCTGCTGTTTTGTTCCTTCAGTTTTTCCTTTGTTCCTATACTCCTCCGATGAGTGAAATCATTTGGTATTTCTCTTTCTCTGCTTGGCTTATTTCACTGGGCATAATACTCTCCAGCTCCATCCATGTTGCTGCAAATGGTTGGATTTTTCCACTTCTTATGGCTGAGTAGTATTCCATTGTGTATATGTACCACATCTTCTTTATTCATTCATCTACCGATGGACATTTAGGTTGCTTCCAATTCTTGGCTATTGTAAATAGTGCTGCAATAAACATAGGGGTGCATCTGTCTTTCTCAAACTTGATTGCTGCATTATTAGGGTAAATTCCTAGGAGTGGAATTCCTGGGTCAAATGGTAGGTCTGTTTTGAGCATTTTGATGAACCTCCAGACTGCTTTCCACAATGGTTGAACTAATTTACATTCCCACCAGCAGTGTAGGAGGGCTCCCCTTTCTCCACAGCCTCACCAACATTTGTTGTTGTTTGTCTTTTGGATGGCAGCTATCCTTACTGGTGCAAGGTGATACCTCATTGTAGTTTTAATTTGCATTTCTCTGATAATTAGCGATGTGGAGCATCTTTTCATGTGTCTGTTGGCCATCTGTATTTCTTTTTTAGAGAACTGTCTGTTCAGTTCCTCTGCCCATTTTTTAATTGGGTTATTTGTTTTTTGTTTGTTGAGGCGTGTGAGCTCTTTATATATTCTGGACGTCAAGCCTTTATCGGATCTGTCATTTTCAAATATATTCTCCCATACTGTAGGGTTCCTTTTTGTTCTATTGATGGTGTCTTTCGCTGTACAGAAGCTTTTCAGCTTAATGTAGTCCCACTTGCTCATTTTTGCTGTTGTTTTCCTTGCCCAGGGAGATATGTTCAAGAAGAGGTCACTCATGTTTATGTCTAAGAGGTTTTTGCCTATGTTTTTTTCCAAGAGTTTAATGGTTTCATGACTTACATTCAGGTCTTTGATCCATTTTGAGTTACCTTTGTATATGGGGTTAGACAATGGTCCAGTTTCATTCTCCTACATGTAGCTGTCCAGTTTTGCCAGCACCATCTGTTGAAGAGACTGTCATTTTGCCATTTTATGTCCATGGCTCCTTTATCAAATATTAATTGACCATATATGTTTTGGTTAATTTCTGGAGTCTCTAATCTGTTCCTCTGGTATGTGGCTCTATTCTTGTGCCAGTACCAAATTGTCTTGATTACTATGGCTTTGTAGTAGAGCTTGAAATTGGGGAGTGAGATCCCCCATACTTAATTCTTCTTTTTCAGGATTGCTTTGGCTATTCGGGGTCTTTGGTGTTTCCATATGAATTTTGGAATGATTTGTTCCAATTCATTGAAGAATGTTGCTGGTAATTTGAGAGGGATTGCATCAAATCTGTATATTGCTTTGGGCAGGATGGCCATTTTGACGATATTAATTCTTCCTAGCCATGAGCATGGGATGAGTTTTCATTTATTAGTGTCCCCTTTAATTTCTCTTAAGAGTGACTTGTAGTTTTCAGAGTATAAGTCTTTCACTTCTTTGGTTAGGTTTATTCCTAGGTATTTTATTCTTTTTGATGCAATGGTGAATGGAATTGTTTTCCTGATTTCTCTTTCTATTGACTCATTGTTAGCGTATAGGAAAGCTACAGATTTCTGTGTGTTAATTTTGTATCCTGCAACTTTGCTGTATTCCGATATCAGTTCTAGTAGTTTTGGAGTGGAGTCTTTAGGGATTTTTATGTACAGTATCATATCATCTGCAAATAGTGACAGTTTAACTTCTTCTTTACCAATCTGGATTCCTTGTATTTCTATGTTTTGTCTGATTGCCGTGGCTAGGACCTCCAGTACTATGTTAAATAACAGTGGGGAGAGGGGGCATCCCTGTCTAGTTCCCGATCTCAGAGGAAATGCTTTCAGCTTCTCACTGTTCAGTATAATGCTGGCTGTGGGTTTATCATATATGGCCATTATTATGTTGAGGTACTTGCCCTCTATTCCCATTTTGCTGAGAGTTTTTATCATGAATGGATGTTGAATTTTGTCAAACACTTTTTCAGCATCTATGAAGATAATCATGTGGTTTTTGTCTTTCTTTTTGTTGATGTGGTGGATGATGTTGATGGATTTTCGAATGTTGTACCATCCTTGCATCCCTGGGATGAATCCCACTTGGTCACGGTGTATGATCCTTTTGATATACTGTTGAATTCTGTTTGCTAATATTTTATTGAGTATTTTTGCATCTACATTCATCAGGGATATTGGTCTGTAATTTTCTTTTTTGGTGGGGTCTTTGCCTGGTTTTGGTATTAGGGTGATGTTGGCTTCATAGAATGAGTTTCGGAGTATTCCCTCTTCTTCTATTTTTTGGAACACTTTAAGGAGAATGGGTATTATGTCTTCTCTGTGTGTCTGATAAAATTCCGAGGTAAATCCGTCCGGCCTCGGGTTGTGTTCTTGGGTAGTTTTTTGATTACTGTTTCAATTTCTTTGCTCGTAATTGGTTTGTTTAACTTTTGTGTTTCTTCCTTGGTCAATCTTGGGAGGTTGTATTTTTCTAGGAAGTTGTCCATTTCTTCTAGGTTTTCCAGCTTGTTGGCATACAGGTTTTCATAGTAGTCTTTAATAATTCTTTGTATTTCTGTGGAGTCTGTCGTGATTTTTCCATTCTCATTTCTGATTATGTCGATTTGTGTTGATTCTCTTTTTCTCTTAAGAAGTTGGGCTAGAGGCTTATCTATTTTGTTTATTTTCTCAAAGAACCAGCTCTTGGTTTCGTTGATTTTTGCTATTGTTTTATTCTTCTCAATTTTGTTTATTTCTTCTCTGATCTTTATTATGTCCCTCCTTCTGCTGACTTTAGGCCTCATTTGTTCTTCTTTTTCCAGTTTTGATAATTGTGATGTTAGACTATTCATTTGGGATTGTTCTTCCTTCTTCAAGTGTGCCTGGATTGCTATATACTTTCCTCTTAAGACTGTTTTTGCTGCGTCCCACAGAAGTTGGGGCTTAGTGTTGTTGTTGTCATTTGTTTCTATATATTCCTTGATCTCTATTTTGATTTGTTCATTGATCCATTGATTATTTAGTAGCATGTTGTTAAGCCTCCATGTGTTTCTGAGCCTTTTTGTTTTCTTTGTAGAATTTATTTCTACTTTTATACCTTTGTGGTCTGAAAAATTGGTTGGTAGAATTTCAATATTTTGGAATTTACTGAGGCTCTTCTTGTGAGCTAGTATGTGGTCTATTCTGGAGAATGTTCCATGTGCACTTGAGAAGAATGTATATCCTGTTGCTTTTGGATGTAGAGTTCTGTAGATGTCTATTACGTCCATCTGTTCTAGTGTGTTATTCAGTGCCTCTGTGTCCTTACTTATTTTCTGCCTGGTGGACCTATCCTTTGGGGTGAGTGGTGTGTTGAAGTCTCCTACAATGAATGCATTGCAGTCTATTTCCCTCTTTAGTTCTGTTAGTATTTGCTTCACATATGCTGGTGCTCCTGTATTGGGTGCATATATATTTAGAATGGTTATATCCTCTTGTTGGACTGAGCCCTTTATCATTATGTAGTGTCCTTCTTTATCTCTTGTTACTTTCTTTGTTTTGAAGTCTATTTTGTCTGATATTAGTACTGCAACCCCTGCTTTCTTCTCACTGTTGTTTGCCTGAAGTATGTTTTTCCATCCCTTGACTTTTAGTCTGTGCATGTCTTTGGGTTTGAGGTGAGTTTCTTATAAGCAGCATATAGATGGGTCTTGCTTTTTTATCCATTCTATTACTCTGTGTCTTTTGATTGGTGCATTAAGTCCATTTACATTTAGGGTGACTATTGAGAGATATGTACTTATTGCCATTGCAGGCTTTAGATTCGTGGTTACCAAAGGTTCAAGGTTAGCTTCTTTAGTATCTTACTGCCTAACTTAGCTCGCTTATTGAGCTGTTATATACACTGTCTGGAGATTCTTTTCTTCTCTCCCTTCTTATTCCTCCTCCTCCATTCTTCATATGTTGAGTGTTTTGTTCTGTGCTCTTTTTAGGGGTGCTCCCATCTAGAGCAGTCCCTGTAGGATGCCCTGTAGAGGTGGTTTGTGGGAAGCAAATTCCCTCAGGTTTTGCTTGTCTGGGAATTGTTTAATCCCACCATCATATTTAAATGATAGTCGTGCTGGATACAGTATCCTTGGTTCAAGGCCCTTCTGTTTCATTGCATTAAGTATATCATGCCATTCTTTTCTGGCCTGTAGGGTTTCTGTCGAGAAGTCTGATGTTAGCCTGATGGGTTTTCCTTTATAGGTGACCTTTTTCTCTCTAGCTGCCTTTAAAATTCTTTCCTTGTCCTTGATCCTTGCCATTTTAATTACTATGTGTCTTGGTGTTGTCCTCCTTGGATCCTTTCTGTTGGGGGTTCTGCGTAATTCCATGGTCTGTTCGATTATTTCCTCCCCCAGTTTGGGGAAGTTTTCAGCAATTATTTCTTCAAAGAGACTTTCTATCCGTTTTCCTCTTTCTTCTTCTGGTATCCCTATAATACGAATATTATTCCTTCTGGCTTGGTCACATAGATCTCTTAGTGTTGTTCCATTCCTGGAGATCCTTTTATCTTTCTCTATGTCAGCTTCTATACGTTCCTGTTCTCTGGCTTCTTTTCCTTCAATGGCCTCTTGCATCTTATCCATTCTGCTTATAAATCCTTCCAGGAATTGTTTCACTTCTGTGATCTCCTTCCTGACATCTGTGATCTCCTTCCGGACTTCATCCCACTGCTCTTGCATTTTTCTCTGCATCTCATCCCATTGCTCTTGCATTTTTCTCTGCATCTCTGTCAGCATGTTCATGATTTTTATTTTGAATTCTTTTTCAGGAGGACTGGTTAGGTCTGTCTCCTTCTCAGGTGTTGTTTCTGTGATCTTTGTCTGCCTGTAGTTTTGCATTTTCATGGTGATAGAGATAGTTTGCAGAGCTGGTACAAGTGACCACTGTAAGAGCTCCCCTTCTTGTTGGTTCGTGGCCTTCCTCTCCTGGGAGAATAGCGACCTCTAGTGGCTTGTGCTGAGCAGCTGTGTGCAGACAGGGCTTCTGCTTCCTGCCCAGTTGCTATGGGGTTTATCTCCGCTGTTGCTGTGGGCATGGCCTGGCTGGGGCTGCTCCTCCAATATGGTGGAGCCCCGTTGGATGGGGAGCGTCCGGGAGGCTATTTATCTCCATAAGGGGCCTCTGTGCTCCCTGCTGCCTAGGGGGTTAGAGTATCCAGAGATCCCCAGATTCCCTGCCTCTGGTCTAAGTGTCCTGTCCTGCCCCTTTAAGACTTCCAAAAAGCACTCTCCAAACCAAAACAACAACAGCAACAATGAGAGAGGGAACAGAAAAAAAAAAAAAAAAAGGATAAAACATGCAATTTTTTTTTTGTCCTCAGGCGCCGGTCCCAGGCACCCGCTCACTGGTCCTGCTGCCCTGTCTCCCTAGCACCAGGGTCCCTGTCCCTTCAAGGCTTCCAAAAAGCACCCGCCTACCGGTCCCGCAGGGAAAAACGCACGATATTCTTTGTCCTCAGGCGCCGGTCCCAGGCACCCACTCACCAGTCCCGCTGCCCTGCCTCCCTAGCACCGGGGTCCCTGTCCCTTTAAGGCTTCCAAAGAGCACTCGCCAAAAAGAGAAAAAAAAAGGGGGGGGGGAAACATGCGATTTCCTCCGTCCTCAGGTGCCGGTCTCAGGCACCCGCCCACCGGTCCTGCTGCTCTGCCTCCCTAGCACCGGGATCCCTGTCCCTTTAAGGCTTCCAAAAAGCACTCGCCAAAAAGAGAAAAAAAAAGGGGGAAAACGCGCGATTTCCTCCGTCGTCAGGTGCCGGTCTCAGGCACCCGCCCACCGGTCCCGCAGGGATAAACACGGGATATTCTTTGTCCTCAGGCGCCAGTCCCAGGCACCCGCTCACCAGTCCTGCCCCCCTGCCTCCCTAGCACCGGGGTCCCTGTCCCTTTAAGGCTTCCAAAAAGCGCTTGCCAAAAAGAGAAAAAAAAGGGGAAAAACGCGCGATTTCCTCCGTCCTCAGGCGCTGGTCTCAGGCACCCGCCCACTGGTCCCGCAGGGAAAAATGCGGGATATTCTTTGTCCTCAGGCGCCGGTCCCAGGCACCCGCTCACTGGTCCCGCCACCCTGCCTCCCTAGCAACGGGGGCCCTGTCTCTTTAAGGCTTCCAAAAAGCACTTGCCAAAAAAAAAAAAAACCGCTCCGGTTTCTTTCCACCCCCCGGGAGCCGGGGGGAGGGGCGCTCGGGTCCCGCCAGGCCGGGGTTTGTATCTTACCCCCTTCACAAGGCGCTGGGTTCTTGCAGGTGTGGATGTGGTCTGGATGTTGTCCTGTGTCCTGTGGTCTCTATTTTAGGAAGATTTTTCATTGTTATATTTTCATAGCTCTATGTGTTTTTGGGAGGAGATTTCCACTGCTCTACTCACACTGCCATCCTGGCTCCGCCTCTAATTGAGCTTTTTGAATGTGTTGTTCTACCGCCTTGAGTTCATCAGCTTTTAAGGTTAAGCCTCTAGGACTATTAAGATCTGAGGGTCTTTTCAAAGTATTGAAGAGATGTTGCAGTTTATAAGTAGGAATATTTAATAAAAGTCAGATCCAAATGATATCTCCTAATAATCTTTGAAAATCATTTAAAGGTTTAAGATGATCTCTCCTTACCTGATTTTTCTAAGGGATTATTGAATTTTTCCTTGAATTCTATTCCCCAAGTAATTAATTGGGTATTGTATTTGTATTTTATCAGGAGCTATTTATAAGCCTCATTGTTTTAATTCAGCTTTGGTCTCATTGAGAATAGTAGTAAGAGATAGATGTTTATGTAGACCTATGAGAATATCATCCACATTATGAATAATATAAGCTGAGGGCCATTTCCCGTACAGGCTGAAGAGTCCTATGCACCTAATTTGGGCAAATTGTAGGGCTCTTTAGCATTCCTTGAGGAAGCACTTTCCATTGAAATCTTTCTGAAGGGGCCTGTAAGTTTAAAGAAGGGACAGTAAAAGCAAATTTTCCCCTATGTGTTATGGCCAAAGGAATTGTAAAAAAGCAATCTTTAAGGTCAATAGTAGCCATATTCTGATCTTTTGGAATCATAGCCGGAGAAGGGAGGCCTTGTTGTAAAGGCCCCATAGGTTTAAGAACCGCATTAATTTGCCTTAAGCCATGCAAGAGTCTCTAATTTCCTGACTTCTTTTTTATAACAAATACAGGGAAATTCCACGGGCTTGTGGAAAATTCTACTCTATCTAGCTGAAGCTGTTCTTAAACTAACGTGTGTAAGAATGCCAGTTTTTCTTTGTTAAGGGGCTATTGATCCACCCAAACGGGCACAGGGATAACGTTTCCCTGTGAGCCTTTTTTCAAATATCTCATAACATTAACCCAGTCTGTTTGAGGGTTCCCTGTGGTGGCAACCAATAACAATGTCTCTTAATATATTTATAAAGCTGAGCAAAATCTCTTTTAGAAGTTTTCACTCCTGATGTTTTGAGGAGGGCATGGAGCAATTTTAAATAATCCTCCGGTTTAGCTGTTTTGGTTTCAGTTTGGCCCATTATAGCGTCCCTGACGTCTCGATCCTATCCCTATGCACGATATCCCGGGAGTCTTACCAGATCAACGGTCTTCCTAGCTGCCCGCTCTGCTTTTCAAGCGTCTCCCGAGCCGAGCTTCCCCACTCTGGGTTTCAAATGTCGCCGTTCTGAGTTTCAACGGTCCCTGTTCGGGCGCCACTTGTCAGTCCCCTTCCCGCCTCTGACCCGCCTGAAAGGGCCAGCCAGGGTACTCAAGGCTTAACAGCTCAAGAGCAATGCCGAGAAGGCATTTCTCATATTTATTGAATAAATGAACTTACAATGAACTCAAACATCATTATCTGGCCTTGAGTCTAGCCCAAGGTCGCAACGCTTCTCAAGGATACCAAACTGTGTGAAGGTGGCTCCGAGCCAGGAGAACTGCTTTGGTTCTCATCACTCTGTCCTTGATTACACATCAACAGAGTATGCGGGATAAACAATCAAGTCATGTGTGCTTATACATTTGATTTCTACATTACTTGAATTATGTATTAACCCCATCAATCCCACACAATTTCCAAGATTTTTGTGGTCATTCTGTGATAAGAATAACCCCCCAGGCTGTGATTACAACAGCCAGACCACGTGATAGTCAACTCTCTGAACATGAATTAAAGTTACGACTCCTTGTCTCCTGGTCTTGTGCTTCTAGCTGTCAACCCTCAGCTCCCTGTGTGTCTGGCCTCTTCAGAGTCAGAGCAGGGAAGGGAGGACAAACAAAGGATGCACGTGGTCAGTAGTGTCATCAGCAGGGATCTTACCTTCTGGGACTTTGGTAGAATTTTGAGACTTCCTCAGTGCTGAGGATTCCTCTCCTGCATTTCTGTTAGACCTGGCGAATGTGTTTTTATTTCAATTGGTTTCTCTTTATTGGCTCAACATCTAGAGTTCTCTTCTAGGAGATCAGAACAGCCCTGTAGAAAATACCTAAGAGGACCCAGGCACATGATCATGTCTAGACCATGGGAAGAACTTATGCATCTTTTGCCACCAAATTTTCTCCCCAACCTGACCATTTCTTGCCCCTTAGATTTCTTAAGGAAAAAATATGCATCAGGCCACTGAGACCCCAAACTCTTACATATATCAAACTGTGCAAGTAGCCTGTTAAAGTCTGCTCATGAGGTTTGAACCATGGGACAAGCAACCTCTCCACTCCCTTTCCTTTGTGAAGCTCTTTCTAAACTTTTGAAAACACTCCCCAATTTCTTCTCTGAACGCTTTGATGCTCCTAGTGTGGGTGAGGACCTTAATAATCTAACAATTTCTCAGCCACTATATGTGGTTTTTTTTTTGCCAATTCTGTATGGTGGTCTGCAGCACGACTCGCTTTAGCAGTCTGATCTCTGTGTTGATTCTTAATACCAACGTCCATTTTAACATCGTGTTGCACTTAAGCAATGGAAGGGAAGGAGTAGAGATGGGGGCAGCTCCCTTCTCTGCACAGGAGTGGGGTGGCCCGAAGGGTCCAGGCCTGGCGTGCTACTCTAGAATGACTCTACCAGGGTCTCAGCTTGCCCACTCTCTCCGATGTCTACCTTCCTCAGATGGAGGAGATCGCCTGGAGGCCCCTCCACACTGCTTCCCAGGACTCAACCTCTGGCAGAGGGCTCTTTTCTAGGACGCCGCAGGCCAGCCCGGAGGGCGCTGTCCAGACCTCGGTGCTGAAGCATCTCGGCTCTTTCTGCCCTTTAAGCCTCCATTTCCACCAGACCCGGCCACCCAGACCCAACCATCCGCAGTAATTCCCCACTGCCTCAGCCCTTCCGACCACTGGGCCTTGGAGCCAGCATCTCCTCGGGAGGTCCCCTCTTCTCTGAGGAGGTCCAGAGAGGGTGATATGGGGGTGATAAAATTACTTACGACTCCTTCCTCCTGGTCTTGTACTTTGGGTGGGAAACAAATGGAACCTAGCTTTTATCTCAGAGGGCATTCTAAACAAGTGCAAATGTCAGATGGGATCATGACGTGACTTTGTGAGCAAATAAAAATATATTGTTTGCTCACTTCGCCTTCACCTTCCTAGGAGAGGTAGAGTTAACGCACTAAGGACCTCCCCCCAAACCTGCTCAGAACTTCCCTATGAGTTGTTAGTAGGCGCTGGGCCCAGGGAATTCCTCCCAATTTCAAAGGACTCCACCCATTTCAAAAACCTCAAGCAATCCCTAAATTCTTCCGCAGTAAAGATACCTTCCCCTGTAGTCATCACTTCCCTTTCTGATAGTGAAATCTGGCTTTCATTCCCTACAGTAAATTTATTCAACTCCAGAGTATACATAAGTAGTTTTGCAATTGCTGACCCATAACCCTGTGAGAAATAAATTCACCAACAGAGTACAATGTTTTCTTGTACAGTTGACCCTTGAACAACATGGATGTGAATTATACTGATCCACTTACATGCATATTTTTTTCAATAAATATATTGGAAAATTTTGGGGGGATTTGCAGCAATTTGAAAAAGCATTTTCTCTAGCTTACTTTTTTCTAAGAATACACTATATAATACATATAATATACAAAATACGTGTTAATCAACTGTTTATGTTATCAGTAAGGCTTCTGGTCAACAGTAGGCTATTAGTAGCTAAGTTTAGGGTGAGTCAAAAGTTATACAAGGATTTTCAACTGCTCAGGAGTCAGTGCCCCTAATCCCCGAGTTGTTCAGAGTCAAAAAAACGTATTTGGTATGTCACAAGGAAGCCAACTAGCTTAAAAGGGTGCCTAGTGGCCACAGCTAGAACTATTACGCACAAAAATAAGTAAATACTGATGATTATCAGATAATAGGTGATAAATGATAGATATAGATAGATGATGATAGATAGATAAATGATAGATAGATAGATAGATAGATGATAGATGATATAGATAGATAGACAACAGACAGATAGATAGATAGATAGATAGATAGATAGATAGATAGATAGATACATAGATAGATACATAGATAGACAGATAGATAGATAGATGATAGAAGATAGATAAAGATGTAGAATGACTCCTTCTAAAAGGACAATACCAAGGGCCAACTTGTGAAGGTAGGGAGATTGCTAGCATTGGAAAATTATCATTTTGCCACCATCATAGTAACAATGAATCAGACAAGAATCATCCATGAATGTTAAACATTAGGGAACTTGGAGGAAATTATACCGAGGAGCAGGATATTTGTATTTTCCTGAAGTATCTCTTCATACACTTCTTGTTAGTTGCAGGGGCAGAAAGCACTAATTATATATTATAGATATGGGATAAAACCTTCACTGGGTAATCAAAATGATCACCAAGGATTTTCTTTCTTCTTACCTATTGCCATGAGGAAAAGATGGACATTCTGTGCCCCTGCAGTGAAGTCAAAGCTTTACCCTCTTAGAGTCTTTGGCTGGGACTGAGAATTAAAGTGACATAAAACAGATTAAGAGGAGAAAAGCATACATATTTATTCAATATTTGTGACACCAGAGCTCCCACAAGGACATGAAGAACCAAATAAGTGGAAAATCTAAATATCATTTAACCAGGTTGAGCAAAGAGAGGCAATTGTGGAAAGTTACTAAAATATATGGGGAGGCTAAAGGAAGATAAGACTTACTTAACAAGGTCTGTTTGTAGGGAATTCTCTCAGCCTTGACTCCCAGTCTCTGGTGATAAAAATATTTCTTTTTTCTTGGCATAGGGAGGACACCTTTCACACACATTTTATCTTCTGCTTTCAGGAAGAAAAGAAGGATGTTTTGGGGTGGCATATTTTGACACCCTTCACCTCCAATTGTCAAACCTTGTAAAAGACACAGATCACCCATGTAGTCTTTCAAATGAAAATAAATAAATTGAATCTAGCATGAGTAACATCAGATTAAATCTAAACTGTGCATTTTTTTAAATAGGGAGAGGGGTGTGTAACATTAAAATATGCCCTATAAAGAAACCAACCTATTTGAAAACATGGCCATATCAGAAGGGCATTTTTATTCCTATATCATGTGACAGGATTGCAAAAAGTGGTAACTTATGTTGCTCCAACACAGTAGACAAAGTAAAAGAGTAGTTTGATAGTCTGTATATTTATTTATCTGGACTAAATCAGGGTGAACCAAGGTTAACACAAAGTTAAAGAGTAAGTTAACAGCATTTCTAAGATATGTTGAATATTAGGTCGGTTGGTGGTTTTCAACAGCTAAAAGACATTTGTGATGTTTTGAAACTGTGAATATGGGGAAAAAGGCTTAATATCAGTGTTGGCACTTCTGCACATGACACACATTGTATGTTTTCGCCTCTTAGAGAATTAATTGTTTTCATCTACAGATGAAAAGTGTGAATTATTTCAATAGGAGTTTTGCTTTTGAGAGGTCTTAGAATGGAACTAGGACCCACTGTTCTTGAGAGAACTCTTGCTATTACATTGTATCTGGTCCTGAATACAATTTAAATTTGAACAGATTTATTCTAGTTATGCCACAAGTGTCAACATGTAAACTTGCTTTGATTAAAGATTTTTCTATCAAATACATAATAAAATAATGAAATAAAATATGCCCATGTCATAGCTGACACAGAAAGGCTGTAGAAATACACCTGACTAGAGAAAATAAAAAATATATGATAATTATAAGTGGACTAGATCCTATACTAGGAGAGAGAAAAAAGGACATGAAAAATGGACAAAAATATCCATTTTGAGTCATTTGACAAAATGACAATATGGACAGTAGGACATATAAAACTACTGTATCAAAGTCAATTATGACTAACACATCCATCATTTCACATATTTACCTCATTTTTTTTAGTGAGAACACTTGAGTTTTACTCAGCAAATTTCAGTTATACACTGTGGTATTATCAACACAGTCAGCATGTTACACATTAGATCCTCAGAACTTTCTTACAACTGAAAATTTGTGCTCATCTACCAGCTTTTCCCTATTTTCCCCAACCCCCAGCCTCAGGCAACCACCATTATATTATCTGGATTGATTGGGTAATTTTTTTAATTGTATTTATTTATTTATTTTGGTATCATTAATATACAATTATATGAACAACATTGTGGTTACTGGATTCCCCCCATTATCAAGCCCCCACTACATACCCCATTACAATCACTGTCCATCAACGTACTAAGATGCTATTGAGTCAGTACTTGTCTTCTCTGTGCTATACTGCCTTCCCCATGCTCCCACACACACATTATGTGTGCTAATCATAATGCCCCTTTTTCCCCTTATCCCGCCCTTCCCACCCATCCTCCCCAGTCCCTTTCCCTTTGGTAACTGTTAGTCCATTCTTGGGTTCTGTGAGTCTGCTGCTATTTTGTTCCTTCAGTTTTTGTTTTGTTCTTATTCTCCACAGAGGAGTGAAATCATTTGATACTTGTCCTCCGCCTGGCTTATTTCACTCAGTATAATACCCTCTGGCTCCATCCATGTTGTTGCAAATGGTAGGATTTGTTTTCTTCTTATGGCTGAATAATAGTTCATTGTGTATATGTACCACATCTTCTTTATCCATTCATCTACTGATGGACACTTAAGTTGCTTCCATTTCTTGCTATTGTAAATAGTGCTGCTATAAACATAAGGGTGCATATGTCTTTTTGAAACTGGGATCCTGCATTTGTAGGGTAAATTCCTAGGAGTAGAATTCCTGGGTCAAATGGTATTTCTATTTTTAGTTTTTTGAGGAACCTCCATACTGCTTTCCACAATGGTTGAACTAGTTTACATTCCTACCAGCAGTGTGGGAGGGTTCCCCTTTCTCCACAACCTCGCCAACATTTGTTGTTCCTATTCTTTTCTATATTGGCCATCCTAACTGGTGTAATAGTTACTTTTTAAAGATCCTACATATGAGTGATATTGTGTAATATTTGTCTTTCTATATCTAACATTTCACTTGGCATAGGATCTTCAAGTTTCATCCATATTGTTGCAAATGGAAGAATTTCCTTCTTTTTTAAAACTGAGTAATATTTCACATATATAATACGTATATTACATTACATATATCATATTTTCTTTATCCACTCACCCATGACAGACACTTAGGTTGTCTCCACACCTTGGCTATTGTGAATAGTGCCACAGTGAATGCAGGGTACAGATATCTCCTCGAGATAGTGATGATTTAGTTTCCTTTGGATATATATCCAGAAGTGGGATTGCTGGATCCTGTGGCAGTTGTTTTTAATTCTTTAAGAACCTCCACACGGTGTTCCACCATGGATGAACCAATTTAAATTCCTACCAACAGTTCACAAGGGTTCCTTTTTTCCACACCTTCACCAACATTTGTTATCACTTGTCTCTTTGATAATAGAGACCCTACCAGGCATAAGGTGTTTGCTCAGCAGGATTTTGACTTGTATTTCCCTGATGATTAAGGACAGTGAGCTCCTTCTCATGTACTTGTTGGCCATTTGTATGTCTTCTTTGGAAAATGTCTGTTCAGATCCTTTTCCCATTCTTAAACTGGGTTATTTGTTTTTCTGCTAGTGAGGTATGTAAGTTTCTTGTTTATTTTAGATATTAAGCCCCCATCAGATGGGTGGTTTGCAGGTATTTTTGCCTTTTCATCTTGATGGTGTCCTTTGCCATGCAGAACCTTTTTAGTTTGATGCAGACCCACTTGGAGTTTTGTTAATTTTTTGGTGCCTTTGCTTCTGGGGTCAAATCCAAAAAACTCATTTCCAAGACCAGTGTCAAGAACCTGACCCCCTTTACATTTTTTTCTAGGATTTTGTGGTTTCTGTTCTTATGTTCAAGTCCTTGATCCATTCTGAGCTGGTTTTCTGTAGATGGTGAAGACAGGGACCCAGTTTCATTCTTCTGCATGAGGCTACCCAGTTTGCCCTATTATCTGTTCCTGCCTTCTTTGTCAAACATTAATTGACCATATACGCACAGGTTTATCACTGGGCTCTCTGTTCTGTTCCACTGACTTCTGTGTCTGGCTTTATGCCTCTAGCTTTGGGTAGTATGGACATTTAACAATATTAATTTTGCAATCCATGAACAGGATATCTTTCCATTTATTTGTGTCTTCAATTTCTTTCATCAATGTTTTATAGTTTTATAGTTTTCAATGTACAGGTCTTTCACCTCCTTGGTTGAATTTATTCATGTTATTCTACTATCATAAATGAGATTTTCTTTTTTTAATAGTTTTTTGTTAGTGTATATAAATGCAACAGATTTTTGTGAATTGGTTTTGTACCCTGCAGCTTTACTGAATTCATTTATTACTGAACCATTTTTTGGTGGAGTCTTTAGGGTTTCTATATATAGTATTATGGCATCTGCAAACAGAGACAAATTCACTTCCTCTATCTATTTGGATACCTTTTATATTTCTTTCTTCCCCTGCCTCAATGTTCTGGCTAGGAATTCCAGTATTACGTTGAACAAAAAAGGTGAAAGTGGGCACCTTTGTCTTGTTCTGTTCCTGATGTTAGAGGAAGCACTTTCATCTTTCCACTGTGGAGTATGATGTTAGCTGTGGGCTTGTCATATATGGCTTTTATCATGTTGGGGTACATTCCTTCCATACCAAATTTATTGGGTTTTTTATCACGAAAGGTGTTGGATTTTTGTTAAATGCTTTTCTGCATCTATGGAGATGATCATATGATCACAAATAATACTGAAATAGTTAGATATATGTATGGAAGAAAATCCATGGTCCCTTCCTCACACCTCATGAATACTAATTTGAGATGGATTATAGATCTAAACATAACAGTAAAATTTATAAAATTACTTGAGAGAAAAGTTGCAGGTTATTTTTTTTACTTGTGGGTAGGCAAAGAATTCTATGGTCAGAATAATCTTTAACTATAAAGAAAGAGTAAGAAGTGAAACAACATAAAATTTGAACTACGTGTCTATTAAAGGCACCATTAATAAGGCAAGTAAGTGGGCCACAGACAAGGAGAAAATATTCACATATATAATTGACAGTTTGTATCCAGATTAGATGAGGAAATCCTGTAAGCCAATAGTAAAAAGAGTAATGGTCCAGTAATATAAGGGGGGAGGGAGGGACAAAAGACTTGAATAGACAGTTGATAAATGAAGATTTTTTTAAATTACCAATAAACTTATGAAAAACTTCTTACAGCATTTTTCTTTAGGAAAACAGAAAAACCTAATGACATACCAGTACACATCCACTAAAATGGCTAAAATTAAAAAGACTTACCATATCCATGGGAGATACTTAAAGTTTTGGCAATAATGTGAGACAACTATAACTCTTATATATTGTGGATGGAAGTTTAAAATGGTGTAACTACATTGAAAATATTGGGGTTTTTTGAAAATGTAAACATACAACTTTTCTGTGACCCAAGCATTCCATAACTACATTTTTACCCAATTAAAATAAATACATCCACAAAAAGATCTCTAACCATATATCTAACAGCTTTATTTTTTGTTTGTTTGTTTGTTTGTTTATTAAGGTATGATTGATATACACTCTTATGAAGGTTTCATATGAAAAAACAATGTGGTTACTACATTTACCAATATTACCAAGTCGCCACCCATACCACAATGCAGTCACTGTCCATCAGTGCAGCAAGATGCCAAAGATTCACTATATCCCTTCTCTGTGCTACACTGTTCTCCCTGTGATCCCCCACACCATGTGTACTGAACATAATACCCCTCAGTCCCCTTCTCCCTCCCTCCCCACCCACCCTACCACACCCCTCCCCTTTGGTAACCTCTAGTTCATTCTTGGAGTCTCTGAGTCTGCTGCCATTTTGTTCCTTCAATTTTGCCTCATTGTTATACTCCACAAATGAGGGAAATCATTTGGCATTTGTCCTTCTCAACCTGGCATATTTCACTGAGCATAATGTCCTCCATCTCCATCCATGTTGTTGCAAATGGTAGGATTTGTTTCTTTGTTATGGCTGAATAGTATTCCATTGTGTATATGTACCACATCTTCTTTATCCATTCATCTACTGATGGACACTTAGGTTGCTTCCATATCTTGGCTATTGTTAATAGTACTATGATAAACATAGGGGTGCATATGTCTTTTTTAATGTGAGAAGTTGTATTCTTCAGGTAAATTCCAAGGAGTGGGATTACGGGTCAAATGGTATTTCTATCTTTAGTTTTTTAGGAACCCCCATATTGCTTTCCACAATGGTTGAACTAGCTTACATTCCCACCAGCAGTGTAGGAGGGTTCCCCTTTCTCTGCATATTCGCCAGCATTTGTTGTTCTTAGTCTGTTCAATGGTAGCCATCCTTACTGGTGTGAGGTGATATCTCATTGTGGTTTTAATTTACATTTCTCTGATGATTAGTGATGTGGAGCATCTTTTCATATGTCTGTTGGCCATCTGAATTTCTTCTTTGGAGAACTGTCTCTTCATATCCTCTGCCCATTTGTTAATTGGGTTATTTGCTTTTTGGGGTTGAGGTATATAAGTTCTTTACATATTCTGGATGTTAACCCCTGGTCAGATATGTCATTTACAAATATATTCTCCCATATTGGATGCCTTTTTGTTCTGTTGATGGTGTCCTTTCCTGTACAGAAACTTTTTAGTTTGATGTAGTCCCATGAGTTGATTTTTGCTTTTGTTTCCCTTGCTTGAGGAGATGTGTTCAGGAAGAAGTTGCTTATGCTTATATTCAGGAGATGTTTGCCTATGTTGTCTTCTAAGAGTTTTATGGTTTCATGACTTACATTCAAGTCTTTAACCCATTTCGAGTTTACTTTTGTGTATGGGGTTAAACAATGATCCAGTTCCATTCTCTTGCATGTAGCTGTCCAGTTTTGCCAACATCAGCTAACAGCTTTATTTTTAGTAGCCAAAAATGGGAGATATTTAAACATCTATCAACAGCTGAACAGATATGCATGTTGTAATATAGCCATCTACTTGAATACTACCCAGGAATAAAATGGGATCAAAGTATGCAGTTCCCCCTTATGTGCAAGGGATATGCTCCAAGACCCGCAGTGGATGCCTGAAACCACAAAGTACCAAACCCTATATGTACTGTGTTTTTTTCCTCTACACACATACCTGTGATAAAGTTTAATTTATGAATTAGGCACAGTAAGAGGTTAACAACAATAGCTAATAATAAAATAGAACAATTATAACAATATAGTACAGTTAAAATTATGTGAATGTGGTCTCTGTTTCTCAAAATGTCTTATTGTACTGCAGTAACCCTTCCTGTGATGACGTGAGATGATGAAATACCTACATGATGAGATAAAGTGACGTGAGTGATGTAGGCAGTTGGTCATAGCATCAGACTACCACTGACCTCTGATCTTAGGAAGATCATCAGCTTCTGGACTGTGGTTGAAAGAGAGTAACTGAAACCACAGTGACTACTGTACACACAAGAAAATGGTTGAATCTGGTGGGGATTATGCTGAGGGAGGGAAGCTTACAGAGGCCATTTATTAAGTAATTCCATTTATATGAAGTTAGTATTTAGCACATGCCTTTCATTTCTGAGTGCTATAAAATTAAGTGCTTCCCTTTGTGGCACAGACATGTAATATTTGCAAACAGATGGCTTGTATTATTCTTTCATATTTGAGCCTGGCCCTGTGATAAATTCATGTAAGTGAATAATATGAAAATGGTGTCACAATTGTAGCTTTATGTCCTAAATTCCATTTAATCCAGTGATCCTCAACCATTTTCCAGCTCAGTGCACCAGAGGGGTTTGTCACCCTCCATCATGGCGATCAGGAAGAGTCCTTTGATGGCAGCAATTCCCAACGGGGCCAGGAGCATGAAGCACAGTCTCTCAGCGTGGGATGTAAGGACCCCTTCCCACCCACAAACGATTGCTGGAAAGCTTCCTGCATTCACTGGTCAGCACCTCTAGGGAAGCTGATTAATGTTCACTGAACACATTGTGCCAGGTGCCTTACATATATGTTATTTAATCCTTACCATCTCAGGGGTATTGTTATTTACACTTAATTATGATGAAATCAGGACTCTGACATGTAAGAAATTTGCTCAGGGTCACCCAGATGTTGTAGGCATTGATCTGGGATTTAAACCTCTATACCTCTACACCCCAAACTCCTAGACCCCTGCCCTTCCCACCACTGTTTAATATACAAATGTCAGTGTATGTATACAGATACATAGATACAGAAAGATAGGTAAGTATTTGGCATTGTTCATGCTGTCTTCAGCAGGGAATCTTAGAGAACTTTATGTGTAAAATAAAATCACTGCTGCTATTATTGTCTAAATGCAGGAGCTCATGTCCAGACACCCTTTTTCCAAGGAGAAATCACTCCAGAATTTCTAGATGGGTCCCAGGAAATGTGGCTTTTACATAAAGTACCTAATTTGGTGCCCAGTTGAAAATAACAGTAAAGTCAGCCTTAAGTAGTCTTATAAACTAACCCATAAACAGCTGAGGAATAATAAATACAATGACAAACAGGATAGTGGAATTTTCAAGGTGGGAAAGAGGATTGAAATAAAAAACTAATATAACATATCTCAGGAAAATAGAACTCATATAAAGAACACCTCTAGCTCCCTTCTCTTACTTAGAATACAAGTGTTTTTTAATGACACTCACTAGAACAAGTCGTGTCACATAATTGCCACCATTATTAATCTGCAGTGGCCTGCTCAAGACCTATTGAAATACCTTTAATTTTTGAGCCACAGGTTGCAAATGAGTAGCCCATGGGCTGACGCGTGTCATTTACCCTGTGTAGTTTATCTTTTTTTTAATTGATTTAACATTTCAAAATAGGAACGTTCTTGTAATAAAGTTCCAATTCCTGGCTTGTCTTGGAAAGCTAGTATTTCTGGCAAAACTGGGCTTGAAGCCCACATGGCAACAAACAGAGGGGGCTGAGAAGTAGGTGCCACCGTCGCGACAGCCCACATAGCCAGCCCACCCAGTGTCCGTGGGCAGCCTCCCTCTGCAATCACTTGCTGGACCCGTGTGGGCTTCTGAGTCTGCAGCCGCTGCTGGAAGCCTGGGCTCAGATGCCCCTCCTTTATGACCCCTCTTCACACAGCATCCATTGTTATATCCCCGCTTCTCACCCTGACATCTGTGCCGGCATTTGGGATGAGGACTGATTCTTGCAGCACCCTGCCCTTCCATGCCCTCCCCAACCTGAAACCGGCCCTGCTGCTCCATTTGCTTTACATGGTGCTCAGCAGGCTCCCACACCCCATCCCTCCACCCTTGTAACGCACTTTCATGGATCCTGTTTGCTGCCTGCTTCACTCTCCTGGAACATACACTCCACAAGGCAGTGATCTTGGCTTGTGTTGTGTACTGATGCCTGCGAAGCCTCTAGAACAGGGCCTGGCACATAGTAAGCGCTCAGTAGGTATTTGTTGAGATCATGAGCTTGTCACTCCTGAGTTTGGGCCCCCAGAGAGCCCTTTGCTTACCTTTGTTGCAGCACTAGACACGCAGAGCCTCTGCCCCACTGCTCCCTGAGTCTGGCCCGGTTGAGGGCAGGGATCCCATCTTACTCGACTTTGCGTGCTGCGGGACCTGGCACACAGTAGGCGCCCAGTGAGTACTACCCTGGCGGCTGCTCTCAGGCCTAGTGAAAAGTCCAAAAACTTCTCCCCGCTAGAGGGAAGCCTCAGTCAGAGGTTTAGTCAGAACTTAGTCTGTTTTGTTACATACACAGGGGATAGTCTCACCTTGACAAGGGCCTCCAGTGAGCAGAACTGGTCCAAATTCACAACTCCTTTGGTTTGACCTACTAAGTTTTTCCTTGCACTTGCAGAATGAACCGTCACATGGCTTTACAAGGGCTTTACAACCAGGCCTGGCCCTCGCTCATCCTGACTCACTTCCCTCAAGCCCCATCCAGCTCCCTGGTGCTCCAGCCACCCCAGCTTTTCATGATCGTCTGACTTAAATTCTCCCCTCTCCCTGCGTCTCTTTACCTGGTTACCTCCTGCTTCAGATCTGAGCTCCGAGGGCCCTGGAGACTTCCATCCTAGAAATATTTATGGAGGGCTAGCCACTATTCTAGGGGTGGGGGATCACAGAACAAAATAAGCAGGGTCTCTGCTCATATGTGGATGGAGGCAGACCCCCAGGGATACCCAGATGATTAAACAAGGTCCTACCAGCTCTGGCTGACTGCTGTGAAGAAAACCAAACAGAATGCTGTGCCGATGAGCCTTCTCCAGAGGGCGGTCAGGGAAGGCTCTCCTAGAGAAGACATTTGGGCTGAGACCTGGAGGAGGAAAGGGCTCCAGCCATGAGAAGGGCCCCCTCCTTCCTCCGGGGGCTCTCCAGAAGGCCCATCCCTCAGCTCTCCCTGAACTTTTCTGTCACCCCTTGCCCTGGTTTGAAGCCACTGGGACCACCATACACATCACTGAGTTTGCTTCCTTCCCCACTTGCCCTCCTAACAGCTCATTCTCTGCACAGTCACCAGACAGAACTTTCTAAAATGTGTATCTGACCATGGCAGTGCCAGTTCTGACTGGTCAGTGAATGACTGCCATCCCACACAGAGTAACTCCCGACCGCCCGTGGGCCCCGGCTCTCGGACCTTGCTCTGAGACCTTCCCTGACCACTTCACCTACTAGGGCCCTGGGTCCTTCCATCACTGCGGCACCAGCGGCTTTAGCTTCTTCTGCTTTCACTGCGGAAGCAGCCTCCTGTGTGAGCTTCTTGTCTGCACGCCGCTCCCCACCCCCGGAGCAGGAGACTCCAGGCTCTGCTGAGCCCCCAGAGGACGATGCCCTCAAGACACCCGGCCGGTGGAAATGCAGCTGGACTAGGAGAAATGAGTGCTGGAACCCGAAGGACAGGAGCCCGGCCCTTCAGAGCCCCCTGGGGTACCTAGAAAGAGGCTTTCTTTCAACCCAGAACTGCCGCCTCCCTCCATGGCTCCATTTCGTTACCTGTGGAAGTGGAGAACGTGGGTTGTTCTGAGGATCCAATTAATTACTATTTCCAGAGCGCTTGGTAGTAAGCACTGGACATGGAAAAATAAAATAGTACAGCACAGGGGCCTCCTGTTACTCAAAACTCAGTCGTTTCCGTCCTACACGTTTTTATAATTTACCGCAAGCACTGTTGCTCCGGAGCCCTGGTCCTAGGCTCGTCAGGTAAAATACTAGATAAAATCCAGTTAAATTTGAATTGCACAGTAGCAACCAATCATTTGTTAGCATCGATATGTGGCCATGCAATCATTGATCTGTTCTTTGGCTGAATCCGTCAGTCGGCACACTTACTTCGGGGGCGACCGGTCTGCAAGGAAGGGACCAGGGTGGCCTGCGCCGGCGCTCCCGGGACACTTCTGGCCTCGGCCGCCAGGGAGCGCAGCGCGCGTGCGCAGGCGGGGCGGGGGTTCTTCGCTGCAGCTCCACCCCCGCCGCCCCCCAGGATCACAAAAGCATAGCCAGGTTGCCCGTGGTGGCAAAGTGTGAGGTGACAAGGAATCGAGGCCAGCAGCCACAGCACGCGTCAGCTCTCAGGTGCGCGTCGTAAAAGACTTGGGCTGCGAGAACTACAAATCATCCGGGTGAGTTCAGCGGCGTGCAGCGTCCGCAAGCCCTGCTGGCTTTGTGTCACCATTCACGCGCACACAGCGCAAAGGGCAGGCGACCCGAGCATCGGGAATTCACGCTGGAGAAAAACATCATCGTGTAGCCGTGTCCGGTTCGCTGCCGCACGGTTCAGCCAGGGCACCCAGGGACAGAGTGGAGAGTAGAGAAAGGCTGCGCTCAACCGGCCTCAGGTTGGAGGCGGGGAGGACTGCTGTCCTCAAGGCCTCTTAACTCGGGGTTGAGGCCGAGCTCCCGTTATGCTGGGGACAGAGGGAGTAGGAGGGGGAGCGGGAGGTGACAGGTAATTGCGGACATCCAGACGTCAGCCAGCGTCTGAGGAGGGTCCTGAAACTCCCCTTCCTTGGTGGGTGGATTCCTGAGGTCTGGCCGTGATGTTCCCGCAAACTTGACAGTACGATTATTGTCTTACCTGTCAGCTGAAAGCAAAGTTATTCACAGACCTGTGTACAGAGCTGCAGTTACTTTGGCAAATTTAAAGGAGTGGTGATTAAGGATCTTGGAATTTTCAGTTCCTCTCCTTGCTTTGTCTTTGGAGGATTTCTATCTCTAAACTCCAAGAACAAAATAGATAATGTTGCCCTATCCATCCAGTTATCATCCTTGTCTTGCTCCTAGTGGACAGCAAGGAGCTAGAAACCAGCTTTTAACTCCTTCAGGCCCAGTTACAATCATATGAAAATAATGTAAAGTTATGAAAGTGTACTGGCCTCCATTGCTGGCCAGACTGAGGGCACGTGGTTCCCCCAGAAGGGTTCCAGGGAGGGGAGCAATGGCCCTTGCATCTTAGGAGAACAGTTTGGTTCTCATGTGCCATTAACATGATCCACCCTTTTATAGACCAGGTAGTAGTCCCTGGGACAAAGGCTGAGGATATATAACTAAAGGAAGAAGAAGAGCTTCTGACTGGAGATAAATATAGAAGAATTAATTAGGGCCCTGTTGGGAAAGGGTAGAGGAAATAAATCAACTCAGAACTTCCGTGCAGAACTTCGTATAATAAGGAAATGACAGCCATACTCTCATCCCACAATTCTGTTAAAATCATAGAAATATGTTTGATAATGGATAATGTTCCTCAAGGTGCCCTTGTTAAGGTAAGGGAGACATGAACAGAGTATTCAGAATTGTATTCAATACTGCAATTTAGCTGATGAAAGCGAAGAGTTGAGGATGTGGAAAACAAAGGACGAACACTCATTCAGACACCAGGTAATATTCATCCTGCCCAAGGTTTGCAGAATTCCTCACTCCCTAATGCAGACAATTACAATGGCCTTTGCAAGCCCTGTCTTATAGTCTTTAATGTGTTGTCTTCTTGTGATCACCACTCTTGAGAAGAAATGGATAAGATGTTTTCTCTTTCTTTTCATGCAGAATCAACCATGGCCAATTTGAATTTTTCTCCCTTAGCTCAGAACCCTGTTGGGAAAGAGATAGTTGAAACTAACAGGGAGATTGCCTGCCTAAAACACAGGTACAGGATTTTGACTTTTTTTTTACGGTGTTGTCAAATGTTTAAAGCTAACTTGTGTAATGTCTATTAAAGGGCTTGGTGTTGTAATTCTTACTCGAGTCATTTCTGTCACTGTAGTGAATATGGTTGGAAATAATTTTTTAAGTGATAAAAGTACAAGAGAAATGCTGGATTGCAAACTAAATCCAGAAAGACCCTACCCAAAGAGAATGGGAGCACTTTTGAAGAGTTGTGCTTTCTTTTCTGCTACAAAATCAATGAAGATTGTTCTTTGATCCAATGGGGCATCAGTGATCTGCCTGCAAACAATCCCAAGGACTTACTATAGGGAAACTGGACCTCACCGTGGTGACAACTGGCTTTTTGGGCCTGTTCCCTGGGAACTGGGGAGCTTACCCCCTGCATTAACAGTGGACCCCCTAACCTGGCTGGGCCAATTTCTTTTTAAAGGAATTGAGTATGTGTGCTTCCCAAATTGCAGTCAACTATTCAAATGGTTTATTTTCTTTAATTTGAAAAACCTTACACAGACAATATGGGCTGTATATCTGGAATAATGAAGAAAGTTTCTTAATTTGTCTTTGGGGATAAATAGCCAACTGCAAGATCTGCTCTAAAATAGCAAGCCTTAAATCACTCATATGGTCAGTTAATGGCTCACCATAAATTCTTTGCTTTAAAGACAGTCTGGGAATTTTACCTTTTGACATTTAACCCCCAAGATGGAGGTGTAACTTAGAACAGAGTCCCTGTTTTCTCTTCCTTACACTGTCTCATTTCTGTCTTTGCTGTTCTACAAGATAAGCTTAGACAAGGAATTTGTTAGTCCTGTTCTTGCTCAAGGTGATGATTTCCCTCAGATAATGGGAGCATAGCATTTGTTTTGGGATTTTTTCCCTGGTTCAGGATATGGTCAGTTGTTGGCTAATGGTTTCTAAAATATGTTGGAAATTTTAATTTTTAACTTCTTAGTTCCAAAACAGAATCTTAGCCTTAAGATGTCCTAGACTCCAACTAATGCACGGACAGATGAATCCACTATATTGTTAAGTCTGAGTCTGAGAGCCATAATGTGGGAGGACATGACACAGCAAATGGAGAACTGGCAGGTAAGATGAATTAGCAAAGTAAGTGCTGGCTTGCAGGCTCCCATCCCCAGAGTTGTTTATATATCCTGGAGCGTCAGGTCCAGCTGTGTGCTGGCTGTAGCCGAGCACTGGCCAAGCCTACAACATGGACTCCCCATCTCTGTATGTTAAAAGCAAACAGTCAAGTAAACTTGAAGATCTAATTGTCTTTATTAAGCAATTTGTGAATCAAGCAGCATCCCCTCCAGCAAGCAGAGAGATGTTCTGAGGAGTTGTACAAAATGGAAGGTTTTCATAGGCAGGAGGGTGGGACCAGAAATTACTGGCAAAAGAAAAAAAGTGGCAGTTTCAGGCCAGGACAGCATCTTTTGTGGGGGAAGGGAACGGCAGGGTTTTATCATGCAGATTAGCTCACTGGTGCTGGTCAGGAAATTTCAGATACTGTTCAAAGGTCATACTCCTGGGATAGGTTAAAACTAATTAAGTCTTGGTTTGGGGCGCAAATGACTCCATTTTGGGTGTGTTGTTTCTTTTCTAGCATTTCTTCTTAGGAATCACATCTATGAGTGGAGCCGGAGCAGCATTCATCAAACCTTCCCTTCACAGCACTGCATACAGCTCTGCAAATTCCCCTCATGCCTCTCAGCCACAGAATGTCCTCTTGTGCATGTGGCTCTGAGGGGAAGGACCCAGAGCAGGTGCAGCCTTCCCGGGACTGGTGGCCCAAGGCTGCCGCTGAGGGCAGCGTGGACTTCTCTACCCTTGGTGGAAAGGTTGCTGAGCTGTTACAACTCAGATGTCACTGCTGGTGCACAGCTGGTGTTTTCACCCACACTTGACAGCAGCTTCTGGGGAGAGTGGAGAAGGAAATCTGCAGGATGCAGATGGAGGCAAATCTGGGAAGGGGGAGAGCGTTTCATTCCTTCAGCTCAGGAAGGACGGGATGACCAATTTCTCCTACACACTGTCCTATTCCTTCACCTGTAAGTAAGGAGTTGGAAGTGGGGCACCGGTGGGAATGGCACCAGTGGGGGTTGGGGTAGGGATGAGGGCATGGCACTGGCAGGGAGTGGCAGGGGGAGGGAGAATTGGAGGACAGGGCACCAGCAGGGAGGGGCACCCGCAGGGGCAGGGCCTCTGGCTGGGTGCAGTGTTGAGGACAAGAGCTCAGTCTGTCCCCCAGCCTCTTGTTTGAGCTCCACCTCCCTCACCCAACTCCTACCTGTACCTCTGGATCATAATGGTGGCCCACTCCCCATCCCCTGCAGCCCTATTCTTTCAATCACTGCCCCTAACTCACTCCTTATCCTAAAGACAGCTCCTCTCTGGAAACTTCCGGACATTCTGATTCCTTGTCCATCCCAACCCAGCTCCCCAACCCTCATGTACACTTTCTGGGTTGCCACTCACCTCCAATTCCCAGTTTCTAACTGGAGAGATTATTTTTTTACATCTTTTTTCCAGAGATGTTTTAAAATAAGGGAACAAGCTACAATTAGTAGATTCTCTTTATCATTTCCTTGTATTAGTAACAATTGTAGAATAAAGTTTTAAAAGTCATTAGAATAGACAGAATAGAGTGACTACATCCCTAAGAAAATGTGAAGCCCTTTCCCACTCTAAGCTGTAGAGGTCAGACTTGACTGCAAGACTTGATTTGTGCTCTTGGTCCTCATAAGGCATCCACCCCTCCCCCCATGACCTTCCCAACCTCATTCCACCCTCCCCACAACTCTGTGGACACCAGAAGTCCTTCAGGGCCCTGGTCACACCAGAGTGAAGTTTCTTGTGGCCTGAGTATGTCCTCTCAGCTTCCTCCAAGTCTCTTTGAGAAACACAGCCTTTTGGGATTTGTGTGTGTGCCCAAATATTTAATGTTCCTACTGGATAGTCTTTATTATTTTCTCTAGATGTAAATGACACAGATTTAACTCCTGTGCCAGAATCTTCTGTGGCTTCAAGAAAAGACAACTCATATGTTCATCTCAGCACAAACTTTGAGCTCCAGATTGTTTTTGTGAAAAATCAGAGCATTTTAGTCTTTTGGATTAACCTGTTTCTAACATCCCATTTGTCTTGCTCAGCTCTAGCTGCAATAACAAAACACCATAGACTGGCTAACTGCAACAACAGACATTTATTTCTCACAGTTCTGGGGGCTAGGAAATCCAAGAACAAGGTGCTGGCAGATTCAATGTCCAGTGAGAACGTTCTTCCTGGCTTACTGATGGCCACCTTCTCCTCTGTCCTCACATGGCCCTTCCTTCATGTGTGCATTCCCAGAAAGAGGAAGCACCCTCAAGGTCTCTCATCATCATCTAATATGGACACTAAATCATGGGGGCTCTTCCCCCATGACCTAATCTAAACTTAATTGCCACCCAAAGGCCCCACCTCCAAATACCATCACATTGGGGATTAGGGCTTCAACACATGAATTTGGGGGGGACTCATAACAATGTTATTTTTCTTTCTTCAGTGATAATGATTCTAGAGAGTATCCAATAAGGATTAAACTTAGAATCAAAATGACACAGACTTCACTCTTATATGAGATTCTTTGTAGGCTTCAAGAAAAGATAGTTCAAACATTCATCTGTCACTGTTTCCAAATTTGAATAAATGTTTACATGCAAACGTGGAACTGGACATTTTGAAACATATAATAAGGCAAGAAAAATCTTGCATGTGTTTTATGTATACAATTTGATGAGTTTGGACATATGTATACACCCATGATACTATCACCACAAACAAGGTAATAAACAGATCCATCACCTCCAGAAGTTTCCCTCTGTCCTTTCTTCATGTGTGTGATAAGAAATCATGCTATGAGTCCTACCTCTTACTAAATTCTTAAGTACAGAATACCATGTTATTAACTATGAGCACAGCATAATTTTTAACACCACCAGTCACAATGGAGTCCTAAGGAGAGAAAGCCAAATTCATGAACAAATATTTAAGATTGTCACTGGGTCATGATAAATCATCAAAGATGTCAACAATCTTAAGTGAAAATGGATCAGGTAAGGAGTGTATATTTTTAAGACATTATTGATGAGTTTGCTTCCATCAAGGCCAGGAGAGTAAATTCATAATACATTTTCTTTTGGTATAAACTAAACAATGTCATTTTCAACACCCCTACTTTGCAGTTTTTCAATGTTTTCAATTACTTTCACGTTACAGGGGGAAAAAATGAAACAATTAATTAAAGCATGCCAGGAGAGCTCTCCTTCCCCTTCATACCGCAGGGAGAGCCGAAATTTCGTCCATTCCTTGAAATGTCTATTGTAAAACGTATTGATAAAATATTGCACCGAGAAAGTCAAGCATAAAACACCCAGGAACTTTCCAGGAAACGAAAGCCTCTGCACTCGCTATTTTTCAAAAATGCTCCGGAGAAGTCTGGGATAAAGCCCCGCCCCCCCCCGGGATAAAGCCCCGCCCCCCCCGCCCTCCCATACTCGGCTGCGGGGACTATCGGACACCAAGCAGCTCCCTCCGCCTGAACTTGGCATCCGAGTCCCCGGCGAACACGCATGTGCTCTACGCCTACAAACTAAGCGCGGGTCCGCTCGTCCTCTGGTGGCCATCGAGGAGAACACAGGGAGTTTTGCGCCCACTGTGGTGGCCCTGTGCCCCCTGCCGGTCGCCTGTTGAATCACTGATTGAATTTTCCGTTTCATCTTGATAACCTTCTTTGTGTGAGTACATTGTTCACAGAGTTCTCCTGTAATCCTTTTTCTTTACATGAAGTCTCCATTTTCAATTCTGATTTTATTACTTTGTGTCTTCCATGTTTTTTCTTGGTCATTCAAGGTAAAGGTGTGTCGATTTTGTTGATCTTTCCAAATTTTTGGTTTTGTGGATTCTATCTACAGCTTTCCTAGTCCTAATTTCATTTATCTCCACTTTAATCTTTATCATCTCCTTCTTTCTTTCAACCTCGAGTCAAGTTCCTCTTTTTCTAGTTCCTTAACACGTAAATTAATTTATTGATTGGAGAGCTTCCTAGAAGAGGATAGAGTCCAATAAGCAAGAAGTTCGACATCGTTAGCCACCAGGGAAACGCAAATTAAAACCACAATATCACTACACATCCACCAGAATGGCTAAAATAAAAATGTCACCACACCAAAAGCTGATTAGGAGGCAGAAACTGGATCACTCACACATTGCTGGTGGGAATGTGAAATGGTACAGCCACTGCAGGAAACGGCTTGACAGTTTCTCAAAAACTAAACACACAACTACCATTTAGTGCAACAATTACAATTCTATGAATTTATTCAGAGAAAAGAAGATATTCACACAAAAAGCTTATGCTCACGTTTTCATGCCAGTTTTATTTGTAATAGCCAAGAATGGGAAACACCCCAAATGTCCATTTGTAGGTGAGCTACATCCATACCATGGAAGACTACAATGAAAACTGATACAAGCAACAACCTGGATCAATCCCAGAGAATTACCCTGGGTGAAAAAAGCCATTCACAAAAATTACATACTGTATGATTCAGTTTACGCAGAATTCATGAAATGATTTTTAAAAATTTAAAAAAAAGAAGGAATAGAAGAACAAATTGGTGGTTGCCAGGGGCTAAGGCAGGGTTGGCTGCTGGAGGGAAGTAAGTGTAGCTATAAAAGGACAAGCGTGGGCTCCCTCTAGTGATGCTCATGTTCTGTATCCTGACTGTCAATGTCGTCCCAGCTGCCATATTGAACAATGGTTTTGTAAAATGTTCCCACTGAGGGAAACTGGGTATAGGGTATATGGGATCTCCGTTATTTTTTATAACTAGATGTGAAATAAAATGTTTACTTAAAAATAGAAATGTCACGTTTAGGTAATTGCTTATTTATGGTACCTCCTAAGTGAGGTGTATGTTCTTGTGCATACACCTGAAAAAAATATGAAGGAAAATACATAAAAATAATTACAATAGTATAACTATGATGATGTCTGTTTCTTATTTTATTTTTCAGTTACCACCAGGGCAAATTTAACTAACTTTATGTAACGTAAATAGCCTTGACTCATTCTGATTCTGCAAAATCAAATAAGAAAATGCTGAATATACTACAGCAGGAATTAAAAATCCTCACCAGAGGAGCTGGGTATCTCATACACTGTTGGTAGGAACACAAAATAACGCAAACCCTTTGGGACACAGTTTGACCGTGTCTTAAAAAGTTGAACATACACCTATTGTATGATCTGCCCTTTCCATACCTAGGTGTTAACCAAGGGAAATAAAAGTGTGTGTCCTTACAATTGACAATGACTTTCCCAGGAATGTTCATAGCAACTTTATTTCAAACACACAAAAATTGGAAACATAAATATCTATCAGCAGATGAATGAATGAACAAATTGTTAACATATCTATTCAATGCCATGCTAGGCTGAACTATTGGCTTAGGGACAATTCTGGATGGTTATGCTGAATGAAAGCAGTTAGACAGAAATTAGTACATACTATGTGGCTATATCTGCTTTGTTTTTAATTCAAGAAGATGAGAATTAATCAAGAGTGACAGAAAGCAAATGAGTGGTTGCTTGGAGAAGGAGGAATGGGGGACAGAAAGCGACTGCAATAAGACCACTAGGAGACATTTGAGGATGACAAACATATTTATTCACTATCATGATTGTGGTGATGGTTTCACAAGTGTGTGCATACGTCAATACTTAAAATGTAGATTTTAAGCGTGTGCAGTTCCTTGTGTGGCAATTATACAAAGCAATGTTTTATTTTTTTACTGGGATATAATTGACATATTTATTTCAGGTGTACAATGTAATGGTTCAATATCCATATATATTGTGAATTGATCACCACAATAAGTCTAGTTAACATCCATCACCTCACAGTCATAATTTCTTTTTCTTGTGATGAGAACTTTGAAGATCTACTCACCCAACAACTTTCAAATATACAATACACTATTGTTAACCACAGTCACCATGTTGTACATTACATCCCCAGAATTGAAGGTTGTTGTAACTAAGAGTTTGTACCTTTTAACCATCATCACCCACTTCACCCACCCATATCCACCCCCTGACTCTGGCCACCAACAATATGTTCTCTGTATTTGTAAGTTCAGTTGTTTGTTTAGATTCCACACATGAGTGAGATCCTACAATATTTGTCTTTGTCTGGTATATATCACTTAGGACAATGCCCTCAAGGTCTATCCATGTTGCCACAAAGAGCAAGATTTCATTTTTTATTGTTGATTAATATTCCATTTATATATACATACACACCACAACTTCTTTATCCATTCATCCATCGATACTTAGGTTGCTTCCGCTTGCTTCCGTGTCTTGGCTGCTGTGAATACTGTTGCAGTGAACATGGGGATGTATTTCAAGTCAGTGTTTTCCTTTCCTTCTGATAAATACCCATTAGTGGAATTGCTGGAAAATATGGTAGTTTTATTTTTTTGTTGTTGCTCAGATTTGCCTGCTTTGGTACTATTAAGACACTCTGACACTCCTCTCATTGAGAGATGAGGTTTACATTTGCCTCCAGCTGATTCTGCACAGACTTGTGACTGCTTTGACCAAAACTATGACCTAAGTGATATGACTTCCTCTGTTACTTCCAAAGCTATGTCATAATCATCCACGGAGTTTCTTTCTTGTTCACTAATACACCTGCTCTTGAACCCCAGAGGCACCACATAAGGAGCCCAACCATCCCCAAGTCCTTCATGCTGAAAAGGCCACATGTTGGCGCTCTGGCCAAATCCAAACTGAGCTTATCCTTAAGCCACCTCAGCCCACGCACAAGACAAGTGAGTGGAGAAGCCATCTTGGAAGTGGACCCTCCGTGCCATCAAATCATCTCAGCTGAGGCTCCAGACACAATGGAGCAGAGAAGAGCCACACCCACTGTTCTTCCAAATTCCTGACCCACAAAATCCATGCACATAACAAAATGGTTGTTCTTTTGAACCATTACGTTTGGGGATGGTTTGCCAACACAGCGGTAGATAGCAGAATACCTGAAATGTTTTTCCATCCTTTCATTTCAAGCTTTCTGTTTTATGTTCTGTGTCTCTTATAAACAGCATACTGTCGTTCTTTGTTCTAATCTGAGAGTCTCCGAATCAGATTCCTGAGGAGGGACTCAGAACCGATAACAGTGAATGTTTATGCACATAGAGCCTACCAGCACTTTGGGCCTTTCTGCCTTGACCCACATCTTCTTTGCCCACCCTCCCTCTAGGAATCTGGCACCAGGTTTTCTCTGGTTTAATTAGTGCAGGGCTTCAACCACCCGCCACCACAATCGCACCCCCCTTTCCCAGATGCTGGTAGACCTCCAAGTCGTCTACTACACCTGCCTCTGCCCAGGGCAACTTTAAAGTTCGCTTCAGAACCTTGGAGGCTAACGACCAAGTCACAGTGATGGGTGGAGGAGGTTGCCATGGAGACAGGTCTGGCGAGGGAGGGCCGGGCGCGGCCTCCGATTGGCTCAGGGGGCGCGCAGCGTTATCACTGCGCACATGCGCAGTGGCGCCGAGGCGAGGTCGCGGCGGAGTCTAGATGTGGGTTACGGACCCGGTTTCTCAGAACTGGGCTGAGACGTGCGGCTCCTCCCCGAGACGCGTTCTGCTTCCTGGGGAAGCGAAGTGGCGGGGCCAAAAGCCCCTCTGCGGAGCGTGGCTGAGCCCGCCACGCAGGCGCCCGTGCCCCCGCCGCCATTGTTGCCCCGGGCCTTTAGGGCCGCTCCGGCTGCGCGTCGGCCGGGTCCCAGCGACAGGTAATGATGTCGCCGGCGCCGGGGCGAGTGTCCGCGCGGCCGGGGCCCGAGCCGCACCCGATACAGGCGCGGGCGCCCGTGCTCGCGGCCCGCGGAGAGAGCGAACGCGGGTGGAGGCTGCTGAGGGCGGCCCAGTAGCAGCGCAGCGCGTCAGCGGGTCCCCACGCCCTCGCTGGCCGCAACCCTCCGTGCGGAGGGCTTAGGGAGGCCGGACCGGGAAGGGGGAGGCGACGGGCGGGACCGGCGCATTCTCCTCCGCAGAGCCTGGTAAACAGCTGGCTTTGGTTACACGCCTGAGGGTGAAGACGGCTCAGAGCTGGAGCCCTTGGGCAGGTGGTGTCGGTCCCCCCCCGAGTCAGGCCTC
This sequence comes from Manis javanica, assembly GCF_040802235.1. Taxonomy (NCBI): domain Eukaryota; kingdom Metazoa; phylum Chordata; class Mammalia; order Pholidota; family Manidae; genus Manis; species Manis javanica. The sequence goes on along the minus strand of NC_133159.1, from coordinate 117,858,945 downwards.
TTCTGACGTTTTCTTCGGGAGCCCGGCTTCACATTTATTCATATGGATCTGTCTCCTGCAGCAGCCGTAACGGGTTTCAAATCACACCAACCTTCTACTTCTTTTCGGTCTAACCGTTAAGTCTCCCCGGCTCTCAGATAGCAAAAACCCCAAATAGGCTGGCCTGTTGTTACCAAACAGGTAAACAAACGGCTCGCTCTTTTTCCTTGGGCACTTTACTAAGTTCTTCCAGTTCATTCTAATAGATTTGTTCTGTTATCGCGAGCCAGTTCAGTCATTACAGCTTCTGTAACATCAAAGACTAAAATAATGAAGCTTTTTTTCCTGTAAAAAATGTTTAATTTCTGTTTCAACAAGAAATTTGATCTGTCGTATCTTTCATGATTCCAGTCTTTGCTTCTCTTACCACTTTTTTTTGTGGCAGTCCCGATCCCCGCCTGACGCAGACTGCACTTATCTTACAAGTCTAAGGATATAGGAGAGGGAGACCAAGGTAAAGTCTGTGTTTATCTGTGAACAATGAGTAGTCTCTCTCATTTGTGTATGTGTATAGCAGAGCACCAGGAATTCTTGACCTTATGGTCTATTCTTGTGTTTCAGGGTCTTCTAACCATCCCTGCAAGTTCTGGGCTCCACATTTGTAACTACCTTACTCTGTTCTGCTGCTGACTGCAGCAGCCCTTCATGTCTTTGTGGCTCTAGAATGAAACTGAAGGCCATTGGCTTACCACTGGAGAAATAAAGGACATTGCCAGATCGACTCTTCTGACTGTAACAATGTTAGCCCCATGCAAAAGGACGACCAGTTCTTCACGCTCCCAAATCCTTCTAATGTGGAAGCCAAACAAGGCTCATTGTGGACCCCACAATGTTGAGAAGGAAATCCTTGCATCAAGACTCTTACGCAACACTGAGACCTGTCGACAAAATTTTAGGAATTTTCCATATCCAGACCTGGCTGGTCCTCGAAAGGCACTGAATCAACTCCGAGAGCTCTGCCGTAAGTGGCTGAGGCCTGAGATTCGCTCAAAGGAACAAATCCTCGAGCTGCTGGTGCTGGAGCAATTCCTGACCATCCTGCCTGGGGAGGTTAGGACTTGGGTGAAGTCCCAGTACCCAGAGAACAGCGAGGAAGTGGTGACTCTGGTGGAGGATTTAACTCAAATTCTAGAAGAGGAAGGTGAGAATTGTAGAGGAGAGAGTGGAGGATCCTGATTGGTTAGAGGAGACATGCAGAGCAGCAGAGAGCAGCCCTTTAAAGAAACTAGGGAGAAAAGTCACTGGGCGAGAACAGGCTTTACCATGAGCCCCATGCTGTATGGGTTCCCCTTCCAGATTGCCAGAAACCAGACACGTGTTATCTAGTGTCATAAAACGATGACCAGTTACAACCAAATTAACCATGTGAGCCCTCACGAAGTTTATCTACAGAGGTTCGAACCATTCTACTGATAAATCATTTGCTTCGTGAATTGGATTTTATAGTATCATACTTCCTAAAAGGCAGGAAAGGGTCCAGAGAACATTTGCTTAAGAGAAATCTCAGAAAATTTACATCACATGAGGATTTGGTAGCAATTGTGAATTTTGTACATGTACTTGAGTCCCAGAGCAGACCTGTTTTTGAAGCCTGCCTTGGCATCTTAAGAGAAGGCCTAGGCCTCGCTTCTTTGAAATGGGACGGCATTTTTGGTTTCCTTCTGATCTCTCACTTTAAGAAAGTGTAGGCATCTATGTAGTGAAGAGTTTCTCAGGCTGCTCAAACAGAACTGTCTCCATCATGGTCTCTCTCTCTCTCTCCCGTAGCTGCTCCTCAGAGCTCAGCCTTTTCCCAAGGGACCCCAGAAGAAGACCCGAAAGGAAGACATGCTTTCCAGGCAGGGTGGTTAAATGAATTGGTGACCAAAGTGAGTTTTAGTTTCTTCTGTGATTTTAAAATGCCTTCTTAAAGATGTGTGTGTGAGGACATTTTCTTTCCTGTAACTTGAGCCCTCAAAGGCCTACCTATAAGCTAAGCATCAGTTTCTCCTTAAGTCACCTCAGCCTGTTAAGGTAGGTGAAAGCCCTGTGTAGGAAATGGACTCCCATTGCCATCCCTTGCTATGCCTTACCTCCGTGTTGATTGTTAGGCAGCAATGGCACATAGAGGTTAAGGAATTGACCTCCACAGCCAGATGGATCAGGTTTGGTTTCTGGTTCTACCATTGAACCTGTGATTTGGGGCAAGATATTTGACCACTCTTAGCCTGAGTTATTCAACTTTAATAAATAAAATTTACCTTTTAGAATGTAAGGCTTTAACATTTTGAAACTTGTGGTTAGTGTGGATTATAGTAAGTGCTCCATAAGCACTACTTGCTAATACCGAATAACTAAAGGCCATGTATTCTGTGGTGTTACTGTTGATCATGGGTCTGTTTTATTTCAGGCTGCCTTAAGAGAAAGGTTTGCTATAAAAATATAAATGATCTGGAATTGGTAACCAGGGTAAAATTATTTATAGATAATATGATTGTTTACCTAAAAAACCTACGAATATCAAAAGAAAAACTGTTGGAAACAATAATGGAACATCTGAGTTTGGCAACTATTACAGAAAGTGACATACAAAAATTAGTAAATTTCTTACATATATATCAAAATCAGACACAGATAAAATAAAACATTTCATTCACAGTGTTATCCTCCAATAATTTAAAAAATATCTAGGACTAAACATTCTAGAAATTTTGTAGTACCTTGTGTCCTACATCATTCTATAGGACATGAAAGAAGCCTTGAATATCATTAAACTGTCAGTTCTCCCTAAATTATAAACTTAATGTGATTTTTCACATTTCAATGTGAAAAAACAAATCCCAATACAATTTTTTAAAGAAAATTACAAAGCTTATTTGAAAAGCATATAAGAGTAATCAAGAACATATTTTCAGCAAAAGAATTGTAGAGGGACACTCACCAGATTGTAAGATGTATCTAAGGATGCATTCAATAGTGCCATTCAATAGTACGCTTTGCTGAAAAAGCCACCTCAGAGCTGAAGAATACAGGAACTGAAATGAAATATTCAATGGAGGTAATGAATAATAGATTGCTACAAGTAGAGGAGACAGTCAATGAAATGGAAATTAGAGAATAGGAAAACAACGGAACTGAGGAACAGAGAGAAAAAAGAGTATCTAGGTTTGAAAGAATACGAGAGCTGTGTGACCAATCCAAACAAACTATTTGCGTTATAGGGGTACCAGAAGGAGAAGAGAGAGACAAAGGGATAGAAAGTCTCTTTGAAGGAATAATTGTTGAAAACTTCCTCAATCAGGTCATAAAAGCATAGCCCCTAAAAAATGAACTCCAGGAGATAACACCAAGACATATATCTTGAAATTAAAACAAAACAAAAAGTAAAAGCAACTATACACAAAAAGGATAAGATTAAGGATAAAGAGAGAGTACTGAAAGCAGCCAAAGAGATAAAAGATCACTTATAAAGGAAACCTCATCAGGCTATCAGCAGACTTCTCAGCAAAAACTCAGAAGGGAGTGACATGAAATGTCTAATGTATTGAAACAAGGAACTTCAACCAAGAATCCTCTACCCAGTGAGATTACCATTTAAATTTTAAAGAGATTAAACATTTCCCAGATAAAGGTTTGGGGAATTTCTAACCACTGAACCCGCATTATGGATATGCTGAAGGGACTTCTGTATATGGAAATGTTCTTAAGCCTAAATAGTTTTCACCAGTGAAAATAAAGCCACAGTAAAAGTAGACCAATTACTTGCCAAGCAAGTGTGAAATTTTAAAAAATACATATTAGTAAAAGCAACTATACACAAAATCATACATTTTTTAAAAGTGCAGATTATGACATCTAATACAGTGTGGAGGACAAAGGAAAAAGAAGTATTTTTAGATTGTTTGGAATAGAGCAATCAGCAACTTAATATAGACTGTTATATAGTCAGGACACTATCCTTGAACGTTTGGTGACCACAAACCTAAAGCCTATAATAGGTACACCGAAAATTTACAAAGAGAAATCCCATAGTGTACTTTGGTATGTTTTATTTAAACAAGGAAGGAAGGGCTCTGCATTTCATCATAGAGCACAGAAACATCTTAAAACTTCAAATTATAAGGCATTGAGTTTATGTTAAGGCAAAGCTTAAAAAGTACAACCATCAACTCTGCCCTTTGTGTGAAACCCTTTCTCTTTTAAGATGGAGCCACTAGTGCCAGTTGAAAACAATAAATTCTACCTTTTTTTCAAACCACCCTTTATGACCAGTCAGCTGTGCTCATCTGTACATTTGGTGGGGGTTTTGACTAGATAACTTTTATGGTCTTACTAAAGCTCAAAATTCTGTGATTCCCCCACAACATACATACCTGGTGTTACCACCATCCCCTTCCTACCAGTTTTTGAGCCAAGTTAAGTTACATTTAATGTGTTAGGAATCAATGACATTCAAAGATGTGGCTGTGGATATCACCCAGGAGGACTGGCAGCTAATGCGTCCTGTGCAGAAGGAACTGTACAAGACTGTGACGCTACAGAACTATTGGAACATGGTTTCTCTGGGTAAGTGTCATCTGTGCCCACTCCACCTCCCAGCATACCCACCAAGTATTTATCTTTCCTCCATTGTTAAAAATGGGCTGGGCCTCTAAGTATTTTGCTAGGAATGAGGCCTAGAGATGAATGTGCTCATCCCGTTCAGGCACAGAAATGGCTGTGTTCTACTCCCTTTCCCCAAATGAAAGGTTTCTAAAGTGAAAGATACTTGCAAACTGTGATGCACAGCTTCACAGGGCTCCCACCCAATACTGCACCTTACCCATTGTCTACTCCCCCCACTGTATATGTCTTCCAGGTGGCAGGAACTTTCTATTCTACTTCTGTAAAGGACAGTGACCTAATTCCCTTATTGGGTCGTGTCTGTGATCCATTGTTTTCCTGTAGAGGCCTGTCCTCACAGATAAATAGAAGTCAGGTAATAAAATTTGAATGTTGTTCATCTCCAGGATAAAACTTATATCCTTCCTTAACAGGACTGACAGTGTACAGACCAACTGTGATTCCCTTATTGGAAGAACCATGGATGGTGATAAAAGAAATCTTAGAAGGCCCTAGTCCAGGTGAGAATAACTGACACGTAACATTGTTTGCATGGAAGAGCCTAAGCACAGTGGGATGTATCTTTAAAATATAGCCAAGTCACTCTCCATAAAGACATCCCAGCATTTCTCTGAGCTTTTGTCTTCAGTTCCTTACAGAGGCCATTTTCAGGAAGAGGTTTCCAGATATCATCGTCCTACCTTTCCACTGTGTCTCATTTTGTCTTTTTACATGACCCCTGGGTCCCATCCCTCAGAGCTTTGTCTGGGGCTTTCATTGTGCCATTGTTCACTTCTTGTATATACATATAAACAAGCACAATTATCCCTAAAATCTTAAGTTTCAAATTTTAACTTTTTAAGTTTATTCTGTTTACTGAAAAAACCCTGTAGCTCCATGCTTCTACTTCCCTAACTCATTCCTTTATTTCCTATTTAGAAACATTCAGAATATTTGAAAATATATAGTCAGATATATACAAAGCCTCCACCTATGTATGTCATTCACCCAGTTCCTACATCTCCCTAATACACAGACACTATCACTTGTTTCTAGTTTTTTCTTTCAGTTGTTTGCATACAAAGTCAATATAAAATATTTTTCCTCCCTTTTCTAATATAAATGGCAGCATACCCTATGCAGTTTTGTTTTGTTTTTTCTTAAAAGTATATATGGAAAGTATTCCAGATGAGGATGTAAAGGACTTCCTTGTTCTCTTTTTTAATATCTGCATCAAATTTTTATTGTTTATTGAACAAAAATTTTTATGGTTTATTGAAACTCTTCTGATGGACATTTTGGTTGTTCCCATTCCTTTCATCCTCCACTTCATTTTTAAAGACTTCAAGTCTACAGAAAAGTTGTGGGATTAGTACCCTGAACACCTATGTATTTTTTACATGGAATCATTTAGCCACTTTTGCTTTATCTCTTTACAAACATGCAACATTTTGCTTTTGCACTGAACCATTTGAAAGTTAATTGCAAGCATCATGACCTGTCACCCTCAAATATCTCCACAGATATCTCCTAAGAGCATGAACATTGTCTTTCCAGTGCTCTTAGGTATACCACTCACTCACCCCAAATATTTGATATCTATACAATAATGTCCTCTAATGTATAGTCAATATTCAGATTCCCACAACTGTACCAAAATATCCTTTATAGATGATTTTCTTCCCAATCCAGGACCTCCATTCAGGAATCACAAGACGCCTTGGTTAACCTGTCTTTAGTCACCTTTAATCCAGAACTGTTCCCTAGCCTTTTCCATTCTCTTCTCCCTCTTCTTTTTAATCATTTATAATGCTGCCTTTTTTGTCTTGTTTTTTTTAATTTTTGCTATCATTAATCTACAATTACATGAAGAACACTATGTTTACCAGGCTCCCCCCTCACCAAGTCCCCCACACACACTCCACTACAGTCACTGTCCATCAGCATAGCAAGATGTTGTATAATCACCACCTGTCTTCTCTGTGTTGTACAGCCCTCCCCATACCCGCCCCACAATACTATACATGCTAATTGTAATGCCCCCTTTCTTTTTCCCCACCCTTATCCCTCCCTTCCCACCCATCATCCCCAGTCCCTTTCCCTGTGGTAAGTGTTAGTCCATTCATGGGTTCTGTGATTCTGCTGCTGTTTTGTTCCTTCAGTTCTTCTTTGTTCTTACACTTGACACATGAGTGAAATCATTTGGTATTTGTCTTTCTCTGCCTGGCTTATTTCACTGAGCATAATACCCTCTAGGTCCACCCATGTTGTTGCAAATGGTAGGATTTGTTTTCTTCTTATGGCTGAATAATAGTTAATTGTGTATATGTACCACATCTTCTTTATCCATTCATCTACTGATGGACACTTAGGTTGCTTCCATTTCTTGGCTATTGTAAATAGTGCTGCGATAAACATAAGGGTGCATCTGTCTTTTTCAAACTGGAGTGCTGCATTCTTAGGGTAAATTCCTAGAAGTGGAATTCCTGGGTCAAATGGTATTTCTATTTTGAGCATTTTGAGGAACCTACATACTGCTTTCCACAATGGTTGAACTAATTTACATTCCCACCAGCAGTGTAGGAGGGTTCCCCTTTCTCCACAACCTCGCCAACATTTGCTGTTGTTTGTCTTTTGGATGGTAGCCATCCTTACTGGTGTGAGGTGATATCTCATTGTGGTTTTAATTGGCATTTCTCTGATGACAAGCGATGTGGAGCATCTTTTCATGTGTCTGTTGGCCATCTGAATTTCTTCTTTAGAGAACTGTCTTATTCAGCTCCTCTGCCCATTTTTTAGTTGGATTATTTGCTTTTTGTTTGTTGAGGTGCATGAGTTCTTTATATATTTTGGATGTCAAGCCTTTATCGGATCTGTCATTTATGAATATATTCTCCCATACTGTAAGATACCTTTTTGTTCTATTGATGGTGTCCTTTGCTGTACAGAAGCTTTTTCATTTGATATATTCCCACTTGTTCATTTTTGCTTTTGTTTCCCTTGCCCAGGGAGATATGTTCATGAAGAAGTCGCTAATGTTTATGTCCAAGAGATTTTTGCCTATGTTTTTTTCTAAGAGTTTTATGGTTTCATGACTTACGTTCAAGTCTTTGATCCATTTCAAATTTACTTTTGTGTATGGGGTTAGAGAGTGATCCAGTTTCATTCTCTTACATGTAGCTGTCCAGTTTTGCCAGCACCATCTGTTGAAGAGACTGTCATTTCCCCATTGTATGTCCATGGCTCCTTTATTGAATATTAATTGACCATATATGTTTGGGTTAATGTTTGGAGTCTCTATTCTGTTCCATTGGTCTGTGGCTCTGTTCTTGTGCCAGTACCAAACTGTCTTGATTAATGTGGCTTTGTAGTAGAGCTTGAAGTTGGGGAGTGAGATCCCCGCCACTGTATTCTTCCTTCTCAGGATTGCTTTAGCTATTCGTGGTCTTTGGTGTTTCCATATGAATTTTTGAACTATTTGTTCCCGTTCATTGAAGAATGCTGTTGGTAATTTAATAGGGATTGCATCAAATCTGTTTATTGCTTTGGGCAGGATGGCCATTTTGACAATATTCTTCCTAGCCAGGAGCATGGGATGAGTTTCCATTTGTTAGTGTCCTCTTTAATTTCTCTTAAGAGTGTCTTATAGTTTTCAGGGTATAGGTCTTTCACTTCCTTGGTTAGGTTTATTCCTAGGTATTTTATTCTTTTTGATGCTATTGTGAATGGAATTGTCTTCCTGATTTCTCTTTCTATTGGTTCATTGTTAGTGTATAGGAAAGCCACAGATTTCTGTGTGTTAATTTTGTATCCAGCAACTTTGCTGAATTCCAATATTAGTTCTAGTAGTTTTGGAGTGGAGTCTTCAGGGTTTTTTATGTACAATATCATGTCATCTGCAAGTAGTGACAGTTTAACTTCTTCTTTGCCAATCTGGATTCCTTGTATTTCTTTGTTTTTTTTTTATTCCCATGGCTAGGACCTCCAGTACTATGTTGAATAACAGTGGGGAGAGTGGGCATCCCTGTCTTGTTCCCGATCTCAGAGGAAAAGCTTTCAGCTTCTTGCTGTTCAGTATGATGTTGGCTGTCGGTTTATCATATATGGCCTTTATTATGTTGAGGTACTTGCCCTCTGTACCCATTTTGTTGAGAGTTTTTATCATGAATGGATATTGAATTTTGTCAAATGCTTTTTCATTATCTATGGAGATGATCATGTGGTTTTTGTGCTTCTTTTTGTTGATGTTGTGGATGATGTTGATGGATTTTCGAATGTTGTACCATCCTTGCATCCCTGGGATGAATCCCACTTGGTCATGGTGTATGGTCCTTTTGATGTATTTTTTAATTCGGTTTGCTAATATTTTGTTGAGTATTTTTGCATCTACGTTCATCAGGGATATTGGTCTGTAGTTTTCTTTTTTGGTGGGGTCTTTGCCTGGTTTTGGTATTAGGGTGATGTTGGCTTCATATAATGAGTTTGGGAGTATTCCCTCCTCTTCTATTTTTTTGGAAAACTTTAAGGAGAATGGGTATTATATCTTCTCTGTATGTCTGATAAAATTCCAAGGTAAATCCATCCAGCCTGGGGGTTTTGTTCTTAGGTAGTTTTTTGATTACAGCTTCAATTTCGTTGCTGGTAATTGGTCTGTTTAGATTTTCTGTTTCTTTCTGGGTCAGTCTTGGAGGGTTGTATTTTTCTAGGAAGTTGTCCATTTCTCCTAGGTTTTCCAGCTTGTTAGCATATAGGTTTTCATAGTATTCTCTAATAACTCTTTGTATTTCTGTGGGGTCTGTCATGATTTTTCCTTTCTCGTTTCTGATTCTGTTGATGTGTGTTGACTCTCTTTTTCTTTTAATAAGTCTGGCTAGAGGCTTATCTATTTTGTTTATTCTCTTGAAGAAACAGCTCTTGGTTTCATTGATTTTTTTCTATTGTTTTATTCTTCTCAATTTTATTTATTTCTTCTCTGATCTTATTATGTCCCTCCTTCTGCTCACCTTAGGCCTCATTTGTTTTTCTTTTTCCCAATTCAGTAATTGTGACATTAGACTATTCATTTGGGATTGTTCTTCCTTCTTTGAATATGCCTGGATTGCTATATACTTTCCTCTTAATACTGCTTTCACTGCATTCTACAGTAGTTGGGGCTTTGTGTTGTTGTTATTTGTTTCCATATATTGCTGGATTTCCATTTTAATTTGGTTGATGATCCATTGATTATTTAGGAGTATGTTGTTAAGCCTCCATGTGTTTGTGAGTCTTTTAGCTTTCTTTGTACAATTTATTTCTAGTTTTATACCTTTGTTTTCTGAAAAGTTGGTTGGTAGGATTTCAATCTTTTGGAATTTACTGAGGCTCTTTTTGTCACCTGGTATGTGGTCCATTCTGGAGAATGTTCCATGTGCACTTGAGAAGAATGTGTATGCTGTTGCTTTTGGATGTAGAGTTCTATAGATGTCTATTAGGCCCATCTGTTCTAGTGTGTTGTTCAGTGCCTCTGTGTCCCTACTTATTTTCTGTCTGGTGGATCTGTCCTTTGGAATGAGTGGTGTGTTGAAGTCTCCTAAAATGAATGCATTGCATTCTATTTCCTCTTTTATTTCTGTTAGTATTTGTTTCACATATGTTGGTGCTCCTGTATTGGGTGCATATATATTTATAATGGTTATATCCTCTTGTTGGACTGAGCCCTTTATCATTATGTAATGTCCTTCTTTATCTCTTGTTACTTTCTTTGTTTTGAAGTCTATTTTGTCTGATACTAGTATTGCAACACCTGCTTTTTTCTCACTGTTGTTTGCATGAAATATCTTTTTCCATCCCTTGACTTTTAATCTGTGCATGTCTTTGGGTTTGAGGTGAGTCTCTTGTAAGCAGCGTATAGATGGGTCTTGCTTTTTTATCCTCTGTGTCTTTCGATTGGTGCATTCAGTCCATTTACATTTAGGGTGATTATTGAAAGATATGTACTTATTGCCATTGCAGGCTTTAAGTTTGTGATTACCAAAGGTTCAAGGTTAGCTTCTTTACTATCTTACTGTCTAACTTAACTCACTTATTGAGTTAACACTGTCTAATGATTCTTTATTTCTTTCCCTTCTTATTCCTCCTCCTCTGTTCTTCATATGTTGGGTGTTTTGTTCTGTGCTCTTTTTAGGAGTGCTCCCATCTAGAGCAGTCCAAGACACCCTGTAGAGGTGGTTTGTGAGAGGCAAATTCCCTCAACTTTTGCTTGTCTGGGAATTGTTTAATCCCTCCTTCATATTTAAATGATAATCGTGCTGGATACAGTATCCTTGGTTCAAGGCCCTTCTGTTTCATTGCATTAAATATATCATGCCATTCTCTTCTGGCCTGTAAGGTTTCTGTTGAGAAGTCTGATGATAGCCTGATGGGTTCTCCTTTGTAGGTGACCTTTTTTCTCTCTCTGGCTGCCTTTAATACTCTGTCCTTGTCTTTGATCTTTGCCATTTTAATTATTATGTGTCTTGGTGTTGCCCTCCTTGGGTCCGTTGTCATGGGAGTTCTGTGTGCTTCTGTAGTCTGAGAGGCCGTTTCCTCCCCCAGTTTGGTGAAGTTTTCAGCAATTATTTCTTCAAAGACACTTTCTATCCCCGTTTCTCTCTCTTCTTCTTCTGCTACTCCTATAATGCGAATATTGTTCCATTTCAATTGGTCACACAGTTCTCTTAATATTCTTTCATTCCTGGAGATCCTTTTATCTCTCTCTGTGTCAGCTTCTCTGCATTCCTGTTCTCTGATTTCTAGTCCATTAATGATCTCTTGCATCTCGTCCATTCTGCTTTGAAATCCTTCCAGAGATTGTTTTATTTCTGTATTCTCCCTCTTTAGATCTTGCATATTTTCCTGCAAGTCCATCAGCATGGTTATGACTTTTGCTTTGAATTATTTTTCAGAAAGATTGGTTAAATCTGTCTCCTCAGATTCCTTCTCAGGGGAGGATGTAGAAGATGTCTGGGTTAGTCTGGTCTGGATCAAATTTTTCTGCCTTTTCATGTTGATAGATGCAGTGGTATGCTGTTGACTCATCTGTCAACTGGGAGAACCAAGACCCTTTCCACTTGCTCCTGGTCTTTCTTTACTGGGACAACGGCGACCCCTATGGCTTGTGTTGGGCAATTACGTGTCGACTGGGTCTGTTTCTTGCCCAGCCGCTATAGAGGAAGCTCCTTTGCTGTGGGCGTGGCCAGCCTCAGGCTGCTGCTCTGCTATGGGGGGGCCACGCTGGAGGGGGAACTGGCCAGGGGCTGTTAATCTCGCAGTGAGGGATCTCAGAGCTGCTGCCCGGGGGGTTAGGGTGCCCGGAGTTCTCCGGGATTCCCAGCTTCTGGGATAAGTGTCCCGGGACACTTCCGTCCATCTGTGCTTTCAAAAAGCACTTGCTTTTCTTTGTCCCAGGGGCACCGGCTGCAGGGACCCACTCACAGGTTTTACTCTCCCGTTTCGCTAGTTTCCCGCACTCCCCGCACTGTGTGTCTGCACTCCCAGTGCGGGTGGCTGGGGCTGGGTGTTCAGCAGTCCTGGGCTCCCTCTCCCTCCCACTCCGACTCCTCTCCTCCCGCTGGGAGCTGGGGTGAGGAGCCTCGGGTTCTGCCGGGCCAGGGCTTGTATCTTACCCCCTTTGTGAGGTGCTGGGTTCCAGCCGGAATGGATGTAGTCTGGCTGTTGTCTTGTATCTTCTGGTCTCTCTTTTAGGAATAGTTGTATTTGTTGTATTTTCAAAAAATATGTTTTTTAGAGGAGATTCCCACTGTCCTACTCATGCCGCCATCTTGGCTCCGCCTCCAATACTGCCTTTTTTTTAAACAATGCAGGCCAGGGTTTTTTTTAGAATGACCTGCCATCTAGATTGCCTGGTTGTTCCCTTATGATTAGATTCAGACTAAGTTTTTTTTTTAATTCTCACCCCCTCTAGTGTAGTTACTATCTGTCAATACAGAAAGATGTTACAAAATCTTTGACTATATTCTCCATGCTGTACTACTGTCCATGACCAACTTGTATTATGATTGAGAATTTTTGTGCCCCTTAATCCCCCTTGCCCTCCACACCCACCCTCCCAACCCCTCCCCCATGGTAACCACAGTCACTTCTCAGTATCTGTAAGTCTACTATTTTGTTTATTCTGTTTTACTTTGTTTTTATATTCCACAAGTAAGTGAAATCATATGGTATTTGTCTTTCTCTACCTGGCGTATTTCACTAAACATAATACCCTCTATCTACATTCATCCTTGTTGTTGCAAATGGCAGGATTTCTTTTATTTCTACAGCTGAATAATATTCCATTGTGTATATGTACGTCTTTATACATTCATCTACTGATGGACACTTAGATTGCTTCCATATCTTGGCTATTATAAATAATGCAGTGATAAACTTAGAGGTGCATATATCTTTTTGAATCAGGGATTGTTTTCTTTGGGGAAATTCCCAGAATAAAATTACTGAGTCACATGGTATTTCTATTTTTAGTTTTTTGAGGAACCTCCATACTGCTTTCCACAGCAGTTGTACCAATTTATATTCCCACCAACAGTGTAGGAGGGTTCCCATTTCTCCACATCCTCTCCATTATTTATCTCGTCTTTTGGATAGTGGCCATTCTAACTGGTGTGAGGTGATACCTCATTGTGGTTTTTATTTGCATTTCTTTGATGATTAGCAATGTGGAGAATCTTTTCATGTGCCTGTTGGCCATCTGGATTTCTTCATTGGAGAAATGTCTATTCAGATCCTCCACCCATTTTTTAATTGGGTTATTTGTTTTTTAGCTGTTGAAGCATTTGAGTTCTTTATATATTTTTGATATTAATCCCTTATCATATAAATCATTTATGAATATATTCTCCCATATTGTAGGTTGCCTTTTCATCTGCTGATGGTGTCCTTTGCTGTACAGAAGCTTTTAGTTTGATAAAGTCCCACTTGTTCTTTTTTATTTTTTTTCCCTTACCCAAGGAGATGTGTCCAGGAAAAAATTGCTCATAATTATGTTCAAGATATTTTTGCCTGTGTTTTTCTAAGAGTCTTTTGGTTTCATGATTTACATTCAGGTCTTTGATATATTTTGAGTTTACTTTTGTGTTTAGAGTCAGGCAGTAATCCAGTTTCATTCTCTTGCCCTGTAGCTGTCCAGTTTTCCCAACACAGGTTATTGAAGAGGCTGTCTTTTCCCCATTTTATATTTATGGCTCCTTTATTGTATATTAATTGACCACATATGTGTGGGTTTATAGCTGATCTCTCTATTCCGTTCCATTGATCCATGGGTCTGTTGTTGTGCCAGTACCATACTGTTCTGATTACTGCAGCTTTGTAGTATAGCTTGAAATTGGGGCACTAATCCCCACCTTTGTTCTTCTCAGAATTGCTTTTACTGTTCAGGGTTCTTTGTGGTCCCATATTAATTTTAGAACTGTTTGTTCTAGTTCATTGAAAAACGCTATTGGTATTTTTATAGGAATTGCATTGAGTAAATTGCTTTGGGCAGTATGGACATCTTGACAATATTAATTCTTCCTATCCATGAGCACAGGATAGATTTCCATTTATTTGTGTCTTTAATTTCTCTTATAAGTGTGTCATACAGTTTTCAGAGTACAGTCTTTCCCCTCCTTGGTTAAGTTTATTCCTAAGTATTTTATTCTTTTTGATACAATTGTAAATGGAATTGTTTTCCTGATTTCTCTTTCTGCTAGTTCACTGTTAGTATATAGGAACGTTAACAGATTTTTGTGTATTACTTTTGTATCCTGCAACTTTGCTGAATCCAGTTATTAGTCTTTTGGTGGAGTCTTTAGGGTTTTCCATATATAATATATCATCTACAAATAGTGACAGTTTAATTTCTTTCTTACCAATTTGGATGCCTTTTATCTCTTTGTCTTGTCTGACTGCCATGACTAGGACCTCTAGTACTATGTTGAATAAAAGTGGTGAGAGTGGACATCCTTGTTCCTGATCTTAGAGGAAAAGTTTTCAGTTTTTTGCTTTTAAGTATGATGTTAGCTTTGGGTTTGTAGATATGGCCTTTATTATGTTGAGGTACATACTCTCTATACCTATTTTGTGTCAAGTTTTTATCATGAATGGATGTTGAATTTTATCAAATGCATTTTCAGCATTTGTTGAGATGATAATGTGGTTTTTATCCTTTTTGTTAATGTGGTGTATGATACTGATTGACTTACAATTATTATAACATCCTTGCATCCCTGAAACGAATCCCATTTGATCATGATGGATGACCCTTTTGATGTATTTTGGATTTGGTTTGCTAATATTTTGTTGAGGATGTTTGCATCTATGTTCATCAAGGATATTGGTATATAATCTTTTTTTTTTTAGTGTCTTTGCTTGGTTTTGGTATTAGAGTGATTTTAGCGTCATATAATGAGTTTGAAAGTATTCCCTCCTCTTCTACTTCTTGGAATACTTTAAAAAGGATGGGCATCAGCTCTACTTTAAATGTTTGTAGAACTCATCTGTGAAGCCATCTGGGCCTGGACTTGTTTTTGGGAAGTTTTTAAATTACCGATTCAATTTCCTTGCTGGTAATTGGTCTGTTCACATTTTCTGTTTCTTCCTGGGTCAGTCTTGGGAGGTTGTATTTTTCCAGGAATTTATGTGTTTCTTCTATGTTGTCCAATTTATTGGCATATAATTTTTCACAGTATTCTCTAATAATTCTATTTCTGTGTTATCTGTCATGACTATTCCTTCTTCGTTTCTGATTTTATTTGTGTACTCTTTTTTTCTTGATAAATCCTGCTAGGGATTTATCTCTTTTGTTTATTTTCTCAAAGAATCAGCCCTTGGGTTCACTGATTTTTCTTTCTGTTGTTTATTCTTCTCTTTTATTTGTTTCTGCTCTGATCTAACTTTGGGTTTCATTTGTTTTTCTTTTTCTAGTTTCTTTGTGATTTTAGACTGTTCATTTGGGGTTGTTCTTGTTTCTTGTGGTAAGCCTGTTATTGCTATGTACTTTTTTCCTTTTAGTACTACTTTTGCAGCATCCCCCAAATTTTGGACTGTTGATTTTTTTTTCATTTGTCTCCATGCATTGCTTGATGTTTTAATTTGTTCATTGATCCATTGGTTATTTCGAAGCATGTTGTTTAGCCCATGTGTTTGTAGGATTTTTTGTTTTCCTTGTGTATTTTATTTCTAGTTTCATACTATTGCGGTCTGAGAAGCTGCTTGATACAAATTCAATCTTTTTTAATTTATTGAGGCTCTTTTTGTGGCCTAGTGCGTGATTTATTCTGGAGAATGTTCCATGTACACTTGAGAAGAATGTGTATCCTGTTGTTCTGGGTGGAATGTTCTGTAGATATCTGTTAAGTTCATCTGAAACAATATGTTGTTCCATGCCTGTTTTCTTATTTATTTTCTGTCTGGTTGATGTATATTGGTGTGAGTTGTGTGTTAAAGTCTCCTAAAATGAAGGTGTTGCATTCTATCCCCCTCTTTAATTCTGTTAGTATTTTTTACATACTTAGGTGCACCTATGTTGGGTGCATAGATATTTATAATGGTTATATCTTCTTGTTGGACTGATCCCA
This sequence comes from Manis javanica, assembly GCF_040802235.1. NCBI lineage: Eukaryota > Metazoa > Chordata > Mammalia > Pholidota > Manidae > Manis > Manis javanica. Next base: position 117,842,731 of record NC_133159.1, on the reverse strand, counting down.
TTATCATTAAGTAATGTCCTTGTCTCTTAATACTTTGTTTTGAAATCTAATTTGTGTAATAAAAGTACTGCTACTCATGCTTTTTTCTCCCTATTATTTTCATGGAATACTTTCTCCATCCCTTCACTTTTAGTGTGTGTATATCTTTGGGTATGAAATAACATCTTTTGTAGGGAGCATATAGATGGGTCTTGTTTCTTTATCTGCTCTACCACTCTGTGTCTTTTGATTGGTGCATTCAGTCCACTTACATTTAAGGTAATTCTTGATAGGTATGTACTTACTGCCATTTTATTGTTTTCTGTTGTTTTTATAGTTCCTCTCTGCTGCTTTCTTCCTCTCATACTCTTCTCGTTGTTTGCTGGTTTTCTTTAGTGTTGTGATTAGATCCCTCTTTTTTGTGTGTATCTATTATAGGCTTTAGATTTGTGGTTACCATAAGGTTCAAGGGTAGCTTCTTGTTTGACAGTCTTAATTAAGTTGATGACTGCTCTGTTTCAAACAAAATCTAAAACAACTACTTTTTTCTTCTTCCTCCTCCTCCTCCACACTTTATGTATTAGGTGTTAAAATCTGCACTTTTTGTGTATCCCTTGACTGCTTCTGTGTATAATTGGTCTTACTACTGTTTTTTTTTTATCTCATACTTGCTTGCCAAGTAATTGGTCTACTACCTTTACTGTGGGTTTACTTTCACTAGTGAAAACTATTTAGCCTTTAGGAACATTTCTTTCTACAGCAGTCTCTTTAACATGTCCTGTAGTGCTTGTTTAGTGGTTGTAAATTGCTTGAGCATTTGTTTATCTGGAAATTGTTTAATCCCTCCCTCAAATCTGAATGACAATCTCACTGGGTAGAGAATTCTTGATGGAAGGTCTTTGTGTTTCTGTTAAGTATTTCATGCCACTCCCTTCTGGCCTGTAAAATTTCTGCTGAGAAGTCTGATTGGTAGCATGATGGAGTTTCCCTTATAAGTAATCTTTTTTCTCTCTCTGGCTGTTTTCAATAGTCTCCTTATCCTTAATCTTTGTCATTTTAATTATTATATGTCTTGGTTTTGTCTTTCCTAGAGTTTCTTTTGTTAGGCGCTCTATGCACTTCTATGACCTGAGTGTCTTACTTCCTTCCCCACACTAGGGAAGTTTTCAACAAATTATTTCAACTTTCTATCCCTTTGTCTCTCTCTTCTACTTCTGGTACTCCATATTATGCAAATCACAACTCCTGAAAGTGCCTAATTTGTTGGGCCAAGGGAGGCCTGTAGAGGTATCATCTATACCTGCTCTTTCTCCTGTGGAGAAGCTCCTTTCAACCTTCACCCCTGATACCCCTCCCACTGCTGACAAGTCTTTCAAACTGCTACCTCTGCTTTGTGTCTCACAGGACTGGTGGAGTATGCTTGTCCTCCATAAGCAGCTGGAGTCTCAGCCTCCCAGTGTTCCAACCGTCCCTGGTGTCCAGTCCCACTAATCAGAACCCAATGCAATATGGATTTATGCTCCCAGAGCACGTCTCTGGAGCCAGGTGCAGATTTCATGTGTGCCTGTCCCCTTCCTTGTCCATTCCTCTCCCACCTGTGGGCTGGGATGGGGGAACAGCATGGGTCCTGCTCAATCGCAGCTCTGCCACCCTACCCTTTTCTGTGTGGTCTTCTCTTCCCCAGGTGTAGGTGGTCTGTCCTGCAGTCTTCAGGTCATTTTCAGGTTTAGTCGTATTTGCTGTAGTTGCTTTCTTGGTGTGTTTGTGGGAGGTTTCAGCCTTGCCTTCCTACTCTGCCATCTCTTTTCCCCAGATTAAATACTTCTGTGAATAAACCTCATAGATGTATGATTTCCTCTACAGATAATCTCAGGACTGGTGATGCTCATTTAAGTGCAAGTGTTGTCTACCAGGCTCTCCTTTTTAAATGTGAATTTTTTTTAAATTAGTAGGTGATCTGTGGAATGATACTTAAAGGCCACATGCCTACTCTATTCCCTGATAACCTTTATTATGTTGCTGGTTGCAAAATGTTGATTGTCTAATTCAGTCATCTCTTCTAAAGGATCCATAGCTTTCTCCTGTAAAGAAGAGCTCTTCCTCCTCCCACCCCCATTTTTATGTGTACATGTCACTGGACTAATGGGATTTTTTTAATTCAATGTTATTAGTCCATTAATCCCAACTTTTTGTTTTTAATGCTCAATTGTCTCAAATTTGGACAATAGGAGCCCTTCAGACCAAGTCTAGCATCCTTCAGACATATCCCCAGTAGTCTCTGAGCATTTCCTGTCTTTCTGGCATAAGATGTTCTTTAGGCTCACCTTTGTGCCTCCTTTAGACCTGGAATTTTTCCTAGAAACCCTGGCTCATTTTAATAGGAAATCTAATAGAACAGTAAGTGTGCTCATTATGGTAGGTACCATTGCTTCTAATGTGTTCAATGGACAGAGCTGGAAAGTATGTATGTATGTATGTATGAAGTTTATTAATCATAAGTTCACAATGGTAACTCTAATTCAAATCCCAACACCACAAGGGCATCATCCCATTTATAGTTCCTTTCCCTTATAATGAGTGACCTGGTTCCCAAGAACATCAGTATATTTACTCATTTGTTCTGTCATGTAATACAGAAAAAAATTATTTCAGTATTATATCAGTATCATGACCCATAACAAACTGTCTAGGTAAAATTCAAATTTTCTTTAAGTCCTTGGCTAAGAATATATCCCTAAGGGTATACAGAGTTCTAGGTTAAAAGTTCTTTCCTTCTGGTTATCCTGTTTGATACAGTTAAGTTTGATTCTGTTTGTATTCAATTTTATTGTTTTGGTTTTTTCTCTTGAACTTAATTTTACATTTTTTAGTATGCAAAAACACTGACATGGTTCAGAAGTCAAAGCTATGAGAAAGGTATATATTCCCAACCCTTCTGCCCTGTTCCCATCCATTCCCTATAGGTAATCATATTCATTCATTTCTGGTTATCCTTCTTATATTTCTCGTTGCAAAAATAGATCATAAATATATTCCTCTATCTCCTTTCATATACAAAAGCAGCACACTGCTCTTTGGCATCTTGCTTTCCTGTTGCCTTTTCAAGGCACTGACTTCTTATATATCTACCAAAATTGATGCTGAAATACAGCACTAACCATGTAAAGAGTAATGACAATATAGTATGCCACTTTAGAGTGACTTGCTTCACTTTATTTGAAAAGTTTTTATCTGGTCATTAGGTATTGTAATAATTGTATTACTTAAAAAGCTAATTATTCTCATAATTCCTGAGGGCTCCAGGTTTTGTCTTCTGGCCCCCGGACCCCATGTCCCCTCAAAGTGGAAGCATAAGGTCACCAACCAGATCTAGGAGCTATCCAAGTTCACTCTTGCTGACTTCCTGTCTTCCTGCTTTTACTTGATTTTTAGACTCCTGAGGATTTCTTTCTTAGCAGCTCAGAGATATATATATAAGTTGAACCTTTGGTAATAATAACTTCAGGAAATGGAAACTCTGATAACTCATAGTAGTAGTATGGTCTTTGGTGACCATTCGTGTCCCAGAACTTTGATGTCTTATATTTTATACAGGACCTACTGTTCTTTGACGTTCAACTCACATCACACCTCCTCCTGAAGCTTTTTTTGATTACCTGAGTCAACACTGATCTCATCGATTAGAAATATTATACGACTTTTTAGTCCTTCTGACTAACACACTCAAACTACTTCTCACCAATCCTTTCTGGTTAGTTATATACACATATTTATGCCCTGCTTAATGATCTCAGTTTCTGAATCCCAATAAACCAACTGGTTTAAAAATGTGTTTATTGTACCTCATGGTCATCATTCAGTCTTGTTACTTTAGGCTTGTTAAATGCAACTTTACTATTTCCTTTTCAGGTATATGTCTGCCACAGACTGACTCTATACATAGAATCAGAATTAAACTCAGCTTTTACCACTATCTCATCTTTTTGTGTATCTATACACTTACCTATATAATCTATTAATCTAATTATTTTGGAGGGGAGAATAACAAACCCTGGTTTGAGAAAGTTGATTTAAAATATTTCTTTTATAAAAGTTAATGTAACTACATTTCTAGTACTAAATCACAAAAAATTATAGCAAATTTACTGAAAATTAGAAATTTTTTAAAAGCCTAAAATCTCATGTTTTCATAATATTTGTCATTCTAATGAGTTTTCATGCTAGTTGTACAGCTTTTTTTATCTAACATTACTCCTAAGCATTAACTAACATCAACTTTTTTTTTCAATCAAAGTAATAAAAGTAGTTTGTAAATTCAGGCAGTACAGGGAAGCAAAATGAAATGTGTGTCTCCCTCCTCTCACCCATTATCAGGATCTTATCCCCTTAGATTATGATGTATTTGTGTGTCTGTCTGTCTCCAATACATACAGCATATCCTTACATAGATAGGATCTTCCTTTACAAGTATCTTTTTCCACTTAATGTGTCCTGCACACCTTTTCATATCAATGTACATAGACCTACCTTTTCTTATTAGGTATTAATATTCCATTAACCTCTGATGTTGACTCCTTTATTGATGGATAGAGCTGTCATTTTTAATGACTACATGATTCTACTGAACGGATATATTTATAAAGTTATAACCACTTTGATTTGCATCTTAAAAAATTTATGAACTATCCAATATAATTTTTGATATATTATCAAATATGATAAGCTGATATTTGATTAATTTCATTATATAATTTTTAATACTTGCAGGTTATATTTTTACCACCTGATTTCAGAGAAAGATATGTAGCTTAAGTTTGTTTTAAACCATCATGCTGGAAACATACATAATAGGCATCAAAAAATACGTATTTCCTTTGCAGCCTGTTTTGAGGTCAGAACTTTTTTTGTTATGCTTGTTTTGTTTTTGTGTGTATATGTATGCTTTCATTTAGGTTCACCTTTTAAAAACAAGTTATTTCCATTTATTTTACTAATTCATTTGAGCAGCCACTGCATCCAGTCTTAAGCCATTTTCCGAAGGAAATGTAAAAGAAGTGTAAGCTGTTTTCTGGGGTTTGATCTAAGTTGGAAATATGATAAATGCACAAAAACGTGAAACAATATAAGGCCAAGTTTTGTCATGGCCTCAACATTATACTAGGTTGAACCATATGAAACTGATATTCAGCCATGCTGACCTACATAAAAGGCAATTTCATATGATTCAACCTATTCTGACTTTAGAACTCTAAGGAGAAAGAAATGTGAGCTGGACCACAGACAACTCTTTTTAGTAAGTGCAGAAGTTATCTTAAAAGAATGCCTAGAATCCAAAATCAGCATGGTACCCATAGAAGATTGAAGAAGTAGTTTTGTTATGTGAATAACAAACTTTAAACTTTAGCCTGAATGTGAAGTTTGATAAAATATATAGAATAGGAAAAGCTACATTATTCTGGGACTGAATGCCAGAGTTATTTTGAACTTTTATTTCTTTAATTTTTCTCCTTTAAGCCACTGATGGTCAAACTTTAGTGTGCATCAGAACCACCTGTGGGGGCTGAAAGATTGCTCGACCCCACCCCTAAGTTCCTGATTCAGCACATCTAGGTGGATCCTAATAATTTAACACATTCTTAGGTGACAGTCCTGCCTATGCCACTAGTTTGGGGACTTGTACTTTGAGAACTATTGCTTTGGGTTATGTGAGATTTACTAGAGATATTTAAGCATGGAGAGCATTTAATGAAATGTTTTCATAATATTTAGGGTTATGCAGAGTATACTGGAAAAAGGAGTCATGGGAGTTAGCATGCATACTTTATGAGCCACTATCTAACGCCATGAAGCCATCCCAGGTTAACCCACATTGTCTTCCAGTATTTTCAGCTCACTTAGCTCTGTCACCTGACCTAACCAATTTTATTTTCTGTGCCTATGATGAAGAGTGAGGGGCCTCTCCTTTTTCAACAGTTCAGTGTATTTTTATGCCATTTCATTCTTTTCCAAAGCTATAAGGGTCATGTTAGGAAGACACCAGAAACATGGGTTAAGCATTTATTCATGTTTGCTATTTTGTTTCTGTTTGGGCAGTTTTCTTTCTCCAAATGGAGGAAAACTTTATATATTCTTTCATTTCAGAACGGGAAACAGAAGCCCAAGAGTGTACTCCAGTTAGGCATATTTCTAAACCCACAAAGGATGGAACTGAGACCATCAAATTGGAAGAACCATATGACTATGATGACAGATTAGAGAAGCAAGCTACAGCTACCTTTTGGAAGATTCCCCATAATGAAAGAAATTTCAGGCTGAAGTCAGTCCTTTCACAGGAAGATGATCCTACAGAAGTGTGTCATAGTGAATATAATATATACAGAAATGATTTCAAAAAGCATTCAAATCTAATTATACAGTTTGGTGCCCAATCAGATAATAAAAATACTTATAACGAAGGCAGAGCAACCTTCAGCCATGTTTCATATGGTATTGTACATAGAAAAATACTTCCTGGAGAGAAGCCTTACAAATGTAATGTGTGTGAGAAAAAGTTTAGGAAATACCCATCCCTCTTGAAACACCAAAGTAGCCATGCCAAAGAGAAATTATATGAATGTGAAGAGTGTGGAAAAGAATTTAGGCATATCTCATCCCTTATTGCACATCAGAGAATGCATACAGGAGAAAAACCATATGAATGCCACCAGTGTGGTAAAGCCTTCAGCCAGCGTGCACACCTTACTATACATCAGAGAATTCATACCGGAGAGAAGCCCTATAAATGTGATGACTGTGGAAAAGACTTCAGTCAGCGTGCACACCTTACTATACATCAAAGGACTCATACTGGGGAGAAACCCTATAAGTGCTTGGAATGCGGGAAAACCTTCAGCCACAGTTCCTCACTGATTAATCATCAGAGAGTTCATACTGGAGAAAAACCTTACATATGCAATGAATGTGGGAAAACTTTCAGTCAGAGTACACACCTTCTTCAACATCAAAAAATACATACCGGAAAGAAACCATATAAATGCAACGAGTGTTGGAAAGTTTTTAGTCAGAGTACTTACCTTATTCGACATCAGAGAATTCATTCTGGAGAGAAGTGTTATAAATGTAATGAATGTGGAAAAGCCTTTGCTCATTCCTCAACTCTTATTCAACATCAGACTACTCACACTGGAGAGAAATCCTATATATGTAACATATGTGGGAAAGCCTTCAGCCAGAGTGCAAACCTTACGCAACATCATAGAACACATACTGGCGAGAAACCATATAAATGCAGTGTGTGTGGAAAAGCATTCAGCCAGAGTGTACACCTTACTCAACATCAAAGGATTCATAATGGAGAAAAACCTTTTAAATGCAATATATGTGGGAAAGCATATAGACAGGGTGCAAATCTTACTCAGCATCAAAGGATTCATACTGGAGAGAAACCCTATAAATGTAATGAATGTGGGAAAGCTTTTATTTATTCCTCATCACTTAATCAACATCAGAGAACTCATACTGGAGAGAGACCATATAAATGTAATGAATGTGATAAAGATTTTAGCCAGAGAACATGCCTTATTCAACACCAGAGGATTCACACAGGAGAGAAGCCCTATGCATGTCATATATGTGGTAAAAGCTTCACCCAGAGTACAAACCTTATTCAACATCAGCGTGTTCATACAGGGGCCAAGCATCATAAATGATGGATATGGGAGACTTCATTTAGGTTTTACAACTTACTCATTTAACTTTATTTTGTACTCCCTGCGTTAAAACATCATTCAAAAGAAGTGCAATGTACTTTAGACACTGCTCAGCACAAGTATTGCAATTAGTAATGTGGATATTACCTATTTAAATTTAATGTGAAATTTAAGAAAACTTCATTTCTTAACCCTTATTTGATACCAGTTTAGTTCATTCCAGAAGAAACCCTATAAAGGAGCACTCAAAAACCTGTAACTCATCAACTTCTTTTGTATTTCAAGCAGTTCTTAATGAGGCCTTATGAATGTAAACTTGGTAAAGTTTCCATCAAGTAGAGATTTCACATTAGAGAGAATCCTGGGATAATTGAAAAGAAAAAGCTGCTTTCAGGTCTTTATTTCTTCCCAGCATTGAAGCCTTAAATACATAAAGGATGCCCTTCCCTTTTCCTAATATGCCGAAACAGTCACATGGAGCCAGTAGGTTTGCAAAAAAAAAAAGTTGGAAGTAGTGGTTGAAGGATTTCTATGTGACCACTGTTTACACTTTCTTTAAATACTGAAATACTATTAAAGGAAGAGGTTAGTGAAAGATTGTTCCAATAAATTAATGTATATATAATCCTTAGACATGAACAAATTTAAACAGGTTAAAAATTAAACACCCAACCTTAATCTTTAAAATAGCCTTAGTTTCAGTTTTGACACCTGTCATCCTGAAAGAAAATACAAAATTCCATTTTTTTCCTGACTCCTAAATTCATAACTTAAGCTTCCCCTGTGACTGTTTTACTGTAGAAAGTCCACCTCTTCCACTGAAACATGTTTCTTGAGTGCCTACTGTGCTCAGTGTCTGACATTCCTAATTGGATTCTTTCAGAGCTTCTTAGTGCTGGAAATCACAGCTGATTTAAGCAACAAAGCTCTCTGTAGTGAACCATAACAAAGGACATGAAATCTTAACTACTGTGTCATGAAATGAGCATAAGAAACTCACTAAAATGGTTGCCAAATGGTACCCCATATCCCATGACAGGGAAGTACTGAAAGCAGCTTTTTAAATAGTGTAAAAGGTAGATTTGAGTTCACTGCAGAAATTAGGTTGGAAAAAAGTCAAGGTGAGGACTTAACAGTGAGGATAGAGAAAACAGATAACTTATAACATGAAATGTTACTGGACTTGTTTACCTAAGAAAATAAGAGTAACTAACTGAATAAAACAAAATTCTGCCTGTTCATAAGAAACTCAAAGTGACTGATTTTAAAGGAATAATTGGAGTTGGTACTCCTTTATACATATAAGTAAAATAGGGATTATTCTTACAGTATCAGGAAAAAAATTCATTGGAAAAAAATCAGATGCAAAAACTGTCATTGATACAATAATCATTAAAAAATAACTGAGCTTGTGATGTTAAACATAAAAGGTAAATGGCAGAAATACAAACAGAAATAGGTAGAAACGCTATTGTAACGTGTGTAGCATTCCACTATCAGAATATAAGACCATATTCTGAGAGCTGAGATTCTGTCTTGCTTTTGTTTCTTCAGTATATGTTGGTTGAATTAATGAGTAAATAAGTAAAAATTCAGAGTTGGGTAATAAGGTAGAATTAACTGATATGGAGTGAAATTGATAGAATTTAAAATATTTTTTGTGCATCCATGCAAAGAAATATTTATCAAATTTTGGTCATCTACTGGATGATAGGAACCACCTAAATATGAAGATTTAGAATCCCCAAATATTAACAATGGGGATAGTCCTAAGGATATCAGAGGATAACTTTGTATAGGAAGTTTTCCTGAGCTGAGGAAAAATTGATATAAATTCTGGATCCATAAATACTAGTTTAAGCATGTTTTGACCACACAGCTTCATTTGGACATTACTGTTTATATAAACATCCTATAAACAGGTGCCAAAGGAAAGACCTAGGGTGCTAGCATCTTCAAGGCTTTCCTGTTGAGTGTTTTTAAGAAGTTACTGCTTCCCCTTGTCTTCACATTGGTTAATCTTGCTGTCATGGAATTATCCTTCACAAAGTGCAGACTGTCTCCAGGTTGCAGTAATACTCAAATTATGTTTATGCCGTAGTTGTCATGTTAGAAAATAACCAAGATGCAATTTTTATAATGCCACTTCAAACTTTACACTTTTTTCTCCTGGAATGAATGTGTGGAGTATTGCAGTCCATTCCATAGCACCTTTCTTTGCATTAATTTGTATTTCCTGCCTTTATGTGTTTTCTGTAAATAATGCATTTGTAAAGACTTCGCTGATAGACTGAAGCAATTAATGCCCTTATAATAATCATGGAGAATCCTAGATTTTTGTGTATTTTTCCCTTTACAGTTGTTTGACCCACGTGTCATTCAAGATTTTTAGCAGATAGTCCTATTTCCACAACTTTTTATTACAAAACTGTTAAATATACAGAAAGGTTAAAAATAATAAAATGAACTGTATATCCACCACTTCGCTTTAAAAGTTAACATTCTGCCATATATTTTACTGAACACTTGGAAAGTAATTTACAGATATAACACCTCACCCTTAAATACTAAGCATGCATCTCATAAAATGAGTCTTTTATACCACAGTACCACTACATACCTCAAAAAATGAACAGGAAATCTCTTATACCTAATGCTTAGCCCATGTTTAAATTTTCTCTGTTGATCCAGTCAAGTTGCACCATTACTATGTTATTGTTATACTATTTAATCTATCTAGAGCAGTATCCCACCTTTGATTTTTTCCATGATTTTTAAAATACATCAGATCAGTTGTAGAATGTCTCACATTCTGATTAACATTGTTTACATGTGGTTTATCTCACTCCTGTATCCCCTGTAGTTTTTGTAAATTAGCATTTAGGATCAAAGACTTGATTAGATTCAGGTTAAACACTTTTAAATTATTTCATGGTGCATCACATCGAAAGACTGATTAATATCTGGTTGACTTTCAGTGATGCCAAATTTGATTGCTTGAGTGAGGTGGTAACCACTGTGTCTTCCCAATGTGAAGATACATCTTTCCTGTTGCAGTCAACAAATCTGTGAACTGACACTGGCTGCATTGGGACAGCCTGTTTACCAACAACCTTTCACCTGGTGGTTTTAGTACCCAAAGACGATCTTTGCCTGAATCAATTATTTCATCAAGGTTTGCAAAATGGCAATTCTCTAATTCTGTCATTTATTGACTCGCCTTCTTCTGTAAGGAGAGCTTTCCTGCATTAACTGGGAATGCAACAGAGGCAGGGTGTGCTTAAATTCTTTTCCTTTGTTCAGAGTAAGGAGTTGGCAATGATGACAAATAATTCAATTTTTAATTGGCCATTACAGTCAATTATGACCACTGTTTCTAATGCTCAGATTGTCCCCAATTTGGCCAGCTGGAGCCCTTCAAGTAGCTCTTGTGTCCTTTGACATCCTTTCTCTAGTCTTTAGGCACCTAATTGCCTTCTGACACAAGATATCTCAGGTTCACCATGTACCTTCCATGCCCCAGATTTGGAATGAGCCATCCCTCATCTGTATCTTCTGGTATCAATTCATTTGCATGTGCCTGTAAACGTACTTAGTCCTCTATTTCTGTTACTCTCCTCATGGATCTCTATTTCACTACAGTCATTAATCTCCTTAGGACAGTATAGCCATTTGCATGTGTACCATACTTATGTGTATAAATGTGTAAGTTCACAAGCAATACAGTCATCTGTATAGATGGCTGAAGTGATGGCCATGGTGCTGTACTGTTTTGCCTGAGGTCACACAGTCACACTGATAGAATAAGGATGGGAACCCATGACTTCAGCACTGAGTTCTTCCTATAAAATGTTAATGAAAGTTCAGAGCACAAACAGTATGTACCTACAATTTTATAAAATGATATATTTTGATGAGACTAGAGCATTGAAAGTTTGTTTTTGATTCCCCTCCTATATAGTTTAAGTCCAAATCTTTAAACTTGAATAGCCCAACAGAGAATGCACTCCCCCCTTCAACTCTTGTGTACCCCTATATCTTTCCCAACTTTCAGAATCACACAGTCAATGATCACCTGGAACTATTCACAAATACCATAAGTGGCTTCATCTAAAATGGAATTTTTACCCCCAAACCTCCTCTTTAATTCACCATAACTTAGGGAGGCCAGAAGCCACTCTCTTCTTCGTCAGCAGTTTAGTCCTATCGGTTTTTTACCTCCCCTGTGTTACAGTTGATTCTCTCTTCTCTGCCACTGCCCACTGCCACTACATCATATCAGGCTGTCAGCTCGTTTATATTATTTCATAGCCCAATAAGTGTTCACCCTGACCCTAATCTCACCACTTTCTATATATCTCCCACCCTTTTGCCTAAGTCACCTGAAAACATCTAACTGGTTCCAGCACCTGCAGCTGTGCAGGTTGAGTGGTGCATGTGGCCCTGTCACCGTTGGCTTAAAATCCTTCAGTATCTTCTCATGGTCAATAGCCATGGCTCTCATTCTTTTTTTGTTTTTCTATCATTAATATACAATCACATGAGCAACACTGTGGTTACTAGATTCCCCCCATCATCAAGTCCCCACCACATACCCCATTACAGTTACTGTCCATCAGCACAGTAAGATGCTATAGAGTCACTACTTTTGTCTTCTCTGTGCTATACTGCATGGCTCTCATTCTTAGCTACACGTAAGAATGACCTGGGAGCTTTTAAAATTGCCATGCCAGAAATACTAATTTATTTCATTTGGGATGTGGTGTGGGTATCAGTATAGGCATACCTATATACTGATATTGCAAACTTAATTCCAGAACACTGCAGTAAAGTGAGTCGAATGAATTTTCTGGTTTCCCATTGCATATAGTTATGTTTACAATATACTGTAGGCTATTAAGTGTGCAATAACAACTACACACTCTAATAATACTTTATCGCTAAAAAATGCTAACCATCATCTAAGCTTTCAGCAAATCGTAATCACTGATCACAGATCACCATAACAAATTGAGTAATAATGAGAAGTTTGAAATATTGGGAGAATTACTAAAATGTGACAGAGACATGATATGAGCAAATGCTGTTGAAAAATGGAGCCAATAGATTTGCTTGATGCAGGGTTGCCACAAATCTTTGATTTGTAAAAAAACACTATCTGCAAAGCACAATAAAACGAGGTGTGCCTGCACTTCAACTCCCCTAGTGACTCTAATGTTCTAAAGTGGAGCAAGGGCATATTCTGGGAAACCAGTTAGAAAGCCATTACAGTAATTCAGAGGACTAGTGGTGGCTGCATAAGTTACCCAACACTGGATGTTTTGAAGGTAGAGTTTATAGGATTTGCTAATTAACTGGACTGGGAGTGAGACAGATAGGACTCAAGGGTGACTGCCTTTCCTACTGAAGAATGTGTTCCTACAAAGGAGAGACTAAGTAATTTTTGTATCTTTTATACCAAGGACAGCACCAGGCACATAGCAATATGCAACATACTGAGTAAGTAGGCCCTCAATAAATGTTTGATTAATGCAACTCTGCCAGAATTTTTGCACACTAATCAAGATTGTATTCTTAGAAAATAAAAATTATTTTACATGTCTGTCCAAGAACTGTGAAAGGTCTGGATTTTACCCAACTTAACAAAATAATAAAACTAGCTTCCTGTTATTTCACAGATGCTGGCCAAAGACGATATTCCTGTGGCATAGATAAAAAAAATTTTCTCATGGCAAAAACAGTAGCCAGACTTCACATCTGAATCAATTACTCTTGTACCCCCAAGACCCCAAGTTCCAAGTGGGTGACATAGGTGGGCCTAGATGGATTCCAGCAGGAGCATTAGAGAAAAACAACACTGAGCTTGGAGGAAATTATTTTTATGGTTAACAGTAAGCAAGCATGCTTTTTGCCCTAGAGACATTGCCTTATATATTTGCTTGCTGTAAACACAACCCTGAGAAAGGGCCCAGGGTAAAGAACAGTTAAGACCTTGTATTCTTGGCATACCCAGCACAAACATGTATGGATGCTCAGGGCTTATGACACACTGCCTCGCCCAGTAGTGTCCTTTCTAGTGTATTAGACCAGAAATCTCCAACTGAGAATTTGACAGCCAATGCAGCTTACAGAGAAGATAGGAAGCAAAATGAGTCGCCTGTTTTCAAGCCTACAAGGCAGAGATCTCTTCCTGAGAAAATTGTTAGGTCACAAATCAGATCTATACCCAGAAGTTGCAAAGTAATGCTCTCACTCCACTGTGCACTAATTTAATACTACACCTGAGGTATTATACTCATTCTGAGCATATTTTACAACAGTATATATATTACATCTAAATGATTGAAAAAAATAAAAAGATTATTTCCTGACACATGAAATTCAAGTTTCAGGGTCAACAGTTTTATTGGAACACAGCCATACTCATTCCTTTAAGTATTATCTATTGCTCTTTTCAAGCTACAAAGGCAAAGTTGTGAACCATAAAAAGACCAGAGACCACACTCCCTAAAATATTTACTATCTGACAATATTTACTATAGAACAAGTCAGCCGATTCTGCATCTACACAATAGGCCTGGGGTTCAAGTCTATGGACTAAGCCAAACACCAGGCAGACTAATAAAAGGAACATTTATAGGATATATATATATATATATATATATATATAGGGGGAGGGGAGTGAGAAAATGGTCAGGAGAGCGCTGAAGCATAGACGTAAAGGGGTATAGGCGCAGTGCGCGTAAAGGCATGGTTAAGAAGAGAAAGCTGCTCAGGAAGCACTGTCAATGCTGCCGAGAGAACGCTGGGGCAACGGCGCCCTCTGCCGACCACTCCACGCCTGTGCACCTATAATCCTACGTCTTAAATCAGAGTCGGGTGGGTGTAGTAAGGTGGTCTTGGAGAGGGTTATCTGAAAGGGTTCAGGAGCGGCCTTCCCTGTGTGGGGTCGCCGATGTGTGTACTCGTTTTCTAGTCTTGCGAAAGGAAACGTCGTTCAAGTTAGCGTTTTGTTCCTAACCTGCTGTGTAACTCGGGCATCCCTTTCCTCTCCCTAACGTCAGTCGCTCACTCAATTAAACGAGGACGAGGGAGGGTAGCTTTTAGGGAGTCCTTATTTCACTTTAAGTATGAAACGCTTTGTAACCTCCACTCCTCATCGACTCCCAACTTCCTCCCGCCTCCAAGAGCCTGTAAGTCGGCCCACGTGGCGGGGCAATCGCCCCACCTCGCCCGCCACCGGGGACGACCCCGCCGTCCGGCTGAGCGGGAAGTGACCGGACCCAGCTCATCTCCTACAGGGACAGTTCGAACCTAAAGCCTGTTCAAAACGGCCTTGGTGCAAGAGCAGCCAGTCCCTGAAGGATCGTCCCGGAGCCCACAGAAGACGCAGCCCGGCAGCCCAAAGGTAGCACCAGACTGAAGCTTCCGGCTTGAAGGGGATTCTGGAACACTGGGCGGAACCAAGCGCGCCGGCCCTCCCGGGAAGTATGGGCTGCAACCCCGCGGCACAGGCGCACCTCCCGCCTTCGTGGCTCCGCCCCTACGTGCCCAAGCGCACCTGCTGAAGGCCTCGCGCGCCGCCTGAGCTGCGCTCCCGTCCTATTCCAGCTGAGCTGCTCTGGGGAGCTGAGCTTTCAGGCACTGACAGGCCTGGTGACGCAGTTTCCATAACTTCAGCGTTGGCCCCCGTGATAGCAGCTACCATCTCCCTTCAAGAGGGCTTCTCGTTGGTCTCCAGTGGACCTTCGTTTACCTGCTTCAACAGCCGCCCAGTCCCGTTTCCCCCGCCTCACTACTTCCTTGTTATTTTGAAGCGAATCTCAGCTGAAAGCCATTGGCAAGACAGCATTTCAATTTCTTCGCAATTAGTTTCTTATTGATGGTCTAATTGTACAATCTTTGATCTGTGGAAGGCTTTTTAGGTTGATTCCTAAGTCCTTTAACATAAATGATTTGATACTTATTTGTTTTCTGAAATGATAACATGTATCCAGTTCATCATGTACACCTCCTGCCCCAGAACTGGATTTAACAACTTTTTCAAAGAGCCCTGGTTCCTTTTAGAGGGATCTGGTATTTACAGACCACAATCTAGGTAGGGGTTAGCAGAGTTCATCACTAAAGAGTACTGGTGTTTCTAGGCCTTTTCCAAATAGGACTAGAGTTCAAACTACTATTTCCCACTCAACTCAGAACAACAAGATTTTTACTTAAATCATCAATCTTACATCTTTATCTCTACATTCTCATGTTGAGGGCACAAATTGTCAATTATACCAAGATAAGTACTAATTTGCTTTATCAAACTATACATAAACAAGTCCCAGAACAACCATAACACTACTACAAACAATATTTTTGAGAAGTTGAAGATTTTTTAAAATTTATTTCTGTTCTTAGATGTGGGGAAGTGAGGTTTCTAAGGCCAGGATCCTCACTGAACTTAAACTACCTGCTGATGTAACTGGCCTGTTGCTAGGCTACTGCCTCCACACCTTTAGGCAATAAGCTATTATTGCGCTATATAGAGCGCTAGGCCCAGTGCTCTGCGCGGAAGTAGAGATGTTAGTGCTCAACCTACCACCAGGAGAACAAGCTGGGTAATAAACTCTTTCACCCCAAAGAACGTTTTGCTGTCAATTTCTTTGGTCACATTGAATCCATAGCGAACTTGCCAGGGGCTGAAACCCATTGGCAAGACAATTAGATTATACCCTACTAGAGAAATATGTCAAATTAATATGTTTTAAAGTAACTTGGAGTAATTCCCCTCTGGATGTTACAACACCTCCTTGTACACAGTATGGTAGACTAAATAACGGCCCCCAAATATATCCAGGTCCTACTTCCTGGACCCTGTGAATATTATTTTGTATGGCAACGGATTTTTCAGGTGTAATTAAAGGTCATGAGACGGGGAGATACCCTGGGTTAGCTGCATGACTCCAAATGCAATCACAAATGCAGTAGAAGAGGAAGGCAGAGGAAGATTGAACAGAAGAGAAGATAATGCGACCATAAAGGCAGAGGTGGGAGTGATGCTGTGACAAGAGACGCAATACCTACAGCCACCAGGAGCTGGAAGAGGCAAGGAATGGATTTTCCCCTAGAAACCCTGGAGGGAACATGGGCTGCTGACACCCTGATTACGGCTGAAACTGATTCTGGACTTCTGGCTTGAGAACTGAGGGAATAAATTTCTCTTGTTTTAAGCCACCAAGTTTGTTGTGATTTGTTACAGTGGTCCTAGGAAACTAATATATACAGGTTCATTTGTTTTATTTTACCTTCAAAATTCAGGAACTGCCTTTTCTTAACTGTTTATTTTTTTATAATTGGGTAGTTTTTTTCATGCTGTCAAAGTAAAGTCTACAAATCAAAGCACTTCAGAGAAATCTACTTCTATTCCTGTACCCTCAACCCAATTTCCTCCCTCCCCCAGAGCTAAACATTTAAAAAGTTTCTGATGTATTCTTTCATTAAATATAAGGAAATGTGTGCATATATGTTCATATTTGCAACACCTTTCTTAACATACTATGCACGCATCATTCCACCTTTTCCACATAAAAATATCCTGGAGCCCACAGAAATAGTGAAATAGTTGTCATTCCTCTTACAGTTACATATTACTCTGTTGTTTGGATGTGCTGTAATGTATTCAACTAGTCCTTTAATGATAGGCATTTGGATTGCTTCTAAAAGGAGGCCAGAAAGGAGAGAAAGAGAAACATAGATTAGGTGGGACAAGTAGAAAATAAATATCAAGAAGGTAGATTTAAACCCAAATAATCTAATTACATCAACTATAAATAGAATAAATACTTCAAGTCAATGTCAAAGATTGTCAGACTGGGATTAAAAATTCTGAATTTGAACCACAGTAACATAACCTCAACCACAATGTTATAATTTATATCTTTTGATAACTGATAAAATAGGCAAATAAAAAATCAGTAATGATGCAGACAATTTGAATATTATGATTATACTGCTCCACCAATTGCATGATTTGCTTTCATCTTAACCCTTCTAAAGTGTTTGAATTTTTACTTCAATAGAAATGCATTTCTTTTATAAAAACAAAAGCTTTGAACAGACACATATAAATCACTCTTCTAACAAAGGTACAAAATTATTCACTTTTAGCTCTTCTTTTGGTGAAATAAGGAATTCAGTATTTCCCCCCATCACATAACTTCTCACTCCTGGTCAGCTCTCCCAGCTTCCACTATTCTAATCTAGCAAGAAAACCTAGACTTTCATACCCCCAACATCTCTTAATATATTCTCTTTTGAATCTGTTAAATTAAAAATCTCAAACCTATTGCCAAGTAAAGTGAAGAACATAACCAACACCAGGGTTGCCTTTGTCTTGTCCATTCTTAATCCATATGGTTTGCCTCAGATCTTATTTTTTTGTTATGAAATAAAACATTAGAATTAGATCCTCTCTTCCCACTGGCTTTCAGACTGGCAGCCATTGACGCCACTTGAAGTTTTTGGGCACAGCAAAGGTCAAGACAAGAGAATGTGAAGACCACAGGATTGTCCGATGCCTTGAGCACTGCTGCCCTTCCCCTGTAAGAGTGCAAAGCTGGCTGAAGCATCCCTTCTCACCAAAGAGGAATGAGATCAGAAACAGGAGTTTGCCCCTAAGAATGGTGGCAAACTTCTAAGCAGTATGTTGGTAGCATCAAGACTGAAGAGAGGGCCTGGGATTTTGGACCGTTGCTGCTCACCACTGCTCACAGAGTTGAAACAAACCATCTGGAGAACCACTTTCTAGAGACTGCAGGAGAAACATCTTATGAATCAAAGAGCCAGATTAGAAATACAAATTTATTCTGTAATGATGGTGAAGTTTCCCCACAGTATATTATTCAATAGCAGGATTGAAGAAGGTAGGTGTCCAAGGGTGACTAGCTTCTGCAGTGTGGCCAGGCCGATCAGTTCCCTCTCATTGTATCCACCCATGTCGCGCCCAGCCCCAGCCCACCGTACCACTTCCACACACTCACAAAGTTGCGAGAATCAGCTCTGCATTTGCAGATCCTACAGATTCCAGTCCAGTGTCCAACCAGATATTTTACAGATACTTAAAACCTCCACTGAAGTTTCCTCAGTCAGGCAGAGACCCTCCACCGCATCACGGCGAGCCTGCTCCTCTGCCCGCCTGAATCCAGACTCAGTGGATGTCCCCAGGGAGGGAGGCAGCCACCAGCCCACTCACCTCCGAGGGGCTCATTCCTCTCTGGGATTCAGTTCCTTTGGACTTCTCTGCATCCTATGTGTCCTTAAAAAGTCCTTTTTAAAGTTTGTCCCACTTTTCCACTTGCTGCCATGGGGACACTGGTCTGTTGCCACCTTGTTCTTCTGACCAGAAACCACACCATCTGTGATCATAAGGAGCCTTGGAAATAGAGATCTCAGAGTGGGGGATGCCAAGTAGAGAGAAATGGCAGTATTTTCCAGTGGTGCTGGATTGAGTCTTTTGACAATGAATATAAAGTAAAGCAAGTGATCACCATGGTACCAGTTTGCTTTGAAACAAGCAGCAGTGTGAATGTAGCAGGATGATGGAGGCCATTCAAGCTCATGGGTTTGATGAGGTGAAGACTGTCATGAGAAGTTGGGAGCATTGCAAGGAGGTAAGTATAGTAAGGTCCCAGGTGACCAGCCTTGACAGGGAGGGGACTGATGGACAGTGAGAATGTGTGGGGGCAGTGTGTGGGGTTCTCTGGACGGTTAAGAGATTTGAGCATTTTAAGTTCTTGAGCAAGTATAAGCTGATGTCCATGCATGGTGGTGAGAGGGGGGCCTGCCATGGACTTTGCAGAGGGAATAGAGTTTCTGGTGATGGTGGTGGTCTGTGGGTGCATGTCTGGGCGTGAGTGTGAAGTGGGTGGTGATGAGGTGCTCAAAGAAGCACGGGTATGGGGGAGACTGATCATCCTGTGGACATCAGCTTCCCTGTGCCTGATGCCAAGACAGGATCAAGAGGAAGTTTATGAGCAAAAGTCTTTAGTAAATGAGGGGAGAGGTGGGTGACCAGCAGGTTTGCAGGGGGCAATAACACAGTGAGGATGAAGTTATATCCTGGGTGCCAAGAGGTTTGAAAGAAAATGAAGCAGATGATTTTCATATTGAACTTTGGTTAAACCTTCTAATCATCCTGTCCTAGCCTCTATATATTTCTCTTATGAAAATCAGAGACATGGAAAAGTCTAAGGAGCCACAAAATATTTATGATGTGCAGTGAATGTAGATACTATTTTTCATACATCAGAGATTAAAACTTGTAAGAATATAAAGAGAATGTTTAAAATGCACTGTTGTGTATTTTGAAAATGGTTTTATCTTGGAGAATTAAAGTAGGGTGGGATCATTTTTAACTAACTATTCCTCATCTAAAACAAAAAGTGTGTCTTTCAGTCTGTAAAATTCTTTTCACAAGCATAGGGTGCTCTGGGGAAATGTTTCTGACAACTTCAAAAAGCAAAAGTAAATAAAAATCAGGGGTGTTCAAAAGGAGTGGCTTTGTCCAAATCTTCTACATTGATCCAGTAAAGATTTGGCAGCTCTGATGCTTGCTCCTGAGAAAAGAGAATAGGAAATACAATTAATGTGATTCTTGATTGAGAAATGTAGCTTAGCCTCATTTCCAGGGCTTGTGAATGTTACCTCCAGCAGAAACACCCAGCACCTTCCCGCTTCTCTAAGGTCCTGGGGCCTGTTCCTTTCCTGCCCGTGATCCGGAGGCCATGGATCCATCCACAACTCCCAGCGGAAATGTTGCTTTGGTTGGGCTCTTGGCCAGGTGCAATGATCCAAATTTAATGGATTGGGATATAAGTAGAAATACATATTTTGGGCTTCAACCACAGCTCCTGGTCAGAGCTTCTAAAACCTCTGTCATTTCCTCAGGGATAAGAGCCACAAGAGCATCCTTGGTTATAATATTTGGGTTTTGTGAGTGGTAAAGGTGAAAAAGAATGCCTTATTTGTTATTCCTAACACCTGAGTTTATGTTAATGAGGTGAGTTTTAGAAAGCCCCTGAGGATGGGGCTGGTGGCCAGGGGACAAATCACTTGAGGAGGGGGTTGAAATTTTTAGCCCTACCCCCAGACCTCTGGAGAAGGGAGGGGGACTCAGGTTGACTTCTCACTGATGTCAATGATTTAATCAAGTATGCCATCATAAAGAGGCCTCCCTAAAAACCCTAAACAACAGGGGTTCAGAGAGCTTCCAGTTAGTGAACATTTGAGGTGCTGGGAGGGTGATGCTCCCAAGGAGGGCATGGAAGTCCTGTGCCCCTCCCTCACACCTTGCCACCTGCATCTATTCCATCTGGCTGTTCCTGAGTTACATCCTTTAGAATAAACTGGTGAACTTGAGTAAATGTTTCCCTGAGTTCCGTGAACTCTTCTAGCAAATAATCAAATCCTATGATTGTAATGAATATGGAAAATGCTTGCATTCATATTTTATTCAACATTAAGAAATCCATTCTGCAGAGAAACCTTTTCAGTACAAAATATGCAGAAATCTTTCCGGCCAAATACACACCTTATTGTATGTACATCACATCACAGAATTCAAACAGGCAAGGGACCCTTTGAATGTGAGAAATGAGCCACAGCACATCCCTCCTGCACCGTCAGAGAATTCATACTTGATAGCCCATGACTGTGATTGCAAAATAATGTAAGAATTGTGGGAATGCCTCAGCCCTATATCATCTCTTACACTGACTTAGAGAATTCATCTGGAGAGAAACTACCTGGAGAGAAACTACCCAGTGGGAGGTGGTGTCCAGTAAAAGATCAGCTCTTATTCCCATCACAGAGTGCACACTAGTGGAAAAACTCTGAGTATCACGAAAATAGAGCATCTTTCCGTGATTAAAAAATCCTTTTTGAACATTAAAAGATTTATACTGGAGAAAAATCACATAAATATATCACATGTGAGAAACTCTTCACGTAGAACATTGAATGTATTCCGTGCTTGAGTGCTCACTCTAGAGAGATGCCTCACAAATGTAATAACTGTGAAAAGCCTTAAATCATAGCTCATCCCTTACTGCCATCAGAGGGGCCCTACTTAGACAGGAAAATCCTCTAGATGTCCTGAATGTGTGTCAGTTGCCAAAGTAATTATCTGATTAAAGATCAGATCAGAGAATCACTCTCGGAAATGATCTTACCAATGTAAAAACTGTGAGGAAAACTTTTCACCAACATGCACATCTTCCTAAACAATAGGAAATCCTCCTGTTTTTTTCTTCTGCTTCCAAGCTGTCCCCTCCCACAACAACTTCCAGCAAAAATGAGAGCAATACCCACAGCCATGACCGCAGCCCCAGCAGGAACAGGACACCCACATGCTCCAGCTCTGTATTCAAGCTGCCTCCCCTCTTCCTTTTCAGCTGCCCAGCACTGATCATAGATTTTTGTCACAAGAAATAGTACTTGGAGAGCATTGCCACAAGGATATACATTCCACCTACTTCTCCAGTTTTTCTAAAATTTGCTAGTCTACCAGTTACATACCTTGATCAAATTGCTTTGACCCTTTGCAAAATTGCTTTTACTGAACCGCTCTGGCATCAAGCCCTCAGCCCACTGAAGAGCGGCAATCATAGGAAATGGTTGTAGTTTTTATTGAAACAATGTTCTTAAGTATGTTGCTTATCAATGTCTTCTTTATGAGTTTGCAGAGACACATTTCTGGTGAGCTTAGAACAGGAAAAGCTGTCCTCCTGAGCAACTGGTATATTTCTAATTTACAAACACCAGGCATCTTGTAATTGCTAACTCAACAAATATTCAAATAAATTAAAATTTTTAAGAACATAACCAGAATACATGATTTTCATGTTACTGAAAATTATTTCATCCAGCAATGGGCTACAATGAGTTTTGGAATACGATGTTCTATCACTGGTCATCAAACGTGCCAGAGTTTTGAAATGCTATGGAGAAATTGTTTGGGTTTAAGCATTTTCATTCACAAGAGGTATCTATGCTTCCAAACAGATGAGGAGGAGGAGGAGGATGGTTTCTTTTTAGGAGTTTTTTGTTTTATGTTTTTTACTCTTTTCCTTTTTTAACCTACTCATATAATTTCAAAAATTTTCATTTTTAGCTATTTGATAGGAAATTGAAGGTGATGAGGAGGTACATGGTAATTTAGAAATACTGACTGTGGTAGGGCAGAGAAATTTATCATCTCAGAGACCCCGAGGCTCAGGAGATTTTACTCTAAGTATTGAAATATTAATTGGCTGATCTACTTTATATCACATCAATTAACTAATTAAACACTGGTGTGATCATTCAGGACCACTTTGACCCCAGAAAATTTGTACTGGAAAGAAATTCCATGAGGCTGTGTGCAAGAGCCTTCAGCTAAGATTTGTATCTCACTACATATCCAAAGATTAATTCATAAATACCCTCATTGCCTAAGTATCACCATGTAATATATGGTGGAAAGAAATTTTACAATGGTATTCAATGTGGGAAATCCTCTAAGATTTTCCTCCCCTTTAGTATATTCTCAGATACTGGGAAAGTTGAGTAAGTCAGAGGAAACAGGGTATTTTTTAATGTACAGTCATGAAAATCCAAACTTTCTGTAAAATAAGAAATGTATTTACTAAAACTAAAATTATAACAGTTTAATGAACTTAAACTTAAAAGTAACCTTTTAGTGAAAAAATATATAAGATAATATATTATCTTCCCAATCTAATTACTAAACCTGCTTATTCCAATGAATAAATAAATAGCCTTTACTCTCATGGTAAGTTTTGAAGTTTTGTTTGTCCTTAAAATATGGTAGTCTAAGTTCTCCTCTATTTTCTTTGTTCTCCAAGATCAAGCTAATCATAATTTTTTTAAATGTAGGCACGAAATCTGAGAAATTTATGAGGAATTCCTAAATCACCATTCAGAACCTCTTTTTTTTCTGGTGTCCATTAAATTATATAATCACTTTTTTATTTTAGTATATTAAATTCCTAGGTTATATCGTATAATTTGTTCACGAAGTCATCTTTTTGGGTGCAATCAAAATGTTAAATAAGAAATTAATGAAACATCCTGGAATTCACATTTCAATATTTAAATAAGTCAGTTATTATGCAAAGTTTGTTTGAAAAGACACTTACTCCATCACAATTGCTGTATCAGGAAACAATCTGAGCCCAACGAAGATTTTGAGTTTGATTATGTGTGATTTCATCCATGGAAAACGCTAGGTGAATGCAGAAAATTCCACCAGCAAAACCAAGCCATGTTCAGGAAAACATAAAATATGCCCACAGGCACGTGCCTCAAAGATCTGCGACCCATCCATACCTGATGCTACAACTTTCGACCCAGGTTCAAATAACCTTCTTTCCCCTGCACCTTTCCGACGCCCACTTCCACAAGCAAATTTTTCAAGGTAAAGCACCATTTATTGTAGTATTTACATATTTCCTGACCATTTAACATGTGTACAACTGCACTACCATTTTAATTCAACCCCTATCTTTACTTTTATATGTCACTGACAGTTTTTGAGCAGTGTCCCCAGCCCCACTTCCCCATAAGCTCTGTGGTTCTTATTGTGGGAGGCTGCATAGTACAGTGATTTCATGAGCATGTGTCAGCATTACAGCAAAACTGTATTATTGCAGGTGGAGCTTAAGCTCATGGGCTTTCAAAGAACCTGGTCATCAAGATTCAGCCCTCTGCCAGGTGGAAAAGCAGGCATGGCCTTGAACAGTTAGACTTCTATGATATAATAAAGCTAAGAGTGTTATTCTAGCTTAGGGACTCACTATCTTATTGCTTCAGGAAGCACTCTTCTTCACAACTGGAGCAAAAGCAAAGAGGAGGAAGGTAGATAAAGGTTGTTGCATGGTTTTGGCATTGGCTGTGAAAGTGGAAAATGTAAAAGTTCCCAGGCAGCCAGCATACCCTCCTTTCCTTACACAAGCACCTGAGAAGCTACCTGAAGATGTAGTTAATGATTCTCCCGCAGCTCCATGCAGACTCTATTTTCCTCAGGAAAGAGATTTTATTGTGTGCAATCATACATCTTCCTCTGGAGTGTTGCACAAAGGAAGACAAAGAAGATCAGGACAAGGAGGCATTTTCTAGTTGAAATGATTTGGACACAGCCAAAACACACAACCACTGAGTTAGCTGAATGTTTACAGAAGTGGTCAAAAGATCTTTTTGAATGTATATCTCTATTAATAAAAATAATTTCTGAGCACTCACCATTGATGTATATTGTATATAGGTTATATTACCTGATTCATTCATGCCTGCTTTCCCACTTCTGCTTCCAGGAAGAGCTCAGAATGTGCAAAATGTCCTTCCTTCCACATTTCCTTGTGTAAGAGGGAAAGCCCACGAGCAGGAGGGAACTGGAGTGACCTTACTTTTTTGCACATATATTTAGAGGTTTTTCTCTCACTGAGATGGATTTGAGAAATTTCACAAGCTATCCTAGATATACCGCTGATGCCATAAGATCAGGGTAAGACTAACAAGGCTCCATAATGTACTGATGTAAAACAAGTTAGTGGGGGTAAGGCGGTCTGCTCGGACCCACACAGAAGATGGATCTAATCAGAGATGTCACAGTCCAAGTGGACTCCTCCCTCCATATATCTGCACTTCCTGCAGGCCTAAGTTTGTCCAGGAAACTGCGGTGTGAATCCAAGGGAGGTTGCTCTATGGAAAGGCTGGAGGTCCTATAAACCCTGGGAAGCTTCCACTAACAAGTGAGCACAAATGCTGGCCCTGAACGTCCAATGGCTCTACCAGCGGGTAGACAGTGATCTGAGGAGGCAGTCATCTACAGGGACTGGGACAGCCCAGATAATGTGAGCAGGGTGTTGATTTTTCCCAGGAGGAAGATGCTATTAATCTTGCTCTTTTTTTCTCTTTCTTTTTCTCTCTTTCAATTCACTAATTTTCTCTTTGAGTCTGCCAAGTGTCAGTGAACTCTCCATTTTATCCCATATGTAATTTTTTAAATTTTAATGACTTTTTCTTGCCGAGATTTGAAGATTTCAGTTTGTTTCTTTTTTTATTTCTTTTATTGAAGTATAGTTGATATACAGTATTTTATTGGTTTCAAATATGCAACACAGTGATTTGACAGTTATCTACATTATAAATGCTCATACCAACTAGTGAAGTTACTGTCAATATAGAAGGATGTTACAGAACTACCATCTTCTCTATGCTGTACTTCCATCCCCATGACTATACTTCCATCCCCATGACTAATCCACGTTATGACCAAGATAGGGTGCCTCTGTATCCCCATCACCTACTTCACCCACCCTCCTTGATTTGTTTCTTTTCAATATCACCTATTCCTGATTAGTTTTTGGTTGCCTTTTCATAATTTCCTGCTTTTTTAAAATGGAAGTTATTTTTTTTCACATATCCCTGAGCATGACACATATACTTATTTTGAAGTCTTTGTCTTTCTGTTCCAAAGAGTGAATTTGGAGTGGATTCACATTCCCATCTTTTATTTTCTGGAAAAGATCTTTTTCCCTCTCTTATTCTGGGCTCACCGTTCCCTGTCTCACGGCTCTGCCACTGCTCCCACCTGACCCCTGGCCTACCTGTAGTCTCATGATGACATTTTAGGACTCTCCTGCTCCATGGTGGTTTTTAGAGTTAGGCAGAATCAGGTAATATGCCAACTGGTGGCATTGCTGTGAGGCTTCTCTGTGTCTTCCTACCTCCCTAGATCGGTGCAGCTTATGAAAGGCCACCTCCCCAAGTGGCATCAGCAATAGTTGTTTATTTGTTCCCAACTTCCTTTCATGACCTAGCATCCCCTCACTCCCAGCAGTGAGCCTTGTGTGAAACATTTTTAGTTCCCTTTATCCCCTAGGACTCCAACTCCCGGTCATTTCTGCTGACTTCTGGACCAGAGCACAGCAAACCCAAGGCTGCAGCCCTCTGCCTGCCTTACACTTCTGCTCTTTGAGTATTTACCTCTTTTCTGCTTGATCTTTTCTATCTTCAAATATTCATCTTCTCTGAGTTTATCTAGGGTGTGTGGGGTTTTCTATTCCAATATTGCACCTGTCAATAGAAGCAGAGCAGAGAAGGGACATAAGAGCAAGAACTCTGCATCTTATCCTTTGCCTGTCTTCCCTGCCCCAGGTTTTCACATCTAGTGGCTCCTGTGCAAGGGAAGTTTGGTCTGCTGACACAGTGGTGTATCTGCATGTGAGCTCCCAATTCACCATTTACCGGATAGCTTCATCAGGTGCCAGATCTTTGATGATATAGATGGGAAAGGCTCTTTACAGGTAGATAATTTCTGAATGATTTATTAGATTATGAACCAACCATCTCTTTAATGCCTGGAACCACTAAGAGAAATGTTGGATTATAAAACCAGGGAGATGGCTTCCAGATTTAAATGAGCTCCTATATATTAAGTCTTTACTTAAGAGGAAGGCCCAGCAACCAAATTGTTTTGAGATGAATCAGTGATTCTGCAATTACCAAACTTGATTAGGAGTTTATTAGGCTGTCTTCTCCTAGGATACATAACACTAGAAAGCATGGCACAGCCTGGCTTATTCAGGCCTTGAAGGACTGGGGCAAAACCAGGTGCATCTAACCTCAGTGACAGGCCCCCAGTAGGATGCCTCTCATTTGGGAAGTTCTATTTCCCCAACCCTAGGCAGGTCCTTCACCCACCAGAGCAAGGGGACCCACCACCTTTCGGGAGGAAAGCAAATACAGCACAGGGCTGAAAAGCATGGATTTGGGAATCCAGTTGTCTTAGTCTCAATTCCTGTCTTTGCTCGTTGGCTCTGTGAAACTGGGCGAGTTAACTCTCTGTGGCTTCATCTCCTCAACTGTGAAGAAAGGAACTGGTCGAGCATTCAGTGAAATAATGTATGTAAAATGCTAGCCTGGAACTGTATGCCTGTTACTTAAAAATGTAATAAATATAGAATTACATAAGATCCAGAAATTCCACTTTTGGGTATCAGCCCCAAAGAACTGAAAGCAGAGACTCAAACAGGTGTTTGCACACCCATGTTTACAATGGCCTTTTTCGTAATTGCCAAAATGTGGAAGCGACCCAGGTGGCCATCAAAGGATGAATGGATAAACATGCGGTACATACACGCACAATGCTATATTATTCAGCCTTTTAACAGGAAGGAAATTCTGACACTTGCTACAACCTGTACAAACCTTGAGGACATTATGCTAAGTGAAGCAGCCCAGTCTCAAAAGGAAACACAGTGTATGACTCCACTTATGTGAGGTACCCAGAGCAGTCAAACTCATAGAGACAGAAAGTAAACTGGTGGTTGCCAGGAGCTGGGAGGGGAGGAAGGTGGGGGGTTAGTGTTTAATGGGTGCAGAATTTAAGTTTTACAAGATGACAGTGTTCTGGGGAGGGATGGTGGTAATGGTTGCACAACAATGTGAATGTACTTAATACCACTGAACTGTACACTTAAAAATGATTCAGATGGTAAATTTTATGTTATGTGTATTTTACTGCAATTTAAAAGAAGAGCCATGTGACAGCATCAGCATTTGCTGTAAAGTTTCTGTTCATGTCTTTGTTCAACAAACTTCTTTTTAACAAACCTTCTCCAGATCCTGCACTAGGTACTGTCAATCCCAAGAGGAATTAGACACTGGCCCTGCCATCAGAGGAGGGGCAAAGCAGACATCGAAACAATGTGTGCAATACAGTGCCATGCAGTGTTCTGGGGCCTACTGATGACAGGAGGGATTCGGGAGCGAGTGGCTAGTTCTTCTTGAGAAGCCACAGTCAAGAAGCCTTTCTGGAAGGTGCAACAAGTGACCTGAATCCTGAAACCTGTAAAAGTTTCACGGAGCTTTGGAGCTGTAAGAAAGTTGCAATGCCGAGGGCCGGTATGTCCTGTCATTCATGGTCATGCCCTTGTTCTGCAGGGGATGGCCCAGGAAGGCAGCAGGCAGGGCTCAAGAATGAGCCACAGAGGCTTCTGGGCCTCGCGGGTGTTTGGACACTCACCTGCAGGTGGTGGGAAGTGACTGAAAGGTTCTGTTGCTTGATCACATTGCAGTTAGAACTCAACTCAGCAATGCAAGATTAGTGATCCTATTTGTTCATTGTTGTTTCCAGACTAAATAGCAACTGGTAAAAAACCAAAAAGCCTAGTGTTCCCAGGCCTGCTCAGAGAGAAAGGTACATATGGGTCTGGAAACATCAAATGCTCTTTCAGACCCAAACTGCTCATAATCAGAAAGCGTACATGCAAGCTGTTAGCACACAAATCTCTCACTTAAACCCATTACTTTGTGCAACTCCAGCAGCTGAGAAAATTTCTTTATTCCTTTTTCTCATGGTGTTTCAAATTGAACTTGTATTTTATCTCAAGTAGCCTTCAGGTAAAAAAAGGCTTACGTGACCATCTTAATGTTCAAGAGCCTTGCATATTCCTAGTGAATTCCAAAAACTGACACTTTATACTGACAGCTACACACAGAACTAGAGCTCATTGTCTGGGACTACAGTGCAAACCCTGAAGCTTGTCCCGAAGATCTCCATGGACTGTGAAGGAATCCCCATCAGCTAGAGCAAGAAAACCTGTCTCCTGTGAAGTCAGAACAGCACTGTTGGGTTTCTAGGAGATAAGCAAACTACTGGCACCCTAACGCTTTGCTCTAAGGTAGTAGTTCTAGTGTTCAGCAGGCTGCAAGGAATTCTCACCAGTTATTCCAGGCCAGCCCATTTCCTGAAAACAAATATCCTTCCCAGGGACCTGCCTGCCCTCTAGTTTGCCATGTCCATATGGAACAAGAACTTGCCAGGTGCTCTCAAACACCTTGTTAGGCAAGGTAGCAAAAAGTCTTGCTTCTTACAGAAATTTCAGAGAGCCTGCACCAAATAACCCAGAAAAGCTGTTCTTTGCAAACAAGCCAGTATTTTTTCAAGTTTTGTATCAAGTGAACTGAGGACTAACAGAAGGTTTCTTTGCATGCTGCTGGGGCTGTGACAGGCATCTGCAGATTCTCCTAAACATTATTCTCATCGTGGGACTTGAGAGTTTGAGGGGTGGAGCTTGTTACCACTCAGTTTTCTCCAAAACTTCAAGTAGGCGTCTCAACTAATCTGTTGATTCTGTGAACAAAATATGAGCTTCCAAAGTGACAAAGTGTGAGCAGGCTGCTTCACTGCATTTCACCCCTGGTGGACAGAAGATTCTGACCCTTGCTATCATTGTCTAGAACAGTGGATCTCAGTCAGGAGTGATTTTGTGCCCCAGGCATATTTGGCAATGTCTAGAGACATTTTTGATGTCATGACTGGGGCTGAGGGCAGTGGGAGAGGGGCTCCTCCTGGCATCAGGTGGGTAGAAGCCATGGATGCTGTCAAACATCCTGTCATGCCCAGAGAAGCCTCCCTCCCACCCCCAGAGAATTATCCAGTCTAAAATGTCACTGGTGTCAAAATAAAAAAACTCTGATCTAAATAAATCCAAAGACTAGAGTGCCTACCATTCCATCCTCTCAGAGAGTCAAATCTTTCTGCCCACCAAAATCATTCTCTCTTTTTGTAGTGATGGGAGTTATAGCAGGGAGCAAGGCTAGACTGCAGTTCCCAGACTCCCTTGCAGTTCAGTATGACCATGTGACTAGTTCTCGCCAGTAGAATGTGACCTGAAGTGATGTGGGCCACTCCCAGCTCAGCTTCTAAGAATTCCCTTTCCCCTTCCGCTGGTAAGATGTAGATAACCCAAGTTGGATCCTGGGTCCCTGAGTCACCATGTGGAAGAGAGTCACCATTAACTAAGAGCAAATGCTACAGTCTGTTATGTGAATGAGAAATTTCTTTTGTGTTTGAACCAATACACATCTTTAGGTCTATTTGTCACAGCAGCTTAGCTCACCCTACCTAAAAAAACAACCATTCCCCAAAAGCCTATTTTGGCCCCAGGAGCCTTGGGGAGATGAAACCTGCGAATGAAGCAAACATGGCAGGGATCTTTGCCCCTGAGGTCAGCTTGGGGTTCCCCCTTCTCTAGTAGGAGGGTCAAATGTGGGTCAAGTGTGCCAGAGCCCACGGTTGAGGGGTCGTTACTTTACTCAATGCAACCCTGACTCCAGGAGTAAGTTGTGATATGTCTGGAATTTGAATTACATCATAATGATCAGGGCAATTGGTTGCAAACAGGAGTTCCTCAACTAGAACCAGCTTAGGTGAAAAAAGGAGAGGCTCAGGGAACCAAACCTCAAGCAGCAGGGTGGACCTGGCACAGGGCCCAGCTGGAACAACTGGGGTCTCTACACCTCTTATCTCCACTGTTCTGGGTTGTTGGCTTCATTTCCTTACTGCAGTTGAGCATCTTCACACAGGAGGAGAAGGCACCATCATTCTTGAACTCATATCCTCCCAGCTGCCAGGTCACAGAGGAAGGGTCCTCCCTGGCTCCAGTTTGAAAAACTCTGTGAGGGCCTTGGGTTGACCAGTCCTGCTGTGGCTGGAGCAGACTGTGTTGTCAGGAGAAGTGAGGAACAGGTGCTGCTCTGACATAACCCACAGTCCTACACATTTTCTGTTGAATGGGCATCTGCTCACCTACCCTTCCACCTTCCCAATGGCCCTTCCTGCCTCCAACACTTGCTGCTCTGAACTGGAATCAAGGGGTAGCCTCAGGGTGTGAGCGTTTACCAAAATTCTTTCCCCAACCCATTCCCCACCACTCTTACCATTGGCAGCAAGGGTTGTCCAAAATGTGACAAGGAGAGAATTCTAACTGTGCAAAATGTGATAAATCATAAAACATCACAGCACGTGAAATCTGCTACATGACTGAAGTTGGAAATTTTTCAGCAAGATAAACTGACTACCATATGTCTCAGGCAATCCCTCCAGTTTCTATCGGCTCGTCTTAGTTTACTGCACTCATGGCATTTATGCACTGTTCGGTTACTTGGTTTATGTTCCATGTCTCCTACTAGAATGTAAGTTCCCTGACGGCTAGGACCTTGCCTGTCTGGGTCCCTGCAGGGCCGTTACACTCAACACAGTGCCTGGAGTGCCCCTGCTGATGCAGTGTGCCTCTGCCAAAGCCCAAGTGTGCAGGTTTTTGCTGAGCCCCCATTGCGCGTTTTCTCTATGTGTGGTGACTTAAATGTTGGCACCACTTCAGGGAATCTACGCTTGCTTGCATCACCCTTGCAGAAGTCCCCAGAAGTCTTTGAGAACTGAACAGCAGTTTTCTCCTAATTTCTAGTGTGACTTCCCACTACTTTGTAATACCCACTTAGCCATTTCTGGCATAATTTGAGAGATGGGGATTCCTGGCCCAAACAGAAGAGTCAAATTAAAGAAGCATAAACAATGGTTGCTCTTTGGAGATGGAGTTCATAATCTCATCTCCAAGGTTTTTTCCATTCATTCCATAAATATTTATTTATCATAGGGACTCAGTTCACTCTCTGGAACCCAAAGTTCCAAGTCCTCATGCTGACCTGTCACCACTGACCACTCTTTTCCTATCTGGAACTTTCTCCACCTTGGCTTCCACGCCACGACCCTCCTTCGTCTTAGTTTACCCCTTCCACTTTGACCTGACCTCTGGTTCTCAAAGGTCCTGCTTCCTCCTCCAGCCTGCTAAATGACACGATGCCCCACTGGTCTGTCCATGTTCCTCTTCTCATCCCAGTGGCCTCACCCACCGACAGGTTCAGTTACTTCTGAAAGTGGTAGTTCTCGGCTGCACGTATCTAGTTAGATCGCGGCTCCGTGCTTTCACAATATGCTTCTCAAGCTCAGTATGTGCAGAACTGAAGTCATTTTCTCTCCATATCCTTGCTCCTCTAGTTTCTTCCCTTTCTCTCAACACTTCCCTGCCCCTCATCCAGCCCAGAACCCTGTCAACTCTACATCCTCAGCATCCCTATGACCCTACTGGCCATCCTGGCTGCCCTGCATCAGTTGCAGCCTGCCCTGTGTTTTCTGTCTCCTAATGCAATGTCCATTTCTGCGCTCCTATTAGCTGTGTCCACGTGTCCTCTAGAATAATTCCACAACACAGTGCTGTCAAATCACTCTCTGGCTCGAAACTTTCAACACTTCAGGACCTTGAATACAGGATTATGCCCCAAATCCTTATCACCTATGGCCCTTCCGGGCCAGGCCCTTGCCCACCTTTCCAGCATCCCCTCTACCCCATACACCCTACACTCCAACTCTATGGAACCATGGCAGGTGCCCAATGTGCCAAGCTACCACATGCTGCTTCCTCCTGACAGAATGCCTCCCCTTAGTCAACCTGGAAAGTGCCACTCACCTTCACTATCCAGTTTATTGGACATCTCTTAAGGGCCCCCTTCCTCCTTTGTGACTCACTGGGCCCTACTCTGTGTTTCTCTTCATCACAGGCCCTAGAATACTTTATTTTGTTTATTTTGTTATAAATTTGTCTGCCCTGCCAAACTATGAATTTATAGTAGGCTTTCAGTATATGTTCCGTGAGTGAACATTACACACATATGAAGTCCTTGGAAGGGACTTTGATGTTTTGTACACTGCTGTATCCTCAGAGCCTAAAACAATGCCTGCTATGTAACAGATACTCAACAGATGTATGTTGAATCTGTGAGTGACTACAAATAAAAATGTACACATCGAATGTATATCATATACACATATGCTAGAGATTAGCCTTCCAGGAGTCTGTGAATCGATGGGATTTTTCTTCAAAGCCAGCCCTAGGAGGCATTGCTTCTTCTCTGTCCCCTTGATGGCCAGATAGCAGCAGCCGAGCAACATCAGCCGCCTCCCGGGCCTCCCGGATGACTCACGGGAGAGCGTTCTCAGGGAGGAGGGGGAGGAGAGGAGGGCTGGCAAACAGAAGGAGACTCCTGAAGTAGCGCCGAGTCTCTGTCAGTGGGTGGACACAGCGCATCCGGGCAGGGCAGGGCAGGGCAGGCAGGCATCCCTCCAGCACTGGTGGTCGCCAACCGCACACAGGCAGAGCCAGACATACTTAGGGCAAATGGGATGAAGTGGCCACTGCTCCTAAGCAGTCAGCCGCTGGTGTTATATGTGAACTTCCTCTGTGAGCTGTGAAGGAAACACATGCTGGAGGTGATGATCACACATCACCAAGCTGATAATCCCCTCTACGTGTTCTATTTTGTTTTTTACAAAGGGCTTTCCCATGCTCTCACTTGATGATCACAGCAACCAGGAGAGAAGGGCGATTTTACAGATGAAAAAAGGACTCAGAAGCAGTGACTTGCTTAGAGAATGAGTCTCAAAGTGGCTCAAAGATCAGCAGCACAAGCCTCCATGGGGAACTGGGTAGACATGTGAATTCTGGGCCCCACGCTGATCAACTGAATTAGAAATTCTGGTGTGAGGTCCAGCAGTGCGCTGTAACAAGGCCTCCAGGTGATTCACATGCATGGGCGAGTTTGAGAACCACTGACTTTGAGTCCCGCAGGTGTCCAGTTACAGATCCTGGCTGAGAACCCAAGGATGCCCTTAGGTGCTATCCTTCACTGAGGTACTTGCATGTTAATAGCTAGCAGTTTCCTGCTCCTTCTTGCTCCAGGAAGCCCTGCAAAGACCAGTTCTGGCCACATCTGCAACCTCTCCCAGCTCCACTCTCTCTCTCACTATGTTCCCTAGACATGCCAAGATCTCTTCTGCCCCAGGACCTTTGCACATACTGTTTCCACTCCCCAGAATGCCATTCCTCCTGGCTTTATTATTCTCATTTTAAGTTTCAAGACAAGCATCCTCTCTTCAGAGACGCCTTTTTAAGGCCCCTCCATGACTGTCAGATCCCCATCATGACATCTGACACCTTATGAAATGATCCTGTTTGCTTACTGAACAGTAAACTCCCTGACAGCAGGTCCTGTCTTTCTTATCCACTAGGATGTCTTCAGAGCCCAGCACAGTGCTTAGCACATGATAAACACTCAATAAATATTTATTAAATAAATAAACCACAATCTAGGAGCAATTGAAACCAGGAAAAGGCAATTTCCTCCATTACTGGATCTTGTCAGAACAGCCAGTCTAGCCTCTCCTTTGGAGGGGACCAAGAGGGCAATTAACCTTTTCTTTGAACATCAAGGGTACCTGGTGAAAATTCTCACATAGGGCTTGGTTCCCAGGGATAAGTATATCAGTGAATCAAGCTACAGTTGCCATAGGTGAGAAGAGAAGCAATAAAAAACTGTGGTAAAACGCATGAAATCTACTCTCAACAAATTTTCAAGTGCATTATGGTACTGCTAACTCCACGCACATTGCTGTGCAGCAAATCCCTAGAACTTTATCCTCTTCCATGACTGAAACTCTAATACTTATTGAATAACTCTTTGCTTTGCCCTCCCCGAAGCTCCTGGCAACCATCATTCTACTTCCTGTTTCTATGCATTCAACTACATTAGATAATATAAGTGGAATATAAGATAATATAAGTGGAACTCACATAGTAGAATCATATAGTATTTGTCTTTTTGTGTCTGGTTTATTTCACTTAGCATAATGTCCTCAAGGTTCATCCAAGTTATAGCATATGACAGGATTTTTTTCTGTTTTAAGGCTGGATATATTCCATCATATGTAAATACCACCTTTTCTTTATCTATTCATGCATCGTTGGACATTAAGGTTTCCATCTCTCAGCTATTGTGAATAATGATGCTATGAATGTGAGTGTGCAAACATTTTTTGGACATCTTGTTTTCCAACTTTTTGGATAAATATCCTGAAGTGGGATATATGGTGGCTCTATTAGTAATCTTTTGATGAGCCTCCATAATGTTTTCTGTAGCAGCTGCACCATTTACATTCCCAGTAACAGTGCCCTAGAGTTCCAATTCTCCACATTCCTTCATACTTGTGATGTTTGGTCTTCCTTCCTCCCTCCCTTTCCTCCTTCTTCCTTTGATGATGGCCTTCATAATGGTGTGAGGTGGTATCTGTGGCTTTGGTTTGTATTTCTATAGTGATTAATGACATCAATCATCTTTACTATATACTTGTTGGCCATTTGTATGTCTTCAATGCAGAAATGTCTAAGCAAGTCCTTTGATGCGGAGGCTCTTCTTCTTTGTTGTTTTGTTTTCATTTTTGGTGGGACAGCCCTTTTTTGGAGGGAAGTTTTGCAAGAAGTGGTGACCCACTGGTGTGTCACTTATATTGAGGGCTCTAAATGGGGACTGGCTAATGGCTGCCCAAGGAGGGAAGGCTCAGGTGACTTGGCTGATGCCCCAAACTCTGTCCTAATGTCCAAGCTCAGTGCAGTCTGAGCACCTCCGTCTTCAGAGGGGCCACGTAGGTGTGTCAGCAGGAGCAGCAGCCAGGACACATGGTGCTCATTCCCACACTCTGGACTGTGTGAACCCCTTTAGGAAGGCACTGCCCTGCCCATGACTAAAGTCCTGTGGCTGTCCATTTTTGTTAAAATTGTGGTAAAATTCACAAAACATAAAATACACCATGTTGACCATTTTTAAGTGTACAGTTCAGTAGGGCAAAGAACATTCACATTGTTGTGCAGCCATCACCACCATCCATCCACGGAACTTTTTCATCTTGCAAAACTGAAACTCTGTACCTATTAAATAGTAACTCCTATGGAGTTAGAAAATAGGTGAAATGGGGAAGGGGGTTAAGAGGTACAAACTTCCAGTTATAAAATACATAAGTCACAGGGATGAATGGGACAGCACAGGGAATATAGTCAATAATACTGTCATAACGGTCTGTTGACATATGGTAACACACTTATCATGGTGAGCATTTTTTAATGTATATAAATGTTGAGTCACTATGTTGTACACCTGAAACTGTTATTATATAATGTCAACTATACACCATTAAAAAAAAAACACTACCTCCCCATTCTGTCCTCCTTCAGCCCCCAGCAACCACCATTCTGACTTCGGTCTCTATGAATCTGATGCTCTAGGGACCTCAGATGAGTGGAATCAGTCTTTTGTGTCTGTTTTGTTTCACTCAGCACAATACCCTCAGTAATTGTCCATGTTTCAGCACGTGCCAGAATTTCTTTTTAAGGTTAAATAATATTTCATTGTGTGCGTATACCACATTCTGTTTATGCCTTCATCCATCGTTGGACATCTGGGTTGCTTTGACCTTTGGACTATTATGAATAATGCTGCCATGGATGTGGTTGTACAAATATCTGTTTGAGTCCTGCTTTTAATTCTTTGGGGTGTATACCTAGGACTGGAATCCCTGGGTCATATGATAGTCCTAGTTTTAATTTTTTTAAGGAACCGCCATACTGTTTTCCACAGAAGCTGCACCATTTTACAATCTGACCAACATGCACAAGGGTTCCAATTCCTCCACATTCTCCCTGACATTTGATATTTTCTGCTTTTGCTTCTGTTTTTGATAGCAGTCATCCTAATGCTCATTAAGTGGTGTCTCATGGTTTTGATTTGCATTTTCCAGGTAGGGATGTTGAACTGTTTTCACTGGCTGTTCATATATCTTCTTTGGAGAAATGTTTATTCAAGTCCTTTGCCCATTTTTTAACCAGGCTGTCTTTGTGGCTATCTATTTAAGTTTCTGTCTGCTTCTGCCTTCTGCCATTTGTGAAGTAGTATAGGTTAGGTATTGTGTAAAGCAGTGACACACACCATCTCATTTTGTCCTTACAGCAACACTGAAAGGCGGGTACAATCATAATTCATATTTTACAGATGAGGTGACCAAAGCCCAGAGAAGTTAAACCACCTGCCCAAGGTTATACAGCTGATAAGTGTTTGCATGGGACGTTAGAACCAAGCCTGTGTAATTCAAGCCCTGGCTCCTAACCCTAGAGCTTCTCACTACCTCTCATCACTGTGGATGTCATGCAAATGCCATAGACTGGGTGTCTTAGAAGAGACACTCCCATTCCAAAGGGGAGAAATAGGAAAGAAGGAAGGGGTGACAGGTCCCAAGCATGTCCAAACCTAGTCTATGCTATTTTGTTATGACAGCCCAAGAGAAGACACCAGTTATTGAGGAAATGCATATTTGTTTCAGTTTTTATTGTATTAAAAACTCCCAAAGAAATGCATATTAAGGCCCCAGTGAGATTCCATTTTAATTGGCAAAGGAATTGGGAAAAATTAATAAGCTATCAATAACCAGCACTGGAGAGAATTGGATACCAGTCCAGCATTAATCCCAAAGTGAACAATTCCACTCCTAGAGGCACACCAGGTACATGACAAGAACATATAAGAATATTCGTAAGTGCACGCTAGCAAAAGGCTAGAAACAGCACGAATGGTCATGAGTGGGAGAGTGGAGAATAAACGAAGGTACGTTCACACAGTGGACTATTACACACCATCAAAATGAATGAGCCACAGTGACAGGCAGAAACAAGGATGATTCTGACCAACACAGTATTAAGTGACCATAGTAGCCCTGAAGAAAAGTAGAGAGAGCAAGACACCCTCTGATAAAGTTGAACAACCAAAATGAAAACTAGATACCCTTTGGGAACACATACAAATGCAGTATGACTATCAGAAAATGTGGAAATAGAGGAAATGAATAAAACAAGATCGGGCATCTGAAAAGTTAAAATCAAGATAATGAGGACATGTGGGTTCACTATACCAGTCTCTAACTTTGTGTATATTTGGAATTCTCCATTATATAAAGAAATATTTAAATAATATAGAGAAAAGCATGGAATAGTGAGCACAGGATTCAGGGATGGGGGCAATGGATGAAATGTCAGTAATTGGCATGGGTCTGGCCTGGCTTGGCTTTGTTTTGGATGATGAGCTCACAGGCATTATTACACAACTGACTAAATAACTAAATTAGAGCAAACTGCATGGGCAATGAAGAGAAGAGGGGAAAAGCGTGAAGTCAGCCTGTCCACGGTTCTCAGTGGCTCCAGGTGATGGACCCCAGGACACATCCTTGTGGAGTTCTGTTTGCAAGGAGAGAGCCTGGGACTCGGGGGACCTGGAGGCTGGTGGTCCTGCACCTCTGCTGGCTCTTCTCCTCAGAGGCCATTTCTCTCTCTGCTTTCCTGACCACCTGAAAGCATCCTCTGCCCGAGGCCTAGGAAAGGTGTCCTGGGCTTTGAGGTTTTTGAGAAGAGGTGGTCTGACATCTGAGACGTTGGGGATGTCACACAGGTGGGCTGCTTGTACTGGCAGACTTTAAGACAAAAATAGAGGGCTTCACAATCCAGGTACATGTCATCATTCATGGACCTGCCTGGTGCATTTACCTAAAAGTCAAAAAAGAAGGCAGCAGGTGTCAGAAGAGCTGAAAACTCACTGGAAATGCGCGGGCCCCGGGGCAGTGAGGATGGCTCAGCCGGGTGCTCTAACCAGCCCTCCAGGGCACTCTGATGCCTGCTCAAGTTTGAGAATCGCTGGTTGAAGTATGTTTTGCCCCCTCCTGGACTGCTGGTGTTCCCTCTTTCCCTGACAGGATTCCAGGGCCTCCTGTCACCTAGATGCCTGAGAAGCCCCAACACCAGGCAATCTAACCCCTCACTTCTTGACTCTGGCTCTGGAGCAGCCAGGAGCTCCTGGGGCAAATCTCTTGGACTCATGCACCACTCAGAGCTCCTGACTCCCAGAGGTTCTCTGTGCCAGGCTGCCCCCGCCTGCCTGGCCTCCCCTCCTGCTTGTCTTCTCAGCTGCCACCCACTGTGGCCCCTCTCCACAAGCACGTGCCCCCATCACTGGAAAAAAAAATAAGACCGTTAGGCAAGAACTCCTCTGACATCTCCCCACCTGCAAACCTATTTGCATCTTTCCTCCTTGTCCTCCCAGAGCTGGTGCCTGAGCCTGCCTGGGCCCTGCCAGAGGCTCATCAACTCCCACCTGCCTTCCCGGGGCCTCCAGCCTCTGGGCCTTCCTCTCTGCGACCCCCTGCCCAGACCCTCTCTCATACTCAAACAGCAGCCATGGGAAGACAACAACATTTCAAACAAACATTTTTAAAATACAGATTGAGCACTGTTATCCTCTAAAGCACTGCAGACTTGGTTTTGAATTCCAGCTCTCCAATTACTAGCAAGGAGGCATTAGCTAAATTCTTTACTTTCTCTAAACTTCAGCTTCTTCCTCTGCAAAAAGAGGTATCATAACATATCATCATATGTATAGTCACACAGAGGAGGGCATGGGCAGCAGTCAGGCAAGGCTTCCCGAGGGAGGTGACACATAACCAAGTCTTAAGGGATGACTAGGCATCTGTTAAAGAGGAGACGGACATCCCAGGAAGATGATGCAGTATGTGCAAAGGCACAAATTATGGCACCTTGTGAGAGGGGTAATATGGGATGATACTGAAGGACATGAGGACAGTGTAGCACCCAGGGGACACCAATGCCATGTTAAGAAGTTTGGACTGAAAGTTACAGGGATCACAGTGGGTGGGAAGAGAGAGAGAGAGAGAGAGTGTGTGTGTGTGTGTGTGTGTGTGTGTGTGTGTGTTCCCTTTTACCATGATCACTCCAACTGCTCCATAGAAGACACATTAGAATAGGCGAGACTAAAGGTGGGGAGACAATTTAGAAAGAGGGCCACCATAATCCAGTAATTGAGGTGAAAATGATGGATCCTCAACAAGGCAGTGGCTGCAGGATGTAATATTTAAACAGCTAGACCAATGATATACAGTTATATTCAAAAAATAAGCTCTCAAGTCAGATAGACCTAAGTGTGAATCCCAGCTCTGTCCCTCACTATCTGTGTGACCTTGAGCAAGTCACTCAATCTAAGATTCCATTTCCTCACCTGTGCAATCAAGACAATAATAAAATGGACCTCACTGCTGTTGAAAGGATGAAATAGCATAGGACACAGCAGCAGATCAAGCAAACAGAGAATATGCACAAATGGGAGCTGCAGTCCTTAGCGTCATTAACAGGACCTGGCTGGCCAGATGCAGACACTGAGACTGACCAGGGTGCACCATGACTCTAGGGTTTCTGGCCTATGTTGCTAATGAAAAGCAGAGACCAGAGCAGGAGGGGTGGGAACAAGGTTTGGAAGAGGATGTGCTCATTTGTTGAGTTGGAAGTGCCCACTACTGGAAGCGATAACTCTCCGTGGGTCTTGCCCTCCTTCACATCCTGCTGTGTGCCCTGTACACTTGGATGCAGGGTTGTCTTTGTAGCCAGCAACCTTGAGGGATGAGGCACTGTTTCCCCCCAGGCTCTCTCGCTGCTTCCTATATAAGCAGTAGATTCTGACTCAGTGTTCCTCAGCCGTGATGCAAACCTGGGGCATGTGGAGCTCCATCTGGTCCCAGCATGCCCAGATATGTTCAGCTCATGCCGTGTGCTGTGTGTGCCCGAGTAACAGAGTCATGCCTCTGGCCCAGAAGTCTCATGTCTTCTCCCAGCATCCGTGAATCAGTGACAGGCTAACTCATTAGCTTATGAGTTGGGAAGAGAGACATGGAGTCATCTGTGTGTGTGTGTGTGGCAGGTAAAGCCATGAGTATAAATAATGGCCTAAGAGGAGGTCTAGGACATACCCTGGGTAATACCAACAACAGATAAAGGATGGGCCTAAGAAAAGCAGAGCCCCCAGAGAACCTGAGAAAGAAATCTGGGGGAGAGTAGATCCCTATAAGGCAAGGGAGTCAAGTTTCAATCAAAACAGAGTAAGCAGCTTGATCAGATACTGCTTAAAAATCAAATAAGATGACGACTGAAAGCGGCCACTGAATTTAGCAACTAGGTCACTGGCAAGACATTTCAATGATGTGGTGTGGCCAGAAGCCAAACTGGAGTAGCTGAGGAATGAATGGAGGGAAAAAAAGTTGTGACAATAAGTGTATTTCCAAAAACCTTATCTGAAAAGGAAAGAGAGAGGTGGGGCATTGTTGACCAGGGGGGATAGGGGCAAATGAAAGCTGTCTTTCTAAGTTGATGGAAGAGATCTGAGCAGATTATATACTGAGGAGAACAAGCCAGAAAACAGGGGAAAGTTGAAAAAAAAAAAACATTAAGAGCAAGGAGAAGCAGGCTGGGATCTGTCCCTGAAGAAGAGGAAAGATGATGACCCAGGTGCGTCTGGCCTAGGCCTTCTTGCACTGAACTGGCAAAAGGCCCCAACCTGTGTACACACCCTCACAAGGCCAACCTGCCAGCTCAGGTTGTAGTCAGCCTCCAGGTGGTGGAGCCAGTGTCCTTGGGGAGGGATCTGGTCAGCAAGTTTCCTGGTGGCCTCTCTGCCAAGTGGTCCTGCAGGTAGGGGATGAGAGGTACCAACCTGTTTCCCAGCCTGAGCTCCTTGGAGATGCCAACAGGTGTGTTCTTCACACAGAGGGCCCAGACAAGTTTGGAAGGTGTTGCTCTAAGCCCCATGAAGCCAGCTCACAGAAGACTTCTCCACTGGCAGAGATGAGCATTTGAGAGTGGGGGAGGCACAGTGCCTCGCACTCCAGGTTCTCGGGGCTGACGGCCACACACCTATGGGAAGACCAGTGCTTGCTCACAGGCGAGGAAATGGAGCTGAGCCTTGCAGAGCACCTGCACTCTGCTTGGAGTTTCTGTGTCCCGCTCATTGTACTCTTGCCAGTTCTTGACAGTTATCCCGACATGAGAGGAAGTCACTGAGGATTTACTGTCTGCCTGATGCTGGGCGCTCAGCACAGGGTGGGCTCTATGATTGGGATCCGGCTCTTCTGCTCCTACAGCCCGCCACTGTCCCTTCCCTCTAAAGCAGCGTCCAGGGCCTGGTCAGATGCAAGCGCACAGAACTGCTGCCCCTCCTGCAGCCCCGTGGCTGAGACCAGGGCAGCCCCCCAGCTTACCGGGGTAGTCTTCAGTCTGTTACAGGGAAGGTCCCCCAGATGTCTTTGCCTTCTCTCAGGCAGGGCCCTGGTGGGCTTTGCAAGTTCCATCAGCCCCCGGAGGGCTGGACCTGACAGAGGTGGCAGGGGAGGGAGGGGTCAGTAGGAGCAGGCAGTTGGGTCTACTTGCAGACATGCCTCTGCTTTTTGGTACCAGACGACCCCGAGGAACCTTCTCCAGAGGTGTGGGTGAGAACAAGAGAAGTCGGTGGTTATTAGCCCTGGATGGTCCAGGCCCTTCGAGAGACTGAGGGAAGCAGCACATGGACTCTCCAAAAGAGGGCACGCACACCACACCCCTGCGCATGGTTTTCGAGTTCATGCACCAACCATCACCTCCCCCACCCGCCCCAGGCAGGCCAAGTATCAAAGGTGTACCTCAGAATCAGCCAAGAGGCTGGCTAAAAATGCAGGTCCACGGGCCCCATCGCGGAGTTTCTCCTTCAGTGGGTCTGGAACGAGTCCAGGGGCCTGCATTTTTAACCAGCGCCTCAGATGATTTAGGCGCTGACGCTCAGCGGAACCCACCATGAGAAACCCGACTCCAGAGCTAAGACACACACTCCAAAGTCTCCCCATCTCGCCGGCGGACGGCCGCCTGCCTGCAATGCTCGGGGGCCTGACCCTCGCTCGCACGGTCGTAGAAGCATCTGGGGAACCTGGTGGGGACCAAGAGTGAGGGTCCCTGGGGCCTGCCCTTCCTGTCGGCTCGGCGCCCCAGGCCCTGGAAAACGCAGCACGGCGGCCGGCAGGGGGCGCGGGGCCGGTGCGACGCCAGGAGGGGGAGCCGGCAGCCCCCAAGGCCGGGCGAGGGGCGGGAGGGCGGAGGAAGGGGAGGGAGCGGAGGGGAGGGCACGGGGAGGCGGGAGGGGAGTGGAGGCGCGCGGCTGCGCGGGCGCAGGGGCGGGAGCGGGCGCGCCGGGGGGGCGGGAGCCGGGGGCGGGGCGGGGCGGGGCCGGCCGGCAGGCGGCGAGCGCCCGGGGAGCGCGCCCGGGGAGCGCGGAGGGCGGGGCGAGGGAGCGCGGGCAGCCGCTCGCCCCCGCCCCGTGCCGCCCGCGCGCAACAGTTCCCCCAAAGTTGCAGCCCGGGAGGCGGGCGCGCCCGGGCGGCCGAGGGGCGGGCAGCCGGCCGGGCACGCGGCATCACGGCCCCGCGCGGACCGTGCGGGCGGGCGGCGGCGGCATGGGCACCCGGCAGACCAAGGGCAGCCTGGCGGAGAGAGCCAGCCCCGGCGCGGCGCCCGGCCCCCGCCGCGAACGGCCCGACTTCTGGGCGTCTCTGCTGCTGCGCGCCGGGGACAAGGCGGGGCGCGCGGGCGCGGGGCTGCCCCCCTACCACCGGCGCGTCGGCATGGTCCAGGAGCTGCTGCGGATGGTGCGCCAGGGCCGGCGGGAGGAGGCGGGGACGCTGCTGCAGCACCTGCGCCAGGTGAGCGCGGGTAGGGGGCGCGGGGGGCGCGCCGGCCCGGGGAGCGCCCCGCCCCTTCCCGAGGAGGCCCGCGGGCGCGGAGGGGCACCGCCCAGGGTCCCCTCTCGCGGGGCCGTAGCGGGTCTGGAGCAGGTGCCTGGGCTCCCGCTGAATTTGAGGCCTCAGGGCAGGGCGGAGGAAGGCTGGCCGGGTGAGGCCCAGCCGAGGGGGACCTGTCAGAATAATGACCCCCGCTTCTTTCCTCTGCAGGCAGAGGAGGCTGGCCCCGGGGATGGTTGGTGGGAGGGAATGCGGGGAGGGATGCCTGGTCTGGGCCAGGGTGCCTTTCTTCCTTTCTACCCACTACCCACTGATAGTCACCCCCTGCCAAGGGGTCCTCAAGGAATGCGCAGTTGTCGGCTTCCCTGGGGTAGTCCAAGGGCACAGCCCTGGGGCTGGTGAGCTGCTAGTCCCTAGGCCGTTTGCCCACCTGAGAGGCATCCTGGATTGTAGTTCGGGTGGGAGACAGTGTTTATCTCCCATGACTAACTTTGACAGGTGCTCAGCCATGAGCCTCCGCTGAACAGTGGAGAGGGGAGAGAGGAGAGGGGAGAGGGGGGCTGGATTTGGTTTTCTGTGTGACTATTCTGGCAGGAACTTCAGGAGTCTGCCAGGCACTCTGCCCTGGGCCTGTTCTTTGCAGATCTGACCAGTCCCTCTGCTTTGGTGCTGCCCTGGAGCCGGTGCTGTCATCCACCTGGCTTTGGCTTGTTTTCCTTCCTCACTTTCTTTTGAGGGAGGGGGTGATTTGTTTGTTC
The DNA here is from genome assembly GCF_040802235.1 of Manis javanica. Classification (NCBI taxonomy): domain Eukaryota; kingdom Metazoa; phylum Chordata; class Mammalia; order Pholidota; family Manidae; genus Manis; species Manis javanica. The sequence goes on along the minus strand of NC_133159.1, from coordinate 117,797,924 downwards.
CATGATTTCGTTGAGTGGGAGAGAGGCAGAAAGGCACATCTCCTGCATGGCCAAATAGGTTGTCTTCGCTGGCTTTGAGCTGGTAGCAGAGTCCAAACCCCTTATTCTTGCTAGATTGACCCCATTCATCTGGATGGGGGAGGGGGCATCCCAGGTGGCCTTTCTAAAGTTTTCCCAACACTGATGAAAGAAGCTCTAGGAGCATTTTCCTGGGAGGAACTTCCGAAATCTGATCAGACACCATCTTCACTCCTGGATTCTGCAGCACACCCCACCACCCTTTATATCTGGTGTGCTGGTACCCCGGGGTGTGTTACCAAAGGTTGTGCTGCTCAGAGTGAGGGAAGCAGAGACTTTGGTGCTTGGGAAGACTCCTGGCTTCTGCTCTTGCCTCCGCTTTTCCAAACATCCAGAATGATGCCTAATATGCTGCAAGACCCCAGGTTTCTTCTCTGAATTGAATCGTCAAAGAAAGATGACATTACACATAACTTTAGCAATGTGTATTTCTTTGTCTTTCAAAAACTGGACACCAGTGTATGGCCTCTATGGAGATTCTTTTGCTTTCAAACAGAATAATGGGTTTTCCAGACCGTCATATGCCATTTGCACAGAAGACAGTAAGAAGGTCTCGCTGATCACATGCTATTCCCCCAGCACTGTGCTTCCGGGGCTATAGAAGAGTGGAGGGGGCTGATGGGTAAGGGGTTCAAGACAAGCCCTTCTTGGAATGTAAAAGGACAAAGCCAGCATTCTCTAGGGCCAGTTGGGAGGAGGCAGACACCTTGGACTCCCTCCTCCCATCCCTCAGAGCCTGAGTGTGATTACACTTCTTGAAGTTTTGGAGAATAGATAAGTTCCTTCTCCTTAAGTTTTGGAGAATAGATAAGTTCCTGTGGCCTCACAGGGTCCTTGAGATGGGGAGCATTTCCTGAAAAGTTTTGGTTTTCTTGGTGTCCTGATACCCTTCTTAGTGACAGGACCCAGAGGTCTGATGGGGGCAGGATGGGATTAATCACTTTCCCCTTTCTGTGAAAGCCTCTGAATAACCTGACATCCAGCTCCTTTGACCTCTGGCTTGTGTGTGAGGTCTGTGAGCCTCTCCAGAGCCAGCGATGGGCCTGCCCAAGAGGCCTGGAGAGCTGGCTGCCCTGTTGCCTGGAACTCACAGATCAGAGCCCCTCAAGGAAATGTCACAGGCTCTGAGCAGTGTGGGAGGGGAACACTGGATGTCCAAATGTCCATGAGAAACTGCGAGGCATTTTTTTCTAGGACCCTGAGACTGTATAGAGGAATGTTACACTGGGTCTGTGCTGTGCACTGAACTGACTCTTTCTCCCAAACTGTGTTTTCCTTTCTGGTTTCCTCCTCTAGTCTGGAGGTGGTGATGTTCAGAAAGAGAATGAGCAGTCACTGAGAGACAGAAAACACCAAGGGCTTCAGGGGGTGGGGACAGGGGCTTGTCAGGCCAGGGAGAGCTTCTTTAGTAGCGCAAAGGCAAAGACAGCGGCCTATATACGGAGCTCAGGGTACTCAGTCCTGCTCGGATGTTGTGCCGGACCACAGGGTGGGCATCGATGCACAGGACAAGTGGGCAGTTGCCGCAGCCAGGACAGTAACAGCCGCCCCCACTGCACTGTACTTTCTCCAGCTGCAAGTTTGTGAATACCCAGAGCCCCAGGGTTGGAGGGGAGCAGAGTTTTAGTCCCAGAGGTTTTTAACTTCCCCAAGCCCTTGAGCTTTTTGAGGCCCTGAAAGACACTATTTGCAGACAAATGCACCAACATACATAATCTTGCAAGAATTTCAGAGGCTTCATAGACTCTTAAGTTCAGATTATGTTCTAGTCTGTTTTGCCTGCCCCCTGTTATGTGACTTGCCACAGGCTCAAGATATGGAAACAGGGACCCCAGGACCACGTGTGACAATTCATGGTAGCTGCTGATGCCACTTCTGAATGCTCCTCTTTCTGTGGTTTGGGGGGTGGTTTCCCTGATTGGAGACTCTCCAGCCTGTCTGTGCTTGTCACTTGCTGGAGAGGTATCAGGAGGCTTGCTTAATGTTAACAATCCTGAGCTGTGGCCAGGGGTGCAGGCAGGAGGCCAGGAAGCTGCCTTGAAGGAGCAGAGAACAATCTCTGTCCCTTTAGGTATAGTATAAAGTCAGAAGAGCCTGAAGCTGAGGGTCAGCTAGGGCGTCATGCCTTCTGGCCCTCTGTCTGCTTCGACCTTGGACCCAGCAGATAACCTCTCTGAGTTGTGTTTCCAGACTTCCCAAAGGGGATCTGGTGCTAAGCAGAGCAAATGCTACAAAGTGTATGACATTGCATTGGCCCTACAATTCAAGACACCTTCTCATGGTGATGATGATAAAAAACAAGAGAATCTCCCCTACTTTGGGTCTGGCTAGGCTACTGGCAGGGTCTTGATGACCTTTCTCAGTACAGGCCCAAGGAGTTTTTAGATTCTGTCTGCCTACCCCGGCTCAGTCCAGATCAAAAGCTCACTGCAAGTTCAAAAGTGATCGGAGCCAGTGTTCATGGGCATAAAATAAGCCAGCTGCTGATAGAAGTCACTCCTCTCCGCTTCCCCAGGCCCCATTCCTGTAAGCCTCACCCTTCTCCAGATGTCTCTCCCTAATCTTGGACTCAGGTTTGCCATCTTTAAGGAGCCCTGGGGAGAAAGTGACCTTTGGTCATGGAGAGAGGGCAAGTGCCAGAGTACTTGGAGGGCAGGGTATCATCCCTTCAGCCCACAAGTTTCTCTGAGTTCCCCAAAATCTAGACTGGGTTGTCGGCCAGCTTCATGGAGCACCAGAATAAGATACCTGTTTCTTGGGGATACACCAAGCTGAAGTGTCCCCCTCCTCGTGTTCACCAGCCTCTCTGCTTTCCCAGACAGAGTGTGTGACTGGGCTGGTGTACTGCCCGACCGTGGCACAGCCCTGTTGGCACAGCCAGCCCAGTGTTAGCTGGGCCATCCCCTGCAGCAGTGCAGCCTGGACATGGGCTCCTGCTTCAGCCTCTGCAGTCAGGTGGCAGCACTGGCGTTATGCTCCACCTGAGAGCATCAACCACATCAGCAAATGCAGAGAGAGAGGCCCCAGGGACTTAGTGTGGCTGGACACGGGACAGGCTTTGGAGGCTCCTGGGGACCCAGAGACTGAGTGGTCTTTCCTACCTGGAGACAGAGAGATGAGTATAAGGGCCTTTGAAGGTTGCTTTTTTCTTCTGACTTCCCACCTAAGAAAATCTCTTAGGCAAGTATGTTAGAAGGCAGCCAGACACCACCCTTGGCCTTGATCTGTTCTTCCTCAACCTGGAATGCTCCTTACCTTTCCAAGGCCACCATCCTGGGCCATGTCAGCCCATGCCTCTGATATCCAATTGCATTATAGGTCCTGCCTGGGTTTTACACATTTAATCATCTGGTATGTGGTTTTTCCCCTGATGTCTGTTTGTTGTCAGACTGTCAAAGGTTGCTGAGGGTAGAGACCTCATCACACCACCACCTCAGAGAGCCACATGGCACTGGAGGCTCATTTATCAGGTGTGTTAGCATGGCCTCGAGAGCTGGCACTTTGCTTTCCACGTGACTGGATTCCTGGGAACGATGTCCATGGGCTTGGCTGTTCCTGGCAGCTTGCCAGGTGGTGGTGTTCTTGGAGAGAGGAGTGGCACGGCGCCCGGCCTCCATGGGCACCTCGGAGATCCCCTCCTGTGGGTGCCGTCTGGGGCCCTTGCCGAGTGGCAGGAAGGCAGTGAGCCTGCAGGAGCCTGGCCTCCACGGTCCTGGACTGCTTGTGCTGAATCATGTTCATTCCATCCACAGGGAAAAACCAGCCTTTTAAAAATCTGCCGCTTTTTGCATGGTCTGGGTGCAGGCATTTCCAGGGTAAAGATGCAGAAGGGATCTTATGCCAGGTCCTGCAGGTTTCCAAGGCCAGGGTTAGGGCAGCCCCTGTAGGGCTAGGCATGACCGCAGGGCCTGGGACTGGGCCAGCTATCCTGACTCTGGTGGGGCGAGGGCCTTCTTTCTGGAACAAACTCCTGCCTCTGCAGAGGTGAGCAGAAACAGCTTTGCTCTCTCTCCTCAGAGCTCCTAAAATCCTCTAGGGCTGTCCAGGGACACCCCAACTTGGTGCACCCCTGCCCCTTCCCCCAAGGTCATGGCATCTCCCTTGGTGGTCACTTTCCTGGGGCAGAGGTGCAGGAGGTTTTTAGGAAATCCTTATCAAATGAATTTGAAATCCCTCCTCATATACTTCCCACACCCACTCTCCCAGCAGTTCTCTCAGCAGCCAGCAGGCCCAGGCCATCCTTCCAGTAACCTGTGGAGTCAGTACTGGCACTCCCCCCATTCTCAGGGTTTCCATGCCTCCTGCACCCCACACACCTCACACAGGTGAGAGCCACCTTGCAGAAGGGTTATCCAGGCGATTGGGTCTTTTTCTGGTTTCCCCATCAGGGTGCTCAAGAGGTGGGGTCAACATCTGAGGAGGTCCCTTCCCCAAAGTGGGGATCTCAGCCAGCCACCTGCCTCGCTTCCCTCTAAGCTCAGCTCTGTGGGAGAACGATGAGAAGAATCAAGAGCCAGGCGCACTCTTACACTCCATCCACTGGCCCCTCTGCCTGTGTCATGCCCTCTCCCACCAGCAGAACCTGGAGGACTGGGAGAGGGGCCCAGTGTCTGAAACTGCAGGCCCAGCTGCTGTACCTTGGGCTCACTGTCCCTGAAAGATGACTGATGAGCAGCGACCTTGGCACCCGAGCAGGGGCAGGGCCGTGACAGCGCCCAGTCTTCTCCCCCACTCCCACGCTGGCCCTGAGCAGTGCCCACGTGGCTCTCTGGAGCATTTCCCAGCCTTTTTTTTTTTAAACTTTTATTAGTTCAAACTCCTGGGGGCTGCAGCCATATGGAGTTTTGTCGAGGGCTGCTGCTCAAAGGGATGTGGCATTTTGATGTTTCTAACTTTGTCTTAACAGGGAGCGATGCAGGAGTCCGGCTGAGAGTTGGGTGTCAGAATATGTATGCCTGCAGAGGGGGCCTCGCCTGGGGCTTTGGGTCTGAGGGCCAGGTACCTGCAAAGCAGGCCCCGCCCTGCTGCATCCTCCATCTCCTTGCACAGGGCTCTGCCTCTCCCGCTCCGGCTTCCTGGGGCTTCTCTTTGTGTCTGTGCTTCTCAGTGTCTCTCCGGTTCCCTGGCTGGGAAGCAGACTCTTTCTCTCTTGTCAGTTATGGCCAATCTTGGCCAGCCTCCCTCTGCAGCCCCCAGCCTCCATGGCAGGAAGGCAGGGCTGTGGGACCTGTGAGAACTAGGAAGTGGCAGAGTGGTCAAGAAAGGGGTCCCAGCTCATTTTAGTTGTCTGGCTGGTGGCCCGGCACCTTGGCAGGGGAGGGCAGGTATTGGAGACACCCATCCTGTCTGCACATTGCTTTCTCACCCATAAAGCATTTTCTTGTTTTATTTTGCTCCTTAAATAATCTTGTGAGGTTGGCAGAATATTGCCTAAAGCAGAAAATGGTGGGGTTTTTTAAACGTCAAAGCAGTGTCTAATCATTGTAGGAAAATGAGAAAATGCAGATGAGCAAAAGTAAGAAAGGGCTCTAGGGCAGTGGCTGCCTTCACTGGAAACCACCCCAGACCCTGAAATGCCCAGCCCTTCCCCTCTCTGCCTGTTTCCCCACCTAAAAAATGAAAGGATGTGTAATTGAGGTGACCACCGAGGGTCCCCACCCCTACTCAGGGTCCCTGGGCTCCTGTGCCTCCAGGAAGACACATTCATTCCCACATGTGGTCGGTTCTTTCTTCCAGGCCCTGAGCTGGATTCACATTCGTGCCTGAGGTCATGCCCTTGTTCCCAGCCAGTGCAAGAGCTAGACACCGAGAGGGGCTTCTAGAGGGGAGCAGACCCCAGGGCTGACCTGCACACCAGCCTCTGCAGAGGCAGGCCCATCGTGCTGACCACATTCCTTGCCAACCTGCCTCAGCTGATGAGGAGGCAGTCATAGTGTCAGGGGCAGAGGCCAGAGCAAGAGACTGGGAAACTTTCACATGGCTCCAGGCTCCAGTACATGAGCAGAGGCCCACGTTGTCCTGTGAGCGCCTTCACCCAGGCTGTCAGGGAGAAGGAGGCCTGTCTCTAGCCTCCAACAGGCTCTGCTGGGACCTGCTGTGCAAGTGACTCATCAAGGAACCCCTCCTCCCTGTTTGCCCCCATAGAGGCTGCCTGCGCCCCTGTCACACCTGCCACTGACCCCACTACCCTGAGGCGCCCTTCTCTGGGGGCTAGCCCGGTGCTCCTTGGTGCCCCTGTCCTGCCCACAGTCCCATATCTCCCAGCCCTGGCTGAGCCTCAGAGGGCCTTTGTCCTCGGGGCAGGAACCCTGCCCAGTGCCTTCTGCTACCTGGCTGCTGCTGCTGCTAGCAGCTGGTGCTAGAGGTGGGTGGGGAGTAAGTGTAGAGCCGGCCATAGCCAGTCAGATTCCAGCTCTGCCATTGACTTTGGCCACAGACGCAGACAAACCGGATTGGGCAGAGCGCTGTAGGGGTGGCAGTGTGGGGGCATTCACAGGTAGGTACCAGGCACCACATGCTGGCTTCTCTGCAAACCCCTCCTCTCCCACAGGGCTCCTAAACACTGGGCCTTGGAGCCAGAGGGAACCAACCGTCCCCACCAGTAGTTGGGACTTCCCCTCACCTGCCCTGAAAGGCCCCAGCCCAGGGTTCCCCAGAGAATCCCAGTGCCTGGCAGGGAGCACCGGCTCTCTCTGGGCCCCCTCGTCGTTTCTCACAGCTGCTTCTCCCCACGGGACCATCCCACCCCAGCCACAGGATGCCCAAGAAGGCTTGCAGACAGCCCTGTGCCATTGAGAGCCAGCAGGCAAGGGGTGGGACCCCAAGGGGAGATGGGAAGCCCTCACACTCCAGCTCACCATCCACCCACAGGGAGCCGGACATGGCTGGAGAAGATGACAGCCTGTGAGCCCTGACTCCTGGCCTCAGTTCCACCCGTGCAGTCACTGCCTCCAGTGCTCTGGGCTCAGACCCCACCAAAAGGGGCAAAAGTGGGACAGGACCCCCTCCCTTGGTGCTGAGGGAGGCCAGGAGGCTCCACCTCACCCGGGACATGACCTGCCCAGCCCACACACCATTCCGCAGCCTGCTGGCCCAGCACACCAGCAGCACCGTCCACAGAGGGCCTCTCCCAGGGCCAGCCCCTGCCTCCTCTGAGAGCCAGCCTGGGGGGCCGTGGGTGCAGGCCTGGTAAGGCTGCGCACGTGTGAGACCGTGTGAAGGTTGGGGGCAGAGGGCAGGAGCTGGTCAACTGGCTGTTCAGGCTTCTGTGGTCCAGAGGAACCCCAGCTGGGAACAAAACCTGCCTTTCGGATTTTCAGTCCTGGGAATGGTCAGACTGGAACTGCCCACACCACTGCCCTGGGGACCTGTACCTGCCAGAGCAGGCATTCCTCCCTGCCTCTGCAGCATGTGGGGGTCCTGAGCCAGCCGTGCCAGTCCCGACAAGGACGACACCCACTAACAGAGCCTGACTGTAGCCCTGACCCCCCAAGACGCCTGCCTGGGCCTGGCCTTTGGGGTGTCCTCCTTCCTGGCACCTGCCAGGGCCCAAGGACTGAAAATTCAGGCCCAGTATCCTACGTACTCAGCGTGACTGTGAGACAGTTGTTGGGATTGGTTTATGATCTCTTACGAAGGGTTCCTAGTGCCCTCCCATGGGACCATCACTTTCTCACTAAGTATGTGGGCAAGGAGAGCGAGCAAGGGCTGTGGAGGAGGAAGTGTGGGAGGGGCTCTAGGCCCCCAGGAGCAGGTGCTGGCCTGGCGTCTGGTCCTTAATTGGCTCCTGGCCCCTCCTGCACAGTGTGGTCTCGCCAGCTCACTCCTGCCAGTGGTTCTGGGCCCTGGCCACCAGAGGACAGGAAGGTGAAGGGTCAAGTGTCCTGAGAGGCCCAAGGGGCCACATCTGCCCCTTCTCCCTTCTTGGAGAAGCTGGAGTGGGGGAAAGGGCTCCCGTGGTTCCTTTGGTGAGAAGCCTACAGAGCTGAGGCATCCTCCCGAGGTACAGAGGGGCCCCGAGAGGAGCTGCAGTCTGCACAGAGACACACAGCACTGACACCACCAGGTCCCTGCCTCCCGGGGCCCTGTGCCACCCAATGACCCCCTGAGAAGCACTGCAAGTGAGGCCTGGGTCTGTCCAGTGTTAACTCCATGTTTTCTCCTTGAGTTGGAGCAGGTGGCTGGGGTCCCATCCTTGGGGGCAGGATGAAGGCAGGTCTCTGGGCCTCCACACATGGCGGGGCACCCTGGCTGTGCCCTCAGAGCTGCATGAGCTGGCAGGAGCAGGACGTGGGGATGGGAAGACCTCCAGAGATCCCAAGAGTGGGAGTTTTGTTCCCCTGAGCCCATTCTCTAAGTGGCACTTTTTAAACAGTTTGCTTTTAAAAGTAAGCTGTTGAGAGAGCCGTGGCTCAGACTATGATGAATTCATGCTGGAGGAAGCATAGAGTGGGGCCATGACCTATGGACAAGGCGGTCCCTCTTCTCATAAGGAGCATGTTTCATGAGCTCACTGCCCCCGCCTTAGGGCTTGGCCACACCTCTGTTCCTGGCAGCCCAGGGAAACCAGGGACTTTGGACATGTGGAGGCCAATCAGTGAATCTAGGTGACCCAAGGACACCCCATCACCTTGGTCTCTTTCAGTGAGTTTAGGGCAGCTCCCAGCCCTCTTTGTGAGAAGTAGAAGAGGCCCCCTGATTGGCAGAGCCAGAGTGCTTTGTGAGTTCAGTCCACACAGGTGCCCTTGTGCAGTACGCAGTACGTGCCCTGCACAGCAGTACTTGGCAACCCTGGTGAAAGTATGCAGACATTCAGGCTTTATCAGTTGAGGCCAGTCTAGAGCCTCACCCCTTCCCCTACTCATGTCCTCAGACATAGCCTTCCCAGATCACCTAGGCAGGAAACAGTAAAATATCAGAAAGAATGTGATTTCTGCCTCTAAGCCAGATCCTTACTCTCTTCCTTATGAATCCCAAAGCTGAAGCAATTGGGTATCTTCTTCTTGAAGATTCTGCCTCAACTATACCTCTAATGCCTCTTAAAGGGCATTAGAATCAAAGATATGGGTCTGGAGTCAGGCCCAGTTGGGATACCAGGGGGAAAGCAAGGGGCATTATGGTGCCCTCCTTGCTGCACTTCCACAGGCCCTGGCCCCACTGTGTCCTGTGGATCCAGGAATTCCCCTCCAGCTTCCCAGACTGTTTACATTCCCGCCCCTACCAGTTCTGAGGGAAGTAAGGTCTGGATGCTTCCATCTCCTGTAAATAACCTCCATGTCTCCAGATGAAATCATTCCATTCAATGTAAGTTTTTTTCTTAGGATGTGCCTGTCTTCTGACTGTTTATTATTCTCAACTCTGACCTATGCTTTCCACTTTCCACGTCCTTCTGGAGTTGGGGAGTTTGGGGTAAAACACTTTTAGGCAAGGCCCCTGCTCATGGGGTTTCCAGGCAGAAACCATCACCCCAGAGACCATCAGGAGCACAGAGAGAGACAGTTCTTGAATATGGAATCTCAGATGCAAAAGGTTCCAAGTCACCTGTTCCAAGAATCCCCGTCTCTCCAGAAATCACCTGCTGGTCAAGAATCAGCCCAGTCAGGCAGGACAAGAATAACAGAAATGTTTTTGGTATGAGACATCTCATAGAGAGGCTGGTGTGTGAGCAAGGACCCGGAAAGGCACTCTGAGGGGAGGTGCGGGGGCAGGCCTGCAGGGCCGAGTGGTGTTGGGATGGCTTTAGAAGAGCTGGCAAGAGGCTGGTCAGGGAGCGCAAGGGAACCAGGCAGGCAGCTGGGAATGTGAGAGTAGGTGAGGAGCAGAGCCCTCCTGGAGTCTTCCACCCGAGCCCTCTGCTTGAGCGAAGAGGTCTTCTGCACCAAGTCCTGGGTGCAGAATCCAGGGGTGCTGGGATGGAAAGAGGCCTGGGCCCCTGGCGGAGAGCTCCAAGCCTTCACCAGGCCCATACACATCACCTGCCTCCACCCCATCCCTCCCAGGGTCCCTGGAGCTGTGGACAAGCTCAGTGACCTCTCAGAAACCAAGGAAAGGCCCTGCGTGCCTTTGCTGCCTTTCAGTCTCACTGATTCCTTCTTGGTGCTGCTGATTGTGGCCCTGTTCCTTAAATTTATGGGGAGAATGAGGGCCTGAGCAGCGGGGCCTGACAATGGGGAAGATGCCCCCAGCCCAGGCTCCTGCTAGGAAGCCCTCATTTCCTGGGCCTGCCCCGGCCCTCCTCACTGCTCAGAGAATGACACACAGTTCCTTACATCTTGGGAAACTGGCTGAGCACAGAGCTGAGGCAGGGCCATGACCCGGATCCTGGGGGATCGCTTCCTCCTCTCCACACCACTTCCTGACTGGAGGTGGGAGCGAGCGTGATTTGAGCTGGACTCATCTCCAGTGTGACTCATCTCTGCTCATCCAGATTCTTGGAGGTTTTGCCTGGGCCTTGCCTGTGACCTAGAGATTTAAAGTGGTAAAGACCCTCAGTTTGTAGTGATGGTTGCTTTTATGTGGCAACTTGGCTAGGCCATGGTACCTAGTTTTCATTGAATGCAAGTCTAGTTATTGCTGCAAAGGTATTATTTAGATGAGATCAGCATTTAAATGGACTTTGGGTAAAGCAGCTGACCCTCTATAATATGGGTGGGGCTTGTCCAGTCAGCTCCAATCAGTTGAAGACCTTGAGAAGAAAGATTGGAAGATTCTGCCTCCAGCATGCCTTCAGACTACAGACTGCAACATCAGCTCTTCCCGGGGTCTCCTGCCCACCGGCCCACCCTACCTGCTTTACATCCCACAGTCATGTGAGCCAGTTCCTTAAACCTGCCTGTCTGTCTCTATCACCGTGCACAAACAACACACACACACACACACACCCTGTCACTTCTGTTTCCCTGGAGAACCCTAATACACATGTCTTCCAAGGGCTGGTGGCTGGGAGAGACAGAGCGAGAAGCTTCTGGGGGTCTGTGGTGCTCCCATCCCTTCTACTTCCTCACGGTAGGGGACAACCCTCAGTCCTCAGCTTCTTGCTCCAGAAATGCGCTGTTCCTGTGCAGTCTGTCCTGCTTGGAAGGCAGGTTATCAGGGAGCCAGGAGGAGCCTCTAAGTCATTTCCCCACCACTTCACCATTACCTTCAGTTCCTTTGACAATGGACCCAACCATTCATCTAAAATGGACAAAATTTACCACAGAGAGGGACAAACGGGCTGAAGTGCATTCACAGAAAAGCATAAACAACTGATTCAGACCATTTCCCAAGCAGAGGGATCAGGAGGGCTCTGGGATGGCTGACAGAGCACTGAGAATTCGAGGAATGCAGGAGCCAGGGGACCTCAGGGACCCTCTGGCCCCCGTGTCCCTGAAGAATCCCAGTCCCACAAGATGTTCTGGAAGCAGGGGAGGAGCTTGGGAAATGTTTGAGAAATAGTACAGATACCACCACCCTTCCAGAGAGTCATAAAACACAGTAGCTAAGACGTCCACAGGAGAAAGGAAGTGGTTCTTTGTTGAGTTCCTTGTGCTCCAACCCTCTGTCGCCCACAGCCCTCTGCTGCTGGTCTCCCCCACTTTCTGCTCCCTCTTCAGGAAGAATGAGCTGGGGCAATTCCTGTTTGTAGGTGGGATTGCTGCGGCCAGCATGCAGGGGCGGCCTGGCCAGAGCCACACAGTGAGCTAGGGCTGGACTCCAGGCTGGGTGTCTCCCTGCCCTGCCCTGAGTAGCCTGGGTGGGGCTGGAGCCACAGGGGAGCCGAATGAACCCCCCAGCTGCTACACCCCCCAGCTGACTTTGTTTTTCTGAAGAGAAAGCATTCTATTGGTATGTATTAGTTGCTACTGCTGTTTTCTTGGATTATAATTGAATTACACTTGGCAGCAGCTAGGCATCTGTTCAGAGGCCTGTTCCATGCAGTGGGTGTCATTTTTAAAGAATTCAAAGTTAAAACACAACACACAGCCATGAAGCCCCACGCCAAGCAAAACTGCCACGTGGGCCTCTGCGTCCTGGTGGAGAGGGCAGACCCGGTGGGAACACGTGTCACACTTAAGCAGGGCCAACCTGCCTGTCAGACTCAAAACCCCACAGAGCCCGGTGGCTTTGGAGGAGCCGGAGAGCCATGAGCCGCCCCTGGAGGGACAGTGGCCCTGAGATGGGACCAGAGAACCCCCACTCCTTGCCCCTTGCCCCTCAGCCAGGTAGGCAAGTCGAAAGGAGGCAGCGGGTGGCAGTGACTTCCACGGCAGTTAATGCCCCCGAGCAGCCCTCTGCAGGGCCATCGGCTGGTGTTGGTCAGCCGTGAGCACCCCCTGGGGGCCAGCTCCATGGGCCTGGGGGCGGCAGGTCACCTCCAGAGGCAGCGTCTGAGGCTGGGACCAGGGCCGGCCAGTGCCCACCTGGACACCAGCAGGACGTGGAGGCCTCACCACCCAGCAGGGCTCCATCATGTCCGGTGTTTTTGTTTAAGGAGCGGGCAGGGTGGGAGTTGCCTTTATGACTTCGGCAAGTTTGCTCCGCCATTGGGTGTTTTCAAAGTCTGAGCAGCGTGCCCTGGCCCTCAGTGTCAGTACCTCCCTTCCCAGGGCACCAGTCTCCCCTTCCTGCAGAACAGGAACTGCCTGGCCTGGCCCCAGCTGCATGACAGCATCCCTGGGAGGGTTTTGGCCTTCCTGGGGGAGGGGGCTGTACAAATATGTACACACACACACACACAGCCTACTTACAGATGTTGGTTTTTTCAATGACTATTTAATGCATTTTAAAGCCTACTGTTGCCCTGAGATTCTAAGTTTAACCTACAAATACCATTACTCTCTTTTATGAATCTGGCAGATTTAAACAATCATGTTTAAGGCTGGGGGAGCTTATAACTCCATTAACTAAATTACTTCAGGATACCTTAGTGATTTTACAAGTTTAATGCTGGTTTCTTAAGTTTATAGTCATCCTAAAAAGCCAAACTTTCCCTAGTTCCTAAACAGTTCTTAAAATTTAACAGATTAAGCTTACCAATGAAATGGATATTAAGTTCTCCTAAACATTTTCAAACAATCACAAACTTGGCCAAATCCTCTTTCAACATTCTGCTTAAAATCCTAAGCACAAAATTAATTATGCAATTACCCATTTTAAACTGGAATTGCAAGGCTAATCTGTTTTGTACTCTGATGGGCTTAATTCCCTTAGATGTTATAAATGTGTGAAAAACCAGATTTACTTCAGTGTCTCCAGTCTAGTTCAACCTTCCTGGGTTAAGGCCACCTCGCCACCAAGGAAGTGGTTTTACTCCTCAGAGCCGTGAGCCAAGGCACAGCTGGGTGGGCCCTCGCCCCGAGTGCTCACCTACACTGGGTGCTCTCGGTGCCCCTGGCCTCCTCCCCACCCCAAAGCCCTCCGCCTCCCCTGTGCAGGCGGCTTCATCGCTGGGCTGGATTCTATTTATTGCTCATCCTTTCAGAGTCTCCCTGCTCTTCCACCCTCAGGCCCCACCCCTTGCAGCTGTTCAGCGGCATCCAGCTGGAAGGTGCTCCCTCACCGCCTTTCAGTGCATTCACTTTACTGTGCCACTAACACCGCCACCCAGCCGCAGAGGCCTTCATCTCCCAGCTGAAACTATCCCCATTAAACTCGCCATCGTCCCCATGCCCCTGCCAACCGCCATTCTCCTTCCCATGTCCAGGAACGTGTCTGATCAGATCCCTCGTGTGAGAGGAATCACAGTCCTTGTCCTTTTGCATCTGGCTTCACTGAGCAGGGTCCTCAGGGTTCATCCATGCTGTAGCAGGTGTCAGGATTCCCTTCACCAGTTTTTTTAAGTGTTCTTTCTTGTGTTGAGCTGGGAAGCATGCTGGGCCAGGTGGTCCTACAGGAAGCATCTCTGATGAGCCCAGTCCCACCTTTGGGAGCAGACGGCAAAGGACAGTGTCAGGGAAGCGTGCACCCTGAGAGGACCCAGGGCTGTGGAAACAGCAGGTTGATCTCTGACAATAACTGTCCTTGGTTGCTTACAGCTGTGCTCCTGGCTGAGGTCAGCACCACCAAAGGAGGGGACGGAGCCCGGCCCATTTTCCCTTAACTTTTACTCCCGCATCTCTAGAGAAAATGCCACTGTTTCAATCCAGTATGTTAGTTTCCTAGGGCTGTCATGGCCACCAGTTGGGTGACTTAGAACAACAGATTTATTCTCTCGCGGTTCTGGAGAGCAGAAGTCTGAAATCAAAGTGTCAGGAGGGCCACACTCCCTCCGGAGGCTGTAGGGGAGATCCATTCTTTGCCTGGTCCAGCTTCTGCTGGCGATGGCTACCATCACCCCAGTCTCTGCCTGCATCTTCATTTCACCTTCTTGTCTGTGTCTGTCTCCTATAAAAGACACCTATCCCTGGGATAGGCCCTACCTGGGTAATCCACGGTGGTCTCATCCTGAAAACCTTAACCACGTGTGCAAAGACCCTTCTTCCAACTAGTAACTTCCACAGATCGCATGGCACAAGAGTGTGGACATGCCTTCCTGGGAGCCACCGTTCAGCCTGCTGCACTGCACCTGTCCCCGCATTCGGTGTGTGCATCTTCCCTAGACGTCCCCTCCCTTCCCTATGGCTCTTCTTTTTTTTTTTTTAAGGTATCATTGATATACATTCTTATGAAGGTTTCACATGAAAAACAATGTGGTTACTACATTCACCCATATTATCAAGTGCCCCCATGCCCCATTGAAGTCACTGTCCATCAGTGTAGTAAGATGCCACAGAGTCACTACTTGTCTTCTCTGTGCTAATACTGTCTTCCCCGTGACCCACACACACACTATGTGTTTCCAGTCATAATACCCCTGAATCCCCTTCTCCCTCCTGCCCCACCTGCCCTCCCACACCCATCCCCTTTAGTAACTGCTAGTCCCTTCCTGGAGTCTCTTTGTTCCTTCAATTTTGCTTCATTGTTATACTTCACAAATGAGGAAAATCATTTGGTACTTGTCTTTCTCCACCTGACTTATTTCACTGAGCAAAATACCCTCTAGTTCCATCCATGTTATTGCAAATGGTAGGATTTGTTTTCTTATTGCTGAATAGTATTCCATTGTGTATATGCACCACATCTTCTTTATCCATTCATCTACTGATGGACACTTAGGTTGCTTCCATTTCTTGGCTATTGTAAATAGTGCTGCGACAAACATAGGGGTGCATATGTCTTTTTCAAACTGGGCTACTGCATTCTTAGAGTAAATTCCTAGGAGTGGAATTCCTGGGTCAAATGGTATTTCTATTTTTAGTTTTTTGAGGAACCTCCATACTGCTTTCCACAATGGTTGAACTAATTTACATTTACACCAGCAGTGTAGGAGGGTTCCCCATTCTCCACATCCTCACCAGCATTTGTTGTTCCTAGTCTTTTCGACGTTGGCCATCCTTACTGGTGTGAGGTGATACTTCACTGTGGTTTTAATTTGCTTTTCCCTGAAATTAGCAATGTGGAGCATCTTTTCATGTGCCTGTTGGCCATCTGAATTTCTTCTTCAGAGAATTGTCTGTTCATATCCTCTGCCCATTTTTTAATTGGGTTACTTGCCCCTGTGGCACTTTTAAGATTCTGCCCACCTTCCTGGGAGGCCACGGTGTTCATTCAGCAAGCAGCCAGACACCTTGGCTCTGAGACCTTCCGGCCTCTCTCCCTGCAGGCTTCCTGGGGCTGCATCTCGCTAGGCACCTGACAATTCCCTTCCCTCCCCTGGGAATCCCCGGAAGGCCAGGCAGAATGTTATGGAGGAGGGGACATGCCAGTCACCCAGCCAAGAGACTAGTGCTGCACAGATTGCCTGCTGGCCCTCAAGAGGAGCTGCCTATGATGTAGAGCCAGCAGTACAGGAAGAAGTCTCATTCAGCCTCCTGCTTGCCCTCTGGACTCTAATTAATTTCCTTCTGGTGGACTGTGTTGATTACAACCTCATTAAGTAGCTTCGTGCGTTCGGGCCCCAGTGGTTTCAATATTGAAGCTGCCTACCTTTGCTGGTTAATATTCTGAGCTTGCTGCCTCTCTGCTTTCCTCAGCTCTGTTGTTGCAGGAACGTGGAGTCATGCCTGGCTGAGACAGAGATACGAGCTCATTTCCCGAGGGGGCCTTCCTTCTGGGAATGGGCTTAAAACCCTGAGTTTAAAAGGGAAGGGGGTGGTTGGGGTTTAAAAATAGCATGTGCCTGGCAGCCTCCTATGTGGCTTCCCCCAGCTTTTCCCTGAAGTACCTAGGGAGACACACCAAAAAGAGACAGAAAATGCTAATGCAAAGACAGGTGAGTGGACTTGGAGGAACTTCCTGGCTCTGAGACAGTTGGGGCGGCCCCGCTGCACCCCAGGAATCGGAGACCTCCTAAAGGGAGGGCTTCATCAACCCAAAGTCAGGCCACCATCCCTTTCCCACAATGCTTTAGAGGTGAAGGGTTCCACCCTGCCCTCACTGCTCCCTCCCCTCGCCTATTCCTGCAGCCTTCAAAGAAAGCAGCTCTCAGAAGCCGCCCCCACCAGGCAGTGCAGGAGGGGTAGGCAGGAGGTGTCGCCACAGGAGTTCAGGGCTTGGCTGGGGTGGGAAAAGCCCTGGGACGCGGACACTGCTGTGGGTCTCCGTGGACTCCATAGTTGCGAGTATCACCCGGGCCGAGGGCACAGTGTCAGAGCCTGGAGAGGTGGACTCAGCTCTTACCCAGGGAGGCATCCAGGGGACAAGGTCAAGATTTTGGTCACCCATTCCAGTGTGTGGGTGTGGTTTTCCACACCAACTGGCAGTTCTGATGCCAGCTGGATGTCCTACCATTCAGCTCAACTCTGATGCTACCTGGACTTAGCATCGGATCCCAAGGGGTCAGGGCTCCATCCCACAGGATGGCATCATCTCCCCACCCCCACTGCTGAGTCAATGCAGAGTCCAGGTTGTCACCTCTGCTGACCTACCAGCCATAGATCGGAGGTTCCCACACCCCTATCCCTGGGTTCCATTAAGTTACTAGACTGGGTCACAGAACTCAGGAAGATATTTTACTTACTGGATGACTGGTTTATTATAACGACATAACTCAGGAACAGCCAGGTGGAAGAGATGCACAGGGAAGGTGTGGGGGAAGGACACAGAGCTTCCAAGCTATCTGAGCCTGCTGTTCTCCCCACCTCCACATGCACAATAACCCGGCAGCTCCCTGACGCACCCCCCCACACCCCCCTTTCATGGAGGCTTCCTGACTTAGGCTCAATTGACTAAATTGCCTGTTGGTAGTTAAACTCAACCTCCAGCCCCTCTCACCTCCCCAGAGGTCAGGGGGATGGGGCTGAAATGTCCAACCTCTAATCATATGACTGGCTCCACTAGCAACCAGCCCATCCTCAGGGGCTTTCCAAGTCACCTCGTTAACATAACGACAGATGCCTTTGCTGTCCTCATCATTTAGGAAATTCCAAAGGTTTTAGGAGCTGTGAGCCAGAAACAGGGACAAAGACCAAATACGTATTTCTTATCAATCACAATATCACATTAGACAGATGATAGATGTGGCTCTCACTAGATCATGCCTCCATCAGAGGTGAGCAAGTGGGGAAAAAACCCCAGGGCATAGCACAAATGCTATGGAAACTAAACACTGACCTCCGAAAATGATCTACAGCAGGAGCCGGAAGAAACGAACATTGTGGGAAAAGAGCTAAAAGCTACAAAAAGAGGCCAAGCTGAAATGAGGAAAAAAACAACAGGGTAAGTTGAAGAGGGAAGATGAATGAGCAAAATAAGGATTGGAAGTAAGTGAGCCGCTAGCCCACCCGTGTGATTGGAAGCAGTGGAAGCAGAGCTGATGCTGTGGAACGTGGGATCAGGGCTGAGGAGGCCAGCCTGACACCCACTCCCACAGCGTGTTGTGGAAGGACACAGATGCTGAGAGACAGCATTGATTTTCCTGGTGAAGAGACAGGCTGAAAGGAGGTCCGTGTTTCTAGGTGGAGAGACACCCCAACACTGAGGGTAAATTCAAAGAAACCACCAACTGGACCCACAGTGGTGAAAATTTTTAATAACCAAACAGTGATGGCAGAACAAAAATGGCCAGGTGCACATGCTGCCCCCTTCTGCTTCCTCCGATCTCAGGAAGATCTCAGGAGATCGCCTTCCTTGGATGTCAGGGACCTCTTTTTTTTAATTGTTGCAAAATACACATAACATAAAATTTACTATCTTAACCATTTTTTTCAGTTCGGTCATGTGAAGTATACACACTGTTGAGCAGCCATCCCCAGAGCGCTTGGCCTCACAGGACTGAAACTCCACACCCACAAACAGCAACTCTCCAGCCCTGCCACCCACCACTCTACTCTGTGCTTCTGTGGAATGAGTGCCCTAGGGACTTCATCTAAACGGAGTCATCCTTTCAGGACTGACTTATTTCACTGAGCATAATGTCCTCAAGGTTCATCTGTGGTATAGCATATGGGGGATTTCATTCCTTTTTATGGCTGAATAATATTCCATTGCATGTATAAAGCACATTTTGTTTATCCTTTCATCTGGGGATGGACATTTGGGCTGTTTCCACCTTTGGGCTGTTGTGAATAGTGCTCCCATGTACATAGGTGCACAAGTATCTGCTTGAGCCCTGCTTTCAGTTCTTTTGGGTATATACCCAGAAGTGGAATTGCGAGGCCATATGGCAATTCTATTTTTAGTTTTTTGAGGAATTGACATTCTGTTTTCTACAGTGACTATACTATTTAACACTCCCATTAGCAATGCACCAATTTTTCCACATCCTTGCCAACATTTTTTATTTTCTGGGTTCTTTTGGGGGGGGTGCTTTTTTGGTCTAAGAACTGGATTAGCCAAAGAAGTTAAGTTGATTTGTATTTGTGTGCAAAGGAAGGGCTAGGTGTTGAGAGGATTTGTAGGGTGGAGATGAGAAGTTGAGAGATACAGGAAAGAGATTTTAGGAGTTTAGAGGGATATTGTGAAAAGGTGCCCCTTTGGTGTTAGCCTTTTGAGAGGTTGTTGTAAAGATACCAGCTACTGTCCAGGCTACCCTCCATGTTGAACTGATGTTCCCAGGAAGGGGCAGTGTGCTGGGACTGTCCAGGAGAGAGCGTAAGGTCAGTGGCAAAGACAATCCTATGGACATCTTCGCAGGAAAAAACAGCTAAACATACAAAAGTCAGGCAGTCTCAGAGTCGCCTGCATTCCAGGGACAGCCAAGTAACAAGTACCCACGAAGGTGTTGTGAAGGGAGTTTCTATCTAGCCAGGCTGTTACTATCTTCAACATGACTTTCATGTTGAAGTACATGACTTCAACAGAAAGGAGTTTTTCAGATAAACTAAACACTCAGAAAATAAGCCACCCATGTATTCCTTCCGAGGAGAACATTTCTACTGGATGATGTTTCTCTAGCAGGGCGAGAACCCAAACTACAGATCCGCGTCCAATGACAGGAAAAGTACTGAGGTGGGGCAGTGAACATGGCAGCTCAGTCCCAAGGACTTGGAAACCTTCACTCCAAACCTAAATGCAAAATGCCACATTTTCATCAATAGAGTAGCTTTAACATTAAAAGAAAACAAAACAAAAACAGTAAGAGTAGTAACCTGCATCCAAAATCTCCAGCTATAGCCACAAAGGCCAAGGAGGGGAAGGAGCTGCAGACGGCAAGTGTCAACATTCCCCAGTGGCCCTCACCCCAGCCTGTCTAGGACCTGCACTAGGCCAGGTCCGATGGCGCCAGCTCTCCAGGGCCATTGCTCACTAGGCTGAAAACCCAGGACCAGTCCCTTGGACTGACTGTCGCTCCTTTCCTTCTCCCAGATGAGGGAAGCTTCCCTCTCCTACATGCCCTCCTCACCACTGCACACACAGGGAGCCTCCCCAAGGAATGGTGAATGCCAGAGAGGAGAGAAAGTTTGCTGTGTGTCTGTCCAGCGGGAGTTTTCCCAGGACCCACACGGAATGCCTTAGCCAGTAACCCTTCCCAGGGACTCCCAGCCCTCAGGCTAGCCCCTTTCCCCCAGAGCACCCCATTCTAATCCTGCAGTTCTCAAACTTCTTTTGGCATCAGGATCCCTACTCTTCTTTTTTTTATTGAAATATAGCTGATATAGCATTGTGTAAGTTTAAGGTGTACAACATATTGATTTGATACATTTATTTATATTGCAATATGGTTGCCATTGTAGTGTTAGCTAACACACCTCTGTTATGCATCACATAATTACCTTTTTTTCTAGCAGTGGAAACAGTTACGATGTAGTCTCTTAGCAAGGTAAACCTTTACAATAGTTTTGTTGTCTACAATCACTACTGTAGGATTTACACTATCTACTAGTTGCAAGTATGTACCCTTAAACAGTATCTCCCCTTCCTCCATGCTCAGCCTCTGATAACCCCCATTCCCCTGTTTTTTTGAGCTCAGCTTTTTTAGATTCCACGTATTAGTGATAATACAGTATTTGTCTTTCTCCATCTGACTTATCTCAGCATAATGCCCTCGAGGATCATCCCGGTTATCAGAAATGGCAGGATTTCCTTTTTCTCGTGGTTGAATAGTAATCCACTGTGTATATATGTATAATCACATCTTTATGCATCCATCCGTTGACAGACGGGTTGTTTCCATAGCTTGGCCAGTGTGAATAATGCTGCAGTAAACATTGGGGTGCAGAAATCTCATCAATAACCTGTTTTCATTTCCTTTGTATATATACCCAGAAGTAGGATTCCTGGATCATATGGTATTACTATTTTTTATTTTTTGAGGAAAATTTTTACTCTTTAAAATTATTAAGGACCTCAAAGAGATTTTCTTTATGTGGGTTATAGCTCATGAATGCTGCTATTCACTGTATTAGAAATCAAAACAAAAATATTTTAAAGATTTATTTTTTCACTCACTTAAAATTAATAGCTCACGTATAAGATAAATACATTTTTACAAAAATAACTATATTTTCCAAAAGAAAAAGTGTTAGAAGAGTGGAATTGTTTCATGGTTTTCGATTGTTTTAATGTGTGACTTAAAAGAAGGCAACTAGTTCTCACCCCTGCTTCTGCCTTCATTCACTTGTTTTGGGTGAAATCTGTGAAATCCAGTGTCACGCTGTTATGGCATTGGAAAAGAGGATCTCCCAGAGCCCCTGGGAGGAACTTTAGACCACACTTTGAAAAATGTTCTTCTAATCTTCTTCCTATGTGAATCTCTGCTTGCTTCTGGAAAGTCAGGTGCACCATCCCTCTTCCCCCTGGAAAGAGTCCCCAAACCTGCTTCTGCAAGCTCAGATAGCATGGATACTCCACTTACGTGAGATGGTGAGTGCCGGCCATTGTCCCCTGTGGTCCCATGCCTGTGACACTCTCCCAGCGAAGCTGCCCATGCCACCTGCTGACATCCCCAGGCTGTCCCCTGAGGAATGGTCAGACGCACAGTTCCTAGAGATGGCCCCGTTGAGACTCATGCCAAGGAAACCAGGACTTTCCTCACTGCCTGGTAGTTTGCAAGGCAGATCAGCCCCCCATGGTGGAGTGGCCTAGAGGGGCCACATGTGGATTTGATACTGCCCCCACACACACAAACACACACACCCCACCGTGTGTGCAGCAGGTGCCGCCAACCCACTCCACTCCATCCCTTCCTGAGAGCCAGGGCAGAGCTGAGCTGGCAGGCCGTGTCCGTGCAGCTGTGACATGGCCGTCCCCGATAAACTGGCATGGCAGGGGCAGGGGCAGGGGGAGGACCCAAGGAGGCTGGAAGTGGCCCAAGGTCCCCGCTCAGGACATACGCAATGTCCAGTGTTGTAAAGTGGCACAAGCGCTCTGGGGCCTAGATGGTCAAAAGAAAGAAGGAAAGCCGTACATTGTGCAGCAGGCTTGGGTGGTGGCTGTGACTCACAGTTACTTGGAGCACTGTGACCTCCTTCCCACCCGCACCCACTCCCAAGCAACAGCTAGTGACCCCAGAGGACAGCAGCGCTGAGAGATGGAGCCGCTGTCAGTTCCCTGGAAGCCCAGAGTGTGGAGGCAAGGCCGTGGAGGGAGGAGGCTCTCTGGGCACGCATTTTCCCCAGACATGCCCCGGCTCCCTGGGTCAGCAACTAGGGTTTCTTGGTCCTTCTGGGATGGCATGGCCTCTACTGGCCTGGAAAGGAGTGGGTCATGGAAGACGGCATGGCTGGTAGGAGCACAAGAGACCCAGGCAGTCATCCAGTTCAGGGTTTTCAAACTTCTCTTTGGCAACAGAACTACTTTTCTCATTTTTAAAACCAAAGGGTGGAGAGCAGAGCCACTGACTCTTCTTCTCTCTTGTTGCTGTCAGCCCCAAGCTCTCCCCATTTCACAGATGGCAACTTGCCCACAGACTTGCAGTGATTTCGGGTTGGGCAGAACCTAGAATCCAGCACGTTCTCCCAGGGGCATTCAGGGACAGCTGTAAAAGGAGAGTGCCAGGCGCATGTCATGGGGCAGAGGTACCCACGGGGGTAGGGGCACACAGGGCAGAGCTGAGGAGGGTGGAGGCTGGTGTTCAGCCCACAGCCCACAGAGGGCCAGCCCAACCTGCACAGCAGACAGGAAAGGAGCAGTCAACCCATCTCCTGCTCTCCAGTGGCCCCTAGTCCAGCCTCTGACCATGAGCGTGCCACCCCCGGGCCTCTGCCCTCCACCCCACCTCCCTGCCCCAGGGAAGGGGGCCCTTCGCTCTTTGACACGTGGGCTTCCTAAGACCCTAGGACCCCAGCCCTTTGACCTCCCCTCTTACTGCACTTCCAGCCGCCTCCTGCCCCAGGGAGGATGAGCCATGTTTTTGCTCATCACTGAGTAATACTTTGTATCCTGAGGTCACGTGTGTCCCGAGGCCCCAGCATGCCTGCTGACTGTGAGGCCAACGTGGGTTGTGTGGGCAAAGCTCCCTGTCCCATCCTGACTCCCGGGTTTTTCTAAAGAGAGAGGCCATGGCTTTTGCCACACTCTCAAATGGGTGTGTAATCCAAAAAGGGAGGAGGGCCTTCCAGAAAGGTGCAGGCCAGGGCAGGCCCCACCATTCCTGAAATTCTTTTTTTAACATCCTTATCACGTGACTTTTTTTCTTTCAGTGTTTTTGGATATAATTGAGACGTCACTGTGTGAATTTAAGACCTACAACAAAAGTCTTGATTGGCATGTATTGTGAAATTATTACTGCAGTAAGTTTAGGTCACATCTTTACTTCACAGAGTTAGGAAAAAAAAATAAAAAGGTTTTTTTCCTTGTGACGAAAACCTTTAGCATCTATTCTTAGCAACTTTCAAATATACCACCCAGAAGTGTTAATAGAGCATCAGGTGAGGTGCACGGTCCAGCCCTGAACTGACAGGTGAAGTCAGCCGCTCTGGGCCTTAGTTTCCTCATCTGTACGTTGGGAATGATGATGCCCAGCCTCCTTGCCCTACAGGGGTTTCTAAGGGAAGGAGAGAAGGCATTTAGAAAAATGTCTGGGAGCAAATCCTTCATAGGACTTACCCATTACCCACACATTTCCCCAGGTTGCAGGACCCTGGCAACCCAGGCTGGGGAGCCTTCCTTCTCTGGGATGTGCTGGGACAGCTCCTTATGTGGCTTGGGGGCTAGAGGGCTTAGGGTGAGGGCAGCAAGTGTGGGCAGTGCCCGCCTTCTGCACCCACCCTCTGTGGCCCCCTTGGTCCTCAGGGGGTGGGGTGGGGACAGTGCCCCTAGGGGGAATGTCTCATTGCCTGGTCTGTGCGAGGCACCGAGCTAGAAGCCGGAACCACAGCTCCCACCTAAGGGTGACGGAAACTGGAGAGAGGCGTTTGAGAAAAGACAGAAGATACACCCGTGTTCTTTCCCACACAGAGGGCATAACGCTTAGTCCAACATTCTAAAGTGGAAAACTATGTTTCTTTACTTCTCAAAAGCAATTAACTCCGTTTCAAGCCCCCATGGCTTGTCTGGTGGGAAATTCAAGCTTAGTCCTGTTTGGGAGGCCTATCTTTTCCCTGGAGCTGTATAGAAATCTTGGTGTCTTAGTCCACAACCCTTAGGTCCCAGTCCATACTGGTCACTGCTCTTGGCCAAGCTCTGGGGTTCTTTGCTGGCAGGCAGGGGTCTCTGCAGAGGCTCCCAGCGAGGCTCTCGGTGTGTAGTGCCCCCCAAACCCTTGTCCCTCTTCAGGCTTGGGGAACCTCCTACCCAGTGCCCCTTGCCTGCATGCCCCCTCCCCTCCCTTCAGGAAGACCCCACTTGATACCCTTTCTTAGGGAGCCCTGGTGGGGGTTTCTTCTGGGTGCCTGGCAGCCTCACAGCTCTCCTATCAGCCCCACAAGTCATAAATCCCCCCACGCAAAGGGACACAGGTCAGGTCACCTGCTCAAGGAGCAGCAGTAAACATGATGACAGAAGAATGAAGAAAACAAATGCTGGTTTGTGATCCTGTCACAAAACGGGGATTTTGCCATACATGCCATCTCCAAATTTTGCCCCAGATGGAGGAGCAGCCACTGGAGCTGTGTCTAGGCTTCATCCTCTGGGGAACTGGAGAGGTGATGGCTTGGGGGCTATCTTGGGACAGGACAATAAACTGGGGAGGCCATCTCGGGGGGCTTGCCTGGCCCCCCGGGAAGTTCTATAGATGCTTCCTTGCAGCTTGGGAAGCACTTTAACCAGGGGGCAGGGTCTCCTCCCCTGCCAGGGCTCTGGGGGCGCTAAGCCACCTCCAGGGGGCTGTTCTGGGCACATTGAGTGAGACACAGGGGAGGGTGGGACCGCCCCTGACCTCTGGGCATCCTTCCCTCTTGCAGGACTTGGGCATGGAATCAACCTCACTCGATGATGTCCTGTATCGCTACGCAAGCTTCAGGAACCTGGTGGACCCCATCACTCACGATCTCATCATCAGCCTGGCCCGCTACATCCACTGCCCCAAGCCGGTAGGACAGCTGTGATCAAGCCAGCCGGGTCCGGGGCTGTGAGGAGGGTGCCTCTCTGGGCAGAGCAGCTCAGTGGCCGAGCTGGGCTGGTCAGTGCTGCCCAGGCCCAAGGCCAGGCCCCCTCATCTAAACACTGACAGCGGGCCGGAGGTGCCCACAGGCCCAACATCCATAGCAGAGGCTGCACATTGGCAGTTTCCTTTGGCCCACAGGGTGTTAAATCTGGATTGCCTCATTTAAAAATCAGAGTATTTCGCACAATCCCTAATATTCAGCATGGCAGAGTTCAGGTAAGTGGGAGATGGTTCACGTCCAGCCCTCTCTCTGCCACCAAGCCATGGGCACTGATGCAAGGCTGTGTCCACCTAGAAATGGACTCTTCCTCTTTCTACAAAGGTACTGTGTAAGCGCAGCAGCAGCCTGCATGGCGCTCTCCAGTTTGCCTCAGGCCTCACCATTCCCAGTTGTCTTCCTCCCTGAGGCTGAGTGTCATTTTACACCCACCCACTGTACTCATGTCCACTTCCTGCCTGACTGCAGGAGCTGAGAAGGAGAAGCTCCAGAGCTGTCCTGGCTCAGCAAGCTCCACTCAGCCCCTTCTGGATGGGAGGATCTGCCTTCTTCCTGCTGCCTTTAGGGGCTGAGCTGGGCCATGGGCCTCAGTGGGCTCCAGGCTGGCTTCCCCAGAACTGCCCACTGGAACCCTTTCAGGGGAGGGAAGGGGAGGCCCAGAGTAGGGCAACTCCTCATTTGAGCTTTACTCTCTGTTTTGGCTGCTTCTCTCCCGTCCCTCAATTTCCAGCAGCTTCCAAAAGAAGCATTTCCGCCATAGCAGGACAGGAAGCCAGAGCAGGTGGAGGGGTGCCTGGAGGAAGCTCCTCCTACAGAGCAGATCTGGGATAAGAGCCCACCTGTGCTTGGCCTGGGCACACGCTGAACTTGGTTGCCCAGAGGCTGGAACCTTGCTCTGGGGCTGAGCCTACATCTGGGACTTTGTCCAGGGCCTGCTTCCTGGCTTCCAGGGCTGTCTGGCACCAAGACTCCATGGGGGTGCTGGGAGCTGGCCCGGGGCAGGCTTCAGGTGATTTGGTGGTAGGATGCGGCATAAGACAGCGATGCTGGGCTCAAATATATAATGGTAAGAAAAAACCAGTAATGAGGGTTGTCAGACTGGGGGCCTGCAGGCAGGGGAAGAGGAATGGAGCCAGGAGCCACGGGGAACCAGCTGGAGCCGACCCACCCTGCCTTCCCATCCAGATCACACCTGGCTAAGCCTGGGGAAACTGAGCCTGGGACCTGTGCGGGGCCTCCCACGTGCCAGGACCCCAGCTCTTCCAGGGCATGAATTCAGCTGCCTGCAGGTGAGGGGGTGACAGATGATAGAGCCCCACAAGCAGATCAATAAGAGAGAGATTATTTTGTGTCCATGTTAGAGTTCACAAAGACAAAGTTCCAGTAATAAAGCAATCTGAGGAAGGTCAGAGCCCAGGTGAGAACCCCAGGTGTGCTCTGGGGCCCGGGTCTGGGCAGGGTACAGGCAGCTCGGGGGCTGCTCTCTGGGCCGGCAGTGCTCACAAGCTTGCAGGGTGAGGCTGGGCCAAGAGAGGACAACCCGAGCACCTCCCCGCCACAGCAGGAAGGGCCTGCAGGTAGTTACCTGCCATGTCCACCGGGAGACAGGACAGGGCTAAGGAGAGGCAGCCAAGACACCTGCACTGTGGCCATCCCTCCCATCGGGGTGGGGACAAGGGAGCCATACCTGGGTTGTTGTAGCTCAGGCTGCTTGAACAAATCACCATTACTGGGCAGCTTGTAACCAACAGAAATGTATTTCTCACAGTTCAGGAAGCTGGAATCTGAGATCACAGTGCCAGCGTGGCCAGGATCTGGTGAAAACCCTCATCCTAGCTTGCACACGGCCGCCTTCTTGCTGTGGCCTCGCATGGCAGAAAGTGAGCTAGCTCTCTGGCCTGCTCTGATGACCCTCATGACCTCATCTATCCTGGTCACCTCCCAGAGGCCCTACCTCCAGACACATCACATTGCAATTGGGGTTCAGCATATGAATGGGGGACACACACATTCAGTCCATTGCACAGGTGTCACCTTTCTCATCACCTTGTCAGTGGAACCCCATGTTCCTCAGCTCTGAAGTGGGCCTAACAACCTTCTCCTTTAGAGCTGGTCAGAGGGCTCGGTGAGGGGCACTGGCATGCGCCCAGCATGGCACCCCATCCACAGAGGCTGAGGTGTAACTGGTCAGTGAGCACCGACCACATGGCAAGCAAGTTGCTCAGGCCCAGCAGGTCAGTTGTAGGACCTGGAGGCAAGGAAGGTACCGCCCCAGGCGCTGGCCCCTGTGGGCTCGGTGTCTTGGAAAACAAGGGACTGGCCTCCAAGCCAGATTTCCAGACTCAGCCAGAGTGGGGTCGGCCCTGTGGGAGGCCCAGGGTCCTAGCTGGCCCCCTACCCATATCCAAGGCCAGATGGCAGGTTGAGGCCCGGGTGGGAAGTCCCAGCTACAGGGTTCCCAGGCTGGTGATAGGGGCAGCCTGCACCCACCCCAGCTGTATGATCTAGCTCACAGAACTTCCTGCTCTTAGCTCTTTGATCTGAGAATTTCAGATCAGCCCACAGACCTTGGTGTGGTCCTAGAAGTTAGACAGGTGTCAAGACTACCAGCTGTGAGGGGCATCTCCCTCTGCTGCAAGAAGGGACAGAGGAAATAGCCATTCCTGGGCCCCTCTCCTGGTGAAGCACCTGCAGGATGATCCTTCCCACGACTAAGAGGACTCCCTTGAATGAGTCCCATCTACTTTCTCAATCTACCAAATCCTCTCCTGGTACTTCCCTGGCTGTGGGCCCAGGCCCTAGAAAGGGGGTAGGAAGGTCTGTGCCTAAGAAGATGGGGATAGGCGGAACCCCACCCCACCCACAAGTGCAAACCAGTGAATCCCAAATCTGTATCCTTGGCCCAGCTTCAGACTCTGGAGTCACCACCTCTTGGACATTCCTGCCTGGTCCCTAAGTCACCACCCCCTCCCACTCAAACTCATTCCACTATTAGCACAGATGATCTAGCAGGAAATCTCAGGGGCTCCCACCTTCCCTGTGCCCCAGTCCCACCCCAGCCATCTATCACATCATGGCCACAGTCAGGTTCCCTTGGAGGCTAAAATGATGGTGTGTGACCACAGCAATTTGTTGAAGAGGCTGCCAGGGGAAGCCAGGCCAGCTCACGCTCCCTCCAGAAAGGGCAGATGACTTCAACCTGTCCCTCAGGGTTTCTGTGTAAGTGACTCCACAGTCAACTCAAGGCAGAGGAGCTGGGCTTTCAAACCCCTGCACTGGTCAGAGTGAGGGGCTGCCTGGGTGGATGTAAATTCCTGGGTTCTGTCTCCCCAAGGTTGTCTGAGGGTCCCTGCCGCAAAGCCAGTCATGTGCAGCATCCAGGCAGACACCCCCCAAAGAAGGGAGGAGCCCCGGTCGGGGAAAGTGGGTCCAAGGGACAGAGACTCATATTGTCTAGCACAGTTGACAAGGTCTAACAGCTCTAATTCCATCCCAGGGGCATCTATGAGGCTCTGCTCTCGGGGCTACTGGGTTAGCCTCCAAATGGACTCTGGGGCTCACCTCCGCCTCCACCTCCCTGCCCTCTCAGCCCTGGGGGCAGCCAGAGAGCAGTCTGCAAAGCAAATTGGGTGGTATTTGTACCTGGCTAGAAAACCTTCCATGTGCAGTTTAAGTAAAACCCTGATGCCCTATCTGGCCCTGCCTGAGTCTCCTTGCTTCTCACCTCTCCAGCCTGCTGGCTCTGCTCCAGCCACATGAGCCTCCTCTCTCCCTGGAGCACCCAGGCCCTTCCCTACCTTAGGGACTTAGCCACCACCTCTGACAGCACCTGCCCCTCTGTCTGAGCTCCCCTCTCTGCCATTCAGACTCAGCCTAGGGCCCCCCTCAGAGGGCTGCTTTGGCCAGCCCACCTTACATAGGTCTCCTGACCAGCCTCTGTTTATTCCTTCCTTTACCTTCATCTCACGCACTGGTCTCTGCAGTTATCGTCCTTTGTCAGCCAACTTATTGTTTGCTTTCCCCACTAGAATATATAAATTCCAAAGGAGCAAGAGAAGGCATCTGTTACATTCTGTCCCAGGCAGGGCCCTGGCAGGAGGCAGGCGACATATTTTGTTGTGAATTTTTAAGAGAGTTTAATAAAGGGACTATTTCCAGGGTTGTGGGCAGGATAAAGGAAATGAACAGAGATGTTGAGACACCCAAAGAGAAGCAGCAGCAGGAAGTTGCTATCACGGAAGGGCCCACAGGCTGAAGCTGTGATGCTGGAGCCAGGACACCTCTCCCAGAACTGTGTTATGTGTCCTATTACTGCACATTGCCCCAAAATTTACTGACTTAAAGCAACAGATATTTATCATTGCACAGCCTCTGTAGGTCAGGAATCCAGGAGCAGCTTCACTAGGTAGTTCTAGCTTAGGGTCTCTCAGGACATGAGACAGGGCTGCAAAGACTGGCAGCCTGCTTCCAGGATGGCACGTCCTACAGCTGTCGGCAGAAGGCCTCAGCTCCTTGCCACATCCTTAGGACCACTTGAGCTTCCTCACATCATGGCAGCTGGCTTATCCCTGAGTGGGTGATCTAAAAGACAGCAAGGCAGAAGCCACAAACTTTTTTATGAGTTTTTTACTCTCAGAAGTCACATACCATTATGACTGCTGTTTACTATTCATCACCTAGGTCACCCCTGATACAGTATGGAAGGAAACTTCACAAATGCCAGTAGGCCAGAATCAGTGTGGGCCATCTTGCTGACTGTGCTGAAGTAGGGAGGGAATGAGACTAAATCCCTGGACCTTCATCTCCTCCTGCCCTCTCTGATCTCACTCCAGTCATTCCCATTTGCTGAACCTGGGAGCCAGGAACAGAAGAGCCAAGTAATGCTGTCTCTAGAGCTCAGCCTCTCCAAGCACTGGGAAGAGCAATGAGCAGACTGGGAGGAGGGAATAAACAAAACCCAGCACCCTGGCTCTGTCCGGAGCAGTGTCCAGCTGGTCGTAGGCAAGGCAGGCAGTATTTGATGACTGCATTTACGAACAAATGAGGGAGGTCTTTGGGCAGGAGGGCCGTGCTTGTTTGGGTCCCAGGAACAGCATACAAAGGTGCCTGCGGAAGTGAAGTCAGAGGTGCACGGGCTGACAGCTGAGGGGTGGTCCAGGCGCTGTGACTCCTGGAAGGGACTGCAGGTCTTGCACATCTTTCCGGACAGGTCAGTGAGTCCCCAGGCCTCTGGGCAGCAGCACTGAGCAGGGCAGGAGAGGCTGCACACACTCCACCTGCCAAGTCACCCCTGACTTGCACCATGCCCTCCCTGACCTTCCTTCTCCTTCCTTTCCCACTGGTGGGAGGAAGAGCTGCAAAATCGCTTCCGCAAACTGCCTCCAAGCCTCTGGTGTCAGTTAGGACTCAGCTGCAAGTAACAGAAGTCACTCCTGATACTGAGGGTCTTGTGGGGCCCAAAGGCAGCCACGCTTGAAAAAGAGGGACTAGAACTAGACAAAACGCAGTGCAAGCGGCTCTCCATCCCTCCTCTCTGCTCCCCTGGCTCACTCTCCAGTCCCTCTTGCCCGTACTGCACCGCAGCAGGCAGGGCTGCCCCTGGCTCCGAGTTTACTTGCCGAGGTCCATCCCCGGAGGGTCGGGGTGTGACCCCATCTCGAGTGGGGATTCCGGGAGAGGGCTGATTGGCTGCGCTCTGCCGGTGCCGGCTCTGGGTCAATCAGCTGTGGCTTGGAGGCTAGGTCTGGTTGCGCAAAAGGGCTGCTGGGCTGCACCGCTTGGAGGAGAGGGGCCAGCAAAGCCGTGGGCTGCAGGGCGCAGGGACGTGCGAAACTCGCGGGCCTGTCATCAGAGCTGCCCGGCCATGGCTGTCCTAGGGGCGTTTGGATGCTCCGTACCTGAGAGGCAGCAGTTCCTGGCACTGAGACGACGCAGAACTGCCCTTCCTCCACCCTCCCACCCTCTCCGCTCCTTAACTCCGCGTCTGGGCGCGTCCTGCTTTGTCCGACGCTGCGCGGCTGGGAGACATGAGGGGGCTTCGATAATTGATAGAGTTAGGGGGAAAATTAGATGGGCTTGCTTATGCTTTTCCGGGTGTGCAAATGAGAGGAACGCCTTGAGCGGAGCAGAGCGCAGAGTGGGTGGTAGGATGGGAGCGCCTCAGAGCGCTGCCGAGGTCGGGCCCTGAGCCCACCTTCGCTGGGGCTTCCGTATGGCCTGCCAGTCTGTTCACCTCCTTTATGCCTCGGCTGCCTTTCACAGGACTGTGGTAGGACTGTGATGAGCTCATGCATGCCACGCAGAGACGATACCTAGCATACAGTAGATGCTCAGGAAATGATAACTGTTGTTTATTTCGTCCAGACAAGCGGAGGGGAGCTCTCACTTCTGTGAGGGCACTAGGTCACGTCTTAAATCACCTCTCTTGGGTGACCATATCAATTGTCCCCGTTTAGTCGATGAGGAAAGAGGCTGGCCCATCCTCCCAGGCGGGGAGCTGCAGCACGTAGTCCACCCAGTCCTCGCCCTGCGCACGGCTGCCCCCTGGTGGTGGTGCGGGCGCGCCGCAGCGGCCGCTTTGCCGACGCTTCCTTTTCCTTCAAGGCCCAGCTACCCAGGCCTAAGAGGATGGAGAAACCATGGCCCCTGAATTCTGGAAACCCTGGGAATTGGTTGGAGGAGGAGCTCAGTTCTCAGGTTTGGAGCAGGTGCTGAGGGTGACTGGCAACACTGTGGGCCAAACTCCAGATCCCACCCACTGGCCATATATTTAAAACGTGTAAACCGGTGCTTCTCCACCTGACAGCACAGGGAATCACCCGGGGAGCTTTTAAAAATCCTCGTACTGGAACTTGCCACCCATCGCTGGAGGTGGCCCAGGCAGCAGTGTTTACAGGTGTCCCAGGGGAGAACCACGGCTCCAACTGCAGCATCTCCGTTGACACGTCCCACCTCCCTTTGGCCTCCAGAGTTGACCTTCACCCCAACCCCCACCGTGACTGGCCCTCCCTGAGCCCATGCTGGCCAAGGCTTTCTCACTGGAGTCCCACAGAGCCCCCTTCTCCATGGTGCCCAGGCCACAATTACTCCTCCTTGTCTGACCGTGCCCTCTCCATCCCTCCATCCCCGTGAACTCCCTTTGCCTTCTGCCCCAGCTCCTTCCTGGCCAGGGAATTTAATCAGATGCTGATGAAGGTGTCCAGCCCAGACCTACCTTGAGCCTCAGCCCCATAAATCCAATTGCATCTCAAGCTCCACAGGGTCGCAGATAAGGGGTCGGTCATTCTCCACCCCTGCCCTTGCCTTCTAACCAGGTTCCAAATCCAAAGCCAAGACCCCTCCTCTTCCCGTCCCTGCCCACACCCCAACCCCATCCTGTGCTCCACAAGCGAGTGTGGTGGCCTCCATCTAGCAGCCCTTCCACAGGCCTGGCAGGGACGCCCCACACCACCCATAAGCAGAAAGGCCTGGCCTTGAGCCACCTCTCTGTCTCCAGTTCACCCCTTTCTCCACCTCCCAGTCAGAGGGGTGGTCCCCAAATGCAAATGCAATCTTGCTGTTCCCCCTTCCGTAAGTCCACTACAGCCCACATGATGGAGCCCCTGCCTGCTTCACCACCAGCTTCCTGCCACACCCGTATGACGAGGCTCAGCAAGAAACTAAGTCTAAAAACCAAAAGATGAACACTACCAGGGTAGCGAACACAATTCCCTGGAGTGATGGGTGACATTCACTGATCAGACCCACAGGCTTAGGCGATAGGAAGGTGAGCTTTGTGGAGAACAAGGCCAGAGGTTTCATCTGAACAGATTCCATTTGATCTCGGGTTTTTGTCTCCTGGATCCTGCTCAGATGCTTCACCTCCTCAGGCACTTAAACCCCTCTCCCTACCTCCGCTCTGGTCTCCCTCTGGAGGCCCCCTCTCTTGCCTTTCCACCTGCCCCAGCCCCTGGCTTTCTGAATCTGTTTCCTCCCCTGTAAAATGGGCATCATAAGAGCATTTGTTGGTCTAGGGTTTTGTGGGAATCCTATAAGGTCCTAGCATAACGTCTCTGTGCAGTAATCCAGGTGACAGATGATAGTGGCTTGGACCAAAGTGTAGCCAATGAAGTGGTGAGAGTGGTCAGGCCCCAGATTGTCACCAACCCCATGCCTGTAACCCCCACACACCCAATTCCTTGCACAAAAATGAAGTCATTTCCTCCTCACTTGGGGATGCCTCTCTGTTTGCTTTCTCCATCCAAAAACCCCTAACCCCTCCGCTCTCAAAAGCCCAGCTCAGCTCTCAGCCTGGGCAAAAATAATCTTCCTTCTCTACCATGCCAGAGTTCTGTGTTGTGCTGCTCTGACAGTATAGCCCAGTATTTATTTCCTGAAGAGCTTACCATGCATGGGGCTCAGCTATATATGGGGCACTTTGCAAGTAGTAATTCACTCAGTCCACACAAAGTGCCCTGTGGGTTGGTACTGCTATGCCTTCACAGATGATTACTGGAGGCACGAGAGGTCAAGCAGTTTGCCCGAGGTCACACAGGGGTTGACCAAGCAAAGGTTCGAATCCACATATTTGGCTCCAAGTCTAGGCTCTTCTGTACTCAATATATTGCTTCTCCCTCAGCAGAGTGAGGATAATAACAATCAAGCTGGCCTTTTCCTGAGTGCTCACTCTGTGCCAGGCACTCTGCCAGGCATGGGTGTGGCCTCACCACATCCACGTTGCTATCTGCTTGTGAGTTTGCATCCGAGCCTGGCATTTGCAGGCCCTCAGCCCTTGGCACTGGCCTATCTGGCAGGAGCACATATTCTCAGCCGTTTGCTCTGCCAGAGTTTGAGGACTATTTCACCGACTGCCCATGGGCCAGAGCCAGAGTCTCTCCAGTCTCTCTCTGCTGCACCTTCAGCCCAGTGCATTGGTTTGCCAGGGCTACCATAACGAAATACTACTTAAACAGCAGGAATGCTTTTCTTCACAGCTCAGAGGCTGGAAATCCAAAATCAAGGTGTGGGCAGAGCCGGTTCTTCTGAGGCGCCCCCTCCTGGGCACGCAGACAGCTATCTTCTCCCTGTGTCGCCACACGGCTTTTCCTCTGCATGCGTCTGTGTCCTGATCTCTTCTCTAGAGGACACCAGTCACATTGGATTAGAGCCCACCCTAATGACCTTACATTACCTTAATTACTCTTTAGAGGCTCTATCACCAAATATAGTCACATTCTAAGGTATTAACGATTAGGACTTAACACAAGAATTTGGTGGGGACAAGATTCAGGCCATAATACCCAGGGTCTCAAACTCAAACACTGATGGGCCAGGTAGGAAATGTCTTAGGTGAATGAAGTGGACAGGGAAGACTTGGCCCTCATTTCTTTGGTTTTCCCATTTTTGGCATGGGCAAAAGAGACATAGTAAAAATACTTCACTTTTCTCCTTACTACGTTAAAAAGAAGAGCAGGGCATTCATTCATGGCTGTATCCCCAGCTCCTGAAACACATGCCTGGTAACTAGTAGGTGGCCAGTGTTTGTTGAGAAGATGAGTGAGCAGAATGGCCCTGGACACTGGGGAGTGGCAGAGACCATGGTCAATACTAGCTAAGGGATCAGCTGGCTCCCAGCTCCAGGTAACTGTGAGATCACCTGGAATCCAGATTTTTATATACATCTCAAATTTTCAAAGATGGCAACTATAATAATTCACAGAAACTAAAACCACTGTACAGATGAGTTGGCAAGCACCGTTGTCTACTAAGAGTGCCCAGCTTGAGCCAGCAGAGCAGGCAGCTGGGGGTGGAAGCCTGGGCCTCCCCCGCCTGATCCGCCTGTGGTTGTCCCTGCAGGAAGGCGACGCACTGGGGGCCATGGAGAAGCTGTGCAGGCAGCTGACATACCACCTCAGCCCCCACTCCCAGTGGAGGCGGCACCGGGGGCTGATGAAGAGGAAGCCGCAGGCCTGGTGAGTGAAGTCCCCGTGCAGGGCAGCCCAGAGGCGTCTGTGACAGGCTGGCCTGTGGTACACAGCTCCCACTCCCAGGGCAGTGGGGCCAAGGGCTGGAACCAGGGAGTGCTGTCTTGGACAATTGCCTGAAAAAGGTGAGGTCAAATGAGGATTCGGGGGCAGGGGAGAGCAGCCAGGTGGACATGAGCCACGAGGGGAGCTGGAGGCGGGCCCTGCTGTGTGGGTTGGGAGCTGGGGAGTATGGGTCCATTCCAGTGGGGTGGAGTAGGGGAGGGGACATGAGTTTCTAATTCCTGGTGTGCTGAATGTGGGCACTCCCGTTGAGCCCCCAGTTCTCCTGGATGTCCCCTAGGGGGACCCAGACCTCAGCTGTGTCCCTGGTTCATGCAGCACTGAGGACTCTGAGGGTTTTGTGGCCCCTGGAAGGGTGGGGGTGGGGGCATACAGGACACAGAACCTGTGGGCTGAGACAGGTGGCACCACAGGAGGCAAGTGGACGGGAACCTGAAGGAAGGCCTTCTGCAGGAGCGCCCCTGCCTCCCTTGCAGATGGCCATGGAACAGGGTGGCATGCACCCTGAAAGGCTCTGGCAGGGCCTTGAGGCTGCTGCTGGCCCTTCCTGCCAAACACAAGGGGAAGGACTGACCTTCACCACTGACCAGAAAGAGCTCCAGTGCCTCCTTCCCCTCTGGGCACCCACTCCCCCAGAGCCCAGAGGGCAGATGGGGCCTAGGGAGGCCTTCCCCGGTGGACAGTGACATGAGGCTCCTGGGGCTGGCCAAGGATGGGATTCCAGTGGGGCTGAGGCAGGGGCCACATATGGGGACAGGACAAGAGGACCCATGGGGCCCGGGATGCCATCAGGAGCTTTGTGATCTAGCCTATCAGGTTTACAAGTCTAAAAGCTGCACATTTGATTTCTGCTGGAATCTGGAGGCCTTCTCTTCTGTTTCCCCAGAACACACACATGCTCCGTCCACCCTTCATGCAGAGGCCTCACTCCTCTTGGCGGCTTCCCATCACCCTTGAATGAAGTCCAAACGGCCCTTTGTGATGGACGCTCAACCCCTCCCTGGGCTCTCTCCTCCCTCCTTCCTTAACCCAGCTGCACTGGTCTTCCTGCTGGTTCAGACACACCAAGCTCTCTCCAGCCTCGGGGCCTTTGCACATGTCCTTCCTGTGCCCGAACCTGTACCAGACTTATCTGATAACCCGCTTTCCCTGTAACCCACTTTCCCAGCAGCTCCCATGTTCCATCCTTCAAGAAGCCCTCCCTGAGCAGCCTGCCCCCAGGCTGCTTCATCACTTCACTCCTGTTCATTTGGTTTTCTTCCCTCTGGTAGAGTGACAACAGGAATCTTGTCCATCTGGTTCATTGTGACCCCAGTGCCTAGACCAGCACCGGTCACATAGTAGGAGCTTAACAAGCACTTGCCAAAGGACTGAATGAGGTAGGGGATATTACTGCAGCCATTTGATGGCCACAGTCACCCAGCTGCTAAGCGGTGGGGCTAGATTCAAATCCACCCAGGCTCAGCTGTTAACCACCACACCACCTACTTCCCATGGGTAATAGGCCTGCTTTATTAACGACGCTGATAGGAAGAGCAGCCAACACTCACACCACACTGAACAAATGCCACACAGTGTGGCCAGCACTTAGCTGTCATGCCTTGAGAGCTTTACCTTCAGACTCCTTGGGGCTGCGCCCCAGCCTCCCATCAGAGGTGACATGAGCAAACTGGGAAGCCTTCCAGTTTCAGGCGATCCCAAAGATAGGGACTTCCTTGTTTTGTCAAGCAGAAGGCAAAGTTGTGATCCCCAGGCTGCAGCTATGAATGTATATGCTCTTGGAGTAGGCTATGAGCCCCTCAGCCCTCCTCTCCTGCCCAGGATGGGGCCTCAGAGCTTGCCTGGGATGCCTGGAAATGGGGAGCTCTGGCCCCAGAGCAAGCAGCAAGGGAAGGAAGAGCAAAGGATGGCAGGTGGCAGGGTGTAGAGCACACAGCCTCCAGGAGCCAGCAGCTCCCACCGGACTCGGAGCCCCTGTGCCCGCTCCTACCTGCATCCTGCAGGCTTTCCCAGAGGATCCCCCATCTGGAGGGGAGGATGGCCTTGAAGAGAGGGGCCTCAGAGATCCTGTGCCACTCTCAGGGAAGCACTCAGCCCAAGTGATTAATGACACTCGCCCATCCAAGGCACTGTCCTAAATGGTTCCCTTTATTACTTCATACAACCCTGTGGTACTCAATTAGCTCCATATTTTTTTGAAGAGAGGTTAAGGAACTAACTAAAGAGGTAGGAAGAGAAGACATTATGGTGCAAACCTAGGCGTGGTGGCACCGGAATGTACCCTTCGTCACTGCAGAGACACTTGGGCCTTTCCCTTGGGGTCCCTCAGACTCTGGCCAGTGGGGCCCAGGCAGGCTGAGGTGTCGGGGTAGTGCCAGGGGACCAGAGGTTCCTCCTGTCTCTGGAGTCGCAGGACCAAGCACAGGTCACACCATCTTGCCCCACTTGCTTGAACCTTGCTCGTCCCTTCTCCCCTTCAGCCTCAAGGCTGTCCTGGCTGGGAGCCCTCTGGACAACACTGTGGACCTGTCAGGCATCCCGCTGACCTCCCGGGACCTGGAGCGGGTGACCAGCTACCTGCAGCGCTGCGGGGAGGAGGTGGATAGCGTGGAGCTGGGCTTCACAGGCCTCACAGATGACATGGTCCTGCAGCTGCTGCCAGCACTCAGCACACTGCCCCGCCTCACCACGCTAGCCCTCAACGGCAACTGGCTGACCCGGGCTCTGCTGCGTGACCTCACAGACACCCTGAAAGACCCTGGCAAGTTCCCCAACGTCACGTGGATCGACCTGGGCAACAACGTGGACATCTTCTCATTGCCTCAGCCCTTCCTGCTCAGCCTGCGCAAGCGTTCCCCAAAGCAGGGCCACCTACCCACCATCCTGGAGCTGGGTGAGGGCCCCAGCGCTGGGGAGGAGGCCCGGGATGGGACAGTGAGCCGGGAAGACCATGGAGGGGGCTGTCTGGCCCCTGTTGAGGAAGAGGGCAAGGAGACTGCAGGCGCAGCTCAGACGTGACATGGACGTGAGGACCTCCCCAGGCAGTCCCTGTGGGGTAGGTGGCCGAGGCAGGCTAGTGGGTCCTACTGTGGAGCTCAGGCTCTCACCCAGACTCAGCCTGGGCAGCCCACCTGTGGGAAGCCAGACGGCAGCATCTAGGAGAGGGACTGTAGACTTCTTTGATCCTCCCCATCTCCCCCCTTGCCAATCCCATTATCTTTGGCTCCTGAGGAATCAGCCTCCCCATCCTTGTGGGTAGTGTTAATGCTTAGAAATGCTCCAAGTTTGGGCCAACCTGAGTGGTCTAGAGCCTTCTCCCAAGTGTAGGTCAGACCCTGCATCTAACCCAGGACTTCCCAATTCTTTATTATATTTGTTCTATTCAAGGCAGCAAACTCCAGCCAGATGCTAAATGTACCCCTGCTCAGGGTCGGTTGGAATCTTAACTCCTGGCTGAAGGTTAAGGAAGAGGTGGCTGCCAGAGATCCCAGGAGCCTAGTCCCCATCTGGACTAAAGGCTGTTTACCTCCTCCCTGTGGAAACCTGGGCTCTTTGAACTTTCCCATCTCAGCTCCCATTTGAGACCCACCCCTTGACCCGTGATGCAGAAGGCCTGCCCGAGACTAGCCACACTATATACACCATTCAGTATTTAGAACATCCTAAGGTGCCTGTACAGTCATGCACGGAAAGGCCCACTCAGAAACCCACACCATCCCTAAGACCACCAGACCTGCACATGGGCCCCAGTGTTGCCAGTATGTAGACCAGAGTGAGCTTTGCTTCCTTATAAAAGGCTTTTCTTAAGAACCCTTTTCTCAAAATTCCTCCTCATGGGGTTCCTGAAGTAACACTTGGGGAACATTCCCAAAAACCTATGAAAGGCTCTTAAAAACCCAAGACCATGAAGGTGAGGTCGGTAACACCTCCCCGAACTCTTTGCAGTCTAGTGCCTCCAAGACATCTGCAGATGTGAAAAACAAAACTGGGGAGGTTCCCAAGGGGAATGCAAAGATTTTCACCCTTTACCCAAGGCTTACGAACTTTCAAAAACCTTTTTTGGGCACACTAAGCACTAGACTTTAGTATAGACACCAAGTTCAGGAAGATAGAAAACAAGTCTGAGCCAGAGAAAAGCCAGCCCAGGTACCCAAAGTTGGTGAGCCAGAACCCCTCAGGACAACATTAGCAGACAGCTAGGGAAGCAGCCTCATGCCAGGTAGGTAATAAGATGCCAATGCAGGCAGGTAGCAAGCAGAGCTAGGTTGAAGGCCCATCTGCAGGCCACACCTGCCACTGCGTAAGGTTTTGGCCAGGCAAAGCAGGAGCTTCAGGAGGTAGACTATGCAAAGAATACAGCCCAGAGGCAACAGGGACTGGAGTCAAGGGTGTGAACACCTTAAGTGCTTTGAAACTTTTACCCTCAAAGTCTGAAATTGTTACAGCGAGAACAGCTTAGCCTGACCATAGGAAAGCTGACAAATGCTAATACCTGGACTGCTTTTATCTGACAGCAGGAATCAAATTTAACATTTTCTTCAAATACACATTTTTAAGAAATACCCAAGACTATATCCTTTATTACAGTGTCAGTTTAATTGCATGGAGTTACCAATTTTGAGAGGAAAAGTTTCCAGCTTCAAGAACTCAAGACTCTCATCCAGTGTAACAAATTTATACTAAATACAGAAGTTCCTTTGGAACAAAGGAAAACACTAGAACACTCATGAATTTAATGATGCAAATACATTTCTTGGCTCTATTATTGATAAGAATGGCCTCTGAATCTCAGCATTAAGCATATTTCTACATCAAGTATTGAACCTTAGAGGTTGTTTTCCTAACTTAAGTACAGTCGACGCATTATTAGCTTCAGGTATACAACATAGCATTCCACATTTATGTACATTACAAAATGCTCACCACATACAAAGTTATTACATTATTGACTATATTAGGTTTCGAGTCCAAACTGATGGTGGCCACTGGCCCTTGGGACGTCTCACTGCCCCTGCTGCAGGCACAGCTGACCATCCTCTAGGAGAAGAACCTGCAAAGGAACTAAGTGTCAGTCTCACTTTCTACTCCAATCAACAGTCATTCACAGTACAAAAGATACCTTCAGAAAACCTTAGGTTCACCACTACACAATCTGCCGGTAATTCCAGCTTTTTTGGGTGATTCATCATTTGATATCCTTTTCTGTACATCAGTTAACAAAGCTGGCTACTTATTCAATTTTACCACTGGGTGGGGGGGTCACTGTCCTAATCAAACTTACCTCTTTGAAGCTGACGCCGCCACCGCTTCAGGACTGTACTTATCACCATTCTGCAGCACGCAAACCCCACGGGAATGGACGGAGGTGCTCAGCGGACGCTGGAGGCAGACGACAACAGTTCTGATCAGAGGATAGCCTCAACTACAAATTAACAAAATCAAGGCCATCCTAATAAGTCTTTAAGAATTTACTGAAGGTGCTTTTTTGTATATTAAGCCATGTAAGCCTCCAAGTCCTGAATGGCTTCTTTGGGTGTTATAATTTCCATATAGTCACATGACTTTAAACATCACAAACCTAAGGCTATATCATCATTTTCAAGGATGAGAAAAACTACACCTTGCAGATAGGCAATTTGCTGAGGATTATACAGCCATGAGGTAAAAGGGATCCCTGGGTTTGCTCTGCACTCCCCTCCATTGCCACCATCAACCACAATCAGTATCTGGGATATTCTGCCAGTAAAGCTTAAGGGCTAGTGATAAAAGGCTTATTAGGTTAACTGATAAAACTGCCAATATCTGACCTAACAGCAACTTCAGGAGATCCAATTTAACATATTGGGTACTACTTTCTCCAAGGACCAAAGCTTACCTCATGACTGGCCGACACTCTGCTTGCTGTGTGCTCCAATGCTCAGCAGTTGGTCATCACGTACCAGCAACCCTTCACTGATTTGCAACCTGGGTGAATACATTAGTGAAAGGTCACAGTTCAAACCAACCTCCTCCTGGTCACCAACAACTGGTGGAAGACTTGACTGCAGTCAGCCAGGAATTGTTATCGTCAGTTATCGCTTCTGACGGCACTTCCTACTAGTGATTTCATCAGAGCAG
Source organism: Manis javanica (assembly GCF_040802235.1). Taxonomy (NCBI): domain Eukaryota; kingdom Metazoa; phylum Chordata; class Mammalia; order Pholidota; family Manidae; genus Manis; species Manis javanica. The sequence continues at coordinate 117,756,703 of NC_133159.1, read as the reverse complement.
TCAAGCCCCTCACCGCTCCCCAGGGCTGCTCCAGAGACGTGGTCATTACCTGGAATGGAGCTAAAATCATCTTACTAACAGCCATGAGACTTTTTAAAACTTAGTTTCTCAATAGCTGCAGTTTAAATACAGCTCCAGTTTAGCAGTCACCTCCAATTTCTAGTTGAGGTTCCACGTTGTGCAACGAAGCAATGCGTAAGTGTTATACATTTGTTACATTACCACCAGGCGATTTAAGTGCGTTTAAGGTAACAAAAACGATACAAGTTATGTCTCACCTCAGCGTGGGTTGCTGCTCCGGCTTTAATACTCTGCCAGTAATCTGCCATCTGAAACATGGAGGGCGTGGGTTTAGGGCAAATTCTGGCAGTTACTTTCAACTACATCACCGCGATTTCAGCGACTGCAGTCAGGCAAGCAAAAAAGTCGTCAGTTATCGCTTCTGACGGCACTTCCTAACATTGGTATCATCAGGACAGCCGAGCAGACCTTCCCCGTGGTCCCATTACAAACCTCACCCAGACGCGGGCGCCTCAGGTGCACGTGCACCCCAACTTACCCAGTTCCCTCGGGTGTGCGCGCTCCACACAGCAGGCCCGGGGAGCGGGCGCTCGGCCTTCGGGGTCCTCGGGCTCCGGAGACGGAGGCAACCGCACTGCCGGACAAACGCACAAGGACCCATGAGGCTCGGCCCGCGAGCCTCCCCAACACCCGGAAACGGCACGGCGCCAGCGAGACTCGGCGTTCCTGAGCCGCCCTCCACCCTCCAGGTTAACTTCCTAAAAGCTGCTTCCCAGAAACTTGAAATTCTAGCTCACTTGCCCTTGCCGGAAGCCCCTGGCCCACTTGCAAGAACTATAGACCTCCATAATGACTTCAACGGAAAGGCTGCTTCCGCAGCGGTCCAGGCCCTTAAGGAGGAGGAATCTTCCATTCCTCACATGAGGGGGGGTGATACTGGCAAAAACTCACGGAAACTTTCCGCCCATCCAACGATGCAGACTCCGCCTCACCACCCAGGGCCACCCCCTCCTTTAGAGACTATGGTCTCTTCCACAGTCCCGGGAATTCTGGGTCTTGCGGAGCGCGGCGAATTCCAAAGCGCCTGCGCGGCGGCGTGTGGACCGTTGCAGTGGTGAGTTTACGTCCCTGCCGCTCACTTTTGTGTGGTCTTTTTCCGGTTCCTAATCTTTTGAGCTTCCGGTTGCTCATCTGGTAAATGAAGATGCTGGCGCCGCAGCGTGTTGTTCTGAGGAACACATGTGATAACACACCTGAAACCTTTGGCACGCAGCAAAGCTTTCATAAATAGTAGCTGCTCCTAATACTAGGAAGCGTTGCCAGTCGGCTCTCTCCCCACAGCTGCGTATCCAGATAGCCACGGAGCTTCTCACACCCCTGCGCGCTGGCAGCGATCTTTGCTGTTTAGAATGGCCTCTGAGGAGCGAGCAGACGTCTTTTCTGGACCACTTGCATCCTCTCCTCCCTTTCTCCTTTCCGCATTGCTCAGGACTCTGTCCGCGCCTTTCCTCACCAGCGATGGAAGCCCCTCCCCTTTGCGAATGCTTTCATAAGAACATGTTCGTTTCCCATAAAAAAATAGTCCCGATTTCCCTCATTTGTGTAGTATAACAACGAAGCAAAACTGAAAAAACAAAATAGCAGCAGACTCACAGACTCCAAGAAGGGACTAGCGGTTACCAAAGCGGAGGGGTGGAGGGGAGGGAGAAGGGGATTAAGGGGTGTATGATTGGTGCACATGGTGGCACAGTGTAGCTCAGAGAAGACAGATAGGGTCTCTGTGCATCTTACTACACTGATGGACAGTGGCTGCAATGGGGTATGGGAGGAACTCAATAATAAGGGTGAATGGAATAACCACATTGTTTTTCTTGTAAAACGTTCATAAGTATATCAATGATACCTTAAAAATAATAATAATCAGTCCATGCATATGCATTTTATAAACACATCACACCACAGGAGGGCAATTTATTTTGACGAGAAGCTTTCTCTTCAAGGTATAATGGGACAAGTTTTGAGCTGTCTCAAAAAATTTTAAGGACCTTAGTGGAGGGCCAGGAGCTTCCAGCAACAGCCAAAGCAAGGAGACAAATACACATGAGGTCCATCCATCACTCTGCCTGAATAATGCAGTAAAAGTGCAAGGAGAGCACGGGGAAAGCAGGGATTTAGCTGGGGGTGTCTGGAAATGCTTGAGCAAAACGAGGGGTTGCCCGCTCAGGCATCCTGCGGACCCTGGGGGAACCTTTTAAGCTTTCAGAGCACAGGAGTGAAATGTTTCTCTTCTGTCTTAGTAAGATCTCTCTGGCTGCCCTGCAGAGAACAGCTTGGAATGGTGGGAACTGAGCAGGAAACTAAGTAGGGAGAGAAAGCAATAATCCAGAACTGAGCTAAGAGGCTCAAAGGCATTTGGAGACATCTTGGAGGTGGCTTTAAGGGGCATCTGGAAGCTGTGAGAGAAGATGGAGAGGTGGCTGTGCTTGCCCAGTCCCACCACCACACATCTGCCATGATGGCTCACAGCACACTGCACTGGGAAGAGGACAGCTCCCGGGCTGGGAGGCAGCAGCTGATGATCTATGCCCAAGCAAGGCAGGAGCAGCCCTCACAGACTGCTCACACTGATGAGCTCACAGACAGGCAGATGTTAATCAGCCCAAGGGCCTGGTAACTTTGCGCAAATAATGTTTTCAGGAGAGTAAGTCTTGAAAAATATTTATTTATATTTGCCACCAAAGTTCCCTAGGACCCAGAGCCAGGAGGCAGGGATGGAAAGATTCCCTGGCAGTGTCCTGCGAGCCTGCTGCTGCATCTGGGCCATCAGCGGGACTCCAAGAGCTGGAGGGAGAGATGGTCTTCCTTGGAGGCATGGCCCTCCTCTGGTTGGGAGGCCAGGGCGGCCTTCTTCATGGTGCCTGTAAAAGGAATGAAGAGCACTGTGGCTTGGCCCTTGGGGTGTGTCCCCAGGAGGCAGGCACCAGGGAAACAGGAGGAGGCCACAGCATGAGACTACATCATGCTCTGTGGGCAGCAGGTAATCCTGGAGTGCCCAGCAGTCCCTCCTCCTGCCTCGCCCTTCCACAAGTCCTTGCTGAACCCCTGCCATGTGCCGGTCAGGGACCTCCACCCAGGAGTTTAGAGCCCCCGGAGGTGACAGGCTTTTGTGTTAGAAACTAGAACACCCGAGACTTGTTGAAGAGCTGAAGGGAAGTGAGATTTAGGTGTTCAGGGAGCTCAGGGGAGAGAGGAGACCCAACCCTTAGGGAAGGCAGCAGATTTGGACACCCAGAGCAGCAGGACAGGGACTTCCCACAGAGACGAGAGCCAAGGAAAGCAGAGAACAGCGAGGACTGTGGCGGGACCAGCTGCCACATGAAGGCAGGCAGGGGTGGGGAATGGCTGGACAGGTTTTGGGCCTTGACCTCCCTTCTGAGGAGTGTGGCTTTCCAGGCAATAGGAGCCATTGTATAGTGTAGGCCGTGTGTAGTTTTGGTCTCCATTAGAGGGACTGGAGTAAGCCTGAAGCAGACTTGTCTAAAGGTCAGGGGGCAGACTGAGCCCCACAGGGGTACAGAAGCAGGGAAAATGAGGGGCAGAGGTGTGGTGGCTGCCTGGGAGGCCATGAGGGTATGTGGGGGTTGGGGGGCAGGGATCCTCAAGGTCCCTGGCCTGGGTGAGGAGGGTGTTGGGTACACACACGTTACCTGGTAGGGCAACCCCAAGGCTATTCCCACTGGGGAAGTCCATTCGGCAGCCCCAGCAGGCAGTGGGGTGCGGAATGCTTGAGGCAAGATGAAGGGTGTGATGACTTTCAGGGTCTTGGCACTGAGGTGATAGAGCAGCAGGACTTGGAGGAGAGGAGACAGAGGGTAGACGGAAGATCTATGGGCTTGTGAGGGCTGTGACCAGGGAGACAGGAGCCTGGGAAACCTGGCTCAGGCGTTGGCACAGGGCTCCAGGGGAGCCTCCCTATGCAGGGCTCCTGGGTGACATGGGAGGCCATTGTGAGGAGGACCATAGGTGACAAGGGAAGATATTATGAGGAAGGTCATAAGTGAAGGGAGGGGCTGAGGTCACAAGCACCAGCCAGTGGAGTTTGTCAGATGAGAAAGGAGAGTCAGTGCAAGACTTGAGGTGGGAGCTGTTGAAGACTCCAGAAAGGGCCTGATGTAGAGAGAGCTCATTCTCAGGGTGGACCTCTGGGTGGAAGGAAGGAATTGGTCTTGGTGGAGGCAGTGGGGCCATCACCACACTAGAATGGAGGGGACACAGGGCTGAGGGTGGAGGCCTAGGAAGGGAGGGACTTCTCCTCAGAAGTCTGGTCCAGGGGCTTGTGTAGTACAGGAAATGTCACAAGGGCAGAGCCAGCAGGGCCTCGGGGAGGTGCCCCCTCAGCTGTGGGATCAGTAGGGGCCTCCCTAACTGGGTCCCCTGCTGGGTCCCCAGGCTCTGGGATGCCAGGCCCTAGACAGGGAATCGAATGGGTAGAAGGCACAGCTGGCCAGAGGGGATGGGAGTGGGAGGCAGGGGAGGGGCAGGGGCAGTGGCTCTGGAGGAAGCACTAATGGCCTTGGTCCCCCTGCCAGTGAAACAGCAAAGAGGTGGGAGTGAAAGCAAAGGGAGGGGCAGCATTTTAGGGGGGCAATCCTTGGAGCTGGGAAGTGGCCACGGAGGGATCCTGCCCCAGACACTCTGAGGCTGTGTGCCAAGCAGACAGTCTCTAGCGCACTCTCTCTCTCCCTCTGCAGGCCAGGGCTCACCACGGCTACTCACCAGGGACAGGTGGCCCTGACATGTCCTCACACACCGTTGGCAGTGTCTGCTCCCATGCAGCCCAGTTCACTTCCTCCACCCTGAGGGCGACAGAGCAACTCTGAGCTCCTGGAAGCCAGCAGTACAGCCTGCTTTGCCCCAGCAGAGGGGCCCAGGGCCTGGGTGGGGGGGCAGGGTCAGTGAGGAGGAGAGGGTTTCTCTGCCTTCTCCACCAGGCACAGGGCCACCCCCTGCCCCACAGGGCCCTGTCCTTGTGGCCATCACCCTGCTGCCCCGGGTCAGGTGCCTGCATGGAGAAACAGGTATTTGTCCCTTCAGGCTGTTGACAGTAAGCTGGGTTACCCTGAACACCCAGACAAGAGTTGACACCAGGTGCGTCGTTGTGTTCTGGTTCTGGGGCCCTTTTGTGGCTACTCCACATGCCTAAGACCCTCCCCAGCTCCTTGTTTAACTATCTCATGAGAGTGGGTTTCTGACTTCACATCTGTCACCATGTTCCCTCTGCCATGGAAGAGTTTGATCTCTAAGGAAGGGTTGCAGGCCCCAGGGTCAGGGGACAGGAGTGGAGAGGGCAGAGCAACCAGCCAGGGCAAGGCTAGTTAGTGCACTGGAACTGCAGGGTCCCTCTGGCTGCTTGACCCCCTAACTTCCTCCATTTCAGGCCAGAAGGAGTAGGACAGAGACCGCCAGGGAAGGACGTTCAGTTTCAGCCAGGAGCACAGGAGAGCGACAAGCAGCAGCAGCTCCAGACTTAGGAGACCCAGCATCTCTGACCTCATCTGCCCAGGGCGGAGTCCCCTGGGGCTCCTAGGCCCTACCTTTTCCACCAGACCAGGCTCCTGGCAGCTGTGCCCTGGCTCCAGGGATTCCTAAGTCAGCGAGTCTGCCAGAGCGCCCTCCCCTACACAGCTGACTCACCGGAAGCACCAGCGTTCATCAGGGCTACCGTCTGGCCTGGTGCCAACTGTCAGCATCACACCAGCCCGCTGCTTCTTCCTCCTCCACCACCAGTAGCCATTCTCCATCTCCAGGACAGAAATGGCTTTCTGGGGACAAAGAACACATCAGACACAGAGGCAGGAAGATGCACCACAGCCCTTTGCAGTATAACCCAAATATAATCCAGTATAACACAGATTTGAATCCAGCTCCAACATTTGAGTACCTGTGTGCTGTTCAAACCTGCAGCCCCTCTGAATCTCCATTTCCCACTACAGATGGATGGTTGTTAGGTCAGCATGTAACGATTGCCCAACAACTCCTTGCTATTGCATCATTACAGGTTCTAGAATTCCACACCACCAGATACAGGACTTGATTTGCTCTACCCCACACATGTGCCTGCCCAGCGGCACATGAGCAAGTTAGGTGGGGCACAGGACTTTGCAGACAAGGACACAGGCTCAGAGAAGACCAGAGGCTTGCCCAGAGAATGGGTAATGGAATCTGGCCTCCTGGGCAAGACTCCCTGCAACAAGTCCCCAGACCCATCCCCAACCCTCCTCCCATCAAGCAGCAGCTACTGTTTCTGCCATGGAGGGGTGTCACATTAGCCCCCAGCTACAGAAGCCTTTGCTCCCCAAATGCCCCCAGGATGGGCCAGGATTGCACATCCTGCCTGCCTCGTCCACCAGACCAGTGCCATTTAACATATGGTGAACACAGAACGGGAGACACAGGAGGGCAGAGACTTCGTTTGTTCTCTGCTGTGTGTTCAGCACCTAGAACTGAGCCTAGCCCCATAGTAGGCACTCAGGAAATACTTGATAATAAAAATGATCATGATGACTAACACTTTGAGCACCTACTATGTGCCAGGCACTGGCCTAAGGGCTTCATATCTGAGCCTAGTCAATCCTCATTACGACCCTGCGAAGGAAGGAATGCGTGGGCCACCCAAGGCCTGGGACCCACTCAAGGGGGCCCAGCTCTACTGTTGCTGTGTGCCCCTCCCTGTGCCCAGAGCTTAGGGAGGTGAGCTTCCCGCAGCACCTGCAGCTTCCAGATGCTCCAGCTGTCGGTAGCGACACTGTTGACGGTCTCGCTCATGAGGGCGATGAGCATGTTGAGCAGCAGGATGTAGGTGAGCATGACATAGGCCAGCAGAAGTAGAAGTACCACCCCGCGGAAGCGCAGCTGGTCCTGGAAGGCCAGCTCCCCCATGCCGATGGTGAACTTGAAGAGCTCCAACGAGGCGTCCAGGATGCCGCTGTATGGGGCTGAGCTGCCCTCCTCGTCCTCCTGCCCTTGCCCCTGCCCCATCCCGGGCTGCACTGCCGTGACATTGGGACCTGTGGGGACCCCAGGGGCCCGGGCCTCCCGGCTCAGGCTCACCAGGGCTTCAGGAGGAAGAAAGGGGGATCCTCAGCCTGGGAAGACTGGGGGCAGCCTCGAGGGTGTACAGGGCAGGCAGGGGATAGGCAGGGGCAGAGGGGGCCTTTACCTACAGCGAAGCCAAAAAGGAAAACTAAGTAGACCAGAAGGAAGCGGAGCAGGTCCCGCAGGATGACCTAGAACACATGCCAGGAGCCGGGGTGGGTGGCTGGACCACGGGACAGCCCAGACCCCTGCCTCAGCCCTAACTGTGGGCTCCTGTGTGTGTACAGCACACACACATGCGCACATGGGCCCTATGGAGCCACACTGAGCATATGGGTCTTGGAAAATCTACATCAGATTACATCATTTTCCTGCCTAAAATCCTCCACGGTCAAAAAATCAAACACAGAATTGCCATATGATCCAGTAATTCCACGGCTGGGTGTATAACCAAAAGAATAGAAACCAAAAGACTCAAACAGACACTTGTATATCCACATTCATAGCATCGCTATTCACGTAGGACAAAACCCAGGTGCCCACTGATGGATGAAGGGATAAATAAAATGTGCTACATGCATACAATGCTATGGCCTTAAAGAAGGAAGGGAATTCAGACACAGGCTACAACCTGGATGAACCTTGAGGACATTATGCCAAGTGAAATAGACTAGACACTAAAGGGCAAATACTATATGATTCCACTTCTATGAGGTCCCTGGTCGCCCAGAGCTGGGGGGAGGGGATGGGGAGTGAGTGGTCAGTGGGGACAGAGTGTCGGTCTGGGAAGATGAAGAGGATTCTGAGGATGGATGGAACTGGTGGCTGCACATCACGAATGTAGTTGGTGCCCCTGAACTGAACACTTAAACATTCTTAATCTGATAACTTTTGTTATTTGTATATTTGACCACCACAATTTAAAATTTTTGTTAAGACCTCCAGATCCTCCAGACCCGTCCCCTGTGGGCAACGAAGCCCACATCCACTGGCGTCCTCTCCTGCACTGCCCGGCCTCCTTGCCCCACGATCCTGCTCTGGCTCCCAGCCCACACCTTTGCCTTGACTGCTTCCTCCTCTAGCCTGTGCTGGCTGACTCCTTCTTCATGTCTCACCTGTCCCTCCTTCAGAGGGGCCACCCGGACCGTCCTATCTACAGCAGCCTCTGCCCCTGCCACTCTCCATTGCACTGTCCTCTGTGTTTCCTTCATAGAATTTAGCACTCTGAAATGTTCTCATTTGTTTTCTTGGTGTTTTCACTTCCCTCACTAGAATGCCAGCTTCAGGAGAGCGAGGACTTGTCTGTTTTGTTAGTGAACCAAATAGTGTATTCTCAACACTTAGAACAGAGCCTGACCCATAGTATGTACTTCCTAAACATTTGTTGAATAAATAAATGAATGCAGACACATCCATATGCCCAGATGTCCCAGGACACAAGCACACAGACAAGTTCATTTTCACGGTCTCTGCTCCTTCAGTAGCAAGGATGCACCTCTCCTGTGTGGTTTGTCACATATGTGACATACGTGCATGTTTGCTTATCCATGCAGAGTGCACACCCCATGAGAGCAGGTATGTGGGGTCTTACACTGCTTACATCCATCAAGTGTCTGGGCACATATTGCACGGGCAGGTGCACTCAGCGTTCTCCCTGCCCAGGCTAGCCACGGAGGAAGGCGCCTGCCTGCTGAGGCCAGAAGGAGCCCCCCTGGAGCCTGGGGTCCAGCCCTGCCCATCTCGCTGCACCGGGGTCACCCCTGCCTCTCACCTTCTGGATCATGACACTGTAGATGCCTGTGTGCTGGAAGCCACGTGTATAGTAAAGCAGGTTCAGCCAGCCCAGCACCAGTGAGGACACAAGCAGGGGCAGGTACCACTCGATAGCCAGGAAACACAGCACATGAGACAGCACAGTGAGCAGGGCCTGGACCAGGCTGTGGGGGCAGGGTCCGGGTCAGCTGGCAGGCCACTTGGCAAGGCCCCCCAGTCCTTACTGGACAGTGCTGACCACCACGGCCTCTCCCTCTGCTGGAAGATATATGAGAAATTCTCCATCTCTTTGGGTCTGGCCCCACTCAGGTCCTGACAAATTACTTAGCTCATCATCAAATGGGAGTGATGATGCCTGGCTCACAGAGCGTTTGTGAGGACTGGATGGGACAGGCATGTAAAGAGTGCAGCTCCAAGGCGCAGGGAGAGCGCTCGCAGTGGGACCCTCAGGGTCGCCATCGCGGCTCCACGATGGGTGCTCAGAGCCCCAGGCTGGCCGGCAACTGGCAGGGCCGAGTCTGCCCTCTGGTCCCCGCCTCTAAAGCCAGCCTGGTACCCTTGCCGCCCAGCCTCTCCCAGGCCTGAGAACTGAGGGTGAGGGGATGGTAGTGAGGCCCTACGTACAAGAGGATTTCAAAGTAGCTGTCCAGGAACGAGAGCCAGATGAACAAGCGTCGCCTCCAGAAGTACCACAGCTGCAGGGAAGGAGGAAGATGGGTGGGGAATGCTCTCCAGGACACAACCTGCAACCCCCAGCCGGGGTCCCCACTGTGCTCCATGCCCACCGGCCTGGTCTTGGGCCAGCCCCCCTGGGGGTCCAGGCAGCAGCTTTGACTTGGGGGTGCTCATGAATCCTCCTGATAGCTGAGAAAGCTTTGGACCCCCACCTCAGATGCCCAGACAATGCCCTGTGACCCACATGAAGAACTCAGGTACTGCATATGACGGGGAGAGTTCCTTTCCCCTGCCCCTCCCTGGCCCCTGGGACCACCCTGGACTCCAGCCAGCCTGGGCTTGGGGCCCAAGTTTGCCCACGCTGAGAGTCTCAGAGTCACAGTGCCCAGCCTGTCTCCTGCAAGCCGGCAGCACTGTCACCTGGAGAGGAGGTCCTGCGGGGGGAGCTGGGCTGTGCCCCACTGGCCTCACCCTCTGTGCTCCCCAAGTGAGGACTGTGCCAAGGGTCCTGGGGGAGGAGGCATCCAGCTCCATCCCCTGGGGAGCAGAGCTGGCCCTGCCAAGGAGCCAGAAGAGCTCCTATGGGCACCCCAGAAAGCACAGCACGGTACGCCCAGCCCCAGAAGGCTAGGCCAGAACCCTCGGCCCCCAACTGCCCGGGGACAGGAGCCCTCACCTGGCCCATGAGGAGGTAGAGCCCCCCGAGCAGGATCAGGATGTGGCCCAGCAGCAGGACGGAGTTCCCAGCCGTCACTTTCACTGGGAGGAAGGCCTGCTGAAGAGACACCTGGGTAGGACCCGGGCCCTGCATCTCCTCCCACCAGTGATCCCTCTGAGAGCTACAGCTGAGGGCCCATTCTGAGCGTGAGCCGTGGGAGGCTGCTCAGAGCAGCAGAGGGAATGTAGGCTCCGGGGCAGGACCCCCAGATCCTAGACTACTGAGAGGCACACTGTGTAGCGGTTATGAGGGGAGGGTCTGGTGCCAGGCTACCTGAGTTCGGCTCCCGTCTCTACCACCTACAGCCTGTATGACACTGGGCAAGTTACTTAACCTCTCTGACAACTGGAGATGATGATAGTTCATCACTTCAGAAAGTTGTTGTAAGCATTAAATAAGTAAGTTAACACATGCCAATCATTCAGAATACTGTCTCACATGTGGAGATCACCCAGTAAGTATTACATATCATCATTGTTGACATTGCTATGGCGCTGTGACAGCTTGGGCACGTCACTCAAGGAGCCAAAGCCTCCATATCGTCATTTCCAGGATGGGGGTGGTCGCCCCTGCCCCATCTTCTTCCAGGGGTGTTTCTAGGAGGCCTCCCCCAGGACGTGCCCCCTCCCCTGCCTTGCCTTCTCCAGGGCAGGCTGGCGGTAGGCAACAGTGGTGAAGATGAACATGTAGGTCAAATAACAGAGGAAGTTGAAGAAGAACCTGGGAATGAGCCGATCCCACTTCGCCTGCAGCAGTTTGTTCAGAGGCTCCAAAACCACCATTCGGTGTCGGTGCTGGGGTGGTGATTCAAGAGCCAGGGATACATTCAGCAAGTATATACAGCAGCCCCCACATGCTGAGCTCAATCAGTGCAAGGGCTTAGGGAGACGGAGGGGAGGAGATGGGGAGCCCCAGATGACCCCGCTTCACTGGCCTCCACCCACCTCCTGGCTGTGAAGTGAGCAAGGGCCTCTCCCTCCAGTCCACAGCAGGTGCTGGTCAACAGAGTGGTCCCCAGTGGTTGCCAGCAGAACCCTTGCATGCGGCCCACTCCAGGTGGGGCTGGCATATGGAATGAATGTGGACCCGGTGGCCAGGGTCAGGGTGTGCAGACACACTCCGACTGGCACAGTCACAGGGGAGGCGGGGTCCAGCAGGCAGCCCTGCATTGTAGACCCTGCAGGGAGCTCGGCAAGGCCCCCATGCACACCCCCCACCCCAGCAGGCTCACCGGGCTTCTGCAATGAAAGGCGATGATCTCCAGCACGGAGTTCTCCTCCCAGCTGTCCACAGAGGCCAAGTCATACAGCGACACCCGGACCGGCCCGTAACACCACTCAGTGAACTTACGGGAAAGAGGCTGGGACAGTCCTGAGAACTCTCGCTGCAGGATATGTCTGAAAATCTGCAGGGTGAGCCACGTGAGCTTGGCCTGCGTGGTTACCTCCCAGCATGGACTGGGATGCTGCATGCAAAACAGTCAGTACTCTGCAGAGCTGCAGCAGCCACACACACACACACACACCCGTACACATGGGTCCATGCCTGTATAAACTCTTACACACATCCACACGTGCTCAGCCAGTGTAGACATTCCCACCCACCCACATATGTCAGGCTCTTCCTTCCCCCCCCGTGCCCACTAGCCTCTTTCCTGGGCTTCTCACATGGCAGAGGGACCCCCAGCCTAGGGGTCCTTAAGGCCCCTTGAGTTTAGAGGCTACACACAAGTGTGCACTTCTGTGATCAGAGCCCAGCCCTGGACAGACTAGAAAACGTCCGTAACCCAAACAGATTAAGAAGCAGTTTGGTTTTCCAAATGAGGACCAGGGAGAAGAGCAGAACTGAGAACAGCTTCCTTAGGCCACACAGCCATGCCGCTAGACAACAAGGGAGGCTCCCACACTCCAGGAACTTTGGAGGGCAGAAATAGAGTGGCAAAACTTCCATTTATGTTTATTTTTACCTTAACCTTTAAAAATGCCTATGTCCAAAGCATGAGGCCCTGTGTAAACTGCACAGGTTGTACACCCCTCTGATAAGAAGAATCAGACACCAGTTAAGCCATGTGGGGAAAAAAAGTAGAGCTGGACCATGCTTGCTTTTTATATCAAAAGAACTTGCTGGTAAGTCAAAGTTTTAGGCATTAAAAATTAAACTGTTAAAGTCTAAAAGACATATGGAATATGGAATACACACACACATACACATAAGGATATATATATATATATATATATATAAAACCTTATCAAAGGAACTAAGCAATAGCAAAACCAAGGGAATCTAAAGGAAAAGACATCTCCACAAAAATATAAAATTGTATATATACAATTGCAAAATTCTGTATAGCCAAAAAAATACCATAAAAAAAATTTTTTTTAAGTTGAACAGGCAGAAAAGTTTGCAACTGTTTTAGTAGACAAAATGCTAATATGTTCATCATAAAGGACACTTACCAATCAATATGAAAACCTAATAGCAAATCTAAAAGCAAAATAGGCAAAGGATAGGAAAAAACTGTCTCCTAATCAACCCAAATAACTTTTAAAAAAATCCGTTTTATAATGTAATATATTAATATATAATTTTCACGTTCTCATTAACAGAGACCTCAATCAAAAAGTGGGGGGACCACTAATCTAGACACAGCCCAGACCCTTTCTGCAGAATTTCAGGGTGAGTCCTGCAGCTTCCTGGAAAGGTGGGCTCAGGGGAAGGCCAGCTTCTCACCTCAATTTTGCCCTCCTTGGCAGCCAGCTTCAGGGGCGTGAGGCCCTGCAGGTTGGTGATATCCTCTAACCTCGCTGTGGGGCAGAGGCGTGCCCCAGCTTGGAGGAGCCCATCATACATGGGGATCACCAGTGCACTGTTCTCAGCCGAGTTGTCTGCGATCATCACCAAGGCATGCAGGGCTGTGTTGCCCAAGGAGTCAGTGGCCTGAAGGCTGGCAGGCTGGTGTGGGTTCTCCAGGAGGTAGGTCACCACATCCCATTGCTTGGTGCACACAGCCAGAGAGAGGGGCAGCTCACCTGCAGGCAGAGGGAGCAGCTTGGGCCTCGGGCCTCCCAGCTTCCACCTTACCTCCATCTCACACTCCTTGGACAGAAGGCCAGGCCTCCTTGCAGCAGGTTAGGCACCCATAGGAGAGGATGGGCCCTGCCTGGGGTCCCAGGGATGCGCTGTAGGGGACACTCTCCTGAACTCCACTTAGGGCAGCTGTGCCTTCTCCTGTGAGTGCTGGTAAAGGCAGCTTGAATGACTCTGACTCAATGGAAAGGGGACCAAACTCTTTACCACCTAAGGGAGCATAACAGCAACCAGCCTACCCTTTCTCTTTTCTTTGCCACAGCTCAGACCCACAGCCACCTGCATAGATGCACCTTCATCCAGGCCCTGTCTGCCCACTCTTGTCACATGCCAGTCCTAGCAGCTCAGATACGAGCTTGGGTGCAGCTTGACCAGACAAGGGTAAAACATCTCTCAGACAAACTGCTTTTGCAGGCAGCCTGGAGGTTCGATGCATGGGCCTCAGAGTCAACCAGATGTGGGTTCAAGGGCCAGCTCTGTCACCTGTTAACCGCATGACCTTGGGCAAGGCCTTACCCACCCTGGACCTTAGTTTATCCAAGAAAGGCTCCTCACCGAAGTAGAAGCAAGTCCCTTGGCTCTTCTTCTGGAAGAAGTGGCCACAGGCTCGGGCATGCACGTTGGCTCCATTTTCCACCAGGAGCCTAACACACTGTAGGCTCCTCTTCTCGATGGCAATGTGCAGGGCACTGTGGCCTCGGTAGTACTCATCCATGCACTGGGCGTTGACCAGGGGCTGGGGATTGCCCGAGTCCCGGTCAATCTGCAGCAGTGGCAGGATGCAGGCGTTGTCCCCATCCCGAAGGTTCAATACAGCCTTCATCAGGCATGTCTTGCCCGTGGAGCCCTCTGTGACAGAAGGAAAGGGAGAAAGGAGAAGGGAGGTCCAGAGGGAGCTCAGGCCTGGAGGGGCTGTGCTGCCGCCCAGCCTGTGCAGTGAGCCCAGGCCCCAAAGTGCCCCTTGGGAGGATAAAAAAGGATTGCCACACACAACAGGTGGGAGCACAGCCATGCTGCCAGATTATTAAGGCTCCATCCAATGGGCATAAAAATACCAATAGGTAGGACTACAATTTCCACCCTAGAAATTGAGTTTCTAAGACATAATTGGTCACATGTGCGATGCTGTCTATACAAGAACATTCCGAGAAGTGTTTGTTACATGGAAAATCACTTGGCCTCTCCTAACCTCAGTTTTCCTCACTGTAAAATGGGACTATTCCAGGGCTATTGTAAGGATAAAATGGAACTATATACAAAATTCTTAGCATACAGAGAGCCTGGCACACAGTATGTTAAGGTCAAAAGCCACACACAACCTGAATTCCATCAATAAGGAATTTGTTAATAAATTGTGATAAATGTACATGATGGAAAACTCTAGTTGTTAGTGACGGAGTTGGAGGTCTGTGTACAGAAATGGAAATGGCTTGAAAAAAGCACATTACAAATTCATATACATGGCATACTCCACTTATGTAAATATATACCTAATGTACTTTAAACAGGGGTCCAGGATGACAGACAGCATTTACCCTCTGCTTCATACGTTTCATTACTATTTCAATTTTCTAGAATGCAGAGATGTTATTTTTCTAATTAGCCCAAAGAATAAAGGTATTTGGATTTGGGCAAAGGAGGCTCTGAGATGGGTGAAGTGTATGGTATATCTAAACAACACTGTTATTAAAAAAAAAAATGCATTGTGGATGACTATGAAATGGGCTGGGGATGGCAGAGGTAGGCCAGGAGCCAGCGGGGGCCCAGCCAGGACCATAAGCAGGCTGTCTTCAGCTGTATCGGCAGGGCCCCAGTGGCCATTCTGGCAGAAGGGCTGCCAAAAACACTCGCCCCTCCGCTCCTGACCACCACAAGGCCCACATGGTCAGCCTGGTCTCAGCGCAGCTGGCAGGACATGGTGGTCCTGGCCTGCAGGGCAGGCCTACCTGTGTAGTCCGAGTCGGTGAGGTACTTGCTGGTCCGGCACAGGTACTCTGGCAGCCCAGCCAGATCCTCGGGGACACCCCGGGCGACCACACTGAAGAGCCGGTCACGGTCAAAGCGGTTTGGGTCGGGCTGGCTGCAGGGATGTGGCTTGTGACTGATGCTGTCAAAGAGCCAAGGGCCCCCCAAACCACCCCCCACCCCAGGGAGCCCTTTCCAAGAGTCCTAGTAGCACGGTGCACCCACAGGTCCAGGAGCCCTGCGGGAGCCTTTCTGAGGGCCTCTTTCCTCCCAGGGCAACCCGACATGTTCGGAACCCCGGGAGGGTGGGGGGGTGCTGTCCGGGGCACAGTCCACAGCAGCCCTGCGACTCCAGACTCCAGAGATGTCTCTCAGCATCGGATGCTTATCATTTGCCAGGTGTCCTGATGATCTCTCAATAGGCTCACTGTCCCATAGGGGTGGTTTCAACACAAGAGCCTGTCATGCCACTCGAGCTGGGGTCTGGGTCGGGACAGGGCTACAGGAAGTGCCCACAGACTGTTAGGGGCTCAGCTCTGCTGGCCTCACGAAGGAGTCAAGAAAAGCCCTCATCCTCTCACTGGCCATCTATGGATTAATGAAGAGTATCTGCACCTTTAACCCTCACTTCAGCCCTAAGGGTCAGGAATTACTGTTTGCTCTAGACAAACAAGGAGATCAAGTAACTTGCCCAAAGTCACATGGTGCAGGACTGGGGTGCTCCATGAGGCCGTGTAACTAACTCCAGGCCCTGACTCCTAACCCCAAGAGAGACTCCAGGCTGGTAGACAGAGGTTTCTCAGAGACACCTGGGCCAGCGCTGAAACCTATCAGACGTCACCAGAGTTTTACTGAGAAGCCACACTTCCAGGAAGGCCTTGTAGCTCTTCGTGACCTAGTAGAGTCCGGTGACCCCAGGGAGCAGGGAGGAGGAAGGAGTATGCAGCTCCCCCACCCCCCACTATGTCACTATTCAGGGGGCAGCTTGCCCTGGGGGGCCTCGAGCCATGACCAGCAGATATGAAGGGACAAACAAAGGTGGGGGTTATTTCATGCTTTGGGAACTCTCAGGTCCCAGGCTCACAGCTCCCACGGAACAGGCCAGCTGGGTAAGCGCTGGTGACTTCCTGACGAGCAGGGGCACTGTGCGCATTGTCATGTTTTGAGCCAAATCTGCATGCCTGATAGAGCGGCCCCTGCCTCCTCCACACCAGGAAGTTGAATGACTGGCTGGCCAGATGCACCATCCTCTGCCCGGCAGACCACGTGGCCGAAGGGCTCTGTGGCTGGCCAGGGAGCCCTGTGGGCAGTCCGGCAGAGGAAGTGGCCATTTGGACAAAGTACTTCCTGTTGCAGGGTAGCCTCACTGTCTCGGGGGAGGGAAGCCCACCAAGGGCACAGATTGAGGAGCCCGGTCTGCCTGTTGGGCAGGCTACCCAGCTCCCAGAAACACGTATCATCTCTGGCCCTGGTCTGAATCACACCACAGTCAGTCTTCCTGCACAACCAGTACAGGGAGCTCTGGACTGGAGGCCATGGCTGGTGGCTGCATCTCAGGTGCAAGGAGGGAGGAAGGGGCTTCCACAGCAGCGTCCTGCCAGGCCCATGAGAATTCTCTAGGCCCATATGTCAGACCTCACACTGAGCGGTGGGGAGGGGGCTGCCAGGCGCACCTGTGCACACCCGCAGGGCCAGGAGTAGCACTCCCGACCAGCGGGGCTGCACAGTCTGTCCGGCAGACATCACAGGAAAATCAAAGTGAAGATGACTGTGAGCAGACAACCACTGTCCTCAATCCCCAGGGTCCACATCCCCTGGGCAACAACTTCAGCCTTCCTCTGCTCCTGGGAGCAGAACCCAGGAGTGCCCAGGACATTTCCAGATGTTCTTGACTCTCTTCAGACTAGAGTGTGGATCCTGCCACCAACCCACACAGGACCACGAGAGGGGTGGGGGCCTGGGTACAAATGAGGGCGTTGCCAGGGTCAGTGGAGTACTCAGAGCTGGCTGGATAAGTCCTTATGAAGAAAAACACAGCCTCAGAAGGCAGAAGGACAAAAATGGGGACAGCTCCAGAAAGAACAAGCCCGCAGAGCTAAGTGGGGCCTAGCCTGTCGGAGCCATCAGAGGCAGGCTGTGGTTGGGGCTCTGGGGCTGGGCCCCGGGTCTGACTCAGGGAGGAGGGCGGTACTCCTCTGGAGGTGAGGGGCCCCCAGGTCCCATCCTTAGGTGCTGCCTTACCTGGTACCACGGTAACTGAGGTTCACTTTGATCTGCGGGGAGGTGTTCTGGTCCTCACCCTGGAAGGGTGACTCCATGGGGGGTGGCCCAGCCCCACAGCCCAGCTTTCCTTTGCCCACCTCAGCACCATCTTCTTGACCTCTGTCTGATGTCTCAAGCCTGAAAGGGGGAGGGCTGGAGGGGGAGGTCATCCTAAGAGGAGGAGGCTGCGCTGTCCAGTTCGAACCTCAGTGGGGAAAGAGATGTCAGAGGAGCATCCGACATTCGTTGGGGTCTGGGTAGGTCTGGCTGGGGCCTGCAAAAAGAGAGATTTAGAACCTGAGCACAAGTACAGCCACCCACGGTGCGGAAGCTCAGCCCCAAAGGAGAGGGGTGAGCCAGGAGGGAGGAAGGCAGAGGGTGAGGAGATGGAGGGAGGCTCCCTGTGTGAGTCTGGCCGCATGTAGGGGAGGGGGAGCAGGAACAGGGGCCCAGTGGGCCTGCCTCATCCATAGAGGAAGGACCGTGGTGGTCCCTGACTTTCCCTCTGAGACTTCCTGGTATCTGAGCGGCCACAGGCCCTGGTCTGGGGGTATCAACTGTTTGTGTTGACAGCATAACGTTTCCTCTACAATGACATCTTGTCCAGTGCCCCATATTCACAACAGATAAGAGTGCAGTTGTGAGGAGAGGGCAGGCCACTCAACCTCCTCCACAGAGGGGGAGCACTGGCCGGGGACCGTTGGGAAACCACTGGTGTATTAAACTCCTGGTTTTGCTGCCAGGACAACTAAGGCTCAGAAAGGGGAAGAGACTTTCTCGAGGTCACCAGCTGTTGGCAGCTGGTCTAAAACCACCTCACCCGTGATGTTCCTCTTCAGAGCTCAGATCTTTTGGGGCCTGTCTACATTTTCAGTCTGACTCATCTCTGAAGGCATCAAATGCCACCTCTCCCTGCCTTATATCTCTAAGGGCTTCTGAGTGGGGTGGGGGGGGCACCTCCATTGCTGCACAAGCTCCCTCTGACAGGGAGCCCTGCTTCAGGCCCTAGGCCTGCTCTGGGAGCTCAGCTGACACCACGTCCAACCCTCACAGAACTGAAACCACAGCCACCATCACATGGCAAGGGGTGGGGACAGGGCTGCGGGGGAGTCCCTGTGCCCCCATTGGGCAGGAGCCAAAAGAAGGAAGAAGGGTCAGAGGCAAGAGGGGAGACAGCTGGGGGGGGGGGCAGGGGGCAGGGAGCAGAGATGGGAATGGGATGAGGAAGGAAGGAAGCAGAGAGGGCTGGCGGCAGGTGCTGGGCCCTGGCCGCTCCAGCTTCAGGCTCCCACAGCCCTCAGGGACCTGGGTGGGGCATTTTCCCACAGAGGCAAGGGAGGCCAGGACCTGGCTGACAGCCTGAACATGCAGTTTTGACCCACTATCTTTCTGCCCACCCTGGGGCGACCCTCCTGGGCCACACACATTTAGCCTGGCTTATGTCCTCAACCTTCCCCCAGTCCCATCACCCCGACCATTCTGCCTCCCTGACTGCCCCCGAGCCCACCACTCCCAAGCCTCAGCAGCAACTGGCAATCTGACCAGCCCTGCCCCGACTCCTGGAGCCCCCACCCACCCTGGCAGCCCAGGCGCCTCTCCAAGGAGCTGGTTCGCAGCTGGAGAAGCAGAGCCCACTCGGGCTTCCCCGCCCCGATCATGCACTGTCAGGCACTGTCAGAACCCCTCAGACGCCCCGGAATTGCGCACCGACTTACCCCGCAAGCGTGAGGCCAGGGCTCGGCGGCCGCCGGCTGCAAGGCTAGGGTCCCCGAGCCTCTGGGGCGGCAGGGGCTGCCGGAGGAAGTGAGGCCGGGAGGGGCTGCGGGCCCTGACAGCCGCGAGCAGCAGAGCCCCCCAGCCCGCTGCGTGCGTACTCCAGCTAGCAGGGTGTGATCTGGGCGTTCCGCACCCTCCGCCCACCCGGCGCGCTGGTCTGGTGGGGAGTGGGCTCTCCCCTGTCAGGACAGGCTGGCCACCAGACACCGCTAGCCACACCCTGCTCCGGGAGACACGCCCCGCCTCCCCACCTTCCACCCCACCCTCACTGTTAGCCACTGAGGCCCCCGATGGGGGTGGGGTCAACTAGAGGCAACCCTTGGGTGCTGGGACCTTGCCTCAGGTGAGAGCTGACATGGGCTGGGGGATCCTTGCCCACTACACAGACATCTACCCCGCACTCCCCTTCCCACCACATGCCTCCCAGCTGCCATGTGGCCCAGACTGGAAACTGGTTGACCCACCACCGAGAAGAGAGCGCTGAAATGGGCAGCCTCCAGGGAGAGGAGAGGAGAGACTCAGCCCAGCACAAGCTCCTGGGAATGCATTCCATTCACCCAACCAACAGTGTGAGGGGACTTTCCCACCTCTCAGGGCCTTCCCCTAGCCCCCCAGCCAGGGCCGCCGAAACTCCAGCTTCCTTTAGTTAAAGGCGTTCCAGCACTAGCCAACAGGGGGCAACAGAGAGGCAGGCCTGTACTGCGGGAATCAGACCGCCGTGCCCTGCCCTGCTCTGGATTCAATCTGGGCTTCTGGGCGCAATCACCACCTAAGTAGTCCAAGGACACCTCCCTCTCCGTCACTCCCTAAAATCCAATCCTTCAGTAACCCCCCACCCCAAACCTACCAACTTTGTCTCTATCTCTGCTGGTCCCAGCCACTATCATCTCTCTGCTGGGAGACTGCAGCCCCCTCCAAACTGGTCTCCCTGCTTCACTGCTGCCCCTCCCACACACTCACAATCCATTCTCCTTACAGCAACTGGAGTGATCTTTCAAAAATGAAAATCCGATCACCTCACTTCCCAGCTTAACTCTCCCACCCAACCAATGGGTTCTCCTGGCACTTAAATAAAATGCAAACTCCATACAACTCTGTGCCCTACGGATCCTCTCCAGCTCTCCAGCTCCAGCTCACACACAACCCCGTCTGCTACATTCCATTCCAGACTGTTCTGTCCAATATGGTAATCACTAGCCACAGTGGCTATTTAAATTTGACTCAACTAAAATAAATTTAAACATTCAGCTCTACAGTCACATTAGCCACATTTCAAATGCTCAATAGCCATATGTGGTTAGTGGCTACCATACTGGACAGCACAGATACAGAATTTTTCATCACTGCAGTGAATTCTGTTGGACAGCACTGCACTAGACATCCTGAACCCATTTCAATCTCTCCAATACACCATGCTCTCTTCTGTTGCCTCCAAGCTTTTGCACAGGCTGTTGCATCTGCCAGGAACCCCTTGCCCACCCTCCACAACAGACACACAAAAACTGCCTTTGCTGGCCAAGTCCTACTCATCCCTCACCTCTCCATTTAAGCATCACTTCCTCTGGGTAGCCTTTTCTAGACCCTGGACTGGAGTGAAGGTCCCCTCTGTGTGTTCCCATAACATTTTGGACTTATCTGATCATAACTCCTTATCCATTATTGCTGATATTTATTTAACTGTCTGGCTCCAACTTTAACAATAACAATGCCTACTGAGCTCTCACTATGTGCCAGACACTGTGCTAAGTGCTTTAGCGGTAACAGAGCAACCTTATTTCACACATGAGGAAACCAAGGTTATGCAAGGTTAGGCATCTTTTCAGAGGCCACGTGGCTGGGAGGTGACAAAGCAGGGATTCAGATCCAGAGCCACACCCTCAACCACCAAGCTTTTGGGACAAGATCAAGCTTTCTTTGCTATATCTCCAACACCCAGCGCAGTGCCCAGCACCCAGTTGGTGCTCAAGAAGGCTTTGAATGACTTGGTGGTTAATCATAATCATAATGCAGAAGACACTGCTGTGCATTGGGAAAAAAAACTGGAGACCCTCAAGTCCTTCAGAGCCATCACCACTCCAGGTGATAATGACAATTAAGCAGACAACTCTCATTGCAAATGTAACTTATAAGAAATTCTCAGATCATTGGCCATCAGAGAAATGCAAATAAAAACCATAATGAGATACCATTCCACACTCACTAGGATGGCTCTTTAATAACAAGTGTTGATGAAGATATAGAGAGATTGAAGCCCTCGTACACTGCTGGTGGATTGTAAAATGGTGCAGCCACTTTGGAAAACAGTCTGGCTGTTCCTCAGAAAGTTAAACATAAAATGCCATATGACCCAGTAATTCCACTCCGAGGTAGGTAGTCAAAAGAAATGGAAACATATGTCCACACAAACCTTGTACACAAATGTTTACAGCAGCATTATTCATAATAGCCAAGTGGGGAAATAACCCAAATGTCCATCAACTGATGAATGGATAAATAAAATATGGCCTCTCTATACAATGGAATATTATTCAGTCATAAAAAGGAATGAAGTGTGGATATGTGCTACCACATGAACTTGGAAAAATTAGGCTAAGTAAAATAGTCCAGTCATCTTTTATCTCATATTGCTTGATTCCATTTATATGAAATGTCTAGAATAAGAAAATCTATGGAGACAGAGAGTAGACTAGAGGTCAGCTAGGACAACCCCTAGGTGGGATTTGGGAGTAAATGAGAAGCTGAAAGCTATTGAGCTTTTGTGGGGGGTGATGAAAATGTTCTAAATTCGATTGTGATGATGGTTTCACAGCTCTGTAAAGATACCAAAGACCATTGACTTGTACGCCTTAAATTAATGAATTGTATGTGAATTATACCTTTAAAAAATAAGTTCTCTGAGCAGAGAAAATGCCTGTGTTTTTAGCAGGAAATTAATCAGGCAGAGAAGCAAGGCTTCTTTAATCTAAGTATTTTAAGAAGCTTCACCCAGTTAAGTCTCCATACAAGGAAAATATTCTCCAAGCAGCCTTTATGCCAAATGTGTTTCATTTCACACTTAGTAACTTTTTGTAAAGCACGTTTCTTTAATTTGAATTTATTTTCACAATAAATTTTAACAAAAACACAAAAGAGTTCACAAAAACGTGGAGCAGAGGTATCCTTTGGAGAAGGGACTGAAGGGCTAAGGGTGGGAAGGCAACCACAGCCTGAACCTTTGCTTCTTGTAGCGACCCTAGAACTTGTCCAGGGTCTGATCCAGGCCATGTTTACTGGCCAGATGCTGCTTCTCTGACAGCTTTGTGTATGATATTTCAGAAAAGAGATATAAATAAGCCAGCTTAGCAAGCTGGGAACGCTTTCCAGAACAGGGAGGCAGTGACTGAAGTTGAGCAGGCTGCGAGAAAAAAATGGCTGAGGGGGCCCTGGTCCACAGGGGCCTTTACAGAGCCACCAAAGCCAAGGGCTCCTCCTAGAGGAGAAGGGGACCAAAATCCTACCGGTTTGGGCCAGTCTACCCAGCCTGGGAGAATTATCGCTCTTGCTCTCAAGGGAAGCGAGCTGCCGCTTCCCACACCGCCTCTGAGCCCTAGAGGCACTAACTACTCAGCCAGACCCAGATGTGGGGCCTCTCTCCCAGCGCCCAGAATAGCCACAGCCAGGCGCGCGCCAAGTGTGGGAGCCGGGTCCGAGTCTTTGAGCCTCTGGGAATTTTCCCAGCCTCTGGCTGGAGCTGGGCCCGTTCTCAACAGCCCCTGCTATTTGGCTAATGAAAAGTATCCGCTTTTACCATTGAAAAGACCAGGAGACACGTCTGTTCTGTCATCTGGGTGAGCCAAACAGAGAAAAGGGGTGAGGGCAGAGTCAAGATGAAGATGGGGCAGAGTGGAAGCGCGCTGCTCCTAGAGACACTTCAGGACAGGGAAGAGACACAGTCCGAGGCCCAGAGATTCAGAGACAATGTGGGCTAGAACCGGCGGCCCAGACAAGGAGAAGGCCCAGACCTGGACGCAGCACAGAGCCTGACTGCGACGAAGGATGCCCGGGCTGCATCGCAGGGCGAGCCGAAGACCCCGCGGTCAAGCGCCGAGGGATGGGCGCCGGTCAGAATCCCAGCTGACGCAGATGCCCACGCCCCAGCAGCCCACAGAGCTGTTTGACCCCAACTTTCCAGAATGGAAGGAGTGATATTTTTGACTGTTTCTGGGTAAACCCAAACCATGACGCACAGAAAGTTTGTGTCTCCACCTTCTCCTTGTTCCCTTCTGTGGTTTGGGGTCACCCGAGAGAGCCTGTGCAGATGTTGTCATTTTTTGTGATATGTCTTTAGGCACAAGTCCCTTATTTCATTACAAATGTCCATGTTAGAAGACCCGTTCCAGGCTCTGTGTGAATCTGGGCCCAAAACATCTCCTGAGGAAATGGGCATGTTCTAAGCCTTCCTCTAAAGCCTCCTGTTTATAGAAGTGATGCCTGGGTTCTTGTTTGCGGAGCCAAAGAATGAACTTCACAAACACTCAAGGTAGGAGAGCCAGGTAGAGGCTTTTATTTAGAGATAAAGTGAGAGGACAGAACTCCTGGCTCACGCCAGGAGGGGACAAGAGAGTCCATGGTTGGTGCGTTGTCTAGGGGATTTATAGTTGGTTGAGGATTTTCAGGAATGTGGGTAAAGTGCTCAGGGTGCAGACTTGTACCACCTGCCCTGCCCCCAAGGTGGGCTGGGTAACTGGTGTCTGTTTGCTAGGCTGTTTACAGTGAAGTCAACGGTTATGCTGAGATACCCTTCTTTATGTGCGGAACACTCAAACATTCCAGGCCAAGTTGCTTCTGGTCTTTTGAGCTTTAACTGATTCACTGAAGATGTCTATATTCCTAGTCTGGTATCTTTACCCTAGAGAATTATTGTGACCTTGACTTTGCATAATGCTTAACACGAAGTTTCTATAGGGACCTTTTTGCACATTGTTACATTGCTCTGTCTGTAATTGTCTTGCTTTGCTTTTTCTAGAGGCCCTCACCCTACTCTGACTACACCCACAGTCCCTGTCTCAGAAGTAACATTAGTATTTTCACTTGTTCAAACTGCTAAGGCTGCCCAGAAAATATGCTCAGTCATTGAGTTGGAAACAGGCAAAGAAACAGATGTCTTTAATATGGGATGATAAATACGATGCTAGGTCGGGGTGAAACACAACTGCTGCTCCCCCCCAAGACAGACAGGTGTGAAAAATCTTTTGGGTTGACAGGGAGGGATGTGCTTGTTTTGAACTGGCAAGATGAATGGAGGAGAGGAGTTTGGCCCCTGCCGAGTGGACAGAGCTCAGGTCATGCTGTCCTGCTCTGGCCTGAAATACCCGTGAGGAGGACAGAACTGGAAGTAAAGCCGGAGGATCATTCTCGGTGGGGTGAAGTCAGTCTGCAGGGCAGCAGCCACTAGAAGAAATCATCAGTACACTGCAGGGAGCCAGAGCAGCCTGGACTTGCGTTCTTGTGGTTTTGCCAGAAAGAGGCAGCAGAGACCTGCCACTGAGCACACTGCACTCTTCCAGGCCTGCGTGTGCTCCTGCACCTCTGTCTTCCTGTCTCTAGAGGTTTCTGTTTTTCTAATCTCCCCTCATCACCCTCTTACGTGGTTTAGCACCTTCTCCCTCTTCAAGGTTGTGGCTGTGTGGGGGCAGGAGCCGTATTGTTCCAGTAAACCTTGCCAAGCGGCTTCCCGGAAAAGCTTAGGGGAGGGGATGGGAGGGGAGGAGAGGGAGGAGTAGGTTTACCTAAAAGGCCATTGGAGCTTCAGAATTAAAGTATCAGCTGCAAAAGATAGCAGCCACGTCAGCTTTTGAAGGGGACTAGCTCAGGCCTGATGCTCAGAAAAACAGCTTTTACAGGGGTTGGAAGGGATAGGAAGGTTGGTTCACAGGAAGCCAAGGGGAAACAGAAAGTGTTGGAGGCTACCAGCTGATCTGCAAGGTGGTGGGGGTAGGGTGGGGGTGGGGTGGGGGGTGCAGTAGACTTGGTCTGCTGAAAGGCCCCTGGTCATGGTGAGGAGGGGGCATTCTCCCTTGGAAGTAAAGCCTTCCTCAGATAAGTCTGAAAGGCCCTTTTCTCCCCAAAAGTCTGAAGCATCTCCTTTGCTGGATGCAATGGTCAGTATTTTGCCCTGTAACTGGAGGTAAGCAGAGCAGTTCTGAAAACCAAGAGTGTCACCTCCATTCCTCAAGACCCATGTTTAGGAGGCCTGGACCTTATAGTGATGGCGTCTTGAGGGGCATGGCTACTCTGCTCTGCCTACTGTTCCCAGCAGAGTCACTTGCTCCCAGAACTCACCATGCCCCTTTGCAGCAGCAAGTTAACATTGGTCCCTACAGCAGGCTCCAGAGCCAGGCTGATGGCTGCCTCGCTCTGCTCTGCTTTGCTTGCCTTTCTTCAGGCTCCCTTTGATGCCAGCTGTTACCCTGGACCCTTGCTCCAAGGACAGGTGCAGGAAGGAAAGGTGCAGCTCCAGGACCACTCAAGAAGCTGGTAAAAAAACACCTAATACAAATACACACTGGTGTGGGTGGAAAACTGCATAAAAAGATGGGATGGTGTCTTTAGGATCCTGACAAATTGCCTTAAATATCGATAGTTATGAGGAATTCCTGAAGGTCTGAAATTCAACTACTAAACAAAATTGCAATATCTGCAGTGAAGAGTAAATGTTCTTAACATATAATGAACTCTTACAAACCAGTAAGATAACTGAACAAAATTTTTAAAAGTTGAGGATATGAATGGAGAGTTCACAGCAGAAAAAAAAATGGTGCCACACCTCACTCATCGAATAAATGTGAATTTTAAATTATTTATTTATTTGAATAGATAATGTCTGCCCATGGTGAAAATTCAAGCAGTTCAAAAGATGTTCTATAGTGAAAAGGATGTATCCCCTCCCACCTTCCTTCTTGGAACCAACCATTGTTAGCAATATCTTTTGTATCCTAGAATTATAATGTGTGTATACAAAATCATTAACTATTTCCTTTTCACACAAGTGGAACATACACACTCACTGCTATTTACATTGATATGTAGATTCTTTTGACTGTATTACTGTTACTAACAATACCACAGTGAACATATGTGGGAATATTTGTTAAATTCTTAGGAGTGGAATTGCTGGGTCAGAGCACATGTGCATTTAAAATGTTCATAGCTACTTATCCAACTGCCTCCAAAGAGGACTCAATAGTTTATACTGATCAAAAATGCATGAGGATATATTTCTCTACAGTCTTGGAAATAGGGTATTAATTGTCTTGCTTTACCTTTGTTAGTCTGAAAGATGAAAAAAATGCTCTTTCATACATTTAATGGTCATTTTTCTTATATAAGTAAAGCTGCACATATTTTCATTTGTTTAAGAACCATTTTCTGTGAATTTTTTTCTCCTGTCCTTTGCTCATTTTTCTATTGGATTACTAATCTGTTTCTTATATATTTGTAGAAACTTCCTATGTATTAAATAAAGTAGCCCTCTACACGTATTATAAATTTTTTCCCTGGCTTTTATTTATTTATTAACAAAAGTATGAAGAGATGCATTTATAAAGGTGTTGATCATGGAGTCATTTACAAATGTGCCATTAATATGGATTAAATAAGTTATGATATACACAATAAAATGCTATTAGCTATTTAAATGAAGATTTATATTTATTAACATGAATAATAGCTATGTAGAATCAGTAGAAAAAACAGAATATAAAACAAAACATATGATCCCCCTTTTTAAAAAAATTCCATGTCATCAAATAGTTACCTCTAGTTGGTAGGAGTTCAGGTAATTTACTTTCTTCTTTTTACCATTCTAGATTATCTGAAAAAATGTTTATGATGAATATGTGTTTTTCCTTTAACAAGATAACAAATACAAATCAAGCTATTTCCATTTTGAAAAAAATGAAAGTAAAAAACTCAAACTATCAATAAAGACAAGGCCAAATGTACTGAGGTCATCAACAAAGGACTGTACTTTTCCCCCTAAAATGCTGATATTAACTCCTACAGCATTCTATTGGTTGGAGCATCCTCATGTGTCTTTCAAAGTCATGCTATTTTGAAACATTTATTTAACTTATAAAGTAGCACGGAGCTACCACCCAGGAGATAGGAAACAATTATAGCAGTGTTCAGTTTGCTTGGCAAAGTATAGTCATGTGATATAAAAAGCATTTGTCAAAATCAGTATTGACACTGGAGTTATGATAGGCGTTATGTTAATGAGTAGATAGTCAATGGCTATTGACTATTGACCAAAGATCCTGTCACTGGTTTGTTGATCCCTGGGGAGAAAGATTGCTAGTATTGTCTGGGAGTTATGGGGTGGCAGTTACCTCTCCCTGGAACACTTCCCTGAATGGTGTAGAAGCATTATACGGCGCCTGCATTTTTTTAAATGGGTGTTATAAATAGTTATCTAAAGCTTTACACCTTCACTTATTTCTTTGGCCTAAAAGTCATAAAGAAAAAGATTGTCAGATGCTTTTTCAAGTTCAAAACTTCTGTTTTTGCCAAAGACACCTTAAACAAAAGGTGAAATAATAGTCTGAAAGACACCATATACCAGATAAATTATTATTTCTTAGAACATATAAAGAAGTCTTACAAATTAATAATAAAAATGGGAAAAGATGTGAGCAAGTAATCCACAGTATAAATAAATGTCAAAAAAAAACATACAAAAGGTGTTCACAATAGTCCCCCTTATCTGTGGTAGATACTTTCCAAGATTCACCAGTGAATGCCTGAAACTGTGGAGCATCCAGAACCATATACATACTGTTTTTTCCATACACACATACCTGTGATAAAGTTTAATTTATAAGTTAGGCACAATAAGGTACTGACAGTAATAATAAAACAGAACAATTAAAATCTGTAACAAAATCTATGTGAATGTGGTCTCTCTCTCAAAATAACTTATCATACTACACTCACCCTTCTTGTGAAGATGTGAGACGATAAAATGCCTATGTGATCAGATGAAGTGAGGTGAGGGATGCAGGCATTGTGATATAGCCTTAGGCTATCACTGACCTGACCACACACCAGAAGGAGGGTCATCTGCTTCTGGTCCAAAACTGACCTTGAGTAACTAAAACCATGGATAAGAGGGGATTACTGTAATCTCACAAGTTTAATCAGGGACATGCAAATTAAAACAATAAGTATAGTTTTGCCTTTCAAATTATCCAAAACTTAAATGATTCATAATGTAGATATGAATGAGGGAATGGAGGACTAGGTATGCTAACGCAATATTGGTGGGAATTTATATTGTTACAATTTTCTTTTTGTGGTTAAAAAATATGCAACATAAAATTTGCCATTGTAACCCTTTTTAAGTGTACAGTTCAGTGGCATTATGTACATGCACACTGTAGTACAGCCATCACTACTGCCATCTTCAGAATTTTCCCATCTTCCCAAACTGAAACACTGTCCCCATTAAACCCTACCCTTCCCCTCTCTCGAGCCCACGGCAACCACCAGTCTACCTTCTATCTCAATGAATTGGATGACTCTAGGTTCCTCATAAAAGTGGAACCATGTACTTTTAGTTGTTTTTTAGTGTCTAGCTTATTTCACTTCGCATAATGTCTCCAAGTTTCATCCATGTGTACCATATGTCAGATTTTCCTTTTTTTTTTTTGAGAGGGCATCTCTCATATTTATTGATCAAATGGTTGTTAACAACAATAAAATTCTGTATAGGGGAGTCGATGCTCAATGCACAATCATTAATCCACCCCAAGCCTAATTTTCGTCAGTCTCCAATCTTCTGAAGCATAACGAACAAGTTCTTACATGGTGAACAAATTCTTACATAGTGAATAAGTTCTTACATAGATTTTCCTTCATTTTTAAGGATGAATAACTTTCCATTGCATGGGGTAAACCTTTTTATAGGACAATTTTATAGTAGTCACAAATTTTTAAATGCCATATCTTTTGATGTAACAATTCCACTTCTAGGTATATCCTAAAGAAGTATTTGTACATTTGCAATAAGAGACATTGACAAGGATGTTCACTGAAGCATTGTTTAATAGTGAAAAATGTAAAACAATCTAAACATCAACCAGTAAGGAGATGGGATATGGTATATACATGTTATGAAATATATGGCAGCAATTCAGAAAGAATGAGGTAGACCTATGTGTACTGGCATGGAAATGTCTCCAAGCAACATGTTCTGTATGATTCCATTTATGTATAATTTTTAAAGTATGTTTTTATATAATACATACATATGTAAACACATCGAATACAATCTGCTGGTAAATATAACCAACTTTTACCAAGTAGCACTGAGAAAGTTAAGTGTGGGAAGAGGAGGTTCAGGGAGGGGCCCTGAAAAAAGGTTCCATGTTTTACTCTATATATGTATCCTTTGACTGAGTCTTTACAATTGGATCATACCATTTAAGTAAAAAATTAATACAGGGGAAAAAAGAAATAAGCTAAATTGAGCATATTTGGATTACAGAGTTAATGGATGTTTTCTTTTCCTGTATTTCTCATGTTTCCTACATTGAGTATGTGTTACTTTTATAATTAGGAAGGCAATAAAAGTATTATAAGGAAAAAACGGTATACCCACTGTGAATTACTATGCAGACATTGTCAACATTGAAGTAAATCTACATATGGGGACATGCATACTCATATTCATGTTTATATTGGCATCAACATCTAGGACACCTACAATATGTATCCTTACAGTATCCTTATAAACTTATAATGTTCCCATTATCCCTGAATTAATTTCATTCTATCTTCTCCTTTCTTAGTTCCTGCAACACAGACCATCTCCCTGTTCCTTGAACTTAAGCTTTCTTCTACCTCGGACCTTTGCATGGAATGTTCCCTTTGCCTGAAACACCCTTTCCACAGATATTATGAAGCAAGTCCCACATTTCCTCCTCACCTTTGTCAAATGTCATCTTACCTGAGGCCTTACTTGACCACCCTATATCCTTTATTCTGTTTTTTTCACTATAGCACTTTTCATTATCTAAAATATGATGTACTTAGCTATTGGTCTGTCTCCTCTCATCATTAACATAAGTTCCATGAGGGCAGGGACTTGATGGGTCTTGTTCATTGCTGCTACTAGAAACACAGTAGACAATAAGTATTTGTTGAACAAATAAACAAATAGAAATATATTCTTATTAAATGGTTTCTTCTGGGCATGTGAGGAGAGATGAGAGGGGACTTTTCACTTTTTACTGGGTACTCCTATATATCATTAGATGTAGTTTATCAAGGGCTAATATCACATTTGTTTCACAAAATCAATTGGGTAATTTTTTTAAGTCTCATTTCCAAATTTACTGTCTTGTCTGTTAATACCTGTTTGAAGAGAAATCATATGGCAGGTGTCAAGTGATTAAGAACAACCTAAGGAAGATTTTTACCTGAAAGGAGTTTTACCAATTCCCTGTAAATTGGGAAAATATTTATATTGTTCTATTTTGTATTTGTGCTGTTCTATTTTAACAGAATATCCAGGCCCACTTTGTGGTTTGTCTCAAGTCCACAGCAGCATGATTCTGTCCAGATGGGGAGGCCTGGAATCAAGAGCAATCCCCAGAGCTAAATAGGGTGACGGAGGAGGTCATGGCTTGAATGTTTGTCAAAGTGTGAGGGACATTAACTGATGAAAAAGGGAAATAGAAAGTGAAACCTTTTATTTAAACAACATTAAGCCAGTTCCTTTAAGGCACAACTGCTTGGAGCCTTTAACCTAGTACACGTTATTAGGTGTCCAGGAGGGAGGTAACAGGCAACTTCCTGAGCTCTTGGGGTCTCAGCATCCTTTTCACAGTGGTTGCTATATTTGGAGGACAAATTTTGGGAAACATTGAAATTAAAGATTTTCTGAGGTAAAGGAGAAATTTTTCCTATTCCTTAGGAGTCTTGCCTGGTAAGAAAAGTAGGTGCTAGAATAAATTATAGGGGTTGGCTGAGATCTACAGGCTGGAGAGTGAACTTTGCCACTCGGTTTCTGTGAACCAGAGGGGAGATAGGATGGCCATGGGATGAAGAAAGCAAGAAAACAGGCAAAACCCCAAGATATTTCCCTGTTAATACTATTGCATTAAGATCCTTGCCCCCCAGTTTTGTCTAAAGCTTCTGCTTGGAATTGACTGAGCCTAGTTCAAGGGGAGCCATGGCTTGCCCAGATTCTTTGAAAAACAGCTAGAGTGTAACTGAAATGAAGTGTGGATACTCAGGAAGTATCATGAGATGTAGTTTCTAGAAGCCCTGGGGACCCATAGAGAATGAAACAGCAACTTGTGCAAAGTTTATTCTATCCAATTTGGAGCAGTCTGTCTTCAAGGCAGAATCAGAGCGCTGGCTCTTAAACAGGGGCTGCTTGTCGTGAATGACGCTGATGCTCTTGTGAAAGACCAGTCGTCCGGGAAGCCTATGAGCAGAGTTGAACAAATATCTAGAAAGGAGTTGACATACACCTCCCTTCATGACCACCCCTTTATTCTTCTGAAGCAAGCAATATTATACTGGGGCCCAGTCTTCCTGTGTTTACCCACACCTACATCTTTTTTCCTATGGTATTTTTCACTGTCTTGAATATTGTTCCATGCCAGTTCCTATCTCCATTCTGTTTAACAACTGCATTATCATAATTACTCTCCTTTGAAGGGCAATTAGGTCATTTCCAATTTTACTACAATGAGTAACATGTTAAGCACTAGTCAAGTTTTTACGTTTTAAGCACTTCACATGTAATCCTCATACCTCTGATAGGTATAATTAACCCTTTTTTTTTTAGGAGAGCAAGGTACAGGCTTTTATTTAGAGATAAAGTGAAAGGACAGAGCTCCCGGCTCACGCCAGGAGGGGACAAGAGAGTCCCTAATTAACCCCATTTTTACAGATGAGTCTTGATGTACTGACAGGATAACCTACTTGCCCAAGGTTAAAAGTCATTAAGTAGTGGAGTCACATTTGAACTCTAGTCTTGTCTCCAGAGCCACAAGGAATCACTACTACATTAGATTACAACATTTTTACACAGGAGGCATATGCTCTTCTAAATTGAATTAAGACTAATTTTATATAAAACCCACTATACTGTTTTTTTCATTTCAGTAGAACTGGCAAAAACTTCATCTTGGAGTGGCATCAGGGTACACAGACCAGCACCTTGGATCTACTGCTTTCAGTGTACCATGCAAACACATCTTTGCACACCGGTGTGAGCATTCTCAGGAACGATCACAGAAATAATGTATTAACAGAAACTCTTCTTTTATCGAATACTCAAGTAGAAGGGCTGGTGAGGCATCTTGCTCCCTTCCCATGGGCTCTTTAGCATCTGAACCAACAGCAATTATTTCAGAGAAGTAAAAAGCTAACTGGACAATGAAAACTAAGTTGAACAGGTGATAGGGCTGAGTTGGATTCAAAACATAAACAAACCTTTATCAACTCATCTTTCTATCTAGGTCATCCCAAAGTAAAGCTCTACTCCTAGTCCCATTTCCTCACAGCATTGCTGGCCCCCCTCACCAGTAGCAGAGTGAGCAGGAACCACACTACAAATGCTTCCATTTCATTCAGCATAAAGCAAGGCTTGAGGCCAGGACTGGTAAACCCACTCCCAAAAATCAATTTACAGCACAGATTTTTGAAGACCAACAATTTAGAGCCTTTTCCTTATTCAAATTCCAAGTTCTGTGCACAGTAAATTTGCTGAGATCCTTGGATACTTAGGGGATCCCTGTGGAAAAGGAAGATCCTCAGAGAATGAGACAGCAATAGGTGAAACCTCTTTTCTCAAAGGATTAACAAGATTTCACATCTGGGAGTCTCAGGTTGCTTGCTAGTCAAGATGTCATTTAGGAGAAATATGTGTTCAAGTCTTCTTACCCAAGCCACCACTAGTTTCCAGCTATTAAGTGAAATGCTTTATTCTCCAGGTTTATTAATCAAGGCTTTTAAGTGTAAAAGCAAGCATGGGAAAAAACAAGACTTTTTATCTTAAAACTCTGCTTTAGTAGCAAAGGGCCTATTCTATCTTACTGAATACACAGCAAAAACCCTACTTAAAAGCACTAGTTTGAGGACTTCTTAAAAGAGGAACCTAGTAAAACTTCAAGGATTTTATGGGCTGTTTTTTTTTATTTTGGTATCATTAATCTACAATTACAGAAAGAACATTATGTTTATTTACTAGGTTCCCCCCTTCACCAAATCCCCCCCATACATCCTTCAGTCACTGTCCATCTGCGTAGTAAGATGCTGTAAAATCACTAGTCTTCTGTGTTGCGCAGCCTTCCCCGTGCCCCCCATGCACTATACATGCTAATCGTAATGTATGGGCTGTTCTTAAGTCAATTACAAGACACTTGGATGCCAGCCCTTGGTATTCCTCTAATTAGACCTATGAAATGGCACTGGACAGGGTGTCAACTTCCCATTTAATAGCGAAGTGTTTTTGAAGGCTTTACTTTTCATCACCATTTTTTTAAAGCAGATTTCTCCCTTTCTGACCCAAGTTATCACCACCCCAAGGAGCTGAAACAACTAAAAATTAGGTAATCTCATGTTAAACATACAAAGAAACCCAGGTTTTAAGTATTCCCCTTCAGTATTTTATGCTATTTAACTGGATTTGAGACCTGAGTTAGAGAATCATGTTAAGTTCCTGAAAGTATGCACCAAGACATCCTCAGCCCCTCTGGATTATCACATGACCCCTGATTCCATTTTTAGAATGTACCTCTGGGTGATTACACCACCACACCAATCTAGTGCCCCCAATTTCCCTAACATCTAAACTTGTAAAAACCAGGGTGGCTTCCCAACTTCCCTTATATGCACTCCCCACACAACTTGAGAACCACCATTTTCATGTGTTACTTTCCCAATTCCCTGTAGTGAAAGCACGGTAAAAAGAGTATCTCCTATACGTTTTTTATCCACCCCTATTTTTATTAATATTGGAAGAACACTGACTGCTTAGTGTTTGTCAGCACAAGTAAACTGCTTCTCAGGCCTAGAAGAGATTTTTGTAGAGTGCCAAATTAAAGAACCTCATTTGCTACTGTAATCTCATCTTTCCTTGCAATAACATAAAGCCATCATTAAAAATTGTCAGGAACTACCTTAAGTTTGATGCCTAATACACTAAAGACAGCAACATGCCTTCATCAGTATGCCCCACTTCGCATTTCCTAATTTTTAAATGTTACACTCCTGAGATGGTTTTCCACTACCATCACAGACCCCAACCTTGTAAATGACCTTGAGGAAGGGCAGTTGCTGACACACCCAACGTTTACTGAAGTTGGCTACCAGAGTTAGTTTTGGTCACACCAAAGACTTGAAGTTGAATCCCTTCCCCAACACTATTTTAACCAGTTAAGAAGTTCCCATATCTCAAAATTTCGTAACAGACACTACAAATAATTACCATGCAAGAAAACCTTTATTAAACATTTTGAACAGCTATTGAGAAACGAGCTATTCAGCTATTACTCAAACTGGTTATTTCTAAACTTAAATTGGGGCAAATGGCAAAGAGTACAGAGTAATACCATCACTGAGCCCTAAGAATGCAAGACTGAAAAATTAACAGCCACCCCTCAGACGGAGCACAAGGTGCAGGGTCGACTCTTTCTGTATGTTGTAATCAGAGAGTGTGCGGCCATCCTCCAGCTGCTTGCCAGCAAAGATGAGCCTCTGCTGGTCGGGAGGGATGCCTTCTTTATCCTGGATCTTGGCCTTCACGTTCTCGATGGTATCGCTGGGCTCCACCTCCAGGGTGATGGTCTTGCCGGTGAGGGTCTTCACGAAGATCTGCATACCACCCCTCAGACGGAGCACGAGGTGCAGGGTCGACTCTTTCTGTATGTTGTAATCAGAGAGTGTGCGGCCATCCTCCAGCTGCTTGCCAGCAAAGATGAGCCTCTGCTGGTCGGGAGGGATGCCTTCTTTATCCTGGATCTTGGCCTTCACGTTCTCGATGGTATCGCTGGGCTCCACCTCCAGGGTGATGGTCTTGCCGGTGAGGGTCTTCACGAAGATCTGCATACCACCCCTCAGACGGAGCACGAGGTGCAGGGTCGACTCTTTCTGGATGTTGTAATCAGAGAGAGTGCGGCCATCCTCCAGCTGCTTGCCAGCAAAGATAAGCCTCTGCTGGTCGGGAGGGATGCCTTCTTTATCCTGGATCTTGGCCTTCACGTTCTCGATGGTATCGCTGGGC
Organism: Manis javanica; assembly: GCF_040802235.1. Taxonomy (NCBI): domain Eukaryota; kingdom Metazoa; phylum Chordata; class Mammalia; order Pholidota; family Manidae; genus Manis; species Manis javanica. The sequence goes on along the minus strand of NC_133159.1, from coordinate 117,721,052 downwards.
TCCACCTCCAGGGTGATGGTCTTGCCGGTGAGGGTCTTCACGAAGATCTGCATACCACCCCTCAGACGGAGCACGAGGTGCAGGGTCGACTCTTTCTGGATGTTGTAATCAGAGAGAGTGCGGCCATCCTCCAGCTGCTTGCCAGCAAAGATGAGCCTCTGCTGGTCGGGAGGGATGCCTTCTTTATCCTGGATCTTGGCCTTCACGTTCTCGATGGTATCGCTGGGCTCCACCTCCAGGGTGATTGTCTTGCCAGTGAGGGTCTTCACGAAGATCTGCATTTTGACCTACAGTTTACAAGTGAAACATAAGCGTTACCATCCAAAATCTTTACATTACTTTCATTATCTAATAAATTCAAAGTGAACTGGTTAACTCCATGTTCTTCCAGAACACGTTTCAACTACGTTAACATAACCTCCGATTTTTACTCTCATGCGTACATTACTCATCGGATACAAAATTCAACGAAGGCTTCAACTTAACGGGCTTTAAGACCAAAACAGCTTCCTAGGATTATCATTCAGAATTTTCTTCCTTTACTGCTCCAGATTTCCTTAAGTCTCCGGTAACAATTTTCCCAATACTTACTACTATACAAAAAAATGAAAAAGCAAAACGCCACCAGACTCGGAAAATAAGATCTCGTTTAAGTGGAGGTGGGGGTGGCGGTATATTTTCCACTTTGGGATTCGAAATTAAAGGTTTCCAGAAGCCACACCGAACTACCCGTTTTCCGCCTTGCCCCTCTGAAGCAGACACGATAGAATCTCCATCGGTTAAATGTCCGTTAGTCTCGGTGGGCGAGCGCGCCAACCGCCCCCGCGGCCTACACATAAACAAGACCCACTTCTACTGCAAAGGCTGAGCGCGGCGGCCCCGCTTCACCTCCCCTCCCCTCCCCCACCGCTCTCCCCGAGGCCCACAAGGCCCGAAGAATTCGCCAGCTCGGTCTCACACTTAGGCTTCCTCCTTCCCCACTGCCCCTCCGGCCTCCAAAGCTGTGGGCCGCTACCTGCTGGCGAATACCCAGATACAATAACGCCGAACCAGCAAAACAAAGAAGACGTCGCTCCAAAAACCCAGCCGCCTCTGGACGCTCTGGCTCGGCGAACCTGAAATTTATACAACGTCTGTTGCGTCACTTATGACTCTTACGTACCGCTGTGTCCTTACGCCGCTGAAAGTAGTTCGCTCGGTTCCCTCACTCGCGACGCAGGTAGATCCTTCCACTGAGCCCCAAATTCCCACAGTCAGAAAAAAAACCTTAACAAGTCAGATCCCCTCTTTTCCAGGTGATCCTTTTCCTCCTTTAGGAAAATTCAGAAAAATTATCAGGCGGATGAATTCGAGTTAAGGGGACCGTCCTCGAAAGCTCTGGAAACTTCCTAGCGGCGCCAGAGTTGATTGGTGAGGCCTGTGAAGGCGAGGACAGCGCTGATTGGTCGGAGACGGATGGGTTGTTGCTGGGCTCCCGGCTCGGTTGGTTTAGTGCCGACGTTGCTAAGTAACCGAGTGCGCGTGCGCCGTAAGGGCGCGGCTTTGAGAAGGAGGGGGTACTTCCGGCCAGATTTGGCGGAGGGGTCTTGTTTCCGGGTTGCAAAATCCAACTCCCCCAAATCTCGTGTGGGACATTAGTCTAGGAAACAGTGGGCTCAATGGCAGCTTCCCCGGAAGGGCGCCCCATCTCGGTTGGAGGTGGTCAGCAGAGGCACTGCGCGGTGTGCAGCAGTTTTTCTCGGTGTCGGCTGTGAAGCACAAGCCCCTTCACCATGTCCCCGCTCTTTAAAAACGCGGGATCGTCACACACTGGCGGGTTTTTACTTCTACGCTTGGTTAGGACAGGGTTGTGAAGCTTTAATTAGGCTTCCTTAAGGTCAGAACGCTTTTGTCTTCTTTGACCCTCACAAGAACTCTAAGGAGCCTAGACTCCGGCGGCCGGACCCTGTGCGTGGCGCCCGCACCCATCCGAGCTGCTCCGCCGAGGGGCTCTCCCTCCGCCTCCGAGGCCGCCCAGCCGGCCCACCGCGGAGCCCTTCCACCTCCCGTGCTCCAGGCCTGCCGCCACGTGGGCCCTCCCCCGATTTCCCGGCCCGGTCGGCCTCGCCCTCAGGCCGAGAGCAGCGGGGTTCTGGCTGCGGGTGACGCACGGGCCGTGCTTAGGCCTGGCTCCCGCAATACCTTCCAGTACCGTCCCGTACCCTCTCCCTGTTTCTCCAGACTCTGGTAGGGAAAGAGTAATGCGGGTTAGTGAGCTGAGGCCCCGCCTCAAGGACGGGGAATCCGTGTACGTAAGAGTAACTATTTCTCCTGAGAGTGCGTGTGTTGTGCAAGCGACGCTGAAGGTGTGGTTAACCCCTGCGCCCTGGGTGTGGCCTCCCGCCCATCGACGACGTAGCTTGAGGACCGTGAGTCAGGCTCGGGTGATTGGATCTCGGTGCCGCAAGGCCCTTTGTAGAGTCATGGAGGTGGGGATGTAAATAAACTTGTAAATGGCTATTTGTCACGTAATTCCAGCTATCCTTAGTAAGAAGTGGTCTAAAGGTTTACACGTTAATACAAATTAGGTAGGTATTACTTAGAAAAGTCGTTAGTTATTAAATCACACTTCTAAGCATAACTGTAAGAAACCATGTCAATGAATGAATCTCTTCAGGGTCGCATGAAGCAAGAATGGTGAATCTTTTTCTCTAAATTTGGATTAGCAAGGAGAAAACATGACAGGTATGTGGTGAATTAACACCTAGACTGTTTTAAGTTAAATTAACTAAAACTAGGTAAGATCTACTTACTTAAGTAATCACAAGTTAAAAATAAACAATTTCAAAACCAAAAATTTTCATTAAGATAATTTTGGACTTAGAGTTGAAATGTTTATTTTACAAAGCATGACTTTTCAATTTTGTTAAGTTAAGAGCAAGTCTGAGCTTGTTTAACCAGCTAGCATCTTCTCCTGAGTCCTACAAGTTGATTGGCAGAATGATCTAAAATGGAGATCTCCTGACTGACAGGATGACTTTGCTGGGAGTTCCAGCAGTTGCCAGGACTAAATAAGTCATGTAGCTTCCTGGTTTAAAGTTTTTCTAAAATGGGACATTCAATAATCTTGACAAAGTAAAATGTTTTTAGAAGGATGAAGCATGCTATCCTAGTACAATAAACAGGATGAATTTCTTATGGTCTGTTTAGAAATGAAACTTTTAGTAATAACATCATTCCTGGTACTAAAGTGTAAAAGATAATTTGTAAACAAGGAATAGAATGACAAAATCCAAAGATCAGAAATTTGGTAGCCTAGTTCAGTATTTGGCATTATGTTCTATAAATATTTGTTCAGTGAAGTGCAATATTCCCTTTTGTTCGTCAAAAAAACCCAACTTTGTAACAGCCTTAGGCACAAAAATACAAAGCAAAAAACACAATAGTTATATAATCTCTGTAGGCAAATGTTTTTTGTCTAGGCAGTTCCTTTTGTAAGGGACCAACATCAGGCCTCACCAAGATGTGCCATTGTGACACGCAGATTATTTTGAGCTGAAAGCCATCAAGGCCCAAAAGACTCCGGAGGATACTTTGACTTCCCTCCCCAACCCCATAGCTGTGTTATAAGGTGAACTAGGCGGGGTAAACAGGGAGGGATGTGGCTAAGACTGTTAAAATTCTTCTCTGTGCACCATCATTTCTGTGTGGCCCATCAAGTTCTTTCTCAAACATTTACTCTTTTCATATTCTTGTGAATTACTTCTCTTTTCTTTGAAGTCTCAGACCCTTCCCTCTTTCCTTTTGTGGGAATTTATATGGAATTTATATATAAAGTATAAAAATCATATGTATAGTCACATCTGCCTTGATGGTTTGTTTATGGTTCATGATTGTAGTCAAGACAGAAACAGTAACCAATACAGAAAGAGTTTCTGTGTTCGTTCACCGTGAGGATTTGTTCATTATCCTTCAGAAGATGAAACTGTTGAGAGTTAGACTTAATTAATGATTGTGCATAGAAACCCCAATATTGTTGTTAACAACCATTTCATCAATAAATATGAGAGCACCACTCGGCACCACTCTTGCGCTGTCATGCCTTGAGTCCCCTGGCTGGTCAAGTCTTCAAAGAACAATCGTGTCTCTTCCCTCATCTGCGGGTCAGAGACAGAGAAGAGACCTGTCACCTTTGATTCAGGATGGTGTATGTACTTCGTTCTCCCTGACTGTCTTTGGAACCCATGTCTGTGGTTTCCCTGAACATATGTAATTAAACTTTGTTTTTTTCTTCTGTTAATCTGTCTCAAGTCAATATGATTCTTAAATCAGCTAAAAGAACCTCGAGGGGTAGAGGAAATTTCTTCCTCCCCTGCATTTGGTACAATTAGCAGGATATTTCAACTCTCTGAACATTGCTCACTCTGAGGCCACTGTAGCTGAGAGATCCTGGAACACGTGACTGCAGCTGGCAGAAGGTAAGATTTCTTACCTTGTCAACCTCCTGGAATCTCTCTCTGCAGGGTCTGATGTAGCAAGAATGGTAGGAGTCTTCTTTTTAAATTTGAATTAGCAGGAGAAAATATTGTGGAACTAGTTCCTTGGGCCTGGTGACTCTTGGTAGATTAGGTTGAGAACTCTTGTTTTTTGCTGATCCAGTTCCTCCCAGAAACCATCTTTGGTTTTCTTTGTGCCTTTTATGTCATCTGTAAATGTGTACATGAGGTCAAGGCTGTTGCTTAAGGACAACTTGGAAGCCAGAGCTGCAGAACTGGTGGGCACCAGGCAAGCAGTTAAGAGCTGTTAGAGGGTTTGCCACCTCAAGAAGACTCCCATGACCAGGTGAGTTGGTCACGGAAGAAGTTAGATGGACACTAGGCCACCTGCCAACCTTAAGAAAATTTCCATTTAACAAGGCATACTGTAAAACACCACACAGTCCCCGACCCCACAGCATGTCCCTCCTAGGTATTAGTTTGGCCTCCAAGAAGGCCCAAGACTTGGCTAAAGCTATTAAATGCATGTAAGCTTTCCTGTTATCTTGTTACACGTCTTGAGAGCTTGGCTTTGTGACCAGTGAGGATGTACTGTCTCTGGTCTCTGCCACCCTGAGGGTGCATCTGGCGGGCAGTGCCACAGACTGGATCCTAAAACTTGTTCTTTGTCCAACTGTGCCAGCTCTCAGGGGAGTTTGCTGTAAGAGGTCCCAAACCGTAGGGGACTTTTGTCATCTCAATCTTGGTGTTTTGTTAGGGCTGGAAAAGTCCCATTCCAGTATTGCCTGCCTGGTGTCACAGATTAGCGGGTCTGTCACCAGAGCCACCATTCTTACTGCCTGGGCCATGAAGTGTCTTTGCTTTCTTATGGGAATGAACTTTATGGATCATGGGGGCTGCATCATCTGTGTCCTCCTGGGACATCTCCTAGGTCCTTAGTTTAAGCCTTGGAGAGCTCTCAATTGTAACAAGAAGTCTTAGGGATTCCCTTGACGAGATAGAAGAACTGAAATTAGGCTTGAAAAAAAATTTAATGCCATATCCAATATAAATTCCACTTAAAATCTGGCCCCATATGCCTGTTTTAACTTCCTTTTGCTATAGGTGTATAAGGGATACTTAGATCGAATCTCCAGACCCAAAGAATACAGATTACTCATGTAAATGCTGTAAACTAGGAAATTAATTTAACAAGCTTCTAAGATTGGCAGTTAAGGCTTGCTTTGCTCCCACCTTCCAGGGCTCTATAATCAGGTGCTACCGGCTTCAGAATTCCCATACAATGTCCTTTGCAAATATAACCTAGACCTCCACTGAGAAAAAAAATTTCATATACCTTAAATAGCAGCAAAAATTTTTAATTATAAAAATACTTTAATCTCCACTTTCAGAAAATCCTATCAAATTTAGAGAGGAATTAAAAAGATTAGGGACTACTTAAACCCCCTTAAAGGGGAAGCAGTTTATATAAATTTTTCTGGTAGGCCCTCTTGCAGAAGATCAACAGAAGGCATGTCCCAGGGCTGACAGAGGAGGCAAATGGAATTTTATGATGCCTCTTCCTTTGAAAATCCAGACCTGGATTTTGGAATAGCTTTTGCCTTCTTGCTCATTTCCTTGGCTTTCTGCTTGCCTGGCACACACCTGTTGTTGGTTTTTTCTTTGGTTATCTTTGGTAGTAACTCTAGATGTTGTATCTTTTGCAGCCACTTTTGAGGATTCGTCTTAGGCCCATGTGGTTGTTTAATATTGACAGAGAACTGTTTGTCCCAGTGGAACTCTAACCTTGGAAGCATTTTTGGTCAAAGTGGAAACTGATTGAGATACTGATATAATTTCTTTTAGCTTTTTCTCCCCTAAACAAAATGTGCCCTCACAGAAAGGATACATTTCAGCACAGGTGAATGGATTTATCAGTGCTTGTTACACAAACTGAGTCTTTACAAGACCAGGGATGGGGAGTGTAAAAACAATTCAAAGCCTGGGTTAGCTCTATCTAAAGATCCAGGCTTTGCCCATTCATCTTAAAATGCTTCTAAATATTATTTAGAAATTCAGACATTTGGAAATAGGACTGTCTTGGAATTGAGGAAAGGAAACATTTAAATATTGCCACAGGTGTATGTTAATAGGCAAATATGTCTGGTCTCCAGGACTCAACCTTGAAAGACAGCTTACTCTTTCTGTGCTTTTGTGATGTAAATTTTCTACCCCCATCTTCTCTAGGATCTTTTGTAGGACCCCAACCTCCCTGAGAAATGTTAGCCTAAGAGTAGCCATCTTGAAGCCCAAAAAGCCATTCTGATATATGACTCAGAGGGAACAACTGAAACCAGGTAACTCCTCTGGAAAAACAAGTTAATCAATCATGACTGCTGGCAGCGCTAACCTTTCGGTTAGTTAAACATAAAAGCTGACCCTACCTTGCTACACCCCCAGGACGTGGCACCAACTCAGAAATCGTAGGTTTGAAAAATTACTGCCTTTGTAGTATTGTTATCTTGCTATGTAGTATTGTTATCTTGTTACTACAACATAATCTGTAACCATGGTAAATCTCTAGGGCTAAATGCCTCAGAAAATCCTATATAACCACTTAGTTGTAAGTACTCAGGGTCCTCGTTGAGACCCGCTGCGACGGGCAGACTTGGACCCTAACTAGTTGGCTTCTGAATAAATTCCTCTTGCTTGTTGCATCAAGAAACGTCTTTGGTGAGTGATTTGGGGCGGCGCCTTCCTCAGGGGAATCCAACATTTGGGGGCTCGTCCGGGATCATGCGTTCACCCCGCTTCACTCCCGAAGTCGCTCTTGGAGGAAGAGGTAAGATTAGTGGCGCCTTGAGTTGTCTGTGTTCTGTATTAGTGGCGCCTTGAGTTGTCTGTGTTCTGTCTTCTGTTTTTCAGTGAGACCGGTCAGAATTCTGAAAAGGGGTACCCACTGTCTGGCAGCTGTCCCGATCCCGTAAAGGGGTCGAGACTGCGGTCGGTAGACGTACTAGGAGCACCGCAGGCTGCAACCCTGGGGGACGCCTCGGGGAGGTTGGGAGGCCAGGGACGCCTGGTAGCCTCCCGTCTGTTTTTCTGGCAAGGTGAATCTGATGAGATAGGGTTGATTTTCAGGCGCCAGGAATATCAACCCTCTGATTCCTTTCGGTTTCTGTTTGAAAATCTGAGAAAAAACAAAAAGCGGCCGCTGTGTGTCTAATCTGTGTGTGTCTCTGTTTTTTGTGTCTTTCATGTGCCTAATAATTGTTATACTGACAATGGGACAGACTCAGACAACCCCCTAAGTGTGTAAATGAATATATCTTTCTACCTCCGGATAGTATTAATGAAATTGATTTAAAGACAAGCGCTTGTGAAAATTGAGTGTTCTAAAACTTCCAGAAAACCTGATAAAAAAGTGTTAAGCATTAATGCTAATTTGAGTTTGCCTGAGGCGGGCATGTCCTGGTAGTTGTCGGCTGCCTGAGTTTACCTAGAGTCATTTGAGTCATGTTATCTGCTAAATCTTTTAAGAATAGAATGCTTAGAAGCTTGGCTTTGTCTAGTGTTCAGTGGGGGTCTTGTGAGTAGGCTAGCATAGTTGTTGCAGGCAGGTGAACTGGATAAGTGTGGCAAGTGAACACCTTTTTAACTGTGTGTTGCAGTGTGTATGCCTACCTGCAGCCTGAGAATCTTTGTAGTAACTTAAGGCCTTAGAGTTTTGTTAAGTTGAGAAGATGTGCTCTGTGTTTTCTGGGAGATTGTGCTGTGAAGCTCATGGTTGCAGAAATTGTAGAATGTGTTCGTAAGTTTGTCAGTCTAGGAAATGTTGGTTTGACAGTTTGCAGTGTCCTGCTTCTCAGTGTTCACTGGAGCTTGAAGTTTCTAATAGTTTTGAGTTCTGGTTAGAACTGCTTAAAGTGATAGGGCATTTCTCTATGCTGGGAGATGTATGTTTTAATGAGAGAAAGTGTAAAGAATGGAAATTCGTTTCGTTGAAAGTAAAAGAAAGTAACTTTGTTCTAAAGTACAGCTATTTATTTAAAGAGAGACAAAGAGAGAAAACAGCCTGGTGCCTTTTGTTGTGGAAGATCCGCTCAGCCTGTTGCTTTGGGGGGAGGGTTAAGATGTTTAGAGATAAAGTGAGATAAACCCAGTCAATCCGCAGGCAAGCCCAGGCATAATTCTCACCGGCTTATGTGCTTGGGACCATGGGGCAAATGAAGAATAAATTACTATATTCTTACAGATATAGTCGTGCCTAGTGAAATTAAAGCAAGTGAGTCTTGATATCAAGTGCACAGCAAAATTAAAATCTCGTTTCCAGTTAAACAGTTTTCTTTAACTGTTAGTCTGCTCTTAATGTTGAAAGATCACAGCAGTTTCTCATGCTTAAAGTCTCAGTGAGTTGCCATGAAATCGTAATGTTAAAGGGACTAAAAGCTAAAGTTTGTTAACAACTGTATAACCTTTATTTGCCTTTGAAATATTTTGTTATTAAAAATGATTGCATGGCCTGAAAAATTGAATTCCTAAGCAGAATAGTAACAAAGCTTTTTTCAGCTGATTAAATGCACTTAGTTAACAAACCAAAATTTATTAAACTGTAGAATCTGGACAAGATTATGTTTCTCCCAGAAAAACAGGTTTCACTGTAAAGGTTTAGATAGACGAACGTGTGACCACTTTTGAGAAAAGTTGTAATAGATTTTTTGAGAACCACCAGGTCTTCTTGTTTAATTTATATGCTGTATGTTTTAAAAAAAAAACATGGGGGACTCTCCATATTTTTTAATGCAAATAATCTTAGAGCTTTTAATAGAATTTGCATAGCAGCTTATATCTACTATTAAAGAGTAAAACATTCTTGAAGCTTTCAGGGAAGACCTGTAAACTTAAGCACTTTCTCTGCTTTTTTGTATCTGGTCTTAGACACTTATGCTGAGTTATGTTCTTATTATTTTCACTGTTTGTAAGCTATTGATTGTAAGCCAAAGGTCATCATTTCTCAGTCCCTAAATGAAGAAGTAAAATGCCTGACCTCTTTCATCTCAAATCATATTTCTGGTCATATCTGAATATCTGTGTGAAAGAAAGAGACATTTAAATTTGAGATTCTGCTTAAACTTTTAAGTTGAATTTAACTATAGCCATATTCATTCTTTGTATGTATCTCTAACAGGTCTTTTGTATGCCTGGTGATATTATACTCTGCCTTGAGTTTAGACAGTTCTTTCAGCTAAATATGAATTCTTATTGTAGCTTTTTTCCCCTCCTGAAGATGAAAGCAGAAGAATCTACCATCTGCTACCACTCTCTCAAGAATGCTTAGTAACCTAAAATTAGTTTGACTTTCTGTATGTTGTCTTTAAAAATTGACAGCAGCAATCTCCCCTGCTGCCCCACTTTTTAAGATATCTTGTTTACTGTGCTGAGTATATAGACAATAAATGTGTAATGATAGTTCTAAAAAAATTAAATGCAAAAAGGTGCTTTTACCTCTAGTTAACTCTGATATTTTCCAGAGGGCCCCTGGAACATGTCAGAAGAATTTTTTCTCACTAGAGAAAGTATTTGACTAATTTGGCTTATTTATCTGATATATATATATTTATTTACCAGGAAAGCACTGTCAAAGAGAATGATGCTAAACTTTGTTACTGAATGTTTTGTATTACAGAAATATCAGAATTTCCTTATGTCAACTGTTTTACAGTAAGCTCTCATCAGATCTTTAACCATTGTCATTTGTAAGTCTTTTGTCATTTATAGTATTATCCCTAAACTGGTAAAGAACTAGATTTCAGCAGAACAGGTATTAGTTACATAAGATTACATAAACTAAAGAAAATGATTTTGTGTCTTTTTGTTTCAAATGTTGCTAGTAAAATGTTTTAACCTTGTTCTCTTAAACTGACAACAGTTTAGTAAATGACTATCTTTATGAGCAGAATTGAAACATCCTTCTCTCTACTTGATCCCTCCAGAGTTTAAAAACTTTCAGTGACTGTTTTTATATTCCATGGCAGTATGTTTATTTGCACGAGTTCAATAAGAATCTGCTTTCCTTGTGAGAAGACTACTTAAGAACACTGGTTATACTACCAGGGCTTTGACTGGAATGTCGTACCTGAGAGACATGTGCATAGACTCAGATGTGAACAACTTTAAAGAACTAAGATTGACTTTATAAAGCCAACAAAGCCCCTTAGAAGAACTGGCCTGGTACCTTGCTTACAGAGTTCCCAGCAGCCTTACCAGGTGAGTAAAGAAAGTCACTTCCTGGCAGGTGCAGAGACCTCGAGAAGAGAAGAATTCATCCAAATCTACAGGTACTACAGGCAAAGCCTGATGGCAAGTCTGGCTTGGCTGTCTGGCCTCAAAAGGCCTTTAAAAGTTCAATCTGAAATTCCTTACAAAAAGTTCCAGCAAAGCATATTTAAAAGAGCCTGTGTAATCAATTGCTCTTCTTGCTGCACCTGTGCAAATAATCAAGCCAGCTGTTAATTATTTTCTTAACCTAGTTACTTCTAGTAAAAATGAGAGTGATTTTAGAGAGAAGTATCGTTTCAATAATGTAGCCTCCTTCCAGAATAAAAAATCTAACTCAGATGTTGCTACATAACCTAATAACACAATTTGTTTTATCTTGCCTAGAAGCCACAAAACTGCAAATAGTAATAAAAATGAAACCCAGAATAGAAGCGCCAGCCTTCTGAAGCCCTCTCAACTGACCAGTGATGGAGACCTAGCTGCACCCTTTACTGCGCCCCCTTCTCAGCACGAAGCAGCCAGAGCGGTCATCGCCCCTTTTCCCTAGCAGCAGCTAGAGTCTCTATCTGTAGAAGAAAGAATGAGACCATACCCATAGCCTTCCCTGGTAAAAACAGGTATTTAATCCCTCCTCCCAAGGGATGGTGGGCTTGTAACACTAGAGAGACCCCATGTGTCTCTACTTCTGCCTTCAACTCCTCCCGTGATTTCTGTATCATGGTCCAGTTAGTACCCAGACTAATGTATCATGATGACTTATCATTCGTGGCAGAATTAGAACCTAAACTAAGGTATAAAAGAGAGCCAGTCTCACTCACTCTAGCTGTATTACTAAGAGTAAGAGTCCCAGCCGGAGTAGGACCAGGGGCAGCTGCAATTATACAAAGAAAACCAACATTATGAAAGACTAAGAATAGCTATCGATGAAGATTTGAGAACTATAGAACAGTCTATTTCTAAACTTGAAAAGTCCCTAACCTCTCTCTCTGAAGTAGTGCTGCAAAATAGATGAGGGTTAGATTTACTATTTCTAAAAGAAAGTGGATTGTGTGCAGCTCTAAAGGAAGAGTGCTGCTTCTATGCAGACCATACTGGAGTAGTAAGAGACTCAATGTCTAAATTAAGAGAAAGATTAGATCAGCGAAAGCGAGAACGAGAAGCTAACCAGAGCCTGTTTGAATCCTGGTTCTCTAGATCCCCATGGCTTACAACTCTAATATCCACCTTGACAGGACCCCTGCTTATTTTTATATTGCTCCTCACCTTAGGTCCCTGCATTTTAAATCGAGTAATAACCTTTATTAGAGAAAGAGTAAGTGCTGTGCAGGTGCTAATGCTGAGACAACAGTATCATACCCTCACACATCAAGAAGAAACCAACATTCCATGATTAGAATGTTCAGAAAAAGAAGTGGGGAATGTAGGACCCCAACCTCCCTGAGAAATGTTAGCCTAAGAGTAGCCATCTTGAAGCCCAAAAAGCCATTCTGATATATGACTCAGAGGGAACAACTGAAACCAGGTAACTCCTCTGGAAAAACAAGTTAATCAATCATGACTGCTGGCAGCGCTAACCTTTCGGTTAGTTAAACATAAAAGCTGACCCTACCTTGCTACACCCCCAGGACGTGGCACCAACTCAGAAATCGTAGGTTTGAAAAATTACTGCCTTTGTAGTATTGTTATCTTGCTATGTAGTATTGTTATCTTGTTACTACAACATAATCTGTAACCATGGTAAATCTCTAGGGCTAAATGCCTCAGAAAATCCTATATAACCACTTAGTTGTAAGTACTCAGGGTCCTCGTTGAGACCCGCTGCGACGGGCAGACTTGGACCCTAACTAGTTGGCTTCTGAATAAATTCCTCTTGCTTGTTGCATCAAGAAACGTCTTTGGTGAGTGATTTGGGGCGGCGCCTTCCTCAGGGGAATCCAACACTTTAACATACAAACTTCAGGGGAAAGTTTCTCATCAGAGGGGGAAAAAAACTGAAAGAAACAAGTATTTAGAAATTAGAAATTGGGTAAATATAATCTTCACAAATCTTTGTTTGCAGCTGTTTGTATGTTTGTCTGTATATGTCTCCTTTGTTATAAGTGGGAGATATTTTTCTACCTCCGGATGATAATGCTAAAATTAAAGACAAGCGTTTGTAAGAATTAGGCATTCCAAAACTCTCAAATTCTGATAGAAAATAACACACATGTTTTTCAAGTTCACGTAGTCTAGATCATCTTTGGTAAATTAAAACTAATTTAACTTCGGTTTAATTAAAATAGACATTGTTAGGAAAGAGTATGAAACCTAAATGTAATTTATTCCCACTAGGATGTTTAAACATTTTAACAGTAAGGTATTAACAAAGGGCCACGTGGTGGAAGCTGCTCGGGCTGAGAGTGGGGGTGGGGGAATTGATAAGGCCTGGCTATACCTCTGAGTTTTTTAAACCTACCAATAAGAATAAGACAAATGTAAAGGAAAGATATAACGGGCTTAGGCGACATCCGGGGAAGACTGTGAACCCTGTAGTACTCAGCTAATGAGGAACCAGGGGAGGGACTCGCGCACTAGGAGATAAATTATTGGCGCCAAACTCCCCAGGTGTGTCTGCTCACCGGACACCTGATCTTGCAAGACCATCATTAAAGCCTTACTCCGCTGTTCTCTTTGTCTCCGTGCCCACTTATTGAATTTGGACCAGTGAGTGTGTTTCTCACAACATGTCTTTAGAGTTACAAGCATTAGAATCAAAACTTCTTATTCTGCCTAGGTTTACTTAAAAGTCATATTAGTTGATGTTATCTGTTAAATCTTTCCAAAAAAATTGAGAATGTCTGACTTTGATGTCTAACAAAGTTTTTATAGGTAATCTAGGCATGGTTGTTGAGAACAATTAAATGTGTGTAGCAATAATTACGATATGTCAACTTAAATCTTTTTGGTAACGTGAAACAAAGTTTTGTTATGTTAAAGTTGTTAAAATCTTTGAATATTTAGTTCATTTCTTAATTTCTAGGTCATTTCCAAGTAAGATAAAACAATGAAACATTACTTACTAAACATAGGTTTATCTACTTGTGGCTTCCTTATTACAGAGAAACTAAAGATAATTTGGGTCTGTTAGTAAATATATTTTGTGCATTTTTGAAAGATTGTACTGTGAAGAAGCACATGTTTCTAGAAATTATGAAACGTATTCATGAATTTGCCAATCTAAAGAATGCTAGTGTAACATTACAATTATTGGGGGAGCGTTGTATATTTTCCTTGGTCCTTGTCCCCACTGCAACAAGGTCCTTGTGCCCTTAAAGGGCAGAGACACAGTAGTGAAGCAGAGTAAAAGTTTTATTTAAAGTTACTTGAGGGAAAAGTACAGGCCACCTCAAGGAGGAGAGACGCCCTGAACGTTTGGAGAGAGAAAGTTTAAGATTAAAAGGTTACACACTTAGAAAGTGCAGACAACCTTAGAGAGAGGAGCACCCCGAAAGGTTGGGGGTTCCCCCTTTTAAGGATTCTTCAGGAGTGTGACCAAGGGCTGGGGGTGTAGACCTTTTATGTGGTCTTTGAATACTTAGAATTAATTTAACACAAGGAACTTCCTGTTCTGATTTCTCCCTGGGATATTCTTGGTCTGAGCATGTATCAAGAAGCTTGCCTGCCCAGCCCCCAAGGTGGGCTGAGTTATTGTCTGTTTACTAAAGAGTAAGTTAAGAATCTTACTTCTTAACTTACTGGGTATTAAAATGCAATCTTATTTGTAAGATGGAATCCTTCCTGCCTTTTTTTTATTGCTTATGGCTGGGCCTGCATGCTAAGTTAGTTGCTTAGGTTGCAAACTACTTGATTAGGGCTGAAGGAGAAAAAAAACACAGCATATAGGTAAAGTTAAAAAATAAGCTGGGCCTGCATGATTAACACAATGAAGACATGGGCTATGCTGAGGTACCCTCTTTTATCTGGGGAATATTCAAACATTCCAGGCTAAGTTGCTCCTGGCTTTTTGAGCTTTAACTGATTAACTGCATCTTTTTAGTGGGCTTTTTCCTGGCCTTATTCTCTTCCCACCCCTCTCATACCTATTTTCCTGCCTAACACAATTGCTTACTTAGTTTTAACTGAAAATTGAGGTTTCTAAGGGTTTTAATTCTAATTAAGGCTACTTGAAATAAGAAGGGAAATATCTCCATATGCAGGAAAATAGGATGTGTGCTAAGTAAAAGAAGGTACAAAGGATGGAAATGAGTTTTGTTAAGGGTAAAGAAGTTTTTTTGTCTTAAAGGTGAGGCGCTGGTTATTTAAAGAGGGAAGACTGTTAGGACAAAATCTGAATATAAAAAGTTGTAGAAGACTTGTGAAAAGGAATTTAATGTGGTCAAGCTGTCTGAGATTAAAGGAGTTTTAATATCGAGTACACCACAAGATTACAGTTTTGTTTTCTCTTTATTAAAAGGGCAAAGTTTCCTTGCTTGGTCTGCTTTTTTTATTTTTATTTTTTAATGAGATGAGAGGGAATCCATACCACAAAGAATTACACACATAGCTTACCTCTAGCTGATGATTTGATCCACTTTTAAATTACCAAGAGATTGTAAAAGATGTTCTAATTTTTTTTATCAGTTCTTTGAGTACTTAAGAAAACAAAATCTTAATGTTAAAAGAGCTAAGTCTTGCTAACAACCATATAACATATTTTTGCCTTTGAAGTCTTTTACTGTCACTTTGTTGTAGGGCAGCTGCATCTGGGGAGGTCTCTGCATGCTAGGTGAAACTTCAACTTGAACAGGGGAGGGTTTTTGACTCTGGAGAAGGAAGAATTCTCGAACAGGTCGGGCAAGTATAGGTAAGGAAGGAATTATAGGTAAGGAAGGAATTCATTAAAGGGAGAGTAGCAGGGAATGGCAGCTGCTTTGCAGGCAGCAGAGAGCAAGGAAGAGCAGAGAGGAAAGGGAAGTTCAATGAATTCCTGCTCAGCATAGGGCAAATCTTTTGCTAACTCCTAAAGCTAGGGTCACTTGGTGCCCAGTGTCCAACTGAATCTGCATGGCATGGGGACTGAGTCCCTACCACCCCAGGATTTGGGGAAGCTGCAGAGCACTGGATGGAGTGAGATTAATTTCTGAGAACTTCCCAAAGGCAAAGAAAGATTTTCCAGAAGGTTGCTTAAGAGCATGATTGTATAGCTGCAGTCCTGTCTGGGTCACCCAGGCAACAAATCAGGGATCTGTTGGAAGCCAGATCAGAGATCTCAGTAGACTTTCCCTACTTGTCTGAAGCAGGAGAGAGAAAGAGAGATCTCTTAAGATTTGTGCTTACGTCTAGAAGATTGAATGAAATAGCAAAGTAATAGATGCTTACCACTGGAAGAGTGCAGAGACAAAATGCAGTTAAGTTGAGCAGTGAGAAGTCTTTAAGGCAAAAAGTACACACTAGAAGAAAGGCGAGTGTGGGCAACCTGAGAGGAGGCATGCTTAAGGGTTTAGGATTCTGTCTTTTAAGGATTTCAAGAATGGGGTAAAGGGTGGGAGTGGGGGTGGGAGTGGGAAGGTGTTTGCTGAACACAGGCTTGACTTATGGTCTCATGATGTCTCTCCAGTGAGAGACATTGTGTCACCATCCAGTCAGTCCTCTAGATAATTCTGTAAGATAAACTTAACACAAGGAATTTACTGATCCTGTTCTTCACCATGATAGTGATTACCCTCAAGCACTGGGAACATATCAGTTAGGACTGTGTGCCCTGCCTTAAGTTAGGTTATTGGCTGATTAGCATATAATCTGTTAGGAATGTTACCTCTTAACTCCCTGGTGTTTAAAATGGAATCTTAGCCTTTAGATGGGGTCCCTCCTGTTCTTACTATATACTGTTTATATCTTGACATTTTTCATCATAGGCAGGAAAAGTTAATCATGATGCTTGTCCCATGTCCTTGCCCTGCCTCAGCTTTGGTTAAATGATTATGTATTGATGTCATAATGATTTGTAATCCTATTTAGTTCAAACCTTTTGATATTTTTGACAACATCCCCAAACCAAACTCTAAAAGTCCTTTTTATCTCTAACACTGAGATTTTCCAGAGAGCCTCTGGAACATGTCAGAATTTTCTTACAAAAGAGAGACATTAAATGAAATTAAACTTTCATCTATTTTAGTTTCTTAAATCATATGGGAGGCATTGTCAAATATGTGATGCTAAACCTTAGATTATATTGGTGTGGAAAAATGTTATTAAAATCTGTTCTAGAAATTGTTTGAAACTCCTAGAAGTCTGATATGTCCTGGAATGTTATCGCTTATAATTATAGTTATTGAAATGTTGAATATTATGGAAATAACCAAATTTCCTTGTCAATTGCATTATTTAACCATTGCAATTTTTAAGTCTTTTGTCATTTATTGACAGTTACTGGTTTACTCTGGAACTAGTGGAAAAACTGGATTCAAGCAGAACAAGATTTGATAACATGGGACTAAATGAACTGAGGGAGATGATTTTAATTTGTATGACTTTTGTTTGAGACATTGTTTTTCCAGGTTTAAGGAAGCTTTTTCTTAAGCTTTTATGACTTACAACAATTTGCAAATTATGCCTTTATCTTTTTCTGTCTGATCCCTCCAGATTTTGGAAACTGTCAGTGAGTATTTTTATATTTTATGGCAACATGTTTATTTACATACATTCAATAAGAATCCATTCTCCTTGTGTAACAGGACACAATTGGAAACATTGGTTATATTACCAAGGCTTTAACTGGAATGTCATATTCCAGAGAGACGTGCATAAACTCAGATATGACCAGACAGCTTTAAGGAACTAAGGTTAACTTGATGGAGCCAATAAGCCCCTTGGAAGAACTGGCCTGGTACCTTGGTTACGGGGTTCCCAGCAGCCTTACCAGGTGAGTAAGCAAAGTCACTTCCTGGCAGGCACAGGAACCTCAGAATATCTTGGGGACCTCAAGTAGATGGAAGTTCATACAAATTTATAGGCATTGGAGATAAAATGTGATGACAAGTCCTTTGGCTGGACTTCCTGGCCTTCAGAGGCCTTTAAAAGTTCAATCTGAAATTCCTTATGAAAAGTTCTAGCAAGGCACATTTAGAAGAGCCTGTTTGAGCAATCGTTCTTCTTGTTGCACTTATGTTAGTAATCAGGCCAAGTGTTTTGAACCTAAACTTATGTTACAAATTAGTCTTAATATGCCCACCTGTAATAAATATGAAGGTGATTTTAAGAGAAAAATGACATTTTAATAGGCACTTTTATGGATGTTTGATTCTAATACTGTTCCTTGTATACTGGACTCAATCCTGAATTCTTCTAGTTTCCTCCACTGTCTGGTTCCTATTCTCCAAAATAATGTTTTCAGTTTTTCTCTCATCCTTGTGACCTGGAATCATTTAGAACTAAAACTGCCCTTTTTCCTGAAGCTGCGCAAACTGAAGGTGAAGATCTTGATATGAACTTCAGAGAAATCACCACAACAGCCCATGTTTCAACGATCTTTCTGCTTGTTGCTATAGGGGCCACTCAGAAGGATTGCCAGACACATCTGAACCACAAACCAAGGAAAGTGTTAGGCAGCCCCTTCCTGTACTCATTCTGTCTGACTGCCCAAAGGTTCTTCAGGACTGACATCTAGAAGTCCCCTTGTTGCTGTACCCAGAACTTGGGTACTGGATTTATAATTTGCTCCAACCATTAATCTTTGTTTCTCTTTTGTTTCCATAGAAATGTCTCTTATTTAATACCTGATTAACTTGAACTGTAGGCTTGATTGTGGGAACATGCCTGCATCATCACTCAGCTGAACTGACCTAAAATGATTTAATAAGATGGACCATTCATCACCTCAATTTTTAATGTGAAACTATCCGGGAAGTTTCAGAGGAGGGACAGGTCGGGACCAAGGCCAGGCTGCCCCACGATGTTCCATTGTGACATGTAGATTATTTTGAGCTGCAAACCATCAAGGCCCAGAATACTTGGGAGGATACTCTGCCCTTCCCTATTCCCTAACTGAATAAAAAGAATTTAGATGGAGAAACTGCTCCAGGAGGAGAGCATAGATAGCTGTATTGTAATGTGACCTAGATGTGGTAGACAGGGAGGGGTGTGGCCAAGCCCCTTAAAATCCCTCTCTGTGCACCATCATTTCTCTGTGGCCCATCAAACAGTTGCTTACCAAACATTTACTTTCAAATCCTGTGAATTACTTCCCTTTTCCTCTGAAGTCTCAGACCCCTACCCCCTTCTCCTTGGTTCAGGATGACATATGTACCTCATTCTACCTGTTTTTGGAGCCTATGTCTATGACTTCCCCATAGGTATATAATTAAACTTTGATTTTTTTCTCCTGTTAATCTGTCTCATGTCAATTTGATTCTTAGACCAACAGAACCTTGAGGGGTAGAGGATATTTCTTCCTCTCCAACACTTTGAAAGACACAAAGAGCAATTGATTCTGAGATTATAAGTGTTTGGCTTTAAACTATTGAGAGTTTTGAGAGCTCTGCATATTCTCTAGACAAGTTCTTAGATATGTTTGCAAATATTTTCTCTCCTTCTATGAGTTGTCTTCGTTTTCTTGATGGTGTCTTTTGAAATACAAAAGTTTTCTTATTTTGATGAAGTCTCAACACCCTTTCTTACACCACACTCTCCTGATCTTTTCAACCTTTACCTCCATTTCCTCTCAGCAATGAACCTTGACCTCACCTGGAGCTGACTAAACTCTTAAACCCTAGTATTCCACTCTTGGAGTCCAGCCTTTCACCCTTCTACCTTGCTTTCTACTCTGTTTCTACCACATCGACCCTGTAAACCTCCTAAGACCTCCAGTTCCCCAATTCTCTATTTTCTCTTAATAGCATTATTTACAGGCAAAATTAAAAAATTTTAATGAAATCCAGTTTATTGGTACTTTTCTTTAATGGATTGTGCTTTTGGTGTCATGTCTAAGAACTCTTAATCTAGCCCTAAGTCCCAAAGGTCTTTGCTTGTGTTTTCTCTACACTTAAATCTGTGATCCATTTTGAGTTAATTTTTGTATAAGGTGTCAGTTAAATTGAGGTCCTTTTTTGCTGTTTGGAAGTCCAGTTGCTCCAGCACAATGCAAACACTAAGCTTCCTCCACTGAATTGCTTTTGCACCTTTGTCAAAAATCTGATGACCAGATATATGGAACTGTGTTTTTTTTTTTTTTTTTTTTAAGTATTCCCTTTTTGATCCTAGTCCTTTCTTTCCCTTTTTAGAAGTATACAATGCTGAATTTGATATTTATCAATGCTAGGCATCTTTTAAAGCTAACTCTATACATTTATGTTTAAACACAAATATTACATGTTGATATAAATTGTTGCTCTCCCACCACAAATTCAGGTTGAAACCTAATCCCCATTGTGATGGTATTTGAAAGGAGCCTTTTGGAGATGACTCAGCCATGAAAGCAGAGCCCTAAAGAATGGGATTGGTACCCTTATAGAAGGCCCTCCTGCCCCATGTGAGGACACAGTGAGAATACAGCCATCTGGGAATCAGGGAGCATGCCATCACTGTACACTGACTCTGCCAGCAGACTGGACTTCTAGCCTCTAAAACTGTAAGAAATAAATTTCTGTTGTTCTAAACCACTCAGTCAATGGTATTCTAATAGAGCAGTAAGAATGGACAGAGACACAAGTTTTTAGACTTTATGTAAATGATGTCATATTTTATATAATCACTCTATACTTCCTCTTTTTCTTTTAGTATTTTTTTGAGATTAGTTGTGTTGATGAGTAGGCAGTAGATGAAGTTCAACTGTGTTAGCTGATATGTAGTGTTCTGCTGTGACGATACCACAGTCTAACAGGGTGTACCTAGTTTTTCACTGTTATGAGCAAAGCTACTGAAAGCATTTAAAATTTTTATTTTAATTTATTTTTTAAATTGTGGTAGAAGACATTAAATTTCTATCTTAATTTTTAAGTGTACAATTCAGTGGCACTAAGTACATTCACATGTTGTGAAGGTACAGGGTGTTGAAGAAAGAGTGGGTACTATGCATGTCTGGGATTTAGGGTGACTGCATGTGAGCCTGTGGTTTGGGAAGTAAGGCTGGAGAAGCAGGCAGAGCTCAACTCTCCAACAAACTACCTCCCTCCAGCCATGCAGGCCATCCAGGCCTTTTCCCACTTCTGTCCTGTGCACTTGATGGTTCCTTTATCTGGAATTCTACCTGGGGCCATTTCCACCTCACATTTTGCACGGTGTAAATGTTGTCACCTGCTCAGAAAGGCCCTCTCTGACATCCACCCCTGTTCCTGGGACTCAGTCATAGCACCTAGTTATTTCTTTCATAACAATGTCATGTTTATCCCATCCATAATTATACTACTTACATGGTTAGTCATCTCTTTGTCTCCCCCACTAGAATATAAATTCCATGAGGATTCAGGCTACATCTCTGGTTTATCACCATACCTGTGCACTTAGCTAGCCAGCACAGAACCTGGTACATGGTCAACACTTAGCAAATATTTGTTGAAAGAATGAATGACTAATGAAGGACCTGCCTTGCTGGGCTAAGGACTTTGGATTCTTCTTGTACGTATTCTGCATTGGGATGACATGATCAGATTTCTGCTGCAGATTGATCACTTGGTGACATCATAGCAGGTAAGCAGTGGAGGATGAGTTTGGAGACCAGCACTCCAGAGATGGCGGCAGCTGCCCAAACAGGATATGATGAACACCTGTAAATGGAGCAAGTCAACAAAATGCAGCATCCCTAAAGAAAGGAGGAGGAAGGAACTCATAAAACCAGAACACTGTTCACTTGTGCTTGGTCCTCGTTCCAGAAAAAATCCAAGGCCACTGACTTAAATACATATAATATAACAAAGTAAAATTAAACACAAGTGGATGGGGGTACTATTTTTTTAAATTAAGGGATCATTGATATACAATCTTATGAAGGTTTCACATGAGCAATGTTGTGGTTTCAACACTCACCCATACCATTGCACCCATATCAGGTATTCCCCCCCCACCTCATTGCAGTCACTGTCCATCAGTGTAGTAAGATGCTAGAGTCACTACTTGTCTTCTCCACACTGTACTGCCTTCCCCGTGACCTACCTATATTGTATGTGCTAATTATAGTGCCCCTTAATCCCCTTCTCCCTCCCCAATCCCTCCCCTTTGGTAACCACTAGCCCCTTCTTGGAGTCTCTGATTCTGCTGCTATTTTGTTGCTTCAGTTTTGCTTTGTTGTTATACTCCACAAATGAGTGAAATCAGTTGTTACTTGTCTTTCTCTGCCTGGCTTATTTCACTGAGCATAATACCCTCTAGCTCCATCCATGTTGTTGCAAATGGTAGGATTTGTTTTCTTCTTATGGCTGAGTAATATTCCACTGTGTATATGTATCACCTTTTCTTTATACATTCATCTACTGATGAACACTTAGGTTACTTCCTTATCTTGGCTGTTGTAAATAGTGCTGTGATAAATGTAGGGGTGCATATGTCTTTTTGAATTGGATCTTGTTCTGATGGGGGTACTTTTAACAAAAGAAGAAAAAAAAGTTAGGAATGAGATGAGTACACAGAATGCTGGCTTTGAAGCCTGTCCTTTTGCTAGAGGTGGGCCATAGGTTTAGTGTTTTGGTTTTTTTTCTTCCCCCAGCCAGTTTGGACAGAGACATAATCAATTACATAGTAAGTTCATATGATAAAAAGTTGTGATATATCCATACAATGGAATACTACTACTCAGCAATACAAAGAAATGAATTGTCAATACACAACATAGGCAAATTCCAGACTAATTATGCTGAGTGAAAGAAACCAGACAAAAAAGAGTACCTACTGTATGATTCGATTGCACATAAAATTTTAGAAAACGCAAACTAATCTGTTAAGAGAGAAAGTAGATCAGTGGTCCCTTGGGGATGGACGCAGGGAGAAGAAATGAGGTGGGATGGATTATAAGAGGCAGGAAAAACTCAGCGGGGGTGAGGGGAATGCTTATCTTGATTTTGGTAGTGGTTTCACAGATACAAGCATATATCCAAATATCAGGTTATGTATTTTAAGTGCATGCAATTTACTATGCATAATTTACACTTCAGTAAAGCTATAAAAAAAAATTAAATTAGATAAACATCTGGCAGAGCAGTCCCTGAGATAGCTCAGGTAAGTCCTCAGGGGTCAGGAAGGTTTGTAAAAGTAAGCTGACTTAAAACATTTTTTTAAGCATAAATATCAGAGTCTTCCTTTTATAAAATATGAAGATACAATAACCAAGTTTAGAGACTAATTAAATTAGTGTCACCCTAATAGATATGCTCTGTTTTAATTTATTTAACCCTAAGTGGAAGCTAAAAAGATTTCTTAATTGCTTTGGAATTAAGTGCTGCCTTTGAATCCAAACAAATATGTTGTCAGAGCATGTGTGAGAAGACAGTAGAAGGAACCTGTGATGACCAGGGGTTACCTTAAGTAATGAATGCCTCCAGCAGGACACACACCTTTCCCATGTTTCCTAATCCTGCCAGACACACATGCTCCCTTGCTACACTGTGTTGATGGAAAACCTCCCAGATGCTTATTACTATGGCAAGTTTTCCAGAGACTCTTATCTGTAGGGTATGTATAGCAGATTAAAAACAACTAACTAGACAATGTACACAATTCTGGAGTAGAAAAACTGTGTGTTTCTTAGGGACCATAAAATACCAAAGGCAAGGGGAACGGGAGCACACGGGCCTGCTGAGCATAAAACCAAGGTGACGGTGGCTGTGGTGATGATCGTAGGGCCAGCCCAGGCTCAGCCCTGTGCCCCTTAGTCCCTCCAACAAAATCACAGACCAAGGTAAATGTGCTTATGCCCATCTTACAAATACTTGGAAGAAAATTAAGAAGTGGCCCACAGGCACATGGCTAGGAAGTAGAAGTGAGATTTTAAAGCCACCATTGCCTGGCTTTAGAGCCTGAAGTCTTAGTGCCTCTGCTGTCTCCAGGGGTCCTTCCCAATTACTAGATACAGGCTGCAAAGCTAGCATTAAGCTACCTATGTGGCCTAGGCAAAGAGGGAAACATGATTAGACACACACCGCACTATCCTTAAGGTACAAATTTATTTGGTTAGGAGACACAGAACTACTACTGAGAGAAACACCTTGTATAGTTCTTACAAAGAGTATGATCTGTGATGAATTGATAAGCACCCCCATTGCCTCCCTCAAGTGAAGAATACCAGGAATTTTACTACAATTTGCTGAATATGTTCTGAGGATCTAATGTAGGGCATGGTGACAACAGTTAACAACACTATGGTATACTTGAAAGCTGCTGAGAGAGTAGATCTTAAATTATCTTAGTTATTGTAAATCATCATGGTGTATGCCTTAATCTTACACAATGTTGTTTCTCAACTGTATCTCAGCTGAAAAGAAAGAAATAATTTTACTATGGCTGTTTCTGATCCTGGTCCTTGATATAGACTTGTGCCCAGATGTTCTGTGAGTGTCCAACTCAAATTTGTCCAAAAATCTCAGATAGTGTGGCTTGGAACAAGGGGAAAATATCTGGACAAATAGATGGGTCACATGCCCTCTGGCCAATCCACCATCAATACTGTGTCTCAGAAGCAGTCTATTAATAATGGGACAGCAAAGAATTGCTTCAGGAACAAGTCCAAATGCCCTTAGGTATTAAAGATTGTCCTCAATTGCACCCCATGCAAATATCTAACCAGTGATCTCTGTTTTCAGCACACAGCAGAGTTCAATGACTCGGTTCCTGTCCTGAAGTAGCCCTGTATCCAGTTAAGTAAAAAACATGTAAGTAACTCCAATACCATATGAGAAATTCTTTAATAGAGGAGCTTATAAGAAACAATGGTGACATAAAGGATGTGGTCAGCCCCAGCTGGTGAGGATGGGGGATGTTTTCCTTGGGTAGGATGTTGAGTTGGATTCACCAGGAGGCCAAGGTTAAGGTTCAAACCCCCTAGCTCAGACAGAGCTCCAGTGCAGGCTGATACCCATATATGTAGCCACTGGCTTTGAGGTGTTACTGTTTCTTGGGAGAGCTCCTATCTCACCACCGTTGGGTTCCCTAGCCATGTAGAAGATGGTTTTTCTGATGCCTGTTCTGCATTCAGGCCTCCGAGGCCCAAGCCAAGCACAGCAAACTAGCATGGGCATGTTCCATAGGTGGAGAATCCAGGGACTCAAATGATATCACTCACTGCCTGCCACACCTCTGCTTCCTTTATCCCTAGAATAAAATCCAGATTCCTTCCAGGGGGCCTACAGGCCCAGCATGGTCAATGCATGCCTTCCTCTCAACTTCAACCTGCTCCACATCCCCTCCAGTCATTGTAATCCTGCCTTGACAGCCTTCCTGCCATCTCCCAAGCTCAGGCTGGTCTCAGGGCTATTCCTTTTTCTTGGACTGCTCTTCCCTTTATTTATTTGTTTATTTTTGGTATCATTAGTATACAATTACATTTGCAACATTGTGGTTATTAGATTCTTCCCATTATCAAATCCCACCATATACCCCATTACAGTCACTGCCCATCAGCGTAGTAAGATGCTACAGAGTCACTACTTGTCTTTGTGCTATACTGCCTTCCCTGTGCCCCCCCTACATTATGTGTGCTAATCATAATGCCCCTTAATCCCCTTATCCCTCCTTCCCCTTCCCTCCCCCTCCCTCCCCTGTCCCTTTCCTTTTGGTAACTGCTAGTCCATTCTTGGGTTCTTTGAGTCTGCTGCTGTTTTGTTCCTTCAGTTTTTTCTTTGTTCTTATACTCCACAAATGAGTGCAATCATTTGGTACTTGTCTTTCTCCCATGGCTTATTTCACTGAGCATAATACCCTCTAGCTCCATCCATGTTGTTGCAAATGGTAGGATTTGTTTTCTTCTTATGGCCAAATAATATTCCATTGTGTATATGTACCACATCTTCTTTATCCATTCACCTACTGATGGACACTTAGGTTGCTCCCATGAGTCCTTCCATACACAAATATTGTCCCTTAGGTACCAGTGGACACCACCAAGAGCCAGGGACCCTATTGGTGCAGTCAGTCCCTTATGCAAGGAGACACATCTGCTTCTGGCTTCAGTAGCTGCAGCCTTTATCTGGCTCCCTGGGAGGGCCTGCCCTGTTTCCAGTCCCTGGGTGCATTCCAGAACAAAGAAGAGTGAACACGTGAGATTGATGGATGGGTATTTGGGGCGTGATAGAAGAAAGAAAGGTTTAAAGCGCTCTATCCCCAGTACTGGGGTTAAGAAGTAGAATCTGTAAAGTGTTGGCAGCCGCACTCAGAAAATAGCGCCCAATGCAGGGCAGCCGGAAGGCCCCGAACTTCCTAATGACAAATCATCCCACACCACTAAACTACATGCTAATTGCGCCTTGGCATAAGGACCAATGAGACCCACCAAATTGATATGCTAATAAGGCATATGGAGCCGCACCAACCAGGTCAGAGCATGAGAACTATATAAGCAAGCCTCTCCTTCCCCTCTGGGTCCTGCCCAACTCATTTGTTTCACAAAGAGCTGAAGAATAAAGCTTTCTGCAGAAGAATCCTGCTGTTGTTGCGTGATGTTCTTGCCGGCGAGGACGGGGCACGCGACAGTAAAGTCCAGTCATCAAGGAGGAAGGGTGGGGATTCAGGCCCCCCCAGCATGACTCCAGAGAAACCTCAGACACTAAGAAACAAGGTGTTTCCAGAGGAAGAGGAAACTCTAGTCTGTTTTGATACATTGAAATAAAAAATAAAACTGAAAGTTAATTATTAGACATCTGTTGTAGTGAGGACTAAAAACATAAAGTTACAATTCAATAAATCATACATTCTGGCCCCTAAACTACCTTAAATAAGAATAATAAAAAAATTATTAATTTGTCTATATGGAGAAATACCATGCTTATGGATTGAAGTACTCAATGTTTAAGGTGGGGTTCTCCCGAAATTGATCTATAGATTCAACACAATCACTATTAAAATCCCAGCAAAGGCACAATAATCAAAACAGTGTAGTGCTAGCATAAGGATAGACATTCCCCAGGTCAATGGTACAGAAGAGAGTCCAGAAACAGGTCTTCCCATTTATTAACCAGTTTCCACCAAAGGCACCAGGGAAATTCAGTGGGAAATAGATTGTCTTAAATGAATGGTGCTAGAGCAATTAGATCTCCAGATGCAAAATAAATAATAAATAAAAACAAGATTAATTTTATCTCCCACTGTACATATAAGCTCAAGATGGATCATAGACCTAAATGTAATGAAAGACTATAAATCTTGAAAACAAATCTTGTGATCCTGGTGAAGCCGGGCAGGGACATGGGAGAAACATCGTGATTAACTTTCCTGGCCCCTGCGGAAAGATGCTGAGGTACAAGCAGTATAGTAAGAACAGGAGGGACTCCATCTTTAGGCTAAGATTCCATTTTTAAAAGCAGAGAGTTGAGAAATAAAATTCCTAACATATTCTCTGGTAATCAGACAATAACCCAACAGCCTGTCTGAAGGCAGGGCAGGCAGTCTTAACTGATACATGCCCACTGCTTGAGGGAAACCACTATCTTGGAAAAGAACAGGATAAATAAATCCCTTGTATTGGGTTTATTTAGCAGAATCAGCTGGAGGACTGGTAATGGAGGAGAGGAAGACACGGTGTCTCCCACCAGAGAGAAGCACCTTGCGACCACAAGTCAAGCCTGAAAGGAAAGGAGCGACACATAGCAGCAATTCACCGGAGAGTTCCGCTTTATTAGGGAAAGGTGCTGGGTTATATAGGAAGGGGCATGAATTGATTGAGGTGTCACTTCTACGGGGCTGGTGGCTGTTGGCTAGGTGCTGGGATTGGGAGGGGAGCGAGAGGTGATTGGGCTTCAGGTGGCGCCGGCGGGAACTGAGGACCCCAAAGAGAAGCCGGAAGTTTGCCATCTTACTGGTGGGGACCCTTCATTCCCCCCTTTCTCCTCTATGGGTTTGTGGATGTTGCTTTCTCTCTGGCTGCTTCCTGCTGAACAGGGGCGGAGAAGGGAGTGAGGGCTTGAGGATTGGGAGGAAAGGGTTGATAGGACTCCCCGCAGTAAGGACGAGTAGATGTGGACTTCTTCAGGTTTGGAAATCAATGAAGGTTCCCTGTAACCATAGGTTGGCCAAGAGGATATGGGTGTCAGGAGCCAGGCGTCTGCGGCTATTGTTTCCAGGAACAGTTTCCAGTGGAGAGAGGGGTCCATCTCAGCATGTGGTGAGGAGGTCACGTGAGGGTGAGGGATCTTCTGTGGCCAGAAGCTGGTAGTTCCTGAGTAAAAGCTGGTTGAAAGCTTGATTAGAGATTTTTCTGACTTGGGATTTGATGAACTTTATTATACAGGGTAAGAAGAGACAGGCGAGAAGAATGATTATTATGGGGCCTGCAATGGGCCAGAGCCAGGTGAGGAGGGGGTTTGTTAGTATTGACGAGAATGGGTTGGAATTGGAAGCAGAGTGGAGACTGGAGGCAAGGTCGGTGAGTTTGGTAATGTCAGTTTTTACAATGCCAGATTCGTTGATGTAATAGCAGCACTCTTCCCAGAGGAAGACGCAGGTGCCGCCCTTCTCGGCTGTAAGCAGATCTAGGGCCTGCCGGTTTTGAAGGGTGACTTTAGCTAGCGAAGTGACCTGTCTTTGGAGAGAGGCTAGAGAATCGGCAGTGGATATCAGGGCTCCCTCAAGTTTGGCGTTGAGATCTCTAACTGCCTATAGAGAGTGACCCAAGGCTTCTCCCGAAAACCCTGCCCCAATGGCTGAGGTGATCAAAGAGCTACTGACCATGATGGGAAGGAAAGCAGCTCTTTTTGTGCGCGAGGGCAAGGGAGGTTGGAGCTCCAGAAATTCTGCCATGCTGTAAAGTGTTAACTGTGGGATTAGGGTGACGAGAATGCAGGGTGTATCGGAGTTGAGAGGCAGTGAGTTGAAAAGACTGCTATTACACTAAAAGAAGTGTCCCGGTTGCGTAAAAGTCTTAGAGCCGGAGGTAGGGGTGTAGATAGAGAGGCAGTGAAGTGCGCTGGAAGGGGGTGGAGTTGGGCCTACACAGTGGTGGATGGTGAGATTATCTGAGTATTCTGGTTCCCATAGGGGTATGTCTGCCAGGGGGCAGAGGGGTTGTCTTTCTGCATGGAAGGAGTAGTTGGAAATATTAAGGGGCATGGCAGCCAGCAGTGGGCGCTGTAGTGATGCGCACAAGAAACAATTGGCGGTGTTAAGGGTGTGGTTGAGAAAGATGGTGGTGTCCTGAATGAACTGTAATGAAGAGTAGGAGAAATGGAAAGAGGGGTGGGGATAAGAAGATGAAGAGGCACTATGAAGAGTTTGGATAATGACTTTTTCGGAATGTCTGCTATCTGATGCAACTTGAGAGATCTGGGAATGAGAGGGAACATACTTTCGAGAGATATGAAGGGTACTGTGGGGGGTCGAGGACCCCCCGTAGTAAACTGAGGCTGTGACTCTGGCAGCCCATCGAGAGTCCCAGGGATCTGGGATTGATAAGAAGAATGAGCCATTGGGATATTTCATGAAACGGTTGGAGGAGTAATACTGTGGGTACTGGAAGTTACCTATGTAGTGAATGGTGCAAGACTAGTAGGGACATCTCCTGTAGGTATCTGGCCATCGCCTGCAATAGGCTTGTTTTTGGTCATAGAGGAAGCAGAGGTAGGGAGAATAAGGGTAGCTGCTAGTGAACACTTTAGTGGAGGGAGGAAAGTGGAGGTATAAAGGCTCAGAGCAGCTTTTCAGAGGGCAGTCTGGTGTGGCAATGAGGGCAGTAACTTTTGTTTGATGCTGTAAGTTTGTCTGACTTTGAATCGCCATACAAAGGAGGCTGGGGTGGTGGAGAAGACAATAGGAATGAGGAAAAAAAGCGAGAGAGCAGTAAAGGAGGAAAAAGTCATGATTTGGGTATGGATGGCAAAGGGGGTGAATGGGATTTTGGAGGAAAGAGGACAATAAGGTCAGGAGTCTGGAGGGAGGGAGAGTTTATAAACTTTTGTAGGTTAAGAGATCTTTTAGGTGATGTGGGGACAGAATGGTAAGGGGCGCCCTGAATGTCAGTTTATGAGCTGCCTTCTGCAAGAGCTGCCCAGCGGCTAATGCCCGTAGGCAGGGGGCCCATCCCGGAACTGTGGGGTCTAATTGCTTGGAGAGATAAGCTACTGGGGCAAAGGATGGGCCATAATATTGGCCTAGGATTCCTAGAGCTTGACTGGACCTCTCATGAATGTATAATGAGAAGGGCTTCGACAAATCAGGAAGATGGAGAGCTGGGGCTTCCACAAGGGCTTGACAGAGCTTAATGAAGGAGTGTTGGGGTGAGGAGGATAATGGTTTTTTAGGGGGGGGCTCTTGCTGAGGTCGTATAGGGGTCTTGCCAACAGGGTGCAGGGAGAAGTTAGGGATCTACGTTCTAAAATATCTAGCTAGGCTTAGAAAGGGCCTAGAAAGGAAAGGATTTTTGTCTTGGTTTTGGGAATGGGCAGGTCAGAGAGGAGCCATTTTCTGTCTAAGGTAATGGACTTTCTTTGTTGAGATAGAAGGAATCTGAGGTAAGTGATAGGAGGGGAAGAGATTTGAGCTTTGACGGGGGATACTTGGTAACTTCTGGAAGCTAGAAGGTTAAGTAGGGAGGCAGTGTCAAGTTGAGACTGTTCCCACGAGAGACTGCAGAGTAGAAGATTGTCTATGTATTATAAGGTGGACTTGGAGTGATCATGATGAAACTGTTTGAGGTCCTGAGCTAGGACCTGTCTAAAAATATGGGGAGTATCTTGGAAGCTTTGTGGCAAAACTGACCAAGTGAGTTGTTTAGAATGTCTTGTGTATGGGTCCGTCCAGGTGAAGATGAAAAAATCTTGGGAGCAGGGGTCTAGAGGGATAGAAAAATGGGTCCTTGAGATCTAGGACTGAGAAGTGGGATGCTGAGACTGTATGGATTTGGAACTAAGGGATGGATAGGGACAATGTCTATGTTGATGAGGCGAAGGTCTTGGACAAGGCGGCAAGATCCGTTGGTTTTTTTAACAGCTAATATGGGGGTATTAAATGGGGAGTGAGTGGGTCTGCTTGAATGATGGGTTGGAGGCCTATGAGGGCTGAAGTGGTTAGGGGGTATTGGGCCTGACAGATATACTGAGAGGGGTCACATAATTTGATAGAGGCAGGGGGACATAGGGCCACGGAGGGGCTTGTAATGTCCCAAACTTTGGGATTTACAGGGTGTATGAGGGCAGAACCGGAGCTTTCATTGGGTAGAGGGGGGTCGTCGGCTATGAGGGCCATCAGAAAGGGAGTACTGGGGGCTGTGGGAGTGGATATAGTTATGGAAACGTGGAGGAGGGAAAGGATGTCTCGTCTTAGTAAAGGGATGGGACACTGGGGCATAACCAGGAAGGAGTGGGAGAAAGGTATGGGATTGTCTTGGATTGTGCATAAAAGGGTGGGTGGGGGGGTTTAATGGGAAAATCTGTTTACCTCCTACTCTGACTATAGGAGTAATGGCTGGCGTGTTAGGGCCCCGGTATTCTCACAAGACTGAGAAGGTGGCTCCTGTATCTAGGAGGAAGGAGATGGGGTGACCGTCTATTGTTAAAGTAACCCTGGGCTCCTGTTTGGTGATGGAAATGGTCGGGCGAGAAGCCCCCGGGCCCCATCAATCTTCTTCTGCCAGCCCCACTACGGCGGGCTTAGGATGGGGGTTGTTCATCCAGCCTCCCCTTCGGGTGGTTGGGCAATCACCCCAGTGGCCCTTTTTGTGGCATCTGGGGCATGGGGTGGTAGGAGATCTGGGGGAGGGGCACGCCCTTGACCAATGTCCCTCTTTTCTGCACTTGAAACAAGCTCTTGGGGGGGCTTGTTTGTAGAGGGGCGCCCAGGTTGTGGTTTTATCAGCTGGGCCAACATCTGGAAATTGGCCTGATCAGCCTTTTGTTTATGGCATTCTTTCTCCTCCTCCCGCTTATGGAAGACTTTAAAGGCCACTGTTAGGATCTCAGTCTGTGGGGTAGCGGGGCCCTGTTCTAACTTTTTGAGTTTAGCTTTAATGTCAGGGTAGCCTTGAGCTAGGAAGTATGTCATAAGGACATGTCTTCCTTCAGGTGTTTCTGGGTCCAGGCTGGTATACTGTAATGGGGCTTGAGTGAGTCTGTCTAGGAACTCGGAGGGGATTTCATCTCTCTTTTGAATTATGTCTTGGAGCTTTTGAAAATTGACTACTTTACAAGCTGCCCTTTTTCAGACCTGCTATTAAGCAGGAGGCAAAAATATCTCGAGAGTGGAGACTCATGGCGGTGTTATAATTTCAGTGTGGGTCTTGTTCTGGGACAGCAGTGGGGCCAGGGGGATAGGTAGGGTCAGTCCTGTGGGTTTCAGTAGCCTGCATTTGGGCGAAGTCCTAAACTCGTCTACGCTCTTCAGGGAGGAGAGTATTGGCCAGGAGCATGAAAATGTCATGATGTGTGAGTCTGTAAGACTGGAGGGTCTATTGAAACTCCCTGATGTATGTCATGGGATCAGTGGAAAAGGAACTTAGGCGTTTCTCTAGTTAGGCTAAATCTCTTAAGGAGAAAGGGACGTGAACGCGCACGATGCCTTCAGATCCTGCTACCTCCCGGAGGGGGGCGATAATTTTGGGAGGCTCTCGGGACTGAGTCTGAGGGGGACTGAAGGGTTCTGGCTCAGTCTATGGGGGAGTGACGCGGTCTAGCAGTGCCTAGTCGAGCAGGTCCTGAAGTGCAGAAGGGGGGCAAAGAAAATAAAGAAAGATAGAATCGGACCCACATGTCGCCAGCTAGCAGCCCAGCTGCTTGCCTCTGCTGCTTTAGTTGGGCTTGAACTCATGACTCTGAGGTTAAGAGTCCCATGCTCTACTGAGCTACAGCAGGGCTCCAGTTAATTGCTTATGGAATGCGTTGTTTTCTATTCCTGCCACATCGGCA
Source organism: Manis javanica (assembly GCF_040802235.1). Taxonomy (NCBI): domain Eukaryota; kingdom Metazoa; phylum Chordata; class Mammalia; order Pholidota; family Manidae; genus Manis; species Manis javanica. The sequence continues at coordinate 117,688,315 of NC_133159.1, read as the reverse complement.
AGTGGGGGAAGGGCATAGCTAGAAGCAGGGGTGGTGTTTCTACACCTCTTCAAGGTCTCCCTATTTTCAGAGTGAGGAGTCTTGGCAAGATATGTTTTTGTGGACAGATAACTTCTAAGGACTGCACCAGTTGTTCTCTAGCTTGTGCTTTCCCATGCTGCGTTCAGACATGGGGGGAGGTGCTTTCCCATTCTCTCTACAAACATGTGAGAAGACAAAGGCGGTCCCTAACAGGGGAGAAACAGGTGATGAGGGCAAAGACGGAGGAGGCCCCTGGGACCTAGTTAAAGGGGGGCTGAAAGGCTCAGGCTTAATCTGCAGGGAATGAAGGTGGAGGAGGTGAGATGGGGGAGGAGATGGTTGGGGAGGAAGGGAGAAGGGCTGTTGTAGGAGAAGAAGGGGAAGGGAGTGAACAGGAGGCTTCTGCGGGGGCAGCGGCTTGCAGGCTAGGAGAACTTGGGAGGGGGCGGGGAGAGGAGGAGGTAGAAAGCTTCGATATAGGGAATCTCCTTCCATTTTTTCAGGCGCTGGCAGTAGTTAAAAAGATCGCGAGTGATGTTAGGATCAAGAGTTCCCCCTGCGGGCCATTGGTTGTTATTGTCTAGGGGGTATGTTGGCCAATCTTGGGAGCAATATTTACGGAGAAGTTTTGGTTTTATATCAGGCATCAGGGAGAGGGTAGCCAGATGCTTAAGCAGGCATTCAAGAGGTGAACTTTCAGGGAGGGATGAGGAGGCTCCCATGGCTAAAGGACAGAGAAGGAGACAAACGGGAAGACGAACGGAGATCTTCGGACTGGAAGCAGACCACAAGGAGACAAAGGGCGTCCCCGATGATCCTTGGTGGTCTGCGGAAACTCGTATACAAGTCGGAATTTCTTGGGAAGTGTGGGTCGTCACCCAGACTTCCCTAAGAAGGCAGAGTGCCGGAGTCACGAGGTACCTAGCGCTAGGCGTTTTCGGCGGACGGAGCAGAAGGAGGAGGGGGGGAAAAGGGAGCATTCTCATCTACAAAGGAGTCACCTCATTTATCGCTGTTGGAGGGGGTGCCTGAGAGTCGGCCGCAGCTGTGAAGGCCTGAGGCGGGGATTTATGACTGTTGGAGGAGGGGCCTGAGCGTCCGCCGCAGCCGTAAAGGCTTGAGGCGGGGATTTATGGCTGTTTGGGGAGGGGCCTGAGGGTCCGCCGCAGCCGTGAAGGCCTGAGGCGGGGAGCGTTCCCTCCTCATTCCCGAGTGTCAGGGCCTTGCCGGACGATCAGGGTCAATGGCACTGCGATAGCTCGGGGAAGAGTGGCCCACTCCTGGGGGAAACCTTACCTAAAGGCCAGAGAGGAGTGGTGAGTGTGATGAGCCAGCGCCGGAAAAAGAGGACGAGGGCAAGCTGCTGCTGGTGTCGGGGGAAGACGGGGCCCAGTTGGGGTGTCCCGTCTCCCGGGTTTCGGCACCAATGAAAGGAAAGGAGCGACACATAGCAGCAATTCACCGGAGAGTTCCGCTTTATTAGGGAAAGGTGCTGGGTTATATAGGAAGGGGCATGAATTGATTGAGGTGTCACTTCTACGGGGCTGGTGGCTGTTGGCTAGGTGCTGGGATTGGGAGGGGAGCGAGAGGTGATTGGGCTTCAGGTGGCGCCGGCGGGAACTGAAGACCCCGAAGAGAAGCCGGAAGTTTGCCATCTTACTGGTGGGGACCCTTCAAAGCCTATGCCCAACAACCGCCCCCTGCCCTTTGCCCCATTCTTGAAAGCCTTAAAAGACTGAATCCCCAAACTTTCAGTGTGCCACCTCTCTGAGGACATCCTTTAAGTGCGTGCTTTCAAATAAAGCTTTCTCACTGCTCAAATTATTTCAGTTTGTCTCTTTGCTATTTCATTTTATTTCCAAGTCTTCAGTCTGTCTCCACTTTACTCCTAATAAGTAGGAAGGGGATGCTAAGTGCTCAGATTTGGGCCTGCATGTTTCCGCCGCCTGAATGACCTGGACGAAACTGCAATTGTGTGATCTGCTCTTAGTAGCCTACCTGAAAATCTCTTTTCTGTGGGAAGTTCTTAGAACATAGTCTTACTCCATCCTGTGCTCCTTGGCTCCCCCAAATCCTGAAATGGTTGGGGCTAGTCCCCATGCTGTGCAGGTCCAAGCAGACACAGGATGCCAGGTGACCCTGGTTTCAGTAGCTGTCAGGGTAATCTGCCCTAAGCCGAGAACTTTCCCTCTTTGCCTCTGCACTTACTGGTTCTCTGCTGCCTGCAAGGCACTGCCAGTCCCTGCTGCTCTTGCTTTAATGAATTCCTTCCTTACCTACCCTCATCTGACCTGTTTGAGAATTCTTTCTCACCCAAAGTTAGGAACCCTCCCTTGTCCATCCAGACTGGGGTTTCTCCTAGTGCTTCACCTACTGAGCAGGGAGAGACTCTCCCCCACCCCCCACCAGCTGCAGCTGCCCGGCAACACTGGGTTAAATAAAAACTTCTTAATTATGATGCCATAAATGTAATGCATAAAATAAAATACTGATAAATTGGGATTTAAATCAATCTGCCCAAATCCTCATATAGAAATATGATGGATGATGCTTTTGCAAAGAGGACCCTAAAATCATTAGGTTCTTGATCATTTGTCCAGTTTTGCTTCTTTCATTCAACAAATTTATTAAGTGCTTACTATGTTCCAGGTCAAGACCCTGAGGACTGAGGACGTAACAGTAAACAAGACAGAGTTCCAGGTTCACGGAGCTTAGGTTCTAGTAGGGAGGCAGACATACTAAACCAAACCAAGCCATCCAAAAAGCTAGTAGTGGTAAGTGTTACAGAGAAAAATAAAGCAAGGGTTAGACAGATGGACTGCAGCTATATCTGGCCTCTCTGAAAAGGTGATTACTTGAGCAAACACCAGGTAAAGTGAAGGAGCCTGCCATGCAAAAATACGGTGTGGGGTCAGGGGTAGATTGCAGCAAACACACAGCAGGAGAAGGCTTGGTGAGCGCCAGGAATGTGAAGGAAGGTGTGACTGAGCAGAGGGCCAGGGAATGGTGGGGAAGCGTAGACTGCATGTACATTGGTTTATAGGCAATGGTAAAGAGTTTGAATTTTATTCTGATTTTGATGGAAAACTCCCTTTTCTGTCTGTTCACTGTTGTATTCCCAGAATATGAAGAGTACCTAACACATAGATACTGATTTTTTCCCAAACAATCTATAGATCTATAGCATCTCCAGTCAAAATTTAACAGGATGTTATGGGGCACTTAAAAAGCAAATCTAAAATTTACATAGAAGTGCAAAGTACAAGAAGACAGTCCTGAAGAACCAAGATATAAAGCTCCTGTTATATTTTATAGTGAAGACAAGGTTGGCTCAGGATTAATGACAGACGCAGGAGCTCAGAGAAAGAGCCTCACATACATAAAATCCTAGCATACAAGAGTAGGGAAAAGAGGGCCTATGGTGCCTGGACAATCTGGAAAAATGGAAATAGATCCCTACTCTACACCACACCCAAGACTACATTTTGGGTGCATTCAGGCCTTAAATGTGGAAGACGAAGCTGAGATAGGAAGGCAGCAGGGCATAACTCCTGCCCAGTTAAAGTACAGTGTGGGCCCTGGAAAAGGACAGAGTCTTACAAAACAGGGTGCTTGAGATGAAACAATGGAACAATTTATTCTCCCTCAGAACCCAGTGGTATAGAACAGCTCATTGCTCATAGTCCTGTAGGCCCATTAGCTTACCATAGGGTATCCAGGAAACCTTCACAGAGATAAGTTAAAATATAACTAGCATTCTGGCTGAATCTGTAGAAAACTCCCACTGCAACAAGCATAAAGCTCTAAACACCAAGACCCCAAAGGGCAACCTTGCCCCTCCCTGCACCTGCGGGGAGTTCCATACTTTCTCTTATCCTGAATAAAGCTCTCTCTGTAACTGAAAAAAACTGTAAATTTCCTGCCCTGTCTGTTCACAAAGTTCATTCTTCGACTCTGCGAACAAGAACCCCGGCATCAAAGCTTTATATTTTTTAGAAGGATGCATAGGCAAATATCTTTACTACCAAGGTAAAGAGTTCTGCTGAATCTTTTGTAAAGTCAACTACATTAAATTAGGGAATTTTGTTTATCAGTGTACCCCATAAAAACAGCAAAAAGACAGTCCATAAACTTAGAGAAGGTACTAGCAATACAATTCACAAGAATCCATATCTAGAATCTCCAAAATAGTATTTTATAACAATGGATAAATTCTATATTTACACTAATAGCCATTTGCCACATGTAGCTATTGAGCCCTTGAAATATGCCTAGTGAGACTCAGAAACTGAATGTTAAGTTGCGTTTAATTTTAGTTATAGTCAAGCATCACTAGTGGCTACCATATTGGATAGCACATATCTTAGAATATATAAAGAACATAAAAGAGGAAATAGGGTGGAATAAACATAAGAAGTTGCTCTACCAGACTGACAATTAGGAAAATACAAATTAAAAGCATGATGAGATACCATTTCACAACCTACAACATGCACAAAAATCAATGTCAATTGTTTGGTAGTGTGGAGTAACAGGAGCTCCCATCCTCCTGAAGCAGAAAACCACAATCCCCAAATGGAGTCAGTTATGCTATGCTAAACCACCAAACCTCGGTTTTATTTATACCTAACCTAACTGCAGTTTCAATCTCCCCCAGAAAAGTTGTCTGAACTGCTCAGTCAAGAATTTTCTGGTCAGTACCAGTCCGTCATATGGCCCTCTCCACCCCCAAAGGAAGGTGAGGTAATCTGCCTAGTAAGGCCCCCCCATTCTCCCTGCTCACCTGGGAGGGAAGGAGACCTCACCTGAAACAATCCTTACTTTTCCTTTGCTAATGGTCCTGCCCTATTTCTGCCTATAAAATCCTCCCTCTTAGCAAAGATCCTCCACAGTGTCCTTCTGTGCTAAATGGGATGCTGCCCCATTCATGAGTAGATTAATAAGGCCAATTAGATCTTTAAAATTTACTCGGTTGAAATTTTTGTTATTTAACACTTCAATTATTATCGATGAACAATTGTCCTAAACCTGGCATGTGGGTGACATAATTCACAATCTCTGTAAGTAACATTGCTAATAAAATACTTAAGCAATTTTACAATAAGCTGTAAAATTAAGATATCTTCCGAGCAACCAGATGTCCATTTACTAAGTTGACTGTCAGCTATCAGTTTCTAAAGATCCTTAATTAGACATTTCTTTTGTATACAGTCTAACAATGATTACTGTGATGATGTGATTTATGATAAGAAATTGGTCTTAGTTCTGTTCCAGTCACAGAGCTCCTAAAACCCTTGGAATTTCCTAAATTATCAGTGATAGAGATGTCTTTGGTTATTCATAACAAGCCCCATTCAGTCATCCCACAGTTTATGTTAATGAGTGACTTTTGTTAAGCCCCTAAATTTGGAGGCTGATTGCCATGGGAACCAACCACGTGGGTGATTGAAAGGTTGGAAATTACAGTTCTATTCCCCAACTTTGGGGAAAGGGGAAGGGCAGCTGGAGGTTGAACTAATCATCAATGACCAATGACTTAACTGATTATGCCCACTAATGAAGCCTCAATAAAAATCCCTAAATTACATAAAAACCTTTAAAGTACTTGGTTCAGAGAGCTTCCGGTTGGAGAACACGTGGAGGTGGGAGAGCGGTTGGGACAGCAGAGTGCCCAGAGAGGGCATGGAAGCTCTGCAACCCTTGGTGCATATACCTTGCCCAATGCATCTCATCTTTCTGATTGTTCCTGAGTTACAGCCTTTGTAATAAACCTGTAATCTAGGAAGTAATTTGGTTTTCTGGATTCTGTGAGCCAATCGAACAAATTAATGAAACCCCAGGTGGGGATAGTGGGAACCTCCCAATTTATAGCCAATTGGTCAGAAGCACAGCTGACAACCTGGGTTTGCAAACTGGCATGTGAAGTGGGGGGTGGGAGAGGAAGGACGGTCACAGTCTTGTGGGACTGAGCCTTTAACCTGTGGGATCTCATGTTAAGTCCAGGTACATGGTATCAGAATTGAGATAAATCGTAGGACACCCAGTTGGTGTTGGAATATTGCTTGTTATGAGAAAATACCCCCACATATGGTGTCAGAAGTAGTGATGTACTGAGAGTACAAGAAAAACAGGGAAGAACTTTTTCCTTTAAATTACCTGTGGGTAAAACTGTAATATTTTCAAAATATCTTGCCTGGCTTTAATGCATTTGCATTTGGACAGGTGTTACTCAGGGGTGGAGAGAAGTTCATCTCCATATCAATGGGTAATTACCTGGGCAACCAAGGGCTTATCTGAACCTGAGAGGTTATGGGGAGGCCCTCGCTTGCTTCTGCTTGAGTAGACAGAGGTGGCCCTGGACTGCAGTTTGTAAGCAATAAACGTGCTTTAAACTTTATTTGTCCCCTTGACTGATTTCGGTTTTAGAGGTATTTTGCCCCGGGATTTCCTCTCCCCGGAGTTACATTACCTAAGCATTTTTCCCCCTCTAAGTGTTTCTACCCATGATGCCGGGGTTCTTGTTTGCCGAGACGAAGAATGAGCTTCACGAACAGTCAAGGTAGGAGAGCAAGGTACAGGTTTTTATTTAGAGATACAGTGAAAGGATAGAGTTCCCGGCTCATGCCAGGAGGGGACAAGAGAGTCCGTAGTGGTGCGTTGTCTAGGGGGTTTCATAGGCAGCTGAGGATTTTTCGAGAACATGAAAAAAACTTAGGGGTATGGACTTGTTAAGTGGTCTCTGAATATTTAGAATTAACAACACAAGCAACTTCCTCTGATGATTTCTCCCTGGGATACCAGCATCTTGGTCTGGGGGTATATGAAACAAGGCCACCTGCTCAGCCCCCAAGGTGGGCTGAGGCATTGTTTGCTAAAGAGTAAGTTAAGAATTTCCAACTTCTTAACTTCTTGGGTATTAAAATGAATCTTTCCTGCCTTTTACTGTGTTGTTAATGTCTAGGCTTACTTGCTAAATTAGTTGCCCAGTTTGCAAAATCACTTCATCAGGTCTGAAGGAGAAAGACAACATATAGGCCTGGGCCTTTTAGTATGCTAAAGAGAACCTTACACATTATTATAAATGGTTAGCATAATAAAACATGTGCTACTCTTCTTTATCTGGGGAACATTAACTAATTTTACTTAAGAATGATTCTAGAGCTCAATGTTTAACATAGAGTTTTAGCAGGGGGCGTTTCCTTGCATGCAGTTGCATTGCTCTGACTGCAAACATCTTGCCCTGCCCCCTCCAGAGGCCCTCACCCTACTCTGACTACATCTACGTCCGGTCTCATTCAGACAGAAACCTTTGACATGGTCCATCAGATGCCTTAGTTCTTTGGCATATGTTCATAATTAAATAATCTGAAAAGACTTAAACACCATATCCTAAAGAGAATCCCTTGCATACGTGCGTCAGGAGATGTGAGCAGGAATGTTTGTCAGTACTGTTTATAGTAACAAAAACTAAACATATACCTGAAAGGGTATCTCGCTGCGACCCTCCTTACCCAGAACGACTCAGGAGACACGGGCCCCCGCAAGAGACTTTATTATCTGAAAGAGAGAGTAGCTGCCCCAGAAGGAGGTGGGGAGAGAGAGAGAGAGAGAGCGATTAGGGAGAACAGGGGGGACAGAAAGACAGACAGAGAGGGCAGCAGCGTGGTGCAGAGCGCTGTGCCTTTTATTGTGGCGGATCCGCGTGGTCTGTTGCCTTGGGGGAGGGTTGGGCTGTTTAGAGATAAAGTGGGGTAAGCCCAGGCAAGCCCCAGGCATAATTCTAACCGGTTTATGTGCTTGGGACCATGGGGTAAATGGAGGATAAATTACTATATTCTTACAATACCTCTATCAACAGTGTCACAGACATTGTGAAATATTCCAGCAATGGGATACTGTGCACACCGCCATGGAGGAGTCACAAAGGGATGGTCTCAGAAGAATGCATACAGGGTTATTTCATTTATATACAGACTCCAAAAACAGCAGGACTAAATAACGTATCATTTAGATACACATATAGGTATGATAAAGATGAGCACAAAAGTCAGGATGGGGGTTACCTCTTGGGGGCCAGGAAGGGGAGTGTCAGGGAACACCGGATAAATTGATAAAGCTCCATTCCTTCACCTTCAACTCAACATACACATTACATAACATTAGTATAACAATTAATAGTTTGAAAAAATTATTCTTGCGGCTGTGAGGGAGTAGACTGGGTGGAGGGGGAGCAGGAAGCAGCGAGCTCAGCTGGGAGGCCCCGGCAGTGCTGGGCTGCAAGTGCGAGGACATGGAAAGTTCAGGACGACAAAGGTCATGACCCTTCCCTTTGGCACGAGCTCTGCCACCTGCTAGCTTTTATATTCACCCTCGATTTCCTCATGAGGAAAATGTGGACAAGTGCCCGCCTTGTGAGGATTATTAGCCTAGGTATTTGAAATGCCTGGTTCTTGCTAAGCACTCAGGACCTCCAACGAAGCTGCTCAGGAAGAGGGGACCATTTCCTTACTCAGATTGCCAGGTGCTGTGCCTGCTACCCTGCGTCTGTCCAGAAGAGACTTCCCTTTCTAATTGACACAAAATGTAGTGGTGCCCCTGCAAATAAATGCTCAGGAAATCAGCATTTACCACTGGCATGTTGGTAGGCGGGAGCTGGATACTGAGATAAAACATCAGGCCTGTCCCCTGAGCTGAGGAATCTGGATTCTCCTCCTGTACAGCTGAGAGAGGACAGCGTGGCCCGGCCACCCTAACCTCTGTCAAATGCTTTTCCCCCATGCACGTAGCTAAATGTTCTGCAGGGCTCAAAATGGTGCCCTTGACCGCGTTCTCTCCTAGGGGCTGCTCCTCCCGGGCCTGAAGGGCACAGGACCTCCCACCCCCTGGCGGCCCGCGTGGATTCTGCACATTTCTGGGGGCGGAGGAACACAGAATTGTGTGGGCCGGTGTGGGCTGGGAAGCTGTACCAGGTATTATTAATCTCAACACAAAGCATATCTGAGAAGCACATTTGCATTGGCGGACACCGTTATTCACTCTGTGCGTCTATATTTCTAGCAATTCTGTCCCCAATCATGGGAACTCATACTTTAGAAGAGAGCAGATTGAAAACACTTTCCAGATTACCTTTTTTGGAAACGCTGGGCAGGTTTGCTAGGTGCTTGTTTCTCAGATGTGAGTCTTATATCTGTTTTCCTTCTGTGAGCACATCACACACAAGATCTATTTCCTCACACCCTGAGTCACCAAAGACCTCAGCCTATTAGGGGCCTGAGCTGGAGCCAAAAACGCACACACACCCCAATTTTTTTTTAATGATGGTAGTATATACGTAATATAAAATTTACCATTTTACCCATTTTTAAGTGTACCCATCAATGGTATTAAGTACATTCACATGTGCAACCATCACCACCATCCATTTCCAGAACTTTCTTCATCTTCCCCAACTGAAACTTGGTACCCGTTAAACACTAACTCCCGATTTTATGGTAATCCCCATTCTACTTTTTGTCTCTATAAATTTAAATATTGTAGGTATAAAAATGCCCACTTTTGATTTTTTTATAGATGGGCTTTTGTAGTATGAATCTGCACACCCATGATGTGCAAATTATGAGGAATTTTTTTTTACTTGTGCTTTAAAATCTAGTAAGAATTTTTATTGCAGTAAAATATACATAAAATTTACCATTTTAACTCTTTTTTTAGCATATCATTCAGAGGCAGTAGGTACATTCATGTGCTATACAACCATCACCACTATCCATTTCCAGAACTTTTTCTTCATCCCAGACAGAACCTCTGTACTCATTAAACCATGAGTCCCCCTCTCTCCCCACCCCCAAGTCCCTGGTAACCTCTATTCTACTTTCTGTCTATGAATTTAGATCTAGGAAGATTTAATGTCATTGCCGGTAGGGAAAGTTGCTTATGTTAGATTGGCTATAGCAGTGGATAAGTTTCCCATTGTCTTCATCCGATACTTTAGTTCATGAAACAGCCTATATTAAGTAGAGGGTATGATTTAGCAAGTCTTAGCAAAACCTACCCAAACTCATGGATATTATTTAAAGGGTAAAATAGCCAGAGATGGTGCAAATACTTCCAATCAAGGGTCTAACTAAGAAAGCATATAAAATCCTGTGATGAGTCTTTAAGTTCAGTTTGTTCCTGTGGTTGTATTTTCTTATCAGTTTTAATGTATAAATGTGCATTTGGTTTTCTCTTTTTTTCTTGGTCAGGCTTGATTAATCTTATTGACACCCAGACAGGAGTAATAAAAAACACAACAACGTATGCATGTACGCAGATCCTGGCAAAATTCCTGAACCCACAAGTAAAGGGAGAAGTAAGTTTTCACACTGAAGGAAGAGGCTGTTTTTAAAAAGGAAAGCAAATAAGACTGCCATTAGAACTCTCATTTGCTGTATTGAAAACTAGAAGATGGTGGAACAATAACTACAAACTAAAAAGAGAAACTATAAACTGGAAGCCATAAATCCTATTCCCAGATACTCATCTTTTGAGGCGAAAGAAAGACGGCTTTAGACACTCAAGGGTTCAATACACTTCCCATGGATCCTAGCTGAGAAAAATACTCAAAGTTCTCTAATCAATTGATAATTATGCTGGAAAAGAGATTTCAGTATCTCAGTATTGGCCCAGTCCTTCCCAATATTAGATGGAGAGTACAGTGCTTGTTGTGAGCAATTAATTTTGTGGTCAATATAGTTATATTTCAATGGATAATTTATTCACCCAAACATTTTGAGTGCCAGGCTCAGCAGCAACTCTTGGAGCTGATGGTGTGGTTATAAACTCATGAGATAAGAATTACATGATGTAAGTGTCCAGTAAGGAGTCTTCAAGTAGAAGATATGTTTAAGAGGAGCTGGGCAAGATCAATAGGAAAGTGAGGAAGTAAACTTACAATTTCCAAAATTTTTACCTAGGTGAAGGGGTGGGGGTGTGAGTGGGTAAAATGTTTTGAGAAATATGCATGTTGATAAATTTTGAAATATTACTAGAGGAATACAGGTCTCATCATAACTACAAGGTATGGAAAGGGAAACACCAGCTTTCTAGAGACAAACATTAGAACTGCCAAGTTAGCAGGAGAGCAAAAAAGGAAGGAGAAAAGCTTTTGCAAGCCAGTATGAAGAAAAAGAATCAACAAGGGAAAATACAAAACAACATAAATTAATGGATAGAATAAAGCATGGAGGTTCCAGTTCAATAATTACAAAAGCTTAATTATTGTATTTTTTAAAAAAGATAACAGATTGAGTTGTTAAAAATGCACCTATTAATTTTTTACACTTAAAACGTCAAAGAGTTGAAAACAAAGGGATTGGTAGATATAGATCATATGAATGCAAACAAAAAGAAAGCAGGAATGGGATATCATCATTAGACAAAATTGAAATCAAGGCGACACACATTGGAAAGTGCACAAAGGCTATTATTTAATAAAAATAAATGCACAATATTGTACATGTATGTATAATCTAAGATAATATGCATTTTCCATACTTGTGATTAAGATTCAGAATTATACATAATCTATAAAGGCAACCTAAGTCACATATATTTATGCACCAAACATAGTCAAATACATAAATAATATTAATTTTCAGGATTTGGCTAATTAGGCAAAAACAATGCAAATCATAGAGGAACTGTATAATACAGTTGGTAAGTTTGATTTAACCCAAAGAGAACTTTCTAATCTACAGAGAATATATACCCTTTATGTAGAAATCAGTTATATACCTGGTTATAAAGAAAATAATACAATTTCAAAAAAAACCCACAAGAGATTCTATAATTAAGAAACTTTAACTATAGCCCAAAATAATTAGACATACACCCAAAAAGATTTTTAAAAATTTTTCTTGAAATTAGGAAAGTCTCTCGGATTTAAGAAGAAATCAAAATTATTATGATAAATCAGTGAATTTAGCAAGGTCAGTGGATACAAAGTCAATGTATAAAAAACCAATTGTTTTCTATATATCAGCAACAAACAATTGGGTACCATTTATAACAGCAGCAAAATATGTAAGAATAAATCTAACAAAAAATATAGCAGATTTATTACAAAACATTGTTGAGAGAAATTAAATAAGACTTCATAAATTGAGAGATATATTTATGGATTGGAAGACAATATTAAGAAGTCAGTTCTTTCCATGTTGACCTATAGATTCAAGGCAACTTAAACCCCAAATCCCAGCAGTCTTTTTGTTGTTAGTTAGTTTTATTTAAAAAAAGAAACAAGAGACACCCTGGTAAAGTTTCCACCTTGTACACTAAGCCTTTTGCTTTTGGAGCCTGAGCTGCTAAGGATAAAAATTTGAATTCTCTTGAGGCTAACTCACTGTAATGAAGCCCAAGCCATAAGGAGAGGCTGTGGCTAAGCATAGCAGGTGATAGCCCAGCTGATCTCCCAAGCTGTCAGCCCCATCAACTTCCAGCCGTGTGAGTGGAGCCATTTTTGGGGTTCACTCATCCAGCCTGGTTGAGCCTTGAGATGGCTGTGGCCTCAGCGGATATCTCAGTGGAATTGCAAGAGACTCTTAGCAAGAATTGTTTAGCCATGACTTTTTCAAATTCCTGTCTCATAAGATTGTGAACAAAATAAAGTGATTGTTTTAAAAAAATTATACCAGCCTTATTTTGTTTTATTTTTTTACCAGCCTTATTTTAATAGCTCCAAACTGGAAACACTATAAATGTCCTTCAACAATAGAAAGAACAAATAAAATGTGTTATGTTCCTATATGTGGAATACTACACAACAATGAAAAAGAATGGACCATAGATGTGTGTAACAACACAGATAAAACTCACAGACATAACACTGAGTAAAAGAAATCACATGAGCGTTCATATTATCCAAATGAATTTATGTGAAGTTCAAATCATGGTGATGAAGAAAGAGTACTAGTTATACTTGAAGACGATTGACTGTGTGGTGGGAGGAAGGGCCCTTTGAAATGCTAGAAATGTTCTATATTTTGAACTGGGTAGTAGTTATGAAGGATTGCATATATGTGAGAATATTTCAGTATATGTTAAGTGTTAGCTCAATTAAAAAATGAAAAACATGAATTAGGATTTTATTTTAAAGACATTATACCATTAAGCTGCTTGAGGTGAAGAAAAAAATTGAATAAAGCTATTGCACACCCAAAACCTACGAAGGCAAATAAAAAGGTGTGTGCTTGGAACAATCTGACTCTAGGAATGAAACTGATTTGATTCAGTCAAGGAGTGACTAGAATAATAGCAAAATATTAGTTGATCAACTCTCAGAACAGTAGTAGTGACAGAATGAAAATTAAAGATACGGAATTAACATTAAATTGGAGGAATTGGGTATTCATAGGAGCAGGGTTGATAGTGTAGTGTATCAAGCAGGCTTTTTTGTAGAAATTAACAGCTTTCCATATTCTACATGTAAATGTATAGGACTAAGAAGAGCCAAAACAATCTTGAATAACAAATCTGGAGGACTTACTCTGATTGCAAGACTAAGTAGTAAATCTAATTGAGATAGAATGGTCTTGGTATTAGGAGAAATGAATAGCTCGATAGCACAGAACAGAGGATTGAGACAGACAACTGTGTATCTATATGGAAAAGAAATGAACCTGGCCTCTACCTCATACCATAAACAAAAACTAATTTGAGATGGATCATAGACTTAAGTATAAAAGCTAAAACTATAGCTTCTCGGAGAAAAGACAGTATAAAATCTTCATGACTTTGGGGTAGGTAAAGATTTTTTAAAACATTACACAAAAGACACATCATAAAATTTAAATTCACAAGTTGAACTTTCACAGAGGAAAATATCCCATTGAAACAAAACATTTCCACTCACCAGACGATATTAAAGGAAAAGGAAAGCCGTAACTAGGACAATATATTCTAAATGTATGTCTAGCAAAGAATTCATCATCCAGACATAAAGATCTCCTACACATCAAACAATTTTTTTTTTTTTTTGCTGGTAAAATTGCTTTATTTATTTATTTATTTATTTTTTTGAGAGGGCATCTCTCATATTTATTGATCAAATGGTTGTTAACAACAGTAAAATTCAGTATAGGGGGGGTCAATGCTCAATGTACAATCATTAATCCATCTCAAGTCTACTTCTCGTCAGTCTCCAATCTTCTGAAGCATAACGAACAAGTTCTCACATGGTGAACGAATTCTTACATAGTGAATAAATTCTTACATGGTGAACAGTACAACGGCATTCATCACAGAAACTTTTGGTTTTGATCACTCATTATAAACTATAAACAATCAGGTCAAATATGAATATTCGTTTGATTTTTATACTTGATTTATATGTGAATCCCACATTTCTCCCTTTATTATTATTATTTTTATTTTTAATAAAATGCTGAAGTGGTAGGTAGATGCAAGATAAAGGTAGAAAACATAGTTTAGTGCTGTAAGGGGGCAAATGTAGATGATCAGATGATCAGGTGTGTGCCTATGGACCAAGTATTAATCCAGGCTAGACAAGGGTAGCAAAACATCCACGGATGCAGAAGATTTCTCTCAAAGCAGGGGGGGTGAGGTTCTGAGCCTCACCTCTGTTGATCCCCAAGTTCTCACCTGATGGCCCCCCTGCGACTGTGCTGTCTTAGGTTGTTCCTCCCTTGAGGAATCTTACCCGTCTCTGGCTAACCAGTCATCTTCTGGGGCCATACAGGGAAATGTAAAGTTGGTAAGTGAGAGAGAAGCCATATTGTTTGAAAAGGTTAGCTTTTTACTTCTTTGTAGATTTATGCCCTGTGGCTTCTATGCCCAGCACTTGTCTCGAGGTATCTTTACCACCTGGAGGAATTATGATACTCGGTAAATTTGATATGAGGCACGAATTCTATTTAAGGGTTGTAATTAGGAAGAAAGAAGAAAAGCTACAGATGTAGCATATGGAAGGAAACATGGGAGGATTGATTATTTCTTTGACATATCTTCTTGTAGAGTACCTTAAGTAAGTATAGGTTTTAAACTACTAACTAATTTGCACACACATATTAACATAATAGGAATACGGTGACATAAACAAAGCAAATCTATAATTACCATTCATCTCCAGTGAAGCCAAGAAAACCATTTAGGCACCCTAGGCATTTGTGAAAATTTGTCTATGATATGATGGATATTGTCCAACTGTACTTGAACCGTCTGAGGGAAATCAGACAAATTAAAGCAGCCCATTTCTGGGATCTGTTCACATCCCATATGTTCTTTTAACCATAGATAGTCTATAGTCATAAGATTTTGGAGTGCTACACCTTGCACCCCTCCCAACTCCTGGTTGAGTTCCAACAGTACAGATCCAGTCAAATTCGTTGTCTCACTGTATGCACATGCCAGCCTAGACATCTCCCTCCTCATTCCTATGGCAAGTCCAGGAGACGGTGGGCTGGATGCAGCCACAACCGCAGCATCGTCCGGATCCCTGTGGAGGCTTTTTGATGATCATCCCCCGGCACAAGTCCTCCAGAGAGTGCTGATGCCGGAAGCTCCTCCTCATATCGTATCTTAGTTCATTTTCTGGGTATCCAAGCTAGGCCTTGATCTTCTGCGTAGAAACAAACAGACCCTTTGCCCACACTTTGACATGCCCTCTATACCACTGTGCAGAACTCATTGGAGGTCAGCACACAGTAATTGCTTTTTTTTTTTTTTTATTTTTATTAAGAGAAAGGAATATTATCAGAAAAGAGTACCTCCATAGCTGATCATCTGACACCCTTTAAGTGATCAACATTAAGGATATTTAAAGCATGCGTTGATCTTTGATTTACCAATAGTTTTATCCTATCAAGGAGTAATCCCCCTTTTCTTTCTTTCTTTCTTTCTTTTTTCTTTTTTTTAAATCTTTAATCTACACTTACATGAAGAATACTATGTTTACTATGCTCTCCCCTATATCAGGTCCCCCCTAACAACCACATTATGGTTACTGTCCATCAGCTTAGCAAAATGTTGTAGAATCACTACTTGTCCCCTCTGTGTTGTGCAGCCCACCCTCCCCTTTCTCCCTCCCCCCCATGCATGCTAATCTTATTACCTCCCTTCTTCTTCCCCCCCCCTTATCCCTCCCTGCCCACCCATCCTCCCCAGTTCCTTTCCCTTTGGTATCTGTTAGTCCATTTTTGGGTTCTGTAATTCTGCTGCTGTTTTGTTCCTTCAGTTTTTCCTTTGTTCTTATACTCCTCAGATGAGTGAAATCATTTGGTATTTCTCTTTCTCTGCTTGGCTTATTTCACTGAGCATAATACTCTCCAGCTCCATCCATGTTGCTGCAAATGGTTGGATTTTTCCACTTCTTATGGCTGAGTAATATTCCATTGTGTATATGTACCACATCTTCTTTATCCATTCACCTACCGATGGACATTTAGGTTGTTTCCAATTCCTGGCTATTGTAAATAGTGCTGCGATAAACATAGGGGTGCATCTGTCTTTCTCAAACTTGATTGCTGCGTTCTTAGGGTAAATTCCTAGGAGTGGAATTCCTGGGTCAAATGGTAGGTCTGTTTTGAGCATTTTGATGAACCTCCATACTGCTTTCCACAATGGTTGAACTAATTTACATTCCCACCAGCAGTGTAGGAGGGTTCCCTTTCTTCACAGCCTCGCCAACATTTGTTGTTGTTTGTCTTTTGGATGGCAGCTATCCTTACTGGTGTGAGGTGATACCTCATTGTAGTTTTAATTTGCATTTCTCTGATAATTAGCGATGTGGAGCATCTTTTCATGTGTCTCTTGGCCATCTGTATTTCTTTTTTAGAGAACTGTCTGTTCAGTTCCTCTGCCCATTTTTTAATTGGGTTATTTGTTTTTTGTTTGTTGAGGCGTGTGAGCTCTTTATATATTCTGGACGTCAAGCCTTTATCGGATGTGTCATTTTCAAATATATTCTCCCATACTGTAGGGTTCCTTTTTGTTCTATTGATGGTGTCTTTCGCTGCACAGAAGCTTTTCAGCTTAATGTAGTCCCACTTGCTCATTTTTGCTGTTGTTTTCCTTGCCCGGGGAGATATGTTCAATAAGAGGTCACTCATGTTTATGTCTAAGAGATTTTGCGTTTGTTTTTTTCCAAGAGTTTAATGGTTTCATGACTTACATTTAGGTCTTTGATCCATTTTGAGTTTACCTTTGTATATGGGGTTAGACAATGGTCCAGTTTCATTCTCCTACATGTAGCTGTCCAGTTTTGACAGCACCATCTGTTGACGAGACTGTCATTTTGCTATTGTATGTCCATGGCTCCTTTATCAAATATTAATTTACCATATATGTTTGGGTTAATGTCTGGAGTCTCTAATCTGTTCCACTGGTCTGTGGCTCTGTTCTTGTGCCAGTACCAAATTGTCTTGATTACTATGGCTTTGTAGTAGAGCTTGAAGTTGGGGAGTGAGATCCCCCCTACTTTATTCTTCTTTTTCAGGATTGCTTTGGCTATTTGGGGTCTTTGGTGTTTCCATATGAATTTTTGAATTATTTGTTCCAATTCATTGAAGAATGTTGCTGGTAATTTGAGAGGGATTGCATCAAATCTGTATATTGCTTTGGGCAGGATGGCCATTTTGACGATATTAATTCTTCCTAGCCATGAGCATGGGATGAGTTTCCATTTATTAGTGTCCCCTTTAATTTCTCTTAAGAGTGACTTGTAGTTTTCAGAGTATAAGTCTTTCACTTCTTTGGTTAGGTTTATTCCTAGGTATTTTATTCTTTTTGATGCAATGGTGAATGGAATTGTTTTCCTGATTTCTCTTTCTATTGATTCACTGTTAGTGTATAGGAAAGCTACAGATTTCTGTGTGTTAATTTTGTATCCTGCAACTTTGCTGTATTCCGATATCAGTTCTAGTAGTTTTGGAGTGGAGTCTTTAGGGTTTTTTATGTACAGTATCATATCATCTGCAAGTAGTGACAGTTTAACTTCTTCTTTACCAATCTGGATTCCTTGTATTTCTTTGTTTTGTCTGATTGCCGTGGCTAGGACCTCCAGTACTATGTTAAATAACAGTGGGGAGAGGGGGCACCCCTGTCTGGTTCCCGATCTCAGAGGAAATGCTTTCAGCTTCTCACTGTTCAGTATAATGCTGGCTGTGGGTTTATCATATATGGCCTTTATTATGTTGAGGTACTTGCCCTCTATTCCCATTTTGCTGAGAGTTTTTATCATGAATGGATGTTGAATTTTGTCAAACGCTTTTTCAGCATCTATGGAGATGATCATGTGGTTTTTGTCTTTCTTTTTGTTGATGTGGTGGATGATGTTGATGGATTTTCGAATGTTGTACCATCCTTGCATCCCTGGGATGAATCCCACTTGGTCATGGTGTATGATCCTTTTGATATACTGTTGAATTCTGTTTGCTAATATTTTATTGAGTATTTTTGCAGCTACATTCATCAGGGATATTGGTCTGTAATTTTCTTTTTTGGTGGGGTCTTTGCCTGGTTTTGGTATTAGGGTGATGTTGGCTTCATAGAATGAGTTTGGGAGTATTCCCTCTTCTTCTATTTTTTGGAACACTTTAAGGAGAATAGGTATTATGTCTTCTCTGTGTGTCTGATAAAATTCCAAGGTAAATCCGTCCGGCCCCGGGGTTTTGTTCTTGGGTAGTTTTTGATTACTGTTTCAATTTCTTTGCTCGTAATTGGTTTGTTTAACTTTTGTGTTTCTTCCTTGGTCAGTCTTGGGAGGTTGTATTTTTCTAGGAAGTTGTCCATTTCTTCTAGGTTTTCCAGCTTGTTGGCATATAGGTTTTCATAGTAGTCTTTAATAATTCTTTGTATTTCTGTGGAGTCTGTCATGATTTTTTCCATTCTCATTTCTGATTATGTTGATTTGTGTTGACTCTCTTTTTCTCTTAATAAGTTGGGCCAGAGGCTTATCTATTTTGTTTATTTTCTCAAAGAACCAGCTCTTGGTTTCGTTGATTTTTGCTATTGTTTTATTCTTCTCAATTTTGTTTATTTCTTCTCTGATCTTTATTATGTCCCTCCTTCTGCTACTTTAGGCCTCATTTGTTCTTCTTTTTCCAGTTTCGATAATTGTGATGTTAGACTATTCATTTGGGATTGTTCTTCCTTCTTCAAGTGTGCCTGGATTGCTATATACTTTCCTCTTAAGACTGCTTCCACTGCGTCCCACAGAAGTTGGGGCTTAGTGTTGTTGTTGTCATTTGTTTCTATATATTCCTTGATCTCTATTTTGATTTGTTCATTGATCCATTGATTATTTAGTAGCATGTTGTTAAGCCTCCATGTGTTTGTGAGCCTTTTTGTTTTCTTTGTAGAATTTATTTCTACTTTTATACCTTTGTGGTCTGAAAAATTGGTTGGTAGAATTTCAATCTTTTGGAGTTTACTGAGGCTCTTTTTGTGAGCTAGTATGTGGTCTATTCTTGAGAATGTTCCATGTGCACTTGAGAAGAATGTATATCCTGTTGCTTTTGGATGTAGAGTTCTATAGATGTCTATTAGGTCCATCTGTTCTAGGGTGTTGTTCAGTGCCTCTGTGTCCTTACTTATTTTCTGCCCGGTGGATCTATCCTTCAGGGTGAGTGGTGTGTTGAAGTCTCCTAAAATGAATGCATTGCAGTCTATTTCCCTCTTTAGTTCTGTTATTATTTGCTTCACATATGCTGGTGCTCCTGTATTGGGTGCATATATATTTAGAATGGTTATATCCTCTTGTTGGACTGAGCCCTTTATCATTATGTAGTATCCTTCTTTATCTCTTGTTACTTTCCTTGTTTTGAAGTCTATTTTGTCTGATATTAGTACTGCAACCCCTGCTTTCTTCTCACTGTTGTTTGCCTGAAATATGTTTTTCCATCCCTTGACTTTTAGTCTATGCTTATCTTTGGGTTTAAGGTGTGTTTCTTGTAAGCAGCATATAGATGGGTCTTGCTTTTTTATCCATTCTATTACTCTGTGTCTTTTGATTGGTGCATTAAGTCCATTTACATTTAGGGTGACTATTGAGAGATATGTACTTATTGCCATTGCAGGCTTTAGATTCGTGGTTACCAAAGGCTCAAGGTTAGCTTCTTTAGTATCTTACTGCCTAACTTAGCTTGCTTATTGAGCTGTTATATACACTGTCTGGAGATTCTTTTCTTCTCTCCCTTCTTATTCCTCCTCCTCCATTCTTCATATGTTGTGTGTTTTGTTCTGTGCTCTTTTTAGGGGTGCTCCCATCTAGAGCAGTCCCTGTAGGATGCCCTGTAGAGGTGGTTTGTGGGAAGCAAATTCCCTCAGGTTTTGCTTGTCTGGGAATCGTTTAATCCCGCCATCATATTTAAATGATAGTTGTGCTGGATACAGTATCCTTGGTTCAAGGCCCTTCTGTTTCATTGCATTAAGTATATCATGCCATTCTCTTCTGGCCTGTAGGGTTTCTGTCGAGAAGTCTGATGTTAGCCTGATGGGTTTTCCTTTATAGGTGACCTTTTTCTCTCTAGCTGCCTTTAAAATTCTTTCCTTGTCCTTGATCCTTGCCATTTTAATTACTATGTGTCTTGGTGTTGTCCTCCTTGGATCCTTTCTGTTGGGGGTTCTGTGTAATTCCATGGTCTGTTCGATTATTTCCTCCCCCAGTTTGGGGAAGTTTTCAGCAATTATTTCTTCAAAGAGACTTTCTATCCCTTTTCCTCTTTCTTCTTCTTCTGGTATCCCTATAATACGAATATTATTCCTTCTGGCTTGGTCACATAGTTCTCTTTGCGTTGTTTCATTCCTGGAGATCCTTTTATCTCTCTCTATGTCAGCTTCTATATGTTCCTGTTCTCTGGCTTCTATTCCTTCAATGGCCTCTTGCATCTTATCCATTCTGCTTATAAATCCTTCCAGGGATTGTTTCACTTCTGTGATCTCCTTCCTGACATCTGTGATCTCCTTCCTGACTTCATCCCACTGCTCTTGCATTTTTCTCTGCATCTCATCCCATTGCTCTTGCATTTTTCTCTGCATCTCTGTCAGCATGTTCATGATTTTTATTTTGAATTCTTTTTCAGGAGGACTGGTTAGGTCTGTCTCCTTCTCAGGTGTTGTTTCTGTGATCTTTGTCTGCCTGTAGTTTTGCATTTTCATGGTGATAGAGATAGTTTGCAGAGCTGGTACGAGTGACAGCTGGGAGAGCTTTCCTTCTTGTTGGTTTGTGGCCTTCCTCTCCTGGGAGAATAGTGACCTCTAGTGGCTTGTGCTGGGCAGCTGTGTGCAGACCGGGCTTCTGCTTCCTGCCCGGTTGCTATGGGGTTTATCTCCGCTGTTGCTGTGGGCGTGGCATTTGGTGAGTTCACACCAAAATGGTGGAGCCCCCGTTGGAGGGGGAGCGGCTGGGAGGCTATTTATCTCTGTAAGGGGCCTCTGTGCTCCCTGCTGCCCAGGGGGTTAGAGTGCCCAGAGATCCCCAGATTCCCTGCCTCTGGTCTAAGTGACCTGTCCTGCCCCTTTAAGACTTCCAAAAAGCACTCTCCAAACCAAAACAACAACAGCAACAATTAGAGAGGGAATAGGAAAA
Source organism: Manis javanica (assembly GCF_040802235.1). NCBI lineage: Eukaryota > Metazoa > Chordata > Mammalia > Pholidota > Manidae > Manis > Manis javanica. Next base: position 117,666,711 of record NC_133159.1, on the reverse strand, counting down.
AAAAAAAAAAAAAAGGAAAAAACACTTAATTTTTTTTTTTTTTTTTTGTCCTCAGGCACCGGGTCCCAGGCACCCCCTCACTGGTCCTGCTGCCCTGCCTCCCTAGCACCGGGGTACCTGTCCCTTCAAGGCTTCCAAAAAGCACCCGCCCACTGGTCCAGCAGGGAAAAACGCGTGATATTCTTTGTCCTCAGGCGCCGGTCCCAGGCACCTGCTCACCAGTCCCGCCGCCCTGCCTCCCTAGCACCAGGGTCCCTGTCCCTTTAAGGCTTCCAAAAAGCACTCGCCAAAAAGAGAAAAAAAAAAAGGGGGAAAAACGCGCGATTTCCTCCGTCCTCAGGTGCCGGTCTTAGGCACCCGCCCACCGGTCCCGCAGGGAAAAACGCGGGATATTCTTTGTCCTCAGGCGCTGGACCCAGGCACCTTCTCACCAGTCCCACCACCCTGCCTCCCTAGCACCGGGGTCCCTGTCCCTTTAAGGCTTCCAAAAAGCACTCGCCAAAAAGAGGAAAAAAAAGGGGAAAAATGCGCGATTTCCTCCGTCCTCTAGTGCCGGTCTCAGGCACCCGCCCACCAGTCCCGCAGGGAAAAACGCGGGATATTCTTTGTCCTCAGGCGCCAGTCCCAGGCACCCGCTCACCAGTCCTGCCACCCTGCCTCCCTAGCACCAGGGTCCCTGTCCCTTTAAGGCTTCCAAAAAGCACACGCCAAAAAAAGAAAAAAAAAGGGGGGGGAAAACGCGCGATTTCCTCCATCCTCAAGTGCCGGTCCCAGGCACCCGCTCACCGGTCCCACCACCCTGCCTCCCTAGCAACGGGGTCCCTGTCCCTTTAAGGCTTCCAAAAAGCACTTGCCAAAGAAAAAAAAAAAAAAACCCGCTCCGGTTTCTTTCCACCTGCCGGGAGCCGGGGGGAGGGGCGCTCGGGTCCCGCCGGGCAGTGGCTTGTATCTTACCCCCTTCACAAGGCGCTGGGTTCTTGCAGGTGTGGATGTGGTCTGGATGTTGTCCTGTGTCCTGTGCTCTATTTTAGGAAGATTTTTCTTTGTTATATTTTCATAGCTCTATGTGTTTTTGGGAGGAGATTTCCACTGCTCTGCTCACGCTGCCATCTTGGCTCCACCCTGTCCACATCAAACAATTTTAAAATGGACTTTAAGAGGAGTGTCCATCAACAGGCACTTTACAATGGAAGTACAAATGACCAATAAGCACATGAAAAGGTACTCATCACTACACTTGGAGGACATGCACAAAAATAGGAGATAGCATTGAACACCCACCAGAAAGGGCTAAATTTGAAAAGACTGATAATACAAAGTGTTGTGAGGATGTGGAACAACTGTGACTCTCATACAGTGAAGTCTTAGACTGTGCAGCCACTTTGGAAAAATGCTTAGCAGTTCTTACAGAAACATACTGCTTATCTATGATTCAGCCATTCCACATGTATGAAATGAGTTCACAAAAAGATGTGTACACAAATATAAATGTAAACAGCACTTTCTTAATAATTGCCCCCAAATTGGAAATAACCCAAATGCCCATCAGCAGAATAAAACGTGATGTATTCATAAATTAAATATTACACAGCAATAAAAAAGAAATTGATACACAACATGAATGGTTCTCAGAAATAGGCTGAATGAAAAGATGTCAGACATACAAGAACACACGCTGTTTTTGAGTGACTTTCAGGAATATGGAAAACTAACTCATGGTGAGAGAAGCCAGAATAGTGGTCCCCTCTGTTTTCTGTTACCTGAGAAATGCTCTGGAGTGCTGGGAGTATTCTGTATTTGAATTGGTGGGGCTTACATGAGCTGTGCATTTAAGATATAGGTATTTTGTGGTATGTAAACTGTAACTCCAATCAAGAAAATGGCAAAAACTGAAACTACACATTATCTACAAAATTTTAAGAGGGAACACTTCATATAAAACCTGAATGGACACAGGTAAAGCTCTACTCAGAGAAAGATTTATAGTCATTAATATGTTTATTACTACCAAACAATATTAAAAATAAATTGTGTATTTAATTCAATAAACCATTAAACTCATAAGATTAACAAAACAATAAAGAGCAAAGTTGAAATTAAGGAAGTAGAGAGCAAAATAGAAAAATGAGTAAAAGAAAATGTTTCTTTTTTAAGATATGAGTAAAATAGAGCAACTAATAGGTTGAGAAAATATCTTGGTTCTATCAGGGGTTCTTGCGATTTTTAACTTTCAACCTTGGTGCTGTGGTCAACAAAACCCTAACAGGGAATTTGGCGCTGGGTTCATTCATTTATTAAATTAAAAAATTTGTTGACCATCGATATCCTCAAGACACTGTTTAATAACCTGGCAGGTAAGATAAGTTTAAGAACTGAGCACAGCAGATAGCAGGTGCCTGGCCCTTTACACACAGGCTGTGTCCGGCGCACGATGGTTGCCGTAAGGTAGGTACTGTCCTCATCTTGGACAGCTGGGGTAACTTCCTGGGACGTGGCTGTGAATTCAAGGCTGACCCAGGTCTCCCCAGGATTCCGAGGGGACAGAGGCGCCTCCACAGAGGGCTCTGGGTGTCGGGGGCGGAGGCCCAGGGCGCGGCCCCGTTAGGCCTGCAGGACGGAGTGCGCAGACGGAGGCCCCGAGGCGGGCTGGCGACCCGGGTCTCCGTCCAGGGCGCAGGCGGCAGCAGCCAGGGGCGGCGAGCAGGCGGGGGCGCGCGCGGGGCGGCGAGGACGCGCGGGCGGCAAGGCCTGCGCGCCAGCCTGCGGGAGCCATGCGGCAGGCGAGGAGCAGCTCCGCCGCCAATCTGCGCGGGCAGAAGCGGCCCGGGTCCTCCGAGGCCCTGGCGGCCGCCGCCGCCTTGGCGTCCAGCGGCAGCCGCTCACGGCGCTCCTCGGGCCAGGCAGGGGGCGGGAGCCGGGCGGCGGCGAGGCAGCCGTCGGCGAGGCGGCGGCTGAGGCCGACGTCGCCGCGGGCCCAGGAGGGGCGCCCCGGGAAGCCGCCGCCGGAGCCGGCTCTGCTCCCGCTGCCGCCTCCGACCCCGGCGACCCCGACATCCTCGGTGGCCGCGCTGGACCTGGGCGACCAGCGGGAGCGCTGGGAGACGTTCCAGAAGCGGCAGAGGCTCACCTTCGAGGGCACCGCCAAGCTGCTGCTGGACACCTTGTGAGTGCGGCCGGGCCGGGCGAGCGGTTGCCGGCGCCACGCGACCGCCCTCGGCTCGGGACTCGGCGGGCCCGCCTCCCGCAGCGCGCCTGTCAGCCCGCGGGCGTGGGCACATCCTCGGCCCTGCGCCTTCCCCGTAGTGTGACGGCCCCAGGCTCGCTCCTAACCTAACGGCGGAGTGGCTTGGCCTCGTTGGGGTGTGCGGCCAAGGACCGGAGAGAGGCTACGCCCCGGATTTTGTGGAGGGACGCTCCGCGTTCCCGGAGACAAAGGGTCTTTCTCTGGGCCAGCCATTGTGCTCGGGACGTTGTCTGGCGCGCCAAGAGTGCAGGGGGCCTTACCCAGTGAAAAGAAAGTAAATCCCACTACTTTTCCTCGATCCTGAGTCGCTTTTTATATTTGCGCAGTGTTTTGGAGAGAAGGTGGGGAGAGAAGGGCGAGGGGGAATTGAGAAAAGCTTTAATAGTTTTGAACCAACTGGAGGCGAGATCCCGTTATTGTTCCAGGCACAGCCTGCGAGTGCGCGGAGTGGCAGGGAGGGAGTTTATGCATCCCTGCGAGCCGCGCGCACGGCGAGGCTTGGGATTCGGAACCGCGCGGCTCTCCACCAACTGATGCTCCCGGGCGGCACACTTCCCTTAGCGCTCCCCCAACTTTGCTCCTGCAGAAGATTCTCCAGCTCCTTAGATGGCCAGGGGAGGATTTCAGGGTCCGTGGTGATAGAAAAGAGCCCTTAACTGGCAAGGGCGGCTTGTTTTCACCAATGTAATAACATCTAGATCCTTGCCCTGTACAACAGTTGTGCTACAGAGAAATATGTTAGCACCCTAATAATAAATCTGTGTCAATTATTTTATGAATTACAAGGAGCAGTCAAAACCCTACAGAAAACAAGAACAGCCTGACAATTGCGTAACAACCTGAGGATTACTCCTTTTCTTGAATAAAAATCTTCCTTTGTCCTTGTTTCAGAAGAAATTCTTAGGATGCATCTTCTGAGAGATGGAATATTTAGTTTTCTGTGGCTTCACTTTTTGATTTATCATCTTGGACTACAGGATGAACTTTTTTTTATATTCATAATCAAACATTTTGGGCCCATATGGTGTGCCACCTACTGCTAAGTGTCGGGAATATTAAGGTCCTCAGAAATGTAAAACTCAAATTTGAAGTACATTTTCAACTTTAAAACAAACTGATAAATGGTCATAAAGATTGTAAAATGTTGACTCATAAAGTCAAAAGATGAGGTTTTTTACCTATCAGATTGGCATGAGTATAACTATTAAAAAACCAAAGCTTACTAATATATGCAAAAAGAATGTATAACTGCACTGTTGTTAAAATATTTTTGAATGGGAAAAAGTGGAGGAATATATAGAAAATAGTTAACTGGATTCCTCTGGGTGTTAAGATTACAGATTTTCCTTTGTAACATCAAATGTAATGTTTGAATTTTTTACAATAAGCCTTTGGTATGCACAGAAAAAGCTAAATACATCAAATTAACACATCCAACTTGTAAAGAAAAAAGTATTCAGTCTCAGTAACCAAATAAATGCAAATTAAAACTGCAGCAGACTATTTTTCCTGTAATAATTGCTTGAGGAGGTACAGTGAAATGTTTTCTCATTCATTAATGATGAGAGGGCTCAGCCCTTTTGGAAAACAATTTGATATCAAATCATAATAATGTTTGATTAAGGGCCTGGCTTATATATAATATGTTTTAAAAGGATTAAAACTGTATTCAATGTGTACATATAACTAAAAAGTCATGTATGTACAATAGTGGGCACCTAGGGGTATTGTAAGAGCCTTTGTTAGTTTCTCAGAAGGCTTTCTGAACCACCAGACTGGCTCAGGTCCCCTTGTCTTGCTTTTTCACGACAGCCTGTACTGCCTTTATAACATTCAGTTAAATACTATTTGGGTAATCTGATGGCTGCTTAAAGCCGGTAAGGCCAAGAACCATGTCTGCTGTATCTTGTTTACCACTTTCTCCCTGGCATAAAAAAATATATCACTAAGTATTTGGAGTGTAAATAAAAATGTTTGGTTGGTGGGATTAGGATCCTCTGCCCAACTCCCATATTCCATGGCTTTGGAATGCTTTATTTTGCAATTTAGCAAACTATAAGAAATAAAGAGAGAACTCATAGACAAAGAAGGCACTGCGTCCTTTCTATAAAATCGACAGCCCCTTCTCAAGAGCAGAAATGCACTTGGTTGTCATGTAGAGAAGACGTTTGTCCCATCTTCTTTTAACGACAGGAGAGAAGGTGCAGCACACACTGTGTGATAGGTCCTAGCTGACTATTCCGAAAGCCTTACCTCCCTGATGTTTTTGTTTCTGTAGTGAATACCAGGGCCTGGTGAAACACACAGGAGGCTGCCACTGTGGAGCAGTTCGCTTTGAAGTTTGGGCCTCAGCGGACTTGCACATCTTTGATTGCAAGTGAGTATTTTTCTTTCCCTAGTTGCTTAAAAGGATTTAAGAATTAAAATGCAGCACTTCACCATAATCCAGGGGGTTGGGGTGTAGATAAAACAACATTGGCAGTGAGCTGGTAATTGTTGACAACAGAATCAGGTGATGGGCACAGAGGGGTTCATTGTTCTATTCTTTTTCCTTTTGTATGTGCTAGATGTTTTTAGTAATAAAGTTTTTTTAAAGATGGGGAGAGGCTAAAATTAATGGAGTCTGCTACGCACGTGTATGTGTGTGAGGAGAGAGACACAGAGAGTGAGCTAGAGACACAGAGAGCAGCAGAGCCCCAGGTGGCCCGGAGCAGGGTCCCCTGGCTTGTGCCTGGCAGTCGCCCTGCAGACTAACGCTGCCGGCAGATGGATGAGTGCTTAGCCGGAGATGGGTCAGGGTGGGTGCTGAATGAGTACCCTTGGGCAGAGCCCTTGCAGGAGCCCAGAGTTGGGAGGTGCAGGGTGTGCACACCTGGAGACTCACCATGGCCTTCCAGATGAGGCAGAGGGGTCTTCAGAGTCTGTGGAGGACCTGCTCTTTAGCATCGTCCCAGGCATCAACACAGAAAAAGGACTACAGGCTCTGACTTTTGAGCCAGTAGTAGGCATATAACTAACTATTCAAGGCTGCTAACAGTGGAGTCTGGATTAGAGAAGCACAGTAATTTGTTGGAGAATTCCATATGAAATTAGAATTTCTTAAAAGGTAGACTGCAAAGAAAGGACTTAGATTTCATTCCAAAGACGGTAATTCTGTGGACCTGTGACTTAGAGCTAGGCTGTGATGTACAGATGAGGTAAGAGGGAAACTTAAGCTTCTGTGTCCATTTTTGGCATGGATGTTTATCCCAGAGGCAAAAGGTTGTAGCTGTGCCTGATACTTGGTTCCTAAGTGTCTCTAAAATCCACCCATGCCCTTCTCTGTGGGAAACTGGACAGTGGGCAGCAGGAAGGTGGTGCTCTTGGTCCCGGTTGCTGAGGGGTGTTGTGTAGCCTTGACTGCTGGCTGTGGGGCCTGCCAGCCCTTGTGCACATGCAGAGCAGAGGCCCCAGGTGGTCCCTGGATGGTGCTGAAAGGGGCTTCACCTCTGGGCTCAGCCACTCAAAGCAGGTTGGCTCCCTGGGCACTCGGAGGCTGCAGATGGTTGCTCACAATCTTGGAATTGTTCTTTCTGTAGCTGCAGCATTTGCAAGAAGAAGCAGAATAGACACTTCATTGTTCCAGCATCTCGCTTTAAGCTCCTGAAGGTTAGTACGACAGCAGGGTGGGGCCCAGGGGGCTTCTCTGGGCCTTTCATTGCCCTTGTTACCCAGTTTTGTGCTGATTTTTAAAAGATTATGTTATTTTTTCCCTTTATATTTTGGATGCGTAGTTGATACTACTATGGAAACATTGACAGAAGATCAAAAAATAAATAAGATCACCCAGATCTCCTCACCAGAGGTAACCACTGTTTTATTTAGGGTGTATATCCTCATGTATGATTTTCTACATAAATACATCTAAATATATTGTGCATTTTTTAAATTATTTTTTATTTTGGTATCATTAGTCTACAATTACATGAGGAACATTATGTTTACTAGACTCCCCCCATCACCAAGTCCCCCCCAACAAACCCCATTACAGTCACTGTCCATCAGTGTAGTAAGATGCTGTAGAATCACTACTTGTCTTCTCTGTGTTGCACAGCCCTCCCTGTGCCCCCCCCAACATTATACATGCTAATCGTAATGCCACCTTATCACCCCCCTTATCCCTCCCTTCCCACCCATCCTCCCCAGTCCCTTTCCCTTTGGTAACTATTAGTCCATTCTTGAGTTCTGTGATTCTGCTGCTGTTTTGTCCCTTCAGTTTTTCTTTGTTCTTCTACTCCACATATAAGTGAAATCATTTGGTACTTGTTTTTCTCCGCCTGGCTTATTTCACTGACCATAATACCCTCTAGCTCCATCCATGTTGTTGCGAATGGTAGGATTTGTTTTTTTCTTATGGCTGAGTAATATTCCATTGTGTATATGTACCACATCTTCTTTATCCATTCATCTACTGATGGACATTTAGGTTGCTTCCATATCTTGGCTATTGTAAATACTGCAGCAATAAACATAGGGGTGCATCTGTCTTTTTCAAACTGGAGTGCTGCATTCTTAGTGTACATTCCTAGAAGTGGAATTCCTGGGTCAAATGGTATTTCTATTTTGAGCATTTTGAGGAACCTCCATACTGCTTTCCACAATGGTTGAACTAATTTACATTCCCACCAGCAGTGTAGGAGGGTTCCCCTTTCTCCACAACCTCGCCAACATTTGTTGTTGTTGTTTGTCTTTTGGATGGTAGCCATCCTTACTGGTGTGAGATGATATCTCATTGTGGTTTTAATTTGCATTTCTCTGATGACAAGCAATGTGGAGCATCTTTTCATGTGTCTGTTGGCCATCTGAATTCTTTGTAGAACTGTCTGCTCATCTCCTCTGCCCATTTTTTAATTGGATTATTTGTTTTTTGTTTGTTGAGGTGCGTGAGCTCTTTATATATTTTGGATGTCAACCCTTTATTGGATTTGTCATTTATGAATATATTCTCCCATACTGTAGGATACCTTTTTGTTCTATTGATGGTGTCCTTTGCTGTACAGAAGTTTTTCAGCTTGATGTAGTCCCACTTGTTCATTTTTGCTTTTGTTTTCCTTGCCCGGGGAGATATGTTCATGAAGAAGTCGCTCATATTTATGTCCAAGAGATTTTTGCCTATGTTTTTTTCTAAGAGTTTTATGGTTTCATGGCTTACATTCAGGTCTTTGATCCATTTCAAATTTACTTTTGTGTATGGGGTTAGACAATGATCCAGTTTCATTCTCTTAAATGTAGCTTTCCAGTTTTGCCAGCACCAGCTGTTGAAGAGGCTGTCATTTCCCCATTGTATGTCCATGGCTCCTTTATCATATATTAATTGACCATATATGTTTGGGTTAATATCTGGAGTCTCTATTCTGTTCCACTGGTCTGTGGCTCTGTTCTTGTGCCAGTACCAAATTGTCTTGATTACTGTGGCTTTGTAGTAGAGCTTGAACTTGGGGAGCGAGATGCCCCAACTTTGTTCTTCCTTCTCAGGATTGCTTTGGCTATTCAGGGTCTTTTGTGGTTCCATGTGAATTTTTGAACTATTTGTTCCAGTTCTTTGAAGAATGCTGTCGGTTTTTTGATAGGGATTGCACTGAATCTGTAGATTGCTTTAGTCAGGAAGGCCATTTTGACAATATTAATTCTTCCTAGCCAAGAGCATGGGATGAGTTTCCATTTGTTAGTGTCCTCTTTAATTTCTCTCATGAGTGTCTTATAGTTTTCAGGGTATAGTCTTTCACTTCCTTGGTTAGGTGTATTCCTAGGTATTTTATTCTTTTTGATGCAATTGTGAATGGAATTGTTTTCCTGATTTCTCTTTCTGCTAGTTCATTGTTAGTGTATAGGAAAGCCACAGATTTCTGTGTGTTAATTTTGTATCCTGCATCTTTGCTGAATTCTGATATTAGTTCTAGTAGTTTTGGAGTCTTTAGGGGTTTTTATGTACAATATCATGTCATCTGCAAATTTGACTCTTTTACCAATCTGGATTCCTTGTATTTCTTTGTTTTTCCTAATTGCTGTGGCTAGGACCTCCAGTAGTATGTTGAATAACAGTGGGGAGAGTGGGCATCCCTGTCTTGTTCCCGATCTTAAGGGAAAAGCTTTCAGCTTGCTGTTCAGTATGATGTTGGCTGTGGGTTTATCATATATGGCCTTTATTATGTTGAGGTACTTGCCCTCTATACCCATTTTGTTGAGAGTTTATATTATGAATGGATGCTGAATTTTTTCGAATGCTTTCTCAGCGTCTATGGAGATGATCATATGGTTTTTGTCCTTTTTGTTTATGTGGTGGATGATGTTGATGGATTTTCGAATGTTGTACCATCCTTGCATCCCTGGGATGAATCTCACTTGGTCATGGTGTGTGATCCTCTTGATGTATTTTTGAATTCAGTTTGCTAATATTTTGTTGAGTATTTTTGCATCTATGTTCATCAGGGATATTGGTCTTTTATTTTCTTTTTTGGTGGGGTTTTTGCTTGGTTTTGGTATTAGGGTGATGCTGGCTTCATAGGATGAGTTTGGAAGTATTCCCTCCTCTTCTATGTTTTGGAAAACTTTAAGGAGAATTGGTATTATGTCTTCTCTGTATGTCTGATAAAATTCTGCGGTAAATCCATCTGGCCCTGGGGTTTTGCTCTTGGGTAGTTTTTTGATTACCGATTCAATTTCATTGTTGGTAATTGGTTTGTTTAGATTTTCTGTTTCTTCCTTGGTCAGTCTTGGAAGGTTGTATTTTTCTAGGAAGTTGTCCATTTCTTCTAGGTTTTCCAGCTTGTTAGCATATAGATTTTCTTAGTATTCTCTAATGATTCTTTTCCTTTCTTGTTTCTGATTCTGTTGATGTGTGTAGATTCTCTTTTTCTCTTAATAAGTCTGGCTAGGGGCTTATCTATTTTATTTATTTTCTCAAAGAACCAACTCTTGGTTTCATTGATTTTTCTATTGTTTTATTCTTCTCAATTTTTTTTATTTCCTCTCTGATCTTTATTATGTCCCTCCTTCTGCTGACTTTGGGCCTCATCTGTTCTTTTTTTTCCAATTTCAATAATTGTGACTTCAGACTATTCATTTGGGATTGTTCTTCCTTCTTTAAATATGCCTGGATTGCTATATACTTTCCTCTTAAGACTGCTTTCGCTGCATTCTACAGTAGTTGGGGCTTTGTGTTGTTGCTGTTATTTGTTTCCATATATTGCTGGATTTCCATTTTAATTTGGTTGATGATCCATTGATTATTTAGGAGCATGTTGTTAAGCCTCCATGTGTTTGTGAGTCTTTTAGCTTTCTTTGTACAATTTATTTCTTGTTTTATACCTTTGTGGTCTGAGAAGTTGGTTGGTAGAATTTCAGTCTTTTCGAATTTTCTGGAGAATGTTCCATGTGCACTTGAGAAGTATGTGTGTCCTGCTGCTTTTGGGTGTAGAGTTCTATAGATGTCTCTTAGGTCCATCTGTTCCAGTGTGTTGTTCAGTGCCTCTTTGTCCTTACTTATTTTCTGTCTGGTGGATCAGTCCTTTGGAGTGAGTGGTGTGTTGAAGTCTCCTAAAATGAGTGCATTGCATTCTATTTCCTCCTTTAATTCTGTTAGTATTTGTTTCACATATGCTGGTGCTCCTGTGTTGGGTGCACATATATTTATAATGGTTATATCCTCTTGTTGGACTGACCCCTTTATCATTATGTAATGTCCTTCTTTATCTCTTGTTACTTTCTTTGTTTTGAAGTCTATTTTGTCTGATACTAGTACTGCAACACCTGCTTTTTTCTCTCTATTGTTTGCATGAAGTATCTTTTTCAATGCTTCACTTTTAGTCTGTGTATGTATCTGGATTTGAGGTGAGTCTCTTGTAAGCAACATATAAATGGGTCTTGCTTTTTTTTTGAGAGGGCATCTCTCATATTTATTGATCAAATGGTTGTTAACAACAATAAAATTCTGTATAGGGGAGTCAATGCTCAATGCACAATCATTAATCCACCCCCAGCCTAATTCTTGTCAGTCTCCAATCTTCTGAAGCATAACAAACAAGTTCTTACATGGTGAACGAATTCTTACATAGTGAATAAGTTCTTACATGGTGAACAGTACAAGGGCAATCATCACAGAAACTTTCAATTTTGATCACGCATTATGAACTATAAACAATCAGGTCAAATATGAATATTCGTTTGATTTTTATACTTGATTTATATGTGGATCCCACATTTCTCCCTTTATTATTATTATTATTTTTATTTTTAATAAAATGCTGAAGTGGTAGGTAGATGCAAGATAAAGGTAGAAAACATAGTTTAGTGTTGTAAGAGAGCAATTGTAGATGATCAGGTGTGTGCCTGTAGACTATGTGTTAATCCAAGCTAGACAAGGGCAATAAAACATCCACGGATGCAGAAGATTTCTCTCAAAACAGTGGGGGTGAGGTTCTAACTTCACCACTGTTGATCTCCAATTTCTCATCTGATGGCCCCCCTGCGACTGTGCCTGTCTTAGGTTGTTCCTCCCTTGAGGAATCTTACCCATCTCTGGCTAACCAGTCATCTTCCGGGGCCATACAGGGAAATGTAAAGTTGTTAAGTGAGAGAGAAGCCATATTGTTTGAAAAGGTTAGCTTTTTACTTCTTTGCAGATTTATGCCCTGTGGCTTCTATGCCCAGCACTTGTCTCGAGGTATCTTTACCACCTGGAGGAATTATGATACTCGGTAAATTCAATATGAGGTACGAATTCTATTTAAGGGTTGTAATTAGGAAGGAAGAAGAAAAGCTATAGAGGTAGCAGATGGAAGAACACATGGGAGGACTGATTATTTCTTTGACATATCTTCTTGTAGAGTACCTTAAGCATGTATAGGTTTTAAACTACTAACTAAATTGCGCACACACATTAACATAATAGGAATACAGTTACATAACCAAAGCAGATCTATAATTACCAGCCATCTCCAGTGAAGCCAAGAAAACCAGTTAGGCACCCTAGGTATTTGTGAAAATTTGTCTGTGATATGATGGATATTGTCCAACTGTACTTGAACAGTCTGAGAGAAATCAGACAAATTAAAACAACCCATTCCTGGGAACTGTTCACATCCCATATGTTCTTTTAACCGTAGATAGTCTGTAGTCGTAAGATTTTGGAGCGCTACAACTTGCACTTCTCCTAATTCTTGGTTGAGTTCCAACAGTATAGATCCAGTCAAATTTGTTGTTTTACTGTATGCACAGGCCAGCTTAGATATCTCCGTCTTCATTCCAATGGCAAGTCCAGGAAACGGTGGGATGGATGCAGCTACAACTGCAGCATCGCCTGGATCTTTGTGGAGGTTTTTTGATGATCATTTTCTGGTATGAGTCTTCCAGAGAGTGCTGATGTTGGAAGTTCTTCTTCATATCGTACCTTAGTTCATTTTCTGGGTATCCAAATTAGGCTTTGATCTTCTGTATAAACACAAACAGATCCTTTGCCCACACTTTGATATGCCCTTTATACCATTGTGTAGAACTCATTGGAGGTCACCACACAGGAACTGCTTTTTTTTTTTTTAATCTTTAATCTACACTTACATGAAGAATATTATCTTTACTAGGCTCTCCCTGATACCAGGTCCCCTCTATAAACCCCTTTACAGTCACTGTCCATCAGCATAGCAAAATGTTGTAGAATCACTACTTGTCTTCTCTGTGTTGTACAGCCCTCCCCTTTCTTCCATCCCCCCCATGTATGCTAATCTTAATACCCCTCTTCTTCTCCTCGCCCCTTATCCCTCCCTACCCACCCATCCTCCCCAGTCCCTTTCCCTTTGGTACCTGTTAGTCCATTCTTGGGTTCTGTGATTCTGCTGCTGTGCTTTTTTTTTTTTATGTATGTTTTTATTAAGTTTTATTAAATCATTCTCTCTGAAGATTGCATCAAATGTATTGTATAGGTTTGTTTTCTTTTGGTGAAGTTTGCCTTTCCATTATATATATATATATATATGTGTGTGTGTGTGTGTGTGTGTAAATGAAATTTTGTAAGCCGCTTCTAATTTAAAATAAGTGTACTTCAAGGAATTTGTAAGTAAATTTTTGTTGTTGTTGTTATAATTAATCTACAATTACATGAAAAACATTATGTTTACTAGGCTCTCCCCTTTACCAAGTCCCCCCCACATACCCCATTATAGTCATTGTCCATCAGCATAATAAAATGTTGTAGAATCGCTACTTGTCTTCTCTGTGTTGCACAGCCCTCCCCGTGCTAACCCCCTGCATTATACATGCTAATTGTAAGGCCCCCTTTCTTCTTCCCTGCCCTTATCCCTCCCTACCCTCCCATTCTCCCCAGTCGCTTTCCCTTTGTTAACTGTTAGTCCATTCTTGGGTTCTCTGATTCTGCTGCTGTTTTGTTCTTTCAGTTTTTCCTTTGTTCTTATACTCCACAGATGAGTGAAATCATTTGGTACTTGTCTTTCTCCACTTGTCTTACTTCACTGAGCATAATACCCTCTAGCTCCATCCATGTTGTTGCAAATGGTAGGATTTGTTTTCTTCTTATGGCTGAATAATATTCCATTGTGTATATGTACCACATCTTCTTTATCCATTCATCTACTGGTGGACACTTAGGTTGCTTCCATTTCCTGGCTATTGTAAATAGTGCTGTGATAAACATAAGGGTGCATCTGTCTTTTCCAAACTGGGCTGCTGCATTCTTAGGGTAAATTCCTAGAGGTGGATTCTTGCTTTTTTATCCATTCTGTTACTCTGTGTCTTTTGATTGGTGCATTCAGTCCATTTACATTTAGGGTGATTATTGAATATATGTGTGTATTGCCATTGCAGGTTTACATTTGTGGGTACCAAAGGTTCAAGGTTACCAAAGGTTCAAAGGTTCTTTACTATCTTACTGTCTAACTTAAGTCACTTGTTAAGCTATTATAAACACAGTCTGATGATTCTTTATGTCTCTTCCTTCTTATTCCTCCTCCTCCATTCTTTAAATGTTAAGTGTTTTATTTTGTGCTCTTTTGTGTTTCCTTTGACTGCTTTTGTGAGTAGTTGATTTTATTTTTTGCCTTTAGTTAGTATTTGGTTGGTCTGCTTTCTATCCTGTGATTTTATTTTCTCTGGTGACATCTATTTAGTCTTAGGAGTACTTCCGTCTAGAGCAGCCCCTCTAAAATACCCTGTAGAGATGGTTTGTGGGAGGCAAATTCCCTCAACTTTTGCTTGTCTGGGAATTGTTTAATCCCTCCTTCATATTTAAATTATAATCGTGCTGGATACAGTATCCTTGGTTGAAGGCCCTTCTGTGTCATTGCATTAAATATACCATGCCATTCTATTCTGGCCTGTAAGGTTTCTGTTGAGAAGTGTGATGATAGCTTGATGGGTTGTCCTTTGTAGGTGACCTTTTTTCTTTCTCTGGCTGCCTTTAATAGTCTGTCTTTGTCCTTGATCTTTGCCATTTTAATTATTATGTGTCTTGGTGTTGTCCTGCTTGGGTCTCTTCTGTTGGGAGTTCTGTGGGCTTCCATGGTCTGAGAGACTCTTTCCTCCCCCAGTTTGGGGAAGTTTTCAGCAATTATTTCTTCAAATACAGTTTCTATCCCTTTTTCTCTCTCTTCTTCTTCTGGTACCCCTATAATGCAGATATTATTCCCCTTGGATTGGTCACACAGTTCTCTTAATATTCCTTCATTCCTGGAGATCGTTTTATGTCTCTTTGCCTCAGCTTCTCTGTATTCGTGTTCTCTGATTTCTATACCATTAATGGCTTCTTGGACCTCATCCAGTCTGCTCTTAAGTCCTTCCAGAGATTGTTTTATTTCTGTATTCTCCCTCCCAACTTTATCCTTTAACTCTTGCATATTTCTCTGCAGTACCATCAGCATGGTTATGACCTTTATTTTGAATTCTTTTTCAGGACAATTGGTTAAATCTATCTCCTCAGGCTCCCTCTCAGGGTGTGTCTGGGTTATTCTTGACTGGACCAAATTCTTCTGCCTTTTCATGGTGATATAGTTAGTCGTGGGCATTTGGCACGTGTGTCAATTGGGAGAACAAAGTCCCTTCCTGCTTCTTGGTTGTCTTGCCCACCTCGCTGCCTCTGCCGGTTAACGTCACACAGGGAGCAGCTTCAGTTGTATTTCCTGAGCCGCTGCAGTCGGGGCAGCCCAGAGCCCTGCGGGGAGTGGCAGGCATGCTGGGTGTGCTCTCCTGATAGAATGGCAACCCCTAGTGTCTTGTCTTGGGCAGCTGTGCGCCAGCAGGGCCTCTGAGTCTGGTCTGCGCTACTGCGGAGGAGGCTCTGGGTGGTTGCTGTAGGCGTGGCTGCTCTCAGCCTGCTCCCCTGCTGTGGCGCGGCTGCACCAGAGGAGGAATGGCCTGGGAGGCTGTTTATCGCCATGAGGGGCTTCAGAGCTGCACTGTCTCTCAAGGGGTTAGGGCTCCTGGAGTTCCCCAGGATTCCCAGCTGCTGGGCTAAGTGTGCCGGGACACTTCCGTCCAGCTGTGGAGTCCCTGTCCCTTTAAGACTTTAAAGAAGTACTTGGTTTTCTTTTGTCCCAGGGGCGCTGGCTGTGGGTACCTGCTTGCAGATTTTACTGTCCCGTTTCCTTAGTATCCAGCACACCACGCACTGTGTGTCTGTGCTCTGGTCCAGATGGCTGGGGCTGGCTATTTAGCAGTCCTAGGCTCCCTCTCCCTCCCTGCTCTGACTCCTCTCCTCCCGCCGGGAGCTGGGGTGTGGGGCGCTTGGTTCCCGCCAGGCCACGGCTTGTATCTTACCCCCTTCGCGAGGTGCTGGGTTCTCGCAGATATATCTGTAGCCTGGCTGTTGTACTGTAACTTCTGGTCTGTCTTTTAGGTATAGTTGTATTTGTTGTATTTTCAAAAATACATATGATTTTGCGAGGAGATTTTCTCTGCCCTACTCATGCCGCCATCTTGGCTCCTCCCCTTTGTGCATATTTTTATCAAAGTAGGATTTTGCCTTTTTTTTTCTGTTCTATAACTGACTTTTAACATTTCCCAGTGAGAAATATATGAGTCAAAAATTTTTAACTTTATTACTTGGGAGAATTTTTTGTGCTTGGTACCAAACCTAAAAGCTACAGAAATATGTATGTACGCACACACGTGCACGTGGTGAGAAGTGTTCCCTCTGCTGTCCCTCAGCCCCTGAGTCTTCCTCCCCCACAACATTTCCTTATACTGTTTACTTCTACTACTATTCCTGTATTTGCAGCATATTTTGTTACAGGAAGGTACCATAAACAGTTTTCTGTATTTGAACTTGTAGGCTGAGTGCAGTTTTTTCATTGAGGTAAAAATACACTGTGATGAACTCCCCTGAATATAAACGTTTGACAGTCTTTAAATTGTTTCTTTAGGTCATTTCTCTTAGACATAAAATATCTGGTCAGAGAATGTAGATTTTCTTTAAAAGGCTCTCAGCACAGCATTGCTGATGTGGGTGGGATGGGCTTTCATTCTGTCCTTGGGGCCTGTTGCCCCCACTGTGGTCAGCTGGTCTCTGTGCTTGAGTGTAATGATCTTTCTCCAGCCTGTCTTCGTACAAGATCATGGGGATCTCCTGGTGTCACTTTTTGTCGCATCTGGTTGGCTCCTGGCTCCGTAGGCGTGGCCCTGAGTGGGCACTCAGTGTCTGGGAGGAAAGACTAGGTGCACAAATCCTGGTCTTTCCTAGTTAGTGAGATTTAATCCCAGATGCTTTGGGCCAGTTTGTCTCCTTTGTCTGCCCCTTGGTCCTTTGTGTGGATGTCTGGTGGGGGAAGCGGGCCAGGTGGGTAACATACCTGCCCCTCGTCTTTCCCGTGAGCTCTGGGACGCCTGCCAAAGGCCGTGGCCGTGCTTCAACTTTGCCTCTGAGTGCCCATAACAGATGGTTCCTGAGACACCAGCAGGTGCAGCCATGGGCCATTAGGACTTAGATGTGATGCTTTCCCTCTTTGGGGTGCTTACTGATGCATTTTCCTGGGGCTCCAGAGCATTCTTCTCTTCTTTGGCCACAACCTGTTGAAGGAACAATTGTCTGTTGTTTTTTTTTAATTAAGTACAAAATTTGGTCATTCATTCAGCAAGTGTGACGTACTGTTCTACTGAAACCCAGCAGGTAACATGACAGGCAAGGCCCTGGTTCTCTGGGAACTTAAGCTTTGTAGGGGGAGACAGGTGTATAAGGAAACTCCAGTAGTGCTGTGTAGAGAGTGAAAGTACAGCAGTGTAACAGGAGGTGGCTGCGTGGCTAGTTTAGACTGCTTAGGGAAATGCCCTCTGGGGTGTAGGTGATGAAGATGGGGCTCACGGACAGTAGGAGTATCCCAGGTAGAGGGACTCATGCTTGGTATGTGGCAGGAGCTGAACAATGGCCATCATGGCTGCAGGGTGGCTGGTGGGTGGAGGAGAAAGATTGGGCCAAGATGGGTTGGGAGAGAGGCAGGACCCAGCAAGGAGACATTTTATTTCTCATGTAGTGTGATGCCTGTGGTGGTTTCTAAGCAGGGTGGTGACACGACCTGCTTCAGTGTTTTAAAAGTCACTTGGGCCACTTTGTGGACAATGGATGGTAAGGAGATATGTGCGGGGCAGGGACGCTGCTGGGGGTGAAGGTGGGCCGGGTGAGGGGTGGCGGGAGCTTGGATTCGGGTGGTCGTCAGGGGATGGGAAGGAAATAGATAAATGGCAGGTTGTTTTAGAGCAGTGGTTCTCAGACGCCAGTGTTATGTGCGCAGCCACCCGTAGGGCATGTTAAAACAGATTGCTGGACCCCACTCCAGATCCTCTGAGGTCTGGGGGTGGGGGGCAAGAATTGACATGTCTTACAAGTTCTCGGGTGACTGCAACGCTGCTAGTCCTGGGGCCACCCTTTTGAGAGCCACTGCTTCAGAGGCGGGGTGAGCAGAATTACATACAGGTTTGGGCGGGAATGGGAAGGGAAAAGAGGAGGGCAAAGTTCATCCATGGTGTTGGGCCTGAGCAGCTAGCTGGCTGGAGGTGCCAGACCTGGGGGAGAGGCTATGTGGAGGTCGCTGGGAATCAGAGTTGCATTTGAGAAAAGTTCAGCTGAGTGTCTAGAACATTTGTATAGAGATAAGAAGTGGGCAGCTGGAGGTTGTGCGGAGAGGTTATCTTTCGAAACAGGAGCTGAAAGACAAGTCTGGAATTGTGAGGAGAGGCCAGAGCTGCGGCCGCTGCTGTGGGAGTCGTCAGCCCGTCACTGTTGTGCAGAGCTGGGCAGCTGGGTGAGGTCAGCTGGGCAGTGGTGTGGGGAAGGGGGTGCCGAGGACAGAGCAGCAGGAAGGAGGAGGGTCGGTGGGGAGGAGGAGGCCTCCATGGAGTGCAGGTGTCTTGGAATGGAAGGAGTGGGTGAGGGCAGGCTGGGAGCGAGCTGGGAACCCAGTGGCCGAGCGTGACCAGCAGGTTGGTCAACATGGCGGTCAGGGTGACTTCTGGCTGAGCCAGAAGGCAGAAGTGACCTGACAGGTCAAGGGTTTGATGACGGCAGGCCGTTTGCTCTGGTGGGCAGTGGGCGGGTGGGCTCCGGGTGGTGGATGTAAAGGATCACAGGGGCCGAGGGCCTGAATGTCCCTGGCGGCCTCTAGTGCAGAGTGCGGCGAGTGGGATGGGAGGCAGCCCGTCACCCCTCCTAGTCATTTCCTGGGGAGAGTGGGTCATCAGATAACCGGTGGTCTGGGGCTGCTTGGCAGTTGTTCCTTGCTGTTCCCTGTGGGGTGGCTGCTGTGGGGGGAGAGGAGCGCTCACTGCGTCACATGAGGCGTTCTCTCCTGCAGAGGCCGGGGAATAAGGGTAAAAGGGTAAAAGGTCTTACGTGGTAAGGAGCCTCCACCTCTGACCCTTCAGCCACCCAGTTCCTCCCCCTGGAGGTAAACCACTGTTTCTTGGATATCTCTTCAGATATTTATCTCCATATAAAAGCACTTAACATGGTATATCCTTTTTAAAGAAATAGAAACAGGAGTATACAATACAAATTGTTTTATACCTCGCTTTTTCCCTTAACTGTGTGACCTTGGAGATTGTCCCATAATAGTATTTGTAAGTAGAACTACCTCATTCTTTTCCAGAGTTGCAGAGTATTCCATTTCTTATGAGTATCTGTAATTGCTTTAACCATGTTGAGAGACATCTTCCATTTTTGGAAGTTAGCCTTTACAAACAGTGTTCATTAGCCTTTACAAACAGAGCTCTGATATCTGTAGACATGTCATATGGAATTGCAGGTGTAGGAAAATTTCTAAAGTGCAATTGCTGCATTAAAGGATATGTGCATTTTGAAATTTGGTAGATATTGCCGAATTTTACCAGTTTATATTCCCATGACTGATAAATGAGACTGTATGGTTCTTCACATACTCAATACCAAGTTAATCAGTTTTTTAACATTTGCTCATCTGACTGAAAAATACCTCATGCAGTTCATTGAGTATGAATATAATTTCCTAAGTTAACAAGAGACTTGTTTTCCCCTTTCTCTGAACCGTATTCATGTCCTTTGCCCAGTTTCCCAATTGTGTTATCCATTACGGAAACTAGCTCTTTGTCCATCCATGATATCTGGCAAACGTTGTCCCCTGGTTTGCCCGTTGTAGAGGCAGGACACCCCGTCAGCTTTACTCAGCACCTTTAGCAGTGCGGTGTGAGGACACGGACAGCAGCCCTGAGGGTGGGCTGTCTCCCCGTTGCGGCCCCAGGAGCAGACATTTCCCACTCCCTGGCGTCAGCAGGGCAGGCTGTTCTGCCACGGACTGGGCAGTGGCTGCAGCTGGGGGCGCTGTGTGCAGCTGGCCTGAGAGGAGCTGAGAGCTGTCACACTCCGACTGAAGTGTCTCCGGGCAGGGTAGATGGGTCCCTGTCCTCCAGACACCTCTGGTCTCTGGTCACATGGGAGGTTAGACATGTCTTCAGAATCTGGAGATTCCTGCAAATGGGCTCCCACCACTGAGTCTTTTAAAAGGTTTATTTTTATTTAAATGACAAAAATATCCTCTTTGTAAAAGAACACCTGTTTGTTTTCCCTTAGGGAGCTGATTGCATAACCACGTACACGTTCAACACTCACAAAGCGCAGCACACCTTCTGTAAGAGATGTGGTGTCCAGAGCTTCTACACGCCCCGCTCAAACCCTGGGGGCTTCGGTGAGCGGAGAATGGACCGCGAACTCAGCAGGGGCACGAGCTGCTCTGCGGCTGCTCTGGGCTAGAATGCTGGCTGGAAAGTGGGTGCGGGCAGATTGGGCTTGCCTCCCGATTGGCCAGGCCCTCTCACACGCATGTTTCAGAAGAGCAGAGCTCTTTCCAAATGATGGGTGTAAGACTGGCTCTGGTCATTGAGGCACCATCCAGAACCCGATGCATTTAAGGTGCTGCAGGGGCTGTGTGCTGCTGGGGCCAACCTGTGGGGTAGAGAGGCGGGAGAAGAGATGGTCTGGGGCCGGGGGGCAGCTAACAAAAATGGTTAAGTGAAGGTGGCTGCAATGAGGAGCACTGAAAATGCCATTTAAAAGAATCTGGTTTGTTCAACACAGAAACAGGAGAACCCCAAAGCCCCTCTTCAGGTCTTGCTTGGGTCTGAGTGGAAGAAAACAACCCTTCATTGTTCCAAATGACTCTGATGGCAGTGTGAACTGAGTGAGAGTACTGGTTGAAGCTGCACTTGAGGGATCTTGTTCCCCGTGTGGATGCAGAGCTGTGGGGGGCAGCGTGACTGTGACCACCTTATGCCTTGTGGTGGGGGGCAGGTGTGGCGTCTCCCTCCCTACCCTGGTTGTCCCTCATCAGTCACTCAGAGAGTCCTTCCTGACTACCTGAAGGATCAGGAAAGGCCTTTGGAAAGTAAAAAATCTAGTACAACTGGGGAGGTGTTTAACGCTTAGAAAATCATCTACACCCTGGAGAAGGCCTGTGAATTCTTCAGGCTGCCAGCCAGCATGCTCTGGGCTTGAGTCTTTCTGCTCTCTGCCCTCAGCTTGGTACTGCGTGATGTCCAGCCTAGGCTGTCCCTGGCTTGGGAAGTCTGATCCCCCCGTGAGAGAGGGGGAGAGCCAGCGGGGGCTGACATTGTCAGCTCTGATAAACAGTGTGTTGCTTGGAAAGCCTGGTCTGCAGTTCGGCCAGGCTTCCAGGTGTGGGTTTATTTAAGAGCCAGTGCCGAACCTGATTGCATTCATACTCAGTGCCCCTTTCTCTGTGCCACTTCCCTCTAGGAATTGCTCCCCACTGCCTGGATGAGGGCACCGTGCGGAGCGTGCTCATTGAGGAATTCGATGGCGGTGACTGGGAGAAGGCCATGAGGGAGCACAAGACCATCAAGAACATGTCTAAAGAGTGAGCTCCTGCCTCCCCCTTCTCCAGGAGGAGTGACCGGGGCCTGGCTGTCCCTGCCTCCTCACTGGTGCTCACGAGTGAGGCTGACTCAGGCTCATCGCTGACCCAGCGGCCAGCCGACCTCTGCAGTCGGCTCCAGCTACTGGTTGTTCAGGCAGCTGTGTTTCCTTGCCCAGGTTTTGATGTAGGTTAGTTGACACCTTTCTTTCTCTTCCCAACTTTTGTGTGATCTTTTAGAAAAATAAATATTTTTAACAATAAAGCAGTTACTGTGGTTTATCGTTTTCTTTGCAGTTTGATTTTGCTTCTGCGGCCAGTCATTTGACAGCAGATATTTGTTGAGCACTGTTAAGATGCTTGTAACCAAATTAAGAAGACAAATGAACAGATTATTAAAAACACAAGATTGTGAATGGTCACAAGCCATGTGTGTGGTAAAGGATGTGAGGCCCTAGGAGTTCAGAGAGGGGGCTGGTTAGGAAAGACCTGGGGACAGCATGATTGGAACCTTTCTGTTTTCTTAATGTAAATTAGCTTAATGTAAATTTATTCTCCTTTAAAAAATAATTGTGATAAAGTCCATGTAACTTAAAAATGACCATGTTAACCATTTTTTAAGTGTACAGCTCAGCAGTGTGTTAAGTACAGTCACGTTGTACCACCAATTTCCAGGACTCTTCATCTTGTAAAACTGACCCTCTACCCTCACTAAACAACAGCTGGGTCTGTTTTTTTTGTTTTTGTTTTTTTTTTGAGAGGGCATCTCTCATATTTATTGATCAAATGGTTGTTAACAACAATAAAATTCTGTATAGGGGGGTCAATGCTCAATGCACAATCATTAATCCATCTCAAGCCTAATTCTCATCAGTCTCCAATCCTCTGAAGCATAACGAACAAGTTCTTACATGGTGACGAATTCTTACATAGTGAATAAATTCTTACATGGTGAACAGTGCAAGGGCAGTCATCACAGAAACTTTTGGTTTTGATCACGCATTATGAACTATAAACATTCAGGTCAAATATGAATATTTGTTTGATTTTTTTTTTTTTTTGAGAGGGCATCTCTCATATTTATTGATCAAATGGTTGTTAACAACAATAAAATTCAGTATAGGGGGGTCAATGCTCAATGTACAATCATTAATCCATCTCAAGCCTAATTCTCGTCAGTCTCCAATCTTCTGAAGCATAACGAACAAGTTCTTACATGGTGAACGAATTCTTACATAGTGAATAAATTCTTACATGGTGAACAGTACAAGGGCATTCATCACAGAAACTTTCGGTTTTAATCATGCATTATGACCTATAAACAATCAGGTCAAATATGAATATTCGTTTGATTTTTGTACTTGATTTATATGTGGATCCCACATTTCTCCTATTATTATTATTTTTATTTTTAATAAAATGCTGAAGTGGTAGGTAGATGCAAGATAAAGGTAGAAAACATAGTTTAGTGCTGTAAGAGAGCAACTAGATGATCAGGTGTGTGCCTGTAGACTATGTGCTAATCCGAGCTAGACAAGGGCAATAAAACATCCACGGATGCAGAAGATTTCTCTCAAAACCGGGGGCGGGGGGGTGAGGTTCTAAGCTTCACCACTTGTTCCCTGATTTCTCACCTGATGGCCCCCCTGTGACTGTGCCTGTCTTAGGTTGTTCCTCCCTTGAGAAATCTTACCCGTCTCTGGCTAACCAGTCATCTTCCGGGGCCATACAGGGAAATGTAAAGTTGTTAAGTGAGAGAGAAGCCATATTGTTTGAAAAGGTTAGCTTTTTACTTCTTTGCAGATTTATGCCCTGGCTTCTATGCCCAGCACTTGTCTCGAGGTATCTTTACCACCTGGAGGAATTATGATACTTGGTAAATTCAATATGAGGCACGAATTCTATTTAAGGGTTGTAATTAGGAAGGAAGAAGAAAAGCTATAGAGGTAGCAGATGGAAGAACACATGGGAGGACTGATTATTTCTTTGACATATCTTCTTGTAGAGTACCTTAAGCATGTATAGGTTTTACACTACTAACTAAATTGCGCACACACATTAACATAATAGGAATACAGTTATATAACCAAAGCAGATCTATAATTACCAGCCATCTCCAGTGAAGCCAAGAAAACCAGTTAGGCACCCTAGGTATTTGTGAAAATTTGTCTATGATATGATGGATGTTGTCCAACTGTACTTGAACAGTCTGAGAGAAATCAGACAAATTAAAGCAACCCATTTCTGGGATCTGTTCACATCCCATATGTTCTTTTAACTGTAGGTAGTCTATAGTCGTAAGATTTTGGAGCGCTACAACTTGCACCCCTCCTAACTCCTGATTGAGTTCCAACAGTACAGATCCGGTCAAATTCGTTGTCTCACTGTATGCACATGCCAGCCTAGACATCTCCCTCCTCATTCCAATGGCAAGTCCAGGAAACGGTGTGGATGCAGCCACAACCGCCAGCTGAGTCTGTTTTTAAAGGAAGTAAGATTTAGGAAGATAGAAGGGAGAGGTAGCTATGTGAACAGGGTATGAGCACATGCTGAAGCCGGACTGAATTGGAGGCTTGTGGTGGGAAGTAATGGAGGAGATCAGAAAAATAGGTGAAGCCAGACTGTGGACAGTCTTGGGTATTAGGCTCAGGAATTTGGCCTTTTGTTTTACAGTCGTCGGGAAGCCCCGAAGAGGTTTTTTGTTTATTTTTTATTTTTTATTAAGGTATTATTGATATACACTCTTATGAATGTTTCACATGAAAAACAATGTAGTTACTACATTCACCCATATTATCGTCCCCACCACATACCCCATTACAGTCACTGTCCATCAGCATAGTAAGATGCTATAGAATCACTACTTGTCTTCTCTGTGTTGTACAGTCCTCCCCGTGCAATCGTAATGCTCCTTTTTTTTTTTCCCCCTTATCCCTCCCTTCCCACCCATCCTCCCCAGTCCCTTTCCCTTTGGTAACTGTTAGTCCATTCTTGGGTTCTATGAATCTGCTGCTGTTTTGTTCCTTCAGTTTTTTTCTTTGTTCTTATACTCCACAGATGAGTGAAATCATTTGGTACTTGTCTTTCTCCACCTGGCTTATTTCACTGAGCATAATATCCTCTAGCTCTATCCATGTTTTTGCAAATGGTAGGATTTGTTTTCTTCTTATGGCTGAATAATATTCCATGTGTATATGTACCACATCTTTATCCTCTCATCTACTGATGGACACTTAGGTTGCTTCCATTTCTTGGCTATTGTAAATAGTGCTGTGATAAGCATAGGAGTGCATATGTCTTTTTAAAACTGGGCTGCTGCATTCTTAGGGTAAATTCCTAGGAGTGGAATTCCTGGGTCAAATGATATTTCTGTTTTGAGTTTTTTGAGGAACTTCCATACTGCTTTCCACAATGGTTGAACTAATTTACATTCCCACCAGCAGAACTAATTTACATTCCCACCAGCAGTGTAGGAGGGTTCCCCTTTCTCCACAACCTTGTGGACATTTGTTGTTGTTTGTCTTTTGGATGGTGACCATCCTTTCTGGTGTGAGGTGATATCCCATTGTGGTTTTAATTTGCATTTCTCTGATGACTAACGATGTGGAGCATCTTTTCATGTGTCTGTTGGCCATCTAAATTTCTTCTTTGGAGAAGTGTCTGTTCAGATCCTCTGCCCATTTTTTAATTGGATTATTTGCTTTTTGTTTTTTGAGGTGCATGAGCTCTTTATATATTTTGGATGTCAACCCTTTATTGGATCTGTCATTTATGAATATATTCTCCCATACTGTAGGATACCTTTTTGTTCTATTGATGGTGTCCTTTGCTGTACAGAAGTTTTTCAGTTTGATATAGTCCCACCTGTTCATTTTTGCTTTTGTTTCCCTTACCTGGGGAGATATGTTCATGAAGAAGTTGCTCATGTTCATGTTCAAGAGATTTTTGCCTATATTTTTTTCTAAGAGTTTTATGGTTTCATGACTTACATTCAGGTCTTTGATCCATTTCGAATTTACTTTTGGGTATGGGGTTAGACAATGATCCAGTTTCATTCTCTTACATGTAGCTGTCCAGTTTTGCCAACACCAGCTGTTGAACAGGCTGTCATTTCCCCATTGTATGTCCATGGCTCCTTTATCATCTATTAATTGACCATATATTTTTAGATTAATATCTGGAGTCTCTATTCTGTTCCACTGGTCTGTGGCTCTGTTCTTGTGCCAGTACCAAATTGTCTTGATTACTGTGGCTTTGTAGTAGAGCTTGGAGTTGGGAAGCAAGATCCCCCCGACTTTATTCTTCCTTCTCAGGATTGCTTTGGCTATTCAGGGTAGGTATTTTATTCTTTTTGATGCAATTGTGAATGGAATTGTTTTTCTGATTTCTCTTTCTGATAGTTCATCATTAGTGTATAGGAATGCAACAGATTTCTGTGTATTAATTTGTATCCTGCAACTTTGCTGAATTCAGATATTAGATCTAGTAGTTTTGCAGTGGATTCTTTAGGGGTTTTAACCTACAATATCATGTCATCTGCAAACAGGGACAGTTTAACTTCTTCCTTACCAACCTGGATGCCCCTTAATTCCTAATTGCTGTGGTGAGAATCTCTAGAACTATGTTGAATAGAAGTGGAGAGAGTGGGCATCCTTGTCTTGTTCCCAATCTTAAATGAAAGGCTGTCAGCTTCTTGCTGTTCAGTATAATGTTGGCTGTGGGTTTGTCATATATGGCCTTTATTATGTTGAGGTACTTGCCCTCTATACCCATTTTGTTAAGAATTTTTATCATGAATGGATGTGGGATTTTGTCAAATGCTGTTTCGGCGTCTATGGAGATGATCATGGTTGTTTGTCCTTCTTTTTGTTGATGTGGTGGATGATGTTGATGGATTTTCTAATATTGTACCATCCTTCTGAACAGGTTTTTTGAACAGGATGAGTAATGCCTGGCTTGTTACATCGTTCCCCTGCCCCCTCCATACCTGGCTTAACATTGCTAGGTTGAAGATATACATATTTCATTTTATTTTTTTGTCATTTCTAAATTGAAATATAGTTTATGTACAAATTAGATTGGTTTTAGAATAATTCAATGATTGATATATTACATACATTAGTAAATGCTCACCATAACAAAGTAGTTACCATCTCTCACCATATAAAGATATTATGAACTATATGCCCTATGCTATTCCCCCATCTCTGTGTCTAAGTTATTTTTATTTATTTATTTTTTGAGAGGGCATCTCTCATATTTATTGATCAAATGGTTGTTAACAACAATAAAATTCTGTATAGGGGACTCAATGCACAATCATTAATCAACCCCAAGCCTAGTTCTCAACAGTCTCCATTCTTCTGAAGCATAACAAACAAGTTCTTACATGGTGAACAAATTCTTACATAGTGAATAAGTTCTTACATGGTGAACAGTGCAAGGGCAGTCATCACAGAAACTTTCGGTTTTGATCACGCATTATGAACTAAAAACAATCAGGTCAAATATGAATATTCGTTTGATTTTTATACTTGATTTATATGTGAATCCCACATTTCTCCCTTATTATTGTTGTTATTATTATTATTTTTAATAAAATGCTTAAGTGGTAGGTAGATGCAAGATAAAGGTAGAAAACATAGTTTAGTGCTGTAAGAGGGCAAATGTAGATGATCAGGTGTGTGCCTGTAGACTAAGTATTAATCCAAGCTAGACAAGGGCATTAAAACATCCACGGATGCAGATTTCTCTCAAAACGAGGAGTGGGGTTCTAAGCCTCACCTCTGTTGATCCCCAATTTCTCACCTGATGGCCCCCCTGCGACTGTGCCTGTCTTAGGTTGTTCCTCCCTTGAGGAATCTTACCCGTCTCTGGCTAACCAGTCATCTTCCGGGGCCATACAGGGAAATGTAAAGTTGGTAAGTGAGAGAGAAGCTTTTTACTTCTTTGCAGATTTATGCCCTGTGGCTTCTATGCCCAGCATTTGTCTTGAGGTATCTTTACCACTTGGAAGAATTATGATACTCGGTAATTTCGTTATGAGGCACGAATTCTACTTAAGGGTTGTAATTAGGAAGGAAGAAGAAAAGCTATAGAAGTAGCAGATGGAAGAAAACATGGGAAGATTGATTATTTCTTTGACATATCTTCTTGTAGAGTAACATAAGCATGTATAGGTTTTAAACTACTAATTAAATTGTGTACACACGTTAACATAATAGGAATACAGCTACATAACCAAAGCAGACCTACAATTACCAGCCATCTCCAGTGAAACCAAGAAAACCAGTTAGGCACCCTAGGCATTTGTGAAAACTTATCAATGATATGATGGATATTGTCTAACTGAATTTGAATAGTTTGAGAAAAATCAGACAAATTAAAACAGCACATTCCTGGGAACTGTTCACATCCCAAATGTTCTTTTAACCGTAGATAGTCTGTAGTCCCAAGATTTTGGAGTGCTGCAACTTGCACTTCTCCTAATTCTTGGTTGAGTCTAAGTTATTTTTTAACTTGAAGTTTGTATCTCTGAAGATACACATATTTTAAATATTAAAAATGCTGCTGAGTTTCCTGCTGAAAGCATATGCTGGCTTTTGAAAAGTCCATCAGCCCTGTGTATAGCAGAATGCTCTCAGCAACACTTGATGTTATTTTTAATTGTGACCAATCTGTTGAGCAAAACAGTTTCATATTTTAAGTTTCCATTTTCCTGCTTATCTGTGAAATGGAGCGTCTTTTATGTTTTTGGAGCATTTTTATTTCCTGCCCTATCAGTTGACTGATCGTGTCCTTTGCCCATTTTTCATTGGGGATATTTTTTCATCCATATATTAAATATTACTCTTTTGGATGCTATTTTAAAAAATTAATTTTTGGAGCTCTGTATGTACAGGATATAAATACTGTTATACATTTTACAAGTGTTCTTTTTCAGTCTGTTGCTTGTTCTGTTTATTAACGTTTTAGGTTTTGATGGGTTTAAATTTATCAGTCTTTTTTTTTTTCTGCTGTGGTGGTCTGACTTTTGTGTTTTCTGGCTTTTTGTGATATATGTCTTGTTTGGGAATACCTTCCTTATTAAGCTTATAAACATATTTACCTATATTTTCTTCTACTTTTATATATATATATATATATATATTTTAACATATAGCTATTTATCTGGATTTTTTTTTCAGTAGTGGTTTCTAGTTTTTATTTTTGTTAGTGGTGTGATGGAGGATTTTTGCCTTCCACCCTCCAAATGGATAACCATTCCATTGACACGTCTATTGAATAATCCATGCATTCCTGATTTGAAATGCTGTGTTTGCTAAATGAGGTTGTTTCTGGATACTCCATTTGTTCTGTAATCTATTTTTCTATAGTTCCACAGATACCACAGTGTTCTAATCTCTAAAACTTTATGATGGGCTTTTAAAGATCTGATAAGAGTCAATCCCTCTTGTTCTTCCTTGATTATTTTGTCTTCCAGATGCATTTTAGAGTTAGTGTAGCAAGTGCCATATAATGTCATTTTTGGGTATTGATTGAAAGTGTGTTGGATTTATATATTAGTTTAGGGAGGATAAGACCTCTTCACAATACTAATTTTTAGCATCTGGGAAAATAGGACACCTTACTGAATGTTTTGTTCTTTTATGTTCTTACTCAGGTTTCATGTTATTCTCTGTATAGCAACAGTAAAAATTGCATGGTTTGTGTTAGGTTTGTTCCTGGATATGCTTTTTTTTTTAATTGTTCTTATGAATGGCATCTCTTTTTTACACTTTGCAGTTGGTCATTGTGCTGGAAAAGAATGCCATTGTGCTTAGCATGTTAAAATTTTATCTGGCCACCTGTTGAATTTCCAGTGACTTTCTAAGCTAGCCTATTGAAAGTGCCGTGGGCAGGGCAGTTGATGGCAGAGGTTGGAACAGTTGAAGAGCCCCTGAGTAGGAAGCTGTCCCAGGCTGAGTGTCCTGAGCCATCATCTTAGAAATTGGTATTTTCCCGCATGCAAGGGGCCCAGAGGAATCAGGGGTTTGGTACCTGCCAAGGGGGAACCCTGGCAGAGAGAGGCACAGAGTGTCAGCCACCAGCAGTAGCAGCCTGGCATTTTTGGGGTGAACCCTTGGCAGGGAAGCAAGCCATATGGTGTTGCTTGGCCCCATGCCACTGCCCTTCTGGTCCTGGCCCGGAAGCCACCTCTCACAATATTCCTGTATGTGCCCTGTTGTGGAATTGGAGGGGGTTTTTATCACAACTTTGTTGTATATCTTCTGAATTCATAAAGGAAGGAAATGGCTCTAAAGACTACAGCATTTCCCAAAGTCAGATTCAATTGGCTCTAGTCAGTGGAGATCCAAGCGCGGGTGGGGGGCATTCAGGAGTCAGATTGCTTTCCTAATGTCAGAGGCACAAGGGCCAGTGCTTGCTTTTCTGACTGATGGCCAGCTCAAGGGTGGTCTGTCGACCCCTTGTTCTTCCATCACCCCTCCCGGGTGCCAGGACACCGACTGCTCCAGTTCCTGGCTCAGGTCCGAAAGGGCATGCTTTTGCTCTTTCCTGGCGTTTGCTTCCAGCCAGCAAGTCTGCCTCCTTTTGATTATGCACATGGACTTGACCTGAATCAGCAGGAGAAATAACACCTTGGCAGTTCTGAGCTCATAGGCTCAGATGAACCCTTTATAGATACCCAGAATTCTTTGCCTCATGACCTCACCTCTCCCAAACTCCTCAGACCTGCCCCCAGCTTGCACTTAGACACGTTATTCAGCTTTTAATTGCTGTTGGCTCCTCTTCCATGTGGATGTTCCTTATAATGTTACCAGCATGGGACAGGAGCCTCACTGGCAGGGGAGGGGGCATGGGGTAACACTGCTCAAACTAGAGCTGTTTTGTTCCCCAACCTCTTGCCCTAAGAACATAAACATTCTGCAGTCCTGGTGGCAGTTTCATCCCTTCTGTCTCTCCCTGTGGTTTGACTGCTTCACTTCCCATAGAATTCAGTGACTACAGCTCTCTTTGCACCAGCTAGCTCAGATGCTATTCACCACTGATAGACCAGGGCAGGGAGCTCACCCTCCAGGAAATGCCCAAGACGATCCACTGATAATGTGGGGAGAAAATGCTAACATTTGTATTTATCCTTTTAAGATTTCTTTTTTGTGTATGTTTTATAATGCACATATTAGTACTTAGAACATATATATTATTGAAAGATCAAAGTCAGATCATCGCTCCAGCCTTTTGGTCTGTTTGCCCTCTCTGATCAGCACTTCCCATTAAACACCTGCCTGTGTGTCTTCAACGACTGGATCTCCATCCTAAATTCTTTCCTGAGTTCTTGAATATTTTGCTGTATCTTCATGAGCGTGTTTGTGATTTTTATTTTGAAATCTCTTTCAGGAAGATTTATTAATTCAGTCTCACTTGGTCCTTTCTCTGGTGTTGAGATTTTACTTTGATCCAGGTTCCTTTGGCATTTCATATTTGTATGTGGCGCCCTCTAGTGCCCAGAAGCTCTACTCTCTGGAGCTACTCAGCTCTTGGAATGATGTCAGGGGTTGCAGGGGAGCCGTGCTGGTACCTGGCGGGAGGAAAGAGCTGTTTCCTGCTTCCCAGCTGCTATGCCTGTCTCCACTGCCAGAACCAGTGGGCCACACACACAGGTGTAAGCCTCTATGTTTTGTGTTTGTAGCTGCCATAGGCAGTGCTTCCCTCTGACTGGCATGACACCAGGGCAGTGTTTGTTGGTTTGAGAGCCAGGTGCGTGCTGGCTGGAAGGAAGGTGCAGCAGGCTGCATTGCACACCACGGAGGGGGCCTTGGAGTTGTGTAGCCAGCCAGGGGGCTGGAGCGCCTGAAGATACTGAAAGTTCCTAGCCTGCTGGGCAGAGTGCACCTGGACAATTTTGTCTACCTATCCTTTCTCCTGAGCAGTAAGCTCTGCGCAATCCTTGCCCCTTTAGTGACCCTCTCGCTGTTAGGCAGTCTCTTAGAGTGCCCACCTTTCTTTTGTCCCAGAGCAGGCAGATATGGATCCCGGTTTTCCACAAGCAGCTGGAATCTCAGTCTCTCCAGGTATTTATTCTCCTTGTCTTAGCTTTCTAATCCTCCTAATCAACAGAACACCATGCAATGTAGATTTGTGCTCCCAGAATAGATCTCCAGAGCTAGGTGTTCAGCAGTCCCATGCCTCCACTCCCTCCCCGCTCTGTTTCTCTTCTTCCTGCCTGTGAACTGTGGTGGGGGGAAGGGCTTGGGTCCTGCCGGGCCACAGCTTTGGTACGTTACCCTGTTCTGTGAGGTCTATTCTTTTCTCCAGGTGTATACAGTCTGGCGCAGCTCTTCCCTGTTGCTCTTTCAGGATTAGTTGTATTAATTATATTTTTGTATTAAATGCAGTTTTAGGAGGAGGCCTCTGTCTCACCTCTCACACTGCCATCTTTAATCCTCTCCGTTAATATCCTGATGGATTTTTTAAGTCCCTTTTCTGCCATAATTTCCACTTCTCATTTTTTTTCCTTCTTTGTTCTGAGATTTATCTTCTTTCTGATATTCCAGGTTACTAATATGGCCACTACTGAAAAACATCCTTTTTGGTCTGGGCCAAGGCCTCAGCCTTCATTATTATGTTTGATGATGTCTCTTCCATGAGCTGTGCCTTCAGTGAGGGCTGCCCATCTAGAGTGGAATCCCCCTGCCCCAGTCTCCTCTGGGGAGGCTCCCCCTTCTGCCAGAGGTGAAAACTAGCAAACCACCTCCCCTTCCTGGAGCCACTGAGAGGGGCTGTTGGCAGGTCTGACACTGGGTAACCTTCTCCCAACCTCAGGAAGGAGTGACACCCCTACCCCAACCAGCTGGCCTCCCAGAACTCTGGGTGCATAGATAGAGCCCCTCCCCAGGAAAGTCTTAGTTAATTGAGATCTTGTGTATGTGTGGTTTTTCATTTCTTTTTTTTTGCTGTGCTCCTTGAAGAAATCAGGAATTTCTAATCTGTCCTCCAGGCTTCAGGGCTGCAGGTTGTAAACACAAGGGCATGGCTTGGGAGCCTGAAATGGAAGTGTGTGCTTCTCTGCCAGAGAGTGTATCTGCCCTAAGGAGAAGCTGCTTTCTGATCATTTGCAGAGAGGCTTTCTTGCCAAGACCAGTGTCCCCTGAGCTGCATCCCACATGGGGCGTGCCTTTCCCCACCTCAGCACAGGCCTTCCTATGGTGCTAGCAGCAGCCCTGCGGACCTTGAGGTGCATCCTTCCCTGGCTGCTGTCCCTTGCTCTCTCCAGGAGCCGAGGAGAACCCAGAGTCTGCATCTTTAGGTGCCTCTCACCCCAGGGGATGCTGTGAAAGGCTGTTGGGATGGAGAGATACGGGCAGGGATGCTTGCCCTCCAGTGACATGGGCCAGAATCAAGCACCATTAATTAAAAATGTTAGTTTATTTTCATTTCCCACCTAGATTTTTACTTGATTTATTTAAATAATAGTTGGTATGTACAGTAAAGCAAAAGCCACAGAAAATAAGTCTCAAATCCCACCACCCAGAAGCAACTACTATTGATAATTCTGTACATCTTCTTAACCTCTAAGATTCAAAAATATTTTTGTATAGATAATATATGTGCATTGTATAAAATTCAAAAGGGACAAAAGGTATGCACTCCCTTCTTCCCACGCAAGTCCCTTTTGAGACAAGCACTATTACCAGAGATATCTTATTTGTTCACACACATTTGGAGGTTTACAAATGAATTTTTCCCTCCACAAATGGGTGCATTCTCTGTTGGCATCTGGCTTTTTTCACTTAATATATCTTGCAGGTTTTTCTGTACCAATGTATTGCCTTATTATTTTTAATACTTCATGGTATTCTATTTTACTGGTGTACCCACAACTTACTTAACCAGTCCCTAATTGATGGACATTGGACTGGTTCAGCATTTGCCTATTATAAAGTGTTCAATGTCTGTCATTTACACATGAGGAGTAATCTATAGTGTAAATGCTGGATCAGTGGGTATGTGACTTTGCTAGAAACTGCCAAGTTGACCCTCAGAGGCTGACCATTACATGTCTACCAGTGATGTATAAATGGCTAACTTTCCTTTAATGAATCATTTCTTTATGCATTGAGATTACATTGGCTATGTACTTTTAAATTTTTTCACATTATGTCAAAAGTATTTTATCACATAAAACTTATTCATAAGCAACAAATCCTTTAAAATTATAACTGTTCATTGTAGAAAGGTGACCTTATTAAATAGTATTTACCTTTTGAATATATATCCTTCCATGTTTATTCATATGCTTTTGTGTGTGTACACACATGTGCACTTATTTATGTTAATTTAACTGAAATGGGATCATACCATTCTTAACCTGCTTTAAAAATTTTAATATATATGAACACTTTTTTATTATTAAAGATGATTGCATTACTAGATTTTTCTAATTTTGCTATTATAAATAATACTGTGATGGTATCTGGGTATATCATTTTTATTTTAAAAATACATTCTCAGGCCACAGAGTATACACATTTTTAAAGTTTCTAATACATATTGACAACTGCTATCCAGAAAGGCCGGGTCAGAGTCAGCCTGTCCCACCACACTCTATCCAGTGTTCGTGGCTTACTTCTTGACACAATTTCATATGAAGGCTGTTAGGAGCTATTGACAAATTCTAAGTAGACAGATAACCAGACTTCTGTTTGATTCCAGTTTTAGGGCCTAGTAGCTCTGTCGTCTCATTTGTCCTCTAGGAGGCATTCAAGATCAAGGTGACCCTCAGCAAAGTGCAGCAAGTTTGGGTGGAGAGACCCAGCAAGCAGGTCTCTAACCCGGGCTATGGAGCCAGCCATTCAGAACTTCCCCTGAGCAGCAGGACATGCTCCCTGGACTCGGCACACCAAGAGCTTTCCTGTACCAGGGCATCGACTTCTGCTCCCTCTGCTCAGCCCCTACTCTTTAGGTCTCAGATACCCCAGCTCCTCTTTCTTGAGTGCTTCCTGCGTACCCAGACCCTTACTGGTGAGGGTGGGCATCCTCTCCTCTGAGGTGGGGCCATTATTGCCCACCATTTTACAGGTGAGAGAATTGAGGCAGAGAAAGGTTAAACACTTTGCCTGTGGTTATGCTGTGGGTATTTCTGGTCCCGCACCCAGGGCCACCAGTCTGACGGCCTGTGGTCTTCACCACCGAGCCTCCCTGCCTCGGGCCACTTACCTGCACCATTAGCTGGACTCTGGGAACAGCTTCAGGCCAGACCTCTCAGAGAACTTTTGTGTGTAGCACAATTTTAAGACATCAGATTCTTGAATATTTAAAAAAAAAAATTTCTATTTCCTGCTTCTCCCAAATGACTGAGAGCTGAGATACTGATTGTAGGCTTCCCTAGAGCAGGCCCACATTGTAACTGTATGAAACGCTGCACATGGTGATGGAGCGGGTGTTAGGAGCCCCAGTCACTGACTTGACAATAAATAAAGAACCTTCCCCTAGATCCAATCTCATATAGACCACAAAGATAAATCAGAGGGATTATGGTTGGACTGTTCAATATGCTCTGTTCTTTTGAGTGTGTGCCCGTGTTTGGTGAGCCCGCTGTGGAACAGTGTGAACCTACTGCACCCTGGCACCTGTGAAGTGGTTTTAGAGCGCTTTTACATTCATTTATGTTAACAGCAGGCTCCCAGAAAGGTATGTGACACACATTGTGTCATTATGTAAATTGTTTTACACCCGAACTTGACAAGCCAGCAGGGAGGCTATTATGATCCTTGGGTTTGTTTGTTTGCAGTTGTATCTTTCCCCCAGAGGAGCAGGCTGACCTTTGCAGAGCCCGCTGGCCCTGCGTGGTCTCCCTTTAAGATGCTGGCAACTCCTTGGCTCAGCAACATGAGCCAGCTCCAGACCTTCCCGCTCTTTCTCCTTTTGTTCTTTGGATCGGAAAACTCTTGACGGCTTCAGAGGAAGTTGAGAGAGTTGATTCTCATGTACCGGGAGAAGAGCACGTAGAGGCGGCGAAACCAGAGGAGCTGGCTGTGGTGGCAGGACATGGCTCTCTGGAAGGACCGGAGAGGACCGGTTACTGAACACTTGCCCTGGCACTTTCTGTTGTTCTCAGCCCTGCCTTCCTCCCACTGACATACCTCATCTGGCTTCTTATATAACCCGTGAAGCTCTCTGGACTGGCCTCCAGTCACGCTCCTACTTACTTTCCCTGATGACGTCAGATGATGATAACGGCAGCCAGAGCCACCCTCTGCAAGCACTATCACAACTCACAGCCCTGTGATTAGGGGCTATTACTGTGGCTTTTATTTTAATGGATGAGTGTCTTGCCGATGGGTTTCATTCCCAGGCAAATTCACTATGGATTCAGTGAGACCTAGAAATGACTATGGAACGTTCTTAGGGTAAAAGGGTTTATTACCTGGGTTTGTTCTCCCAGCGATAGGAGCACTACAATCACATCTGCATCCTTCATTCTACATCCTTGTCTCTGCCTCCGCCCGGAGCACTGGGCAGAGCTCCATATATAGTGACTTACTCAATAATAGCTTATTGTCTATGGGTGTGCAAGCAGTAGCCCAGCAGGAGGCCAGTTACATCATCAAGTAGTTTAGGTTCAGGTAGGATCCTGGCTATAGGAACTTGAATTTTCCCCACAGTGAGGAAACCCATCAGTCTCAAACAGCTCTAGGTGGTAGAGCTGAGATTTGATCCCAGAGCCATTTGAGTGGCTGGAGCCTACGTTCTTCATCACTTTCCTCCACTACCTCACATACATAAACACACAGGGATGTTCTACTGGAAGAAAGCTAGAATGCTATGCTGTAGCTCCTCTGAATTAGGTTAAGCTGGGAAGGAGGAAGAAGTGGAGGAGAAGAAGGAAAAATAATACACATAGATGTATTCACACAAAAGAGTACATGAAGGTATAGGTTCTCCTTGCAAAAATGTATATTACCTTGTTATTCAGACCTAGCCTAATTCAGTTTTTAAACAGAATAGATCATAGTAACTGATTTAACTAGACGTAACATATGTAAGTAGCTCCTGCCTGTTTTTCTCTAAGTAGCATAAATAAACTGCCTCTCTAAGCTAATACCACTGCAAGGCTTTATGCAAATAACTCACTTTATATTCTTTGTCAAAACTTACATGGCTTTAGAGATGTAAATATACCCGTTGATAGGCACAAACTTTAAATGACAAAGGGAACCTGAATAGGATATAGTCAGGCAAAATACTATACAGAATTGTTTCAACAGGAAATACAACTAAAACTTAAAAAATAAAAATTATTTTAAAAAACAAAACAGAGGGAGGAGCCAAGATGGCGGCATGAGTAGGGCAGCAGAAATCTCCTCCCAAACCCATATATATTTTTTAAAATACAACAAATACAACTAGTCCTAGAAGAAAGACCAGAAGATACAGGACAACAGTTAGGCTACACCTGCGAGAACCCAGGGCCTCGCGAAGGGGGTAAGATACAAGCCACGGCCTGGCGGGACCCAAGCGCCCTTCACCCCAGCTCCCAACGGGAGGAGAGGAGTCAGAGTGGGGAGGGAGTGGGAGCCCAGGACTGCTAAATACCCAGCCCTAGCCATCTGCACTGGGAGTGCAGACACAGTGTGTGGTGTGCTGGATACTAGGGAAACAGGACAGCAAGACCTGTGAGCGGGTTTGCACAGCCGGAGCCCCTGGGACAAAAGAAAAGCGAGTGCCTTTTGAAACTCTTAAAAGGACAGGAGCCTCACAGCTGGATGGAAGCATCCCAGCACACTCAGCCCAGCAGCTTGGAATCCCGGGGAACTCCAGGTGCCCTAACTCACTGGGCAGCAGAGAAGCTCTGAGGCCCCCTTGACGCAATAAACAGCCTCCTGCCCATTCCCCCTCTGGCGTGGCCCCGCCATAGCGGAGCAGCAGCCTGAGACCAACCACGCCAACAGCAGCTGCGTGGAGCCCCTCTGCAGCCACCCGGGCCAGACCCAGAGGCCCCGTCGGCACGCAGCTGCCCAGCAAAGGCTGCTAGGGGTCGCTGTTCTCCCTGGAGAGGAAGGCGACGAGCAAGCGGGAGGGACTTTGTTCTCCCAGCTGACACACGCACCAACTGCCCACGACTACCTCTATCACCATGAAAAGGCAGAAGAATTTGATACAGACCAGAATAACCCAGACAACACCCAAGAAGGAGTCTGGGGAGATAGATTTAACCAATCTTCCTGAAAAAGAATTAAAAATAAAGGTCATAACCATGCTGATGGTACTGCAGAGAAAAATGCAAGAGGTAACGGATAAAGTTGGGAGGCAGAATACAGAAATAAAACAATCTCTGGAAGGAGTTAAGAGCAGAATGGATGAGATGCAAGAGGCTATTAATGGAATAGAAATCAGAGAACAGGAATGCAGAGAAGCTGAGGCAGAGAGAGATAAAAGGATCTCCAGGAATGAGAATATTAAGAGAACTGTGTGACTAATCCAAAGGGAACAATATCCTCATTATAGGGGTACCAGAAGAAGAAGAAAGAGAAAAAGGGATAGAAAGTGTATTTGAAGAAATAATTGCTGAAAACTTCCCATAACTGGGGGAGGAAATAGTCGCTCAGAACACAGAAGCACACAGAACTCCCAACAGAAGGGACCCAAGGAGGACAACACGAAGACACATAATAATTAAAATGGCAAAGATCAAGGATGAGGACAGAGTATTAAAGGCACCCAGAGAGAGAAAAAAGGTCACCTACAAAGGAAAACCCATCAGGCTATCATCACACTTCTCAACAGAAACCTTACAAGGCAGAAGAGAATGGCATGATATATTTAATGCAATGAAACAGAAGGGCCTTGAACCAAGAATACTGTATCCAGCACGATTATCATTTATATATGAAGGAGGGATTAAACAATTCCCAGACAAGCAAAAGTTGAGGGAATTTGTCTCCCAAAAACCACGTCTACAGGGTATTCTAGAGGGACTGCTCTAGATGGGAGCACTCCTAAGGCTAAACAAATGTCACCAGAGAAAATAAAATCACTTCAAAGAAAACAGACCAACCAAATACTAACTAAAGGCAAAAAACAAAATCAACTACCCACAAAAGCAGTCAAAGGAAACACAAAAGAGCACAAAATAAAATACCCAACATATAAAGAATGGAGGAGGAGGAATAAGAAGGGAGAGAAATAAAGAATCATCAGACTGTGTTTATAATAGCTCAATAAGCGAGCTAAGTGAGACAGTAAGATAGTAAAGAAGCTAACCTGGAGCCTTTGGTAACCACGAATCTAAAGCCTGCAATGGCAATAAGTACATATCTTTCAATAATTACCCTAAATGTAAATGGACTGAATGCACCACTCTAAAGACACAGAGTAATAGAATGGATAAAAAAGTAAGACCCATCTATATGCTGCTTACAAGAGACTCACCTCAAACCCAAAGACATACACAGACTAAAAGTGAAGGGATGGAAAAACGTATTTCATGCAAACAACGGGAAAAAAGCAGGTGTTGCAGTACTAGCATCGGACAAAATAGACTTCAAAACAAAGAAAGTAACAAGAGATAAAGACACAACATAATGATAAAGGGGTCAGTCCAACAAGAGGATATAACCATTATAAATATATATGCACCCAATACAGGAGCACCAACATATGTGAAACAAATACTAACAGAATTAAAGGAGGAAATAGAATGCAATGCATTCATTTTAGGAGACTTCAACACTCTACCTACTCCAAAGGACAGATCCACCAGACAGAAAATAAGTAAGGACACAGAGGCACTGAACAACACACTAGAACAGACGGACCTAAGAGACATCTATAGAACTCTACATCCAAAAAGCAGCAGGATACACATTCTTCTCAAGTGCACATGAAACATTTTCCAGAATACACCACATACTAGGCCACAAAAAGAGCCTCAGTAAATCATAAAAGATTGAAATTCTTACAGAACCCAAAAATGGACTAACAGGCACCAAAGGGAAAGGAACTGGGGAGGATGGGTGGGCAGGGAGGGATAAGGGGGGGGAAGAAGAAGGGGGGTATTAAGATTAGCATGCATGGGGGGGAGGGAGAAAGGGGAGGGTGGGCTGCACAACACAGAGAGGACAAGTAGTGATTCTACAACATTTTGCTAAGCTGATGGACAGTAACCGTAATGTGGTTGTTAGGGGGGACTTGATATAGGGGAGAGCATAGTAAACATAGTATTCTTCATGTGAGTGTAGATTAAAAATTAAAAAAAAAAAAAAAGAAAGAAAGAAAGAAAGAAAAGGGGGATTACTCCTTGATAGGATAAAACTATTAGTATATCAAAGATCAACGCATGCTTTAAATATCCTTAATGTTGATCACTTAAAGGGTGTCAGATGATCAGCTATGGAGGTACTCTTTTCTGATAATATTCCTTTCTCTTAATAAAAAAAAAAAAAAAAAGCAGTTAATGTGTGCTGACCTCCAATGAGTTCTGCACAGTGGTATAGAGGGCATGTCAAAGTGTGGGCAAAGGGTCTGTTTGTTTCTATGCAGAAGATCAAGGCCTAGCTTGGATACCCAGAAAATGAACTAAGATACGATATGAGGAGGAGCTTCCGGCATCAGCACTCTCTGGAGGACTTGTGCCAGGGGATGATCATCAAAAAGCCTCCACAGGGATCCGGACGATGCTGCGGTTGTGGCTGCATCCAGCCCACCGTCTCCTGGACTTGCCATAGGAATGAGGAGGGAGATGTCTAGGCTGGCATGTGCATACAGTGAGACAACGAATTTGACTGGATCTGTACTGTTGGAACTCAACCAGGAGTTGGGAGGGGTGCAAGGTGTAGCACTCCAAAATCTCATGACTATAGACTATCTATGGTTAAAAGAACATATGGGATGTGAACAGATCCCAGAAATGGGCTGCTTTAATTTGTCTGATGGTTCAAGTACAGTTGGACAATATCCATCATATCATAGATAAATTTTCACAAATGCCTAGGGTGCCTAAATGGTTTTCTTGACTTCACTGGAGATGGATGGTAATTATAGATTTGTTTTGTTTATGTCACCGTATTCCTATTATGTTAATATGTGTGTGCAAATTAGTTAGTAGTTTAAAACCTATACATACTTAAGGTACTCTACAAGAAGATATGTCAAAGAAATAATCAATCCTCCCATGTTTCCTTCATATGCTACATCTATAGCTTTTCTTCTTCCTTCCTAATTACAACCCTTAAATAGAATTCGTGCCTCATATCGAATTTACCGAGTATCATAATTCCTCCAGGTGGTAAAGATACCTCGAGACAAGTGCTGGGCATAGAAGCCACAGGGCATAAATCTGCAAAGAAGTAAAAAGCTAACCTTTTCAAACAATATGGCTTCTCTCTCACTTACCAACTTTACATTTCCCTGTATGGCCCCGGAAGATGACTGGTTAGCCAGAGACGGGTAAGATTCCTCAAGGGAGGAACAACCTAAGACAGGCACAGTCGCAGAGAGGCCATCAGGTGAGAAATTGGGGATCAACAGAGGTGAGGCTCAGAACCTCACCCCCCCTGCTTTGAGAAAAATCTTCCGCATCTGTGGATGTTTTGCTGTCCTTGTCTAGCCTGGATTAATACTTAGTCCATAGGCACACACCTGATCATCTACATTTGCCCTCTTACAGCACTAAACTATGTTTTCTACCTTTATCTTGCATCTACCTACCACTTCAGCATTTTATTAAAAATAAAAATAATAATAATAATAGAGGGAGAAATGTGGGATCAACATATAAATCAAGTACAAAAATCAAATGAATATTCATATTTGACCTGATTGTTTATAGGTCATAATGCGTGATCAAAACCGAAAGTTTCTGTGATGAATGCCCTTGTACTGTTCACCATGTAAGAATTTATTCACTATGTAAGAATTCATTCACCATGTAAGAACTTGTTCGTTATGCTTCAGAAGATTGGAGACTGACGAGAATTAGGCTTGAGATGGATTAGTGATTGTACATTGAGCATTGACCCCCCTATACTGAATTTTATTGTTGTTAACAACCATTTGACCAATAAATATGAGAGATGCCCTCTCAAAAAAAAAAAAAAAGATTGAAATTCTACCAACCAACTTCTCAGACCACAAAGGTAGAAAACTAGAAATAAATTGTACAAAGAAAGCAAAAAGGCTCACAAACACATGGAGGCTTAACAATATGCTCCTAAATAATCAATGGATCAATGACCAAATTAAAATAGAGATCAAGCAATATATGAAAACAAATGACAACAACAACACA
The DNA here is from genome assembly GCF_040802235.1 of Manis javanica. Taxonomy (NCBI): domain Eukaryota; kingdom Metazoa; phylum Chordata; class Mammalia; order Pholidota; family Manidae; genus Manis; species Manis javanica. Next base: position 117,624,800 of record NC_133159.1, on the reverse strand, counting down.
AAGCCCCAACTTCTGTGCGATGCAGCAAAAGCAGTTCTAAGAGGAAAGTATATAGCAATCTAGGCACACTTGAAGAAGGAAGAACAATCCCAAATGAATAGTCTAAAGTCACAATTACTGAAATTGGAAAAACAAGAACAAATGAGGCCCAAAGTAAGCAGAAGGAGGGACATAATAAAGATCAGAGCAGAAATAAATAAAATTGAGAAGAATAAAACAATAGAAAAAAATCAATGAAACCAAGAGCTGGTTCTTCGAGAAAATAAACAAAATAGATAAGCCTCTATCCAGACTTATTAAGAGAAAAAGAAAGTCAACACACATCAACAGAATCAGAAATGAGAAAGGAAAAATCATGATGGACTGCACAGAAATACAAAGATTTATTAGAGACTACTATGAAAACCTATATGCTAACAAGCTGGAAAACCCAGAAGAAATGGACAACTTCCTAGAAAAATACAACCTTTCAAGACTGACCAAGGAAGAAACAGAAAATCTAAACAAACCAATTACCAGCAATGAAATTGAGTCAGTAATCAAAAAACTACCCAAGAGCAAAACCCCCAGGCCAGATGGATTTACCGTGGAATTTTATCAGACATATAGAGAAGACATAATACCCATTCTCCTTAAAGTTTTCCAAAAAATAGAAGAGGAGGGAATACTCCCAAACTCATTCTATGAAGCCAGCATCACCTTAATACCAAAAACCAGGCAAAGACCCCACCAAAAAGAAAATAACAGACCAATATCCCTGATGAACAAAGATGCAAAAATACTCAACAAAATATTAGCAAACCCAATTCAAAAATACATCAAGAGGATCATACACCATGACCAAGTGGAATTCATCCCAGGGATGCAAGGATGGTACAACATTTGAAAATCCATCAATGTCATCCACCACATAAACAAAAAGAAGGACAAAAATCACATGATCATCTCCACAGACGCTGAGAAAGCATTCGACAAGATTCAACATTCATTCATGATAAAAACTCTCAACAAAATGGGTATAGAGGGCAGGTACCTCAACATAATAAAGGCCATATATGATAAAGCCACAGCCAACATCATACTGAACAGTGAAAAGCTGAAAGCTTTTCCTCTGAGATAAGGAACAAGACAGGATGCCCACTCTCCCCACTGTTATTCAACATAGTACCGGAGGTCCTCGCCACAGCAATTAGGAAAAACAAAGAAATACAAGGAATCCAGATTGGTAAAGAAGAAGTCAAACTGTCACTATTTGCAGATGACATGATATGGTACATAAAAAACCCTAAAGACTCCACTCCGAAACTACTAGAACTAATATCGGAATTCAGCAAAGTTGCAGGATACAAAATTAATACACAGAAATCTGTGGCTTTCTTATACACTAACAATGAACTAGTAGAAAGAGAAATCAGGAAAACAATTCCATTCACAATTGTATCAAAAAGAATAAAATACCTAGGAATACACCTAACCAAGGAAGTGAAAGACCTATACCCTGAAAACTACAAGACACTCTTAAGAGAAATTAAAGAGGATACTAAGAAATGGAAACTCATCCCATGCTCTTGGCTAGGAAGAATTAATATCGTAAAAATGGCCATCCTGCCCAAAGCAATCTACAGATTCAATGCAATCCCTATAAAATTACCAACAGCATTCTTCAACGAACTGGAACAAATAGTTCAAAAATTCATATGGAACCAACAAAGACCCCAAATAGCCAAAGCAATCCTGAGAAGGAAGAATAAGGTGGGGGGATCTTGCTCCCCAAGTTCAAGCCCTACTACAAAGCCACAGTAATCAAGACAATTTGGTACTGGCACAAGAACAGAGCCGCAGACCAGTGGAACAGAATAGACTCCAGACATTAACACAAACATGTATGGTCAATTAATATATGATAAAGGAGCCATGAACATACAATGGGGAAATGACAGCCTCTTCAACAGTTGGTGTTGGCAAAACTGGACAGCTACATGTAAGAGAATGAAACTGGATCATTGTCTAACCCCATACACAAAAGTAAATTTGAAATGGATCAAAGACCTGAATGTAAGCCATGAAATCATAAAACTCTTAGAAAAAAACATAGGCAAAAATCTCTTGGACATAAACATGAGTGACTTCTTCATGAACATATCTCCCCGGGTAAGGAAAACAAAAGCAAAAATGAACAAGTGGGACTACATCAAGCTGGAAAGCTTCTTTACAGCAAAGGACACCATCAATAGAACAAAAAGGTATCCTACAGTATGGGAGAATATATTCATAAATGACAGATCCGATAAAGGGTTGACATCCAAAATATATAAAGAGCTCATGCACCTCAAAAAACAAAAAGCAAATAATCCAATTAAAAAATGGGCAGAGGAGCGGAACAGACAGTTCTCCAAAGAAGAAATTCAGATGGCTAACAGACACATGAAAAGATGCTCCACATCGCTAGTCATCAGAGAAATGCAAATTAAAACCACAATGGGATATCACCTAACACCAGTAAGGATTGCTACCATCCAAAAGACAAACAGCAATAAATGTTGGCGAGGTTGTGGAGAAAGGGGAACCCTCCTACACTGCTGGTGGGAATGTAAATTAGTTCAACCATTGTGAAAAGCAGTAAGGAGGTTCCTCAAAAAGCTCAAAATAGACTTACCATTTGACCCAGGAATTCCACTTCTAGGAATTTACCCTAAGAATGCAGCAGCCTGGTTTGAAAAAGACAGATGCACCCCTATGTTTATTGCAGCACTGTTTACAATAGCCAAGAAATGGAAGCAACCTAAGTGTCCATCAGTAGATGAATGGATAAAGAAGATGTGGTTACATATACACAATGAAATATTATTCAGTCATAAGAAGAAAACAAATCCTACCATTTGCAACAACATGGATGGAGCTAGAGGGTATTATGCTCAGTGAAATAAGCCAGGCAGAGAAAGACAAGTACCAAATGATTTCACTCATATGTGGAGTATAAGAACAAAGCAAAAACTGAAGGAACAAAACAGTAGCAGAATCCCAGAACCTAAGAATGGACAGCAGTTACCGAAGGGAAAGGACCTGGGGAGAATGGGTGGGAAGGGGGGGAAAAGAAAGGGGGCATTACGATTAGCATGTATAATGTGGGCGGGGGGCATGGGGAGGGATGTGCAACACAGAGAAGACAAGTAGTGACTCTACAGCATCTTAGTACACTGATGGACAGTGAGTGTAATGGGGTTTGTGGGGGGGACTTGGTGAAAGGAGGAGCCTAGTAAACATAATGTTCCTCATGTAATTGTAGATTAATGATACCAAATGTAATTGACCTACTGCTAGGCTAATGCTTCCACATCTGTAGGCAATAAGCTTTTATTGACTGAGTCACTATATAAAAAGCTCTGCCCAGTGCTCTGGATGGAAGCAGAGATGGAGGTGGATACGGACCTGCAGACTGCTGGGTGTGGACATGATTCTAGTGCTTGACCAATTGCTGGGAGAATAAAGCCAGGTATAAACCCTTTTACCCCAAGAACATTGTGTTGTCATTTCTCGGTCTCACTGAATCCATAGTGAACTTGCCTAGGGATGAAACCCTCAGGCAAGACGTCTTTGTTCATTTCTTTAAGATACAATTCTACAAATGAAAATTATTGGGTCAGAGTAAGTATAAATTTATTGAATTATACTAGTAACATATTATTTTATCAACATTTTTAAAAACTAAAGGAAAAAAATTAAGCTTGCCAAATCCCCCACCAACCAGAGGTAATTAATATTAATATTTTTTGCATTTTCTTTGCCTTTCTTAGGTGTGTGTATAATGTTTCACTGTGGATAAAGTGAAGGTTCCTATGGCCAGGATTCTGACCTGGCCCTGGTCAGCTAGCTTACTACACATGTGTGGGCAATATGTTGCTACTGACTCTATATAAAGAGCTCTGACCAGTGCTCTGGGTGACACGGTGGCACAGCTGCAAGGTTGCAGGAGAGCAGAGACAAGACTGGAGAGGTGGCACTGCTGAGGACGGAGACTGAGACGGCTGCAGGGGCAGAGAGGCCCAGTGGCAGAGGCCAGCTTGCTGCATGCAGACTCGGTCTGAGTGGATGGGATTCTAGTGATTGACCTGCCACCGTGGGAATAAAGTTGGGTATAACCCTTTCACCCCAAGAATGTTCCATTGTCATTTTTTGGTCTTACTGATTTAATAGTGAACTTGTCTGGGACTGAAACCCATTAGGAAGACAATCACTATATTATTCTGTAACCTGTTTGTTTTTACTTAATGTATCAAGAATATCAAGAGGTAAGTACAATTTCTGAGGAGACTTCTGACATTTGTTACCATTGCTTCACAGAAGGGTTGTGGCAATGTACACACCTATTTCATTTAGGGGTCCAAAAAGAGTTCCATCATTTGACCCTAACCACTTTGCTAGCAAAATGTTATTACCTTTAATTTATCTTTTATTTTTAATTGTAAAAAGCACATAAAATTTACTCTTTTAACCATTTTTAAATGTACAGCTCTGTAGTTATGTACTAAACAGTGTATTCTCACTGTTGTGTAAAAGATCTCTAGAACGTTTTCATTTTGCAAAAATAAAACTCTAGACCCATTAAACAACAGCTCTCCTTTTCCCCCTCCCCCAGCCCCTGCAAATTACCATTCTACCTTCTGTTTCTATGATTTTGTCTACTCTTGATGTCTCATATAAGTCGAATCACACAATATTTGTCCTTTAGCGTCTGGCTTATTTCACTCAGCAAAATATCCTCAAGGTTCATCCATGTTGTAGCAGGTGACAGTATTTGCTCCCCTCTTCCCCTGCTTTTTTAAGGCTAAGTAATATTCCATTGTATGTATAGATCATGTTTTCTTTCTTTTTTTTTTTTGAGAGGGCATCTCTCATATTTATCGATCAAATGGTTGTTAACAACAATAAAATTCTATATAGGGGACTCAATGCTCAATGTACAATCATTAATCCACCCCAAGCCTAATTCTCGTCAGTCTCCAATCTTCTGAAGCATAACGAACAAGTTCTTACATGGTGAACAAGTTCTTATATAGTGAATAAGTTCTTACATGGTGAATAGTACAAGGGCAGTCATCACAGAAACTTTCAGTTTTGATCATACATTATGAACTATAAATAATCAGGTCAAATATGAATATTCATTTGATTTTTATAGTTGATTTATATGTGAATCCCACATTTCTCCCTTATTATTATTATTATTATTAATTCATTTTATTTTTTTAAATAAAGTGCTGAAGTGGTAGGTAGATGCAAGATAAAGGTAGAAAACATAGTTTAGTGCTGTAAGAGGGCAAATGTAGATGATCAGGTGTGTGCCTATAGACTGTTAATCCAAGCTAGACAAGGGCAATAAAACATCCACGGATGGAGAAGATTTCTCTCAAAACAGGGTGGTGAGGTTCTAAGCCTCACCTCTGTTGATCCCCAATTTCTCACCTGATGGCCCCCCTGCGACTGTGCCTGTCTTAGGTTGTTCCTCCCTTGAGGAATCTTACCCGTCTCTGGCTAACCAGTCATCTTCTGGGGCCATACAGGGAAATGTAAAGTTGGTAAGTGAGAGAGAGGCAATATTGTTTGAAAAGATAGACCACGTTTTCTTTATCCACTCATCTGTCATGGACATTTGGGCTGCTTCTATGTGTTAGCTATTGTGAATAATGCTGCAGTGAACATGGGTGTGCAAATATTTCAAGACCCTGCTATTCAGTTCTTTTGGATATATAACCAGAAGTGGGATTGCTGCATCACATGGTAAATCTATTTACTTATTTTCTCATTCTCAACATAATTCAGCTGTTCTGACCTAGTCAAGACGAGCCAGTTAAATGCATGCTCCCTGTTCCAAACACACAGCAATGACAGAGAAAAATGCAAAGAATACAAAAAGACAAGAATGGTCAAAACTAAGACCAACAGCACCATGAACGTAAAGAACACAAACACAGGTATCTGTGTGGCCAAAGCAGAGGGCTTGTTGGCTGAAGGCCCAGGAGCACGGTGGTGGCTGAGGGTTCTGTTCCTGAAGGGGACTCACTGACAGGGCTCTGCTGGATGGGAACCCAAATTCCCTGCTTGGAGCCAAAGCCAGGGGCTCCCTCTTTTGTGAAGAGGCTGGGAAAAAAATTATGCCAACTGCTGCAGCTGGTGAACACTGAGGTCAGCACTAAGCCCAAGGACCTGCTGGCTCTGGGCCTGCAACTGCTCTTGATGATGTAATTCTGGCCTCCGGGCAATGGCAAACTCTACCTGGGCAGGAGACCTCAGAGGGAGAGGGGATCGAGTCCCCACATTCAGCAGCAGCAGAACACCTCCTCCCTGGTTTGCACATCAGAATTCCTGAAGACATGAAGCGATGTGATGCAGAGAGAGAAAACTAGTAACACTAGCAACCAGATCGTGAATATATTTTAGATGAAACTAGTTTTATAGAACAGTTTGTCAAAGACTAAAGTAATTACTTTTAGGACATTCAAAGAGCTAAATGGAGGAATAATAACCTTAAAGAATAAGATAGAATGAAATTAAAAAGCACAAGTGAAACAACAGATGGACAATAAGTAAAAACTTAGAAAATTTGGAAATGAGAACCAAATATGAAATAGAGGAAAAATTTGAAAGAGCAATGAAAAGACACAAGCATAGATTAAAAGGTCCCAGTATGTATCCAGTAGGAGTTCAAGGGGAGAAAGGGAACTACACATGGGATATTTGAGAGATAATGGGTGAGGATTTTTCAGAATTGCTGAAGAAGTGTCCTCAGTGAAGTACTAAGCAGAGTAAATATAAACAAATCTACTCTACACATTGGATAGTAAGATTGCAGAACCCAGAAACACATGATTATAAAACATAAAAAATGTAATTTTAAAAGTTAACATAAAACAGATTAACTACACATGAATAAGACCATACCGACAGCAGGCTCCTTACCACCATAGATGCTGCCAGCAGATAAGGATGGGAGGTACGTCTGCAAACACGCTGAGGGAAAATAACTCAAACTAAACTCTAATTTCCACCTAAATTCATTCCAAAGATAGGACATGCAAACATTCAAAGGCTAAGAGATTTGCCTTCCTTAGGATTTGTTTTTGTTTGTGTGTGTGTGTGTGTGTGTGTGTGTGTATGTGTGTGTGTATATGCACACATAAACATTTGTAATCTCTAAAACACACCCCAACAACCTCACAGATTAAAGATTAAATCACAATTAAAACCGTAAATTAATTTACAACTGAAAGACAATAGAAGAAATACATATCAAAACTTGTCAGTTGCAGCTAAAGAAATTACTTCAAGGGAAATTAATAGTATTAAAGTATATTTTTTTTAAAGATTGAAAATGGAAAAAAAAGCTAACAAGTTCAAGAATTTAAAAAACAGTGTAAAACATGAATAAAGTAGGACAAATAGTAACAATAATAACAGAAATTATGAGCCATCAAATAAACCAAGGAGAATTAATGTTTCTATTCAACATTGCCTTCTCTGTATCTAACAAAGTGCTCTTAGGTATAAATGCTTACTATACACAATTTAGAAAATAAAGTTAAGCAAGCAATAATAATAATAAATCATTATCTAGAGTTTTGTTTTATCCATTGCTACCCTTCTCTCCTTGGCAGATGTAAATCAACTGGGGGTTGCATTTGGAGGCACCTGGGGCCGTTCCCCTCAACCAGCCTTCTCCCTAACTCAGCGGTTTTCAGAATCATCTGCCCAGCTGACAGCTGAGAGTTTTTCCCAGGAGGGCTTCACTGGGCCTTGCAATTCCTGTAGGCAAATAGCTTCTAGTGGTCTCTCCACTGATCTTCACAGGGACTCCTGGCAGGTCTCTATCCATCTTAGACTCAAGCTGGGGCCACTGCTCCACGTGTAATAGCAAACACTTACCAGTTCAATGTTCAACAGTAAGATGTGATTTGTGATGTACTTTATGGTACATCCATACAACGGAATATAGGCATTTTATAATTCAAATACACAGAGACATGGGAGAAAATGGTCATAATATTGTTATGGCAGGTTTTAAATAGTAGGCACTATGTGATCCCATTTAAAAACATATATATTTATATTATGTTCTTTATAGAGAGGATATATATTAACAGTACCTTTGAGTGGTGGGATTGCAGGTAATTTTTATTATTTTTATTTTCTCCTTCATGCTTTTATGCATTTCCAGATCTCCTACAATGAGCATGAATTACTTACCTTTTTTTTTTTTTAATCATGTAGTATTTTTATAATTTAAAAAAATGGTGAAAGGCCTTGAGAATCTGATCCTCCAGGTCTGGCTGCACAGCACGAACCCTCAAGGGCAGTTGCTGAGCCACTGTGGAAGGTCTTTGGTTAGGGGCCTGGAGGGGCTGAGGTCTGGGGCCCAGATCTGGAGTCAGGGTGTCCAGGAACTCACGGTCCTCACCTTGGCCTGGGCCACTTCTTTGCTGGTGAGCACGAAGAGGACATCCCGGGTATGAAGCAGAGAAAGGGGCAGGTCCAGGAGGGAGATATACTTGCGTAGCACATTCACAGACTGAAGCGTGAGCACAGAGCACCCTGGTTGGGGGAGGCGAGCAGAGAGTGAGGGCTCTTGTTGCTCCCTGGGCACCTGACCTCTCTGCTGGGTCTCAGGGCTGGGCAGGGCATTGCTGTGGAGCGGCCAGATGCCTCCGAGGTGCCAAAGCGGCTCTCTGCCCATAATCCTCACAGAAGAGAGTGAAAGGCCCACAGAAAGCCTGGCTGGCTCCACATCACCTCCCACCCCGGTGCTGTGAGCCCAGCAAGGTTGGTGCTAGTGAGTGGCTGGGATCCAGCTACTTCGAGGCCAAGGGGATGGTGACAGGGACAGGAATTTCTGTATTGGGAGGCCAGAGGCCTGGTTCCTGCTCTGTCACTAAGAACTGACAGATTTGGCCAAGTCCCTAATCTCTCCCAGACTCAGTTTCCTCTTCTGTAAAATGATTGTTGATGGCGTGGGACCTCCTGACTTACACGGTTGACCACAGTCATTTTCCAAAGACCTTACAGCTTGGGAAGCTCAGTAAGTCCTCTCCAGAAGGGCACACACTTAGGGCATGCACTTAGGTTTTGAGTGTTTAATCTTCACACCACTCCTGTGAGGGACATATTGACCCACTGACAGGCCACACACCAGCTTAGAGAAGTTAAGCATCAGTGTCATGCTGTAAATGGCCAAGCAGGGATAAATATCTTCCTTTGCATTAGGAAGAGCCTATAACTCAGGCAGAGCAGCCCATTAAGCACCATCTGCCACTCACAACCTGGCCAGTGAAGTGGGTGTGCAGTGAGTTGGACGGATGGAAAGAATTGCAGAGGTGAGAAGGCCTACTGATGAGAAAGCAAGGCAGGTGAGTGGGCAAGGCCCAGTGTGATGGCTGATCCATGTCAACCTACTGGGCTACAGGGTGCCTAGATATCTGGCTAAACATTATTTCTGGGTGTTCCCCTGACGGTGTTTCCAGAAGCAATCAGCATTTGAATGGGTCAACTCAGGAAAGCAGACCGGCCTCCCCATGTGGGTGTGCATGGTACCATCTGGTGAGGCCTGAATAGAGGAAAAGGCAGAGGAAGGGAGAACGCATTCTCCGCCCAGCTGTTTGGGCTGGGGTACTGGTCATTTCCTGCCCTTGGACTGGGATTTACTCCATTGACTCCCCTGCTTGCAGGCCTTTGGACTCCACTGAACTACACCACCAGCTTTCCTGGGCCCCCAGCCTGCAAACAGCAGATGGTGGGACTTCTCAGCCTGCATACTTGCATGAACCAAGTCCTTATAATAAATCTCCTTTGATATATGTATCTCCTACTGGTTCTGTTTCTCTACCACATCAGGCCTCCCCTCACACCCAGAGGCTGGCAGGCAGGGCACTTCCCAGTGGATACAACCTGATCTGAGACCCTGGCCAGGCTGACAGATGCACTGAGCTGAGGCAGGAAGGGTGTGGCCTAGCCCCTCCTCCCCACTTGTGTTTGACTCAGGGCAGCTGTATGCTTACAAATTTCGTCCTAGTAAGTTTCTTAGAGGGATAGTAATGAGCAGCTTTTTGCAAAAAGGACAGGCCTTACCTTTAGGTAGCTTTCCTTCTGAGTGCAGGGTCCTGGTGGAGGGAAAGGACAAGGGTGAAGTAAGGATTCCTTTGCAGGTCACATGAGGGCCTTAACACTCGGGTCTGGCACACCTGACATGGGTTTCTAGGTAGTTTCTTTTGTATAAATCACCATATTCATTTCTCGGACCCCAAACCTCTGGCTACAGCTAGCTGAAGGGACCAGGGTGGGCACTTTGCCCAAGGTCAGCCGACCTGGAGGCTGACCAGTGGCTTGTGAGTGCCCTGGCCCAGGCTTCACCCATCAGGGATGAGGGTACCTACAGTGGACTCTTCACAGGGTTCCTTCTTTGAAACTATAATGAGAGTATGGTGGGAGAATAGTTTAAAATATTAATTGATATTTCTTCCCTGATAGTTCCCTCTCCTTTTTGACCTCCCCACTCCCACCTCGTGACAGTGAAGGCTGTTCTGAGCTCACTGTCTTGAGTGGGGGGGGTGAGGCGGGTTTAACAGCAATGAACTCTGGGTGTGTTTTGTTGTTTTGAAAGCTGAGGGATGGAGAAGGATGGGGCAAATAGTCCCACCCTACTCCACCCCAATACAGAGACAGACACTCATATGAAAAGGGATTCTGGGAGCAGGGGTTAAAGAGAAGCTGGGAGAGAGCTGATAAACTGGGGGCCTGACTCCTCGGCAGAGCTCTGAGAAACAGGAAACCCTGAGAAAGGTTCTTGGGATCCTGAGGTCAGAGGTGACCAGACCTGCACACTGGGTACAGCCCTGGGATGTGCCGAGTTTGAGGTGGTCAGGATCTCCAAGGAAAGAGTTGGGAACACAGGATCTAAGTTAAGAAGGGAGCCACCCACCTGGAAATCACACCGGAAGCACTAATACCAGGAGGAATGTGTGCTGATGGGAGCCTGGGACTGGGAAGGAGCCCAGGAGCATCAAGGGCCTGGTGGAGGAAGCCAGGACAAGAGAAGAGGCTGAGGTGGAGGATGAGCTGGGGCAGCTCAGGGTGGCGCTTCTGTGAGTGGGTCAAATGCCACGGTGAGGTCAAGCAGACGAGGAGGGAGTGTGGTAGCCAGAGGTGAGTGTGGAGGGAACTACATTAGTAGATCGGTGGGGAGCAGAAGGCGGGCACAGAGGGAAGGAAGGACAGAGGAGGAGGGGATCTCTGCCTGCTGAGGGGATGGCCCAGCTTTCAAAACAACAAATCGCATTCTGCTTCCTCTGGGATGTTTGCTCTGGGTTCCTAGCAGAGGTGCTTCCACAAGGGGCTGAGGGGCTGGAGGCCTTCTCTGTGCACAGGACTTGTGGCCACAGCGAGCACTGGTGCCTGCTGTCAGAGGGCCACCCCCGTTGAGGAGGGCACTGCAGCCACAAATGTTGCAGAGGCCAGATAGGGCAAAGGGGGGCGGTGCGGCAGACAAACCCTATGCCCTTGGCATTTCCACTCGGAATCTAAGGGGCAGCAGCTGCAGTGCTAGGTGATGAGTGGATAGATGCTTGCTGCCCCGGGGAGCAGAGCCCAGGTGGGTAGGAGGCTTGCTGTGCTGTGGAGATGGGCGCAGCGGAGCCTGTGATGAGGCTGGGATGGGCAGCCCTGGGGCAGAAGGCAGCCCGAGCACCACCTCCCAGGAAGTGCTTCCTGTAGCTAGGGGCACCACCGCAAGGGCAGCAGGTGTCCCCACTTCTTCTGGGATGTTTGCTCTGGGTTCCTGGCAGAGGTGCTTCCACAAGCAACCATCTATGGTGACAAGAATACAAAAGAAAGGGCCAGAAGGGCTCCTGGAAAGGAAGGCAGCAAGATCTGCACTTACTAGGTGCTGGAGGCTGATCTGTTAGATGCCTTGTATCAACATCTTGTTTTAGTTCCTCAAAACAACCTGACAGATTAGGTGTGAATAGTCTCATCTTTCAGATGACAAAACCGAGGCTCAGAAGGGTCAAGTAATGTACTCCAGTTTTCACAAGTTTGCTGACTAGCGGAAAGGGGCGGTGAGGTGCCCTTCGGAGCACTGGAGAAGGAGACAGGAGCTGGGTTCCAGTTTCTGCTTTGTCTCTAGGGGGCTGTGCAGCTCTGGGTAAATCATGCTGTCTTCTGACTGTGCCTGTTCAGCAAGGATTGCAAGAAACCCCGCTCTGGAGCCTTCCCCTCTGCCATGACATTAGGTGACCATAGAAGCACCTCATTGCTGGTAAAGCTGCAGCTGTGGGAAGGACACAACTGACAGGCTGAGACAGACAGACACGCGTGAGGGAGGTGGGGAACAGCAGGCAAGGCCCAGCGAGAGGAGAGGGCATCTGAGGATGAGGGCCTAGCAGCGGCCAGGGCTACGTGGGTGGGGCGGGGAGGGGAGAGGGGTCCCAGCAGACCTCTGCTTCTGGGTGCGGGCACAGCTAGCCCCAAAGCAGATGTGGTGTCAGCAGCCAGGGAACTTTCTGAGAAAACCATAAACCTAAACTGTGTCGGAGGAAAAGACATGGGGCAGGTCAGGGACTACACACGGGCAGGAATGAGAACCCAGGAGGCTTTTATAGAAAACAATGTGAGATGCTGGTGTGGGAAGAGTTCTTTGGGGCTGAGAGGCACCTAGGGGTCCTGGCCTCTTTGACCTCCCCCAGGAGGGTGGTGTCAGGGAAGGGAAGCTGCAGGGGATTTTCCAGGGAGCATGGGTGGTAAGTTGAGATCTTGGGTGGATCAGATTCTGTCAGGCACAGTGACCTGGGTGCACAGAGGGCACCCAGGAGTATTAAAAGTCTGGGCGCCCCAGCCTCTTCAAAGGAAAATGGCCCCAGGCAGTTCCCTCGGCATAATTTCCTCCGGGATTCCCTACTGGAGGGAAGCCTCTGCGGCTCTCACCAGGTTGGTGGTGGGGCCAGGGAGGGGACCCAGCCAAATCAGCCTCAAGCGTGCCAGCAACCCCGCCTGCTGAGGTACTCCCAGTTTGTTAGCGACAGACCCCATCTGGTCCTGTCTGTGACATAGGACAAATGCATGGTGAGAAATGACAAAGCGCAGTGTGTGTCCAGATTGAAGCAGAGCCGCCATTCCAACTCCCCGTGGTTCTGAGACCACTCCAGTCGTGGAAGCCCAAGGCCTCAGAGTAACCACCTGGGTGGAAAGACTCCTTCTGGGTACCCCATTTCCCCCTGTATCTTAAAAAAATTGCATCTGTGACTGTACCTGGGTGATGTGTCCTACCTGAACCCCAGGGGACCTAATGCAGCTAGGACCAGGTGCCCTCAGGGGTGGGACCTCTGACTGGGACAGGACGTGAGCAGTGTTTATAGGAGGGGACAGCTTTCTTGCCTGCCCTCACTGCACAGTCAAGGGAGCAGGAAGAGCCATCTGGAGACTGTGTGGGTGGTCTTCTCGAGGTGGAACACTCTTTAGGGACAAGGCTGGAGGGCCCTATTACTGGGTGGGTCCTCACATGTAGCAGACAGAACAGTGAAAGGAGACCCAGGACTTCTGGATTCTGGTTCCGTCTCTGCCATTGTTCAGCCTGGTGGTGCTGGGCAAACCACTTCACTGCTTTAGGTATATGAGGCCATTGGACTTAGTGATGGGTGAGGTCATTTCCAGCCTCACAGAGTTCATGGCTTGGGGCTGAGAATGCTGGGCATGTTTAGAGGAAGGTTATAAAATTAAGTTTTCTCTCCAGGGTGTCCCTTCCTCAGCAGCCCGGTCAGGCCCTCTACAGTCCCTCTCATGGCACCAAGGAGAAGCACAGGACAGGGGACATAGATCTGCCTGTGTGATCCTGAGGAAGTCCCTTAATAGCTTTGAAGTCCAATTTGTTTTTTCTACTGCATGATGGGATTCATACCAGACAGATAGGGTGGCAGTGAAGAACAAATGAGATTTTTTATGATGTATGAATATCCTTCTCCAAAGAAGATTTGAAATGGTGTACAAAATAGAAAATGGAAGACAATGACATAAGTTGGAATAGGAGGTAAAGAAGGTGGAGCGAGAAGGCACACTGATTCTCAGAACTCACTCCTTTACGTCTTGTATGTGCACTACGGGGGCTGCAGATTTGGCCATAAAGCTTTCTGTGACCCACTCAAAGAGAGAAATAAAGTCAGTTACCCCATTTGCTGTATCCTTAGGGTAAAAAACTAAGCTGTTTAGGAGATGAAACAGTAATAGACTTGAGAGAAGTTTCTTGCAGTGAGGACATGGTGAGATGTGGTGAGCAGCATGGCTGACGCTGACGCTTGAGTCATTCCAGAGGGAGTTTCATGGGCTCAGACATGGAGTGGGAAAGTGCTGCAGACACGGGCCACTCTGCGCCAATGAACGAACCCTCTCCACCTCCATCCCGCAGAGAATCATACCTCACGGCCGCATACAGAGCAACATGATTGCTGTGACCACTCACTCCCCCTGCATCGAAAGTCACCACCTGGAGGGAAACACAGCGTTTTCACTCCCAACTGTCTGAATGCTTTCTCTACTGCCTCAACTTCAAAGTCGCTGTCCCCATTCCCTGGGAAGGACAGGAGAGTCCTGAACCCTGAGACTTCAAACTGAGTCTGTAGGAACTGACTCGGAGCAGATGAGTGGCGTGGAACCAGTGCTGGCTGCACAGAGGCTGTTTCCGTAGGTCTTACTATTTGCCCTGTTCCTGGCCAATGGAGCAGAGTGGAATTCAGCCACCAGAAAGACCTGGCTTCAGAATATCTTTGCTTCTTATCTGCCCAGCCAGTTATTAGCACACTCAGTTTTCCTGGCTGGCCGCTGTGTGAACTTTGTTCACGTAGATGCTGTCTGATTGATTTGGTCTCTTTTCCTTGTGCCAAACCAAGGGCACAAAGGCTTTGAGGACAATGTCCACTGTGTCCTGGGGTTAAATTTCAGAAGGAGTATATGTACTCATAGGTGCCTCTGTTTCCATTTTCACAGATACATCATCTATTTACCAACTACAAGTTTAGTATGAGTTCCAACATTTCATTTCTGCACAGAGTAAAAAAAATTCAAATCCTAATACTAATTATTGAATAATAACAATAATGAAAGGATAGCTTGTATAATGAAAAAAGAAAACAAGGGTTCAGAAAAAGGTAGGAGTGGTTGGCTAGGGGTGGTAGAGAGAGGAAGGCTGTCCCCAAGCAAAGCAGGTGACCACACGGCTGCACAGGGGGACCTGGAACTGGGATTGGAACAGGCTGGGAAGGGATTCACTAGTGGTCTTTCTGTTTTAAATCATAAAATATTGACTTCATGTATAGAAAACTCTCTTATACTAAGAGCAGCTGACATTTAGTGAGCACAGGCTGGGGGCTGGGGCTGTACATTAAAGGAAAATTTAAAGTCCCATCAACTGATCCTGATTCAAACAAGCTGTAAACAAAAAAACAAAATAAAAACATATTTGTGACGAGAGTACTGGAAATGTAAAACACTGATATTAATGAATTATTAATTTTAGGTGTCATGATGGCATAATTATGTTAATAAAAGACTCAATGTCTTCTAGAAATGCATACCCAAATGTTTAAATATGAAATATGGGAAGGATTTGCTTCACAGTAATACAGGAGGTGGGCGAGGTGAACAGGTGCTCCAATAAAAATAATATTGACTATGAGTTAATAATTACTGAGGCTAAGTGATAGGGGCACAGAGGTTCATTAAACCATTCTCTCTACTTTCGTTTACTTGAAATTCTCCATAATGGGAAAATTTTAAAAGAAGAGTTAAAAGCTTTTAAAAGGCTTACCAAATAAGGGCAGATACATTTGTCCAAACCAATAGAATGTACACCACCAAAAGTGAACACTAATGTAAACTCTGGACTCCGGGTGATGACAATATGTCTGTGTTGGTTCACCAATTGTAATAAATAGTGGGGTACAAGGGGTGTATGTACTTTCTGCTTAATTTCGCTGTGAAACCCAAACTGCTCTAAAAAATAGTCTATTAAACAAGCCAACCACAGAACTCGAATACCCCATTCTGATGCCAGTCTTCCGTGCCGCTCAGTAGAGGGAGACCTACTGAGTCTACTGTCTGAGAGTGGATAACCCAGCCCCTTGGGCAAGTCACAGAACTTTACACCTGGAAGTCATTTCAGCTTCCACTGTCTTGGTTTCCTCATCTGTGAGATCAGAAAAGTTATACGTGCCCTACTTTCCTCACTGGGTTGGGGTGGGGATGAAATAAAACCCCATGGAAGCTCTAAGAACTGTGTAGCACTTCACAGCCCCGAGCCCGTGCCATCAGATAGAGGGTGCCAGGAGGGCGTGGTGACTGTCACAGGCACGTAGGGCGGACAGCATTCCCTGGTCAGGGGTTGGAGGCCATGTGGAGTTTGGCTCAGTCACCTCTGAAATTCCCCAGCCCTTTGTTTCCATCACATCCTATGCCTTCTCATAGTCTCCCCCTTCCCTGTGTTGCCTTGTAGCCAGCTTCCGTGACCTTTGCAGCTTTCTGCATGAGGACAATGGCCCCAGGAGTTCTTTACAGAGCTCCGTCCACTCTTTTTCCCTCTAAATTGCAGAACTCTGTTCAAATGAAACCTTACCCAGACTCCAATCAAGGGAGGTAATGGAGGGGCTGATCTGGTTTCTCCAAGACAGTGGTTCTCAACCAGGGGCAGTTTGCCCCAGGGACATTTGGCTGGAGGTATTTTTATTGTGACAAACAAGACAGGTTGCTACCGGGACAAGGTGGACTGTCTCGTGGGCAGAGGCCAGGGAGGCAGCTAAATGACCTACAAAGCACAGGGTGATTGGGCCAAACGTCAGTGGGGCCCTGGGGGCAGGGACTAGGTGTGCCTGGTCACAGCTGTATCCCCATTCACAACTGGCAGTGACTATCACAGAGCCCATGCTCAGTATTTGCTGAATGAAAGGCAGAGGGATGGGTCCCTGCCTCCAGAAGACATGCTCACGCCCCTAGTCTGCTTTCTGTGGAGGGGAGCACCAGGCCCTCCAGTGCTGTCCCGTCAGCTTTCTGCATGGTTCTCCTGATGCTCCTGCAGTGGGCAGGGCAGATAGCTCAGCAGTGTACGACAGAGCTGGGGGCAGACAGAACCCCGTTTCCTTCCACCACACTGGGCTAAGGGCTGCAGAGCCAGCTTCTGCTCTGGATAAAAGAGAGCTTTTTCTCTCCAAAGCCCAGCCCAGGTGAAAAACTCTCCCTGGCTGAGCCCTGTGCTCCTCACCTCTGCCTGTGCTTGCCTGGTGCTGCTCATCTGACCTAATCGGTCTACACAGGCACCTGGGGCGTTCCATGATTTATGCAGTCAGCCGGGTATGGGATACTGCCATGGGTGACTTCTCACCTGCCTAGTACCAGCCCCTCATCCCTGGCCCTGCAGGAACTGTAGGACAGTGTGGCAGTGCATCACCAGGGGCTGAATGGGAATCTGTACCAGCTTGATTATGGCCACTTATGTCCCTACTGGCCATGATGTTAGCACGGCCTTATCCTTCTATTGTCCCATGAAGTGCAGGTCAGGGAAATCATTCCCAACCACCCACATTATGATAACTTAGCGTTTCCTTATTAACAGCAAGGTGTGTTTAAGGAGCTGTTTTCAAGCCAATTTCCTTGCTTACAGAAATTAAGTCAAGTCAAGATTATCCTGATAGTAAAGTTTCCCTCACTCGCTTGAATGAATGTGGGCAGCTCAGACAACAGAAAGAGCTCCAGGCAGGGAGGTGGCAATTAACAGTGCAGCAGTTTGGGAAAGCACTGTCAGGGACCTGTTCTTGGGGCTGTAGAAATGTCATGGCGCATGGATCTTCAGGGACCTTACAGTCTACTTCACAAGACATGGTCTGTTCTTTAAAGGATGTCACAGGTGCAGGACACACAACAAATACTGCAGGAATCCCAGAGAAAGCTGAAGAAGTCAGGGAAGGCTTCTTGGAGAAGGAGGTCTTGCGGTCTGGACCATGAAACACTTTCCTGGGACACAAACTTGGGGGACTGTTCAGAGAGCAAGAATGGCATGCAGAACCGAGGGTGCCCTGAACTCCTTCCTCCCTGGTTGCTCAGAGCCACGGCAGCTGTAATGTGGTAAAAAAAAAAAACCTGGTCCTTTGGCAAGGACCAATTCCGCTCCCCAGTGCGCAGTGCTTCAGTAAGGGCCGGATCAAAGAGGGCCAGGTTCGGAGAGACAGGGGTTTAGCCTACAGGCAGGAGTTACTGGCAGACCAGCCGTTCTTACACACTGAAGTAGGAGAGGGGAGACTGCAGGGACTGGCCCCCGGGGAAGGCACTGCCCTAGGTACGGGGGGCACCGCAGCACACGCCACAGACCTCACTGGGCTACTTCAGGCTGGCCTGAAGACGGCTCTCTCCAGCTGTCTGGGCCGTGGCGCCCTGAGAAGGTCTGCCCGGGCGGGCCGTGCTGGAACAGGCAAGAGGATCCCCATGAGCCCACTCAGCAGGGTTGGCATTTGACTCTGAAGCCCAAGGACCGAGCCCCCTGCTCTCACACTCGGAGCCTCTGGTAAGGTGACACTGGGAGGTGTGGGCCTGCAAGCTGCTGCTGACCATTTTTCCAGTCAGGAAGAGGATGAAGCCAGCTCACAGAGAGAGACGGAGAAGAGCCTCGGCTGGGCGGCAGCTCATCTGCATCCCGGGCTGTGTGCGATTCAGAGAGGGTGGCCAGGCGCCCCTTCTGGCCTGTGTGGACCGTTTCAGTGATGAACTTTTACTAGCACACAAAGACGGTCTGATAATATTGTCAATGAAAATCTGCTCTTAAGAAGGTCTAGTAAATTAGTTCACTCAGTGAATTCATCGTTGATAAAACGCCTTATGGCAGTTTCATTTTTAATGAGGATTAACCAGAACTTAAACCAAAAGACTGGGGCTTTCAATGGTAGAATTTCAGGCATTAACCCCAGAAGGGTTTAGTAGTATTAATTTTGAGGGCGATAGTAAGCCTCCTTAGCAGCCTAACAAATCGGCCCCTGGCAAGGCCCAGGCCAGGGGACCCTGGTGCAACTGAGGCCGTTGTTTCCAGACTTGTCCAGCTTGGCCAGTAAATGTGAATCTCCACTGTTGCTCTAACTGTGACTAAAATTTTCTGCCTGTAGTGAGTGTGACTTTATTCTCACGGTTTTTTGGAATGGGAAATCGAGGCTTAAAATCCTAGCTCCATCCCTTGCCAAGCCTGGGTGAGCTGCTCAGCCACTGGTAACCTCAATGTCCCCACTGTGAAGAGAGAATTCTAATACTTACCTAAAGTTGAAGTATGACTCTAAGTGGGAAAACACTTGGTAATAGGTGAAATTCTGTACAGAGGCGTAGCACAGGCTCTCAGCACCTGAGTTTGTGGGTGGCAGGACAGAGGGGGAGGGTGGGGGGTTAGAGATGACACAGTTTGGAAAGAACCTCTGCCTCAACTGAGTGCTGGCAATTTGGTTACTTGATTTCATGGAAGGTGTGTTTATTCCTCTGTCATTTTGAAAGAGCCCTGGGGGACTGAGCCCCCTTTTAGGGTGGTCCTGGAGAAGGGCTGGAGGTGAGAGTGCAGCCACAGGACAGGTGTGGTAGGACCCCAGCTTTGCATTCTGAGAGGGTGTCTCCTTACCAGGTTGATGCCATTCCTTTCTATGTGCTGGAGGAGGACACTGGCCACATGCTGGGTGTCCCACTGCATGCGGGGGTCATCTGGGAAATCCCTGGGAGGAAAGAGCACAACTTGAACACCTTTTCTAAGCAGGCTAAACGTCCCCCTAGGCTCTGGTAGGTGTGTGCCAATCTTGTGATGGGAATCTAATCAGGGGACACCCTTAAGTATCCAGATTTCAGTGAAAGAGGTAAGAGAAACATGACAGAACTAGAAGTCAGGGCACAGTCCCACACAACACATTTTGGGGTTTTGTGCTCATTGCTGAGGGGAAGAAACAGACATCAATGAGACAAGGCTCTGTGCACGAGTTGTGGAGACACATGAGTTAACATCAGATTTGGACACAGAGCAGTATGGTACGTATTTTTATAAGAATAGTAGTAATATTGCTTAATAAAAGTACAAAGATGTATTGCTTCATTTAACCTCACGAACACCTGTCAAAGAGCCTCTACAGATGAAGTTAAGTAGCCTCCTCACAAGGTTGTTAGAGCTGGATTTGAACCCAGTTTTCTGACTGCAAAGCCAAGATGCTTCAGTCCTGGAGCAGGCACTGCACCACCTAGCTCAGGAGCAGAGGTCTCTGCAGATGAATCTGCACCTTATCTGTCTGTCTACTCAGCCACGTCACACACCTCTCTCTTCCTCCGTCTCTTTTTTGTATATGGATCTGTGGCATCATCTGATGGAGACCAAGGTCTCAATTTGAGCTCAATTTGAAGTCATTATTTAGTCTTATAAGTAGGTATCTCTCTCTGTGGCTCAGGTGCTGCGGCAACACCGCCATGCTGAGAGGACACAGCTCTCTTGGCTCCCCAGCAGGTAGGCTGCTATAACTTTTCTATGGACAAAGGCCACTCGCTGACCTACTTCGGACTTCCGTCAAAAGAGAGCCACTGAAGGTTTCTCAGCAGGAAAATGACGTGAGCCTCAGCACTAAATACTGGAGTTATTTCCACTGCTTCACTGTCTGCTCTACCAAATCCCTCAGATGTCTTCTGTAGAGGGCAGCTTTATACTTTTCAAAATCAGAGTCCTTGCTAGCCATTCCCTGTGGTCCTCATACTGCTCCTGCAGTGAGCAGACAGCTCAGCTGGTGGGGAAACGTTAGGGACAAAGGGGAAAAGCAGGGACCAGTACCAAGTTCTGCTTTGCTCCCAGGAATGGAGCCGAATGTGTATGTGGAACAGGAACCTGCTGAGCTCAGACTGCTGAAGGAGACACAGATAAAGCAATAGAGGAAAATACACCCTGGAATGAAAACAGTTACATACATACTCCTGGCTGGGAGGTCCATATAACTGTATTAAGGCATCATTGTAGAAACAGAATACACCAAAAATATTCACATGGATGGAGAAGCAGCCTAAAAGAAAGATAGGACAGCAGTTGCTAAGCCTATGAATTCTCAGCTTTGAAGTGTTGAAAGATAAATCCCAGAGTGGAAAGCTCACTGCCGCCTGCTGTTTCTCTTCAGAGCCCTGGGATCTGCTGTTCTAGGCACTTCACCCAGTAAGATCCAGAGGGACTGGAGTCACTGCATGCCTTTCTTTGGTGGCTCTACCTCTGACCTGGGACGAGGAAGCCAATTATTTGGGAGGTCTTTGGAATGTAAATATCCCTTCTCTTATCTGATACCTCTGATGTGGCAGCATGGTTTGTGATCACGTCTCAACTTCTCTTGGTCAGGCAGTCGAGATTTTTCTCAACCTGTCTCCTATTTCGATCACCTTCATTTCTCTTTATTTGAGGAAGCAAGTAAGATAACGTGGGAGAAAGTATTTGAAAAGTAAAGGAATATGTAAATATCAGAGTAGTGGCTGTTAGAAATACTTCAGCCTAATTTAGGACCTTTCAAGAAAGAAGGGAAGAAAGAAATCCCTGTCTTTCTTGCTCTGGAAGTCCCTTGAGAGAGAACTCTTTGCTGATTACTTACATCAGTGGTCAATGGTTTCAAAGTGGGGAGTAGGCACCCCAGGAAATGTTTAAGATGATCTACTGAGATAAAGCAAGAAATCACTAGAATTTCTACTGATATTTTTTTCAATCTGTTCAAATTTTTCGATTATAGCTATTTTATAAGGTATCATACTAGCAGAGTTTAACATGGATACAATTTAAATAAATAGGCCCACCATCTTACTACTCTGATGGACAGTGACTGCAATGGGGTGTGGAGGGGTCTCGATAATACAGGTGAATGTAGTAACCACATTGTTTTTCATGTGAAATCTTCATAAGAGTGTATATCAATGATACCTTAATAATAAACAAACAAACAAACATATAAATAAATAGGCCCACAAATATGGGAAGTGCATTCTCAGATTTTGTTTCTTTTTATCAGATGACTATAATAAAACATGTTTGGAAATCACTGGGTCTAATCTACTCACCCTACATTTCACTTAAATTTTTTTCCCTGGATATTTAAAAACCACTTTATTGGAGTGTAATTTACATAATATAAAATCCATTCATTTAAAATGTACAACTTAGTCATTTTTAATAAATGTATGGAATTTCTACATTTTATTTTACCAGTGTTTTGCATGTATTTAATTCTCCAAATTATTATAAGTTCCCTGATGGCCAGATGTTATGTTGGCCACTGAACAGTCAGCATCCAGCTAGGGGAATGGAAGCCATCAGGTGGTTCAGAAGGAATTGATGGGAAGACCTGAGAGGCCGAACAAGGAACCATGAAACAACCTGGAGGCTGCAACGAGAAGCCACCACCTCTTCCAGGATGGCAGCCAGTGCTAGGGGATGGGGGTGGGGGTGGGGGACTGGAATGGCAGGAGCTGGAGGCATGGAAAACATCCAGCTGCTGCTGGGGCTGCCCGAGGTGCAGGGACGGGCAAACACCCTGGGTTTCCCTCCTGCCCTCCAGTCTCCTGTCATCGCCACCTATTGGTCAAACCTATTAAGAAGCCAACTGGCAAGAGAACCTGGGAAACATAGTTTCACTGTACTGAGCAAAAGCATAAGGCGTCTGGCAATGTTTTGGTTATGGCAGATGCCCATGGATAGCTGCTTCCAATTCCTGCTCAGTCCTGGCCCTAAACCTTCAAAGGAGAGCAGCAGTCTGGTCACCTGCCTCTGAGAGTCTGAGGAGTCCAGCTTTCCCGCTGTACGGGAATGCAGGAGTCAGCTAGCTGCTTGAGTGCAGAGGGCAGCAGGGAGACCATGGGGAGGACATAGAAGCCACTGCTGAGTAAGCAGGGTTCAAGGCTCAGGGAAGGGAGATGTGGCAGCTCTGCCCCAGAAGCTCAAGGACAGAGAACTGCACATGATTAAAGGGGTCAGTGTCTTCAGGAGGCCATGTGGTGCTGTGGAGTGATCACCAGGCAGGAGCTATGGCAGGTGTAAAGCTGGGATAATCCTCGGCTGCACCCAATGACCTCCTAAGAGCCCTTCAGGCTCTGAAGTCTAGGATTTCATGTTGTAACCACTTTCTGAGTGAGTTTAAAACACTGATCATGGCTTGTCGTTTTAGGGAAAAGCAGAGGTCGTGGATGGTAGTGAGCATCAGGATGGTCAAAAACAGGCCCCTGGGATCCTGCTCCTTTTACTTCCCAGGCTTGGTCAAGTTCCCAGTATTTATTGATGATCTGTTTATATTTCAGTGTTTGCACATTACTGTGAACCTTGCACTTAGAATAGTTCCTGGCCGATAGTCAGCATTCATTATCTTGTAATTTTTTCCTATTTCCCAAGAAAGGGAGGGATTGTTCATTATTATTAGGAATAACTGAGATAGGTTTTAGACTAGTGTCTTTCAGTAGCTGCAGATGGCCCTACTGAAGCTCTGGGCACATATACACATTCTCTCTAACAGGACTTGTGCCGTCTTGCTCTATGTCTGAGACGGAACTCTGACATGACCAAAATTCCCAGAGAGGTGAGGACATTGCAGTCAGGGAAACAGAGCCTTCCGCTCCAATGTCCCTGGAATCCTCCCTTCATGGAATGCCTGCCTCAAGCCTCAGAACTTGGGATTCCTCCCTGTGCTTCCTTCTACCTGGCCAAATCTAACACAGGCCTTGCTTCAGTGCTGCCTCCTCCATGAAGCCTTCTGGAAGGAATTTGGGTTCAACTACAAAGTTTAGACGGTAAAATTCCCAAGACTGCCCTCATTTCTGACACCAACTGCAAGTTCAGGGGTTCCCAAAACTACCCTCAGGTTTAATAATTTGCTAGAAGGATTCACAAAACTCACTGAGAGCTACTATACTATACAGTTACAGTCTTTACATAGAAAGGATACAGATTAAAATCAGCCAAAGGAAGATACATGCAGGGCAGAGACAAGGAGGTGTCTAAATATGGATGATCTGTTATCCTTTCCCTGCGGAGGTGGACACATTATCCTCCCAGCATTGATGTGTAACAGTACACATGGAGTACTGCCAACCAGGGAAGGTCACCTTTGATGCTCAGAGTTTTTATTGGGGTTCCATTAAGTAACCATGATTGATTGACTGATTGTCCATGTGGTTGATAGCCTCCAGGGGGACGACACTGCAGGACCCAAAGCCCCACCCTAAGATCTGGTCTCCTTACCACTGAAAAACCCCAAACAAACCCAAAGATACTGCTAGCCTGTATGACATAGATTACCTTCCAGAAGCTAAGGGTAAAGGCCAGATCTCTCTCTGGGAAAGGCTAAATTCTTTACTATGAGCCTTCCTTGTATTTAGAAATGGTACTGAACTTTCCTGTCAACTATGGCTTGGACCACTTTACTGAGCACCTAATTAGATACAGTATTCTATTATTTTTTTGTTTTGTTTTGTGTATCTCCAGATTTGAAATCAGATAAGAAGATAGATGTGTGTCTCAGTCTTCCATTTCTCGTGTGGCACTTCATACAATTCAAGTGAAAGGACAATTTATTTAAATAAACAACAAATAATTGAGCTTCTACAATGTGTAAGCACTGCATTAAGGGGCTTATAAGCACAGCTGCTAGACACAAGTAGCCACCATTTGGCTGAGCCAAAGGCAGCTAGACCAGCTTTGGGAGGTGGAACACACAAGTAAGAGTGTTGGAAGACAGCGATTTTGTAAAATAGATTAGGGGTCATATGGATGGTAGTACAGCATGAAGAATATAGTCAATGATCCTGTAATAACATCTTTCTATGTTGACAGATTGTAACTGCACTAGTGGAGGTGAGGATTTAATAATATTGGTAACTGTTGAACCACTGTGTTGTATATTTGAAACCAATATCATTGTATAGCAGTGATACTTCAATAAAAAAACACACACAAAAAATGGAGAGAAGATTAAAAAAATAGATTAGGGGTAAAAAAATGCATGAATTGTGGAGGTGCAAGGCATTCTGATGGTACCACCTCCCCTCAAGGCTGAAAAATATAATATTTGACACTGGGAAACTTCAAACAGATAAACGTAGAAAAAGCAACCATTTTCAGACCAACTACCTGAGCTGTCCTGTGCTTAAAGTTCAACCCTAACCAACTCAAGGCTTGAATCCAAGTAACTACTTTTGCAGAGTTTCTTTCTTCTCTGCTGGATTAACAATTCCACCTTAGATAAACATGGCAGCAGAAGTAAGCAGACCCTCTATCAATCAGCCACTGGCACCTTACTTAAGACACAGTTGGCAAACAACCTTTGCCCCATTTTTCTGTCTTGTCCCTCTTCTTGCTGGGCTGGCTGGAGTTTGTATATGCTGACTGGAATTGAAGTGGCCCCTTTGGTCCATGAAGTAATGTTAGGTATGAAAGCCAGACACAACAGAGTGGCAAAAAAGGAGGCACGCTGGCCCCAAAGGCTTGTGGAGTGGAGCCATCACACCAGCCCAGCCAGTGCACCTCCTCCTGTCACAGTTATTGTGGGTGTTCTGTCATTTGCTGCATGACTTAATCCTGATATACATTCCATCATTTTTCAAAGCCTCCACTTTATTCATGAATTAGGTTTTTCCAATTTTTATTTTTGTAACAAGGTTGTAACTTGAGCATCCTGATACGTAACTCTTTGCATGCATCTCTCCATTATTTCCTTGGGATGAAATAAAGAACAATTTCTGAGTCAAAGGTGAAGTGAAGGGAACATGTCTAGAATTCTCTTAGGAATCTTGTTATGAAGAATAGCTGGAAAGTGTGTCAACTCAAAAAAATTCAGCATGAATGGAATGTTTTTAAGAAGGAGAAATATTTGTGCATCTTACGCTGAAAGTAAAGACTAGTAAGTGTAACTCATCTCAAGAGCTCTATTCTTCCTAAATATCTCAGGTGCTTTTCAACTACTTTCCTATGCCTATGAGCTCCCTGAAAAATCCAGTTCACTTATTTACCCTTTCAGTTGGGAAGACGTGGTTAGGGCAGAAAGCTTGAGTGACACATGGGGTTTACTGGCACTAAGGGGGCTGGCTGACAGGGAACAGAACAGAATACATACATTGTCAAGACTCCAACTGCATCTTGTTTATCAACCCTTCTTGGAAATCACACCACGTAATTCAAAGTCAATATGGAAGTGGAAGACATCAAGCCTCAATGAGCAGTCAGCTTTACATTAAACAATGAGAGGAACCGCCCTCTGTATCTGACAGAAATGTGATCCATGATTTGCTTCAGCAACAGATAGATATTGTAAAGTGGTCTGTTACTTTCCAAATCCAAAGCTGTATGGGCCTACAGGGAATAGTAAGAAAGTTATAGAGCTTAGAGTTCCTAGAAACTTCCGTTATTAGCAAGGTCCTTCGTGGCTTTTATTGCAACTTGAATGAAAGAGGACAGAAATCTCTCAGAAGCAGCTTGTGCCTGGGTAAGTTTGCTAAGATGTAAAGATGAATAAGTCTTTCTGGCTGAAATAGGTGATATGGGGAATGAAAACCAAGTTTCTGGCCAGGTTTTGCCCAAGTAAAGCAGAGATGAGAACTCCGAACCACTAAGGATGAGGAAAACTAAAACCACAGCAGACAGTGGGTGAATAGGCTGGTTGTGCCTCAGTTTAGGGCAGCTGCAGCCTAGAGAGACTGCTCAGCCCCCAAGTGATAAAACTAAAGCTCTGAAAGATCTGGCAAGTCACTCCTTGTACCTTGACTTTCTACATTCGGAGACCTGGAGTCTCTCCACCCTTCACTCTCGTCTCCCAGAAGTCAGGCGACATTTCCCGACAGGAAGCCAGCAGTAGAGAGCTGGGAGTCAAGCCCTTCACAGAGAAGTCTGAGCACTATTTAAAACAGTGAAAATTCTATTAAAGATTGTTTAAAGGAAACAGGCATTTTTACAAAGCAAGAGATGTAAGTGGCTAACATATATGCTTCTGATTTTCAGAAAGAATCCCAGAAATGCAGAATTAAAGCAGGATATCTGTGTGGAGGGCGGGGAAAGGGGCTCTGTTCCAGTGAGTTTAAATCACTACAGCTCAACGAGCAGGCAGTTTGGTCATATGCGATTATTATTGTTAACCTTATCTTTGTAAAAATTTACTCTTGAGGCAATAATTAGAGAAGCCTGAAAGTCAGTTGGCTCGGGCTGGTATCACTTTCCCAGCAATTAGAGGAAAGATGTCCGCAGTTCTGTTGTCCTGCCACTACGGAGCAATTTCTCTAACTTCCTGAATTGTGGCTTATGAAAAATGCTAAAGATAACAAGAGTTTTGGGGCATGTTCAAAGTAAAAGCAGAGAAAGCATAGATACACCCAAGGTAAGGAATGTTAACGCAAAACAGGGGAAAAAACCCCTCAAGTTACTAAACTTAAAGTTTGCTTCTAACTTCTCAGTCTATAAAAGAATGAGACTCATAGGAAAGAGGAATTTATTTTTGAAAACAAAATAAACCTGTGAGGAACTTCTAAATAAAAAGCTCTGAATATGTTCAAGTGTCATCCTATCCTGGTTTCCCAGAAAACAGAGCCTTGGACCAAGTCCTTTGTGGGGGAGGGTGGCCCCTGGAAGCAGGGTGAGGGAGCGAGTGCGGGAAGCCGCGCAGGAGGAGGAGGCGGGGAGTCGACCCAAGGACGCTCTATGGGCTTGGTCGCCTCATGGGCACTGGCTGCGCGGTCCCTAGGGACGGTCCGAAAAGGTGTATGGAAGGCATCTTGGAACTGCCCATCTATTCAGGAGGAGGAAGATGGAAGTATTTATCTCCAGGGGGCATTATCTCTCCAGTACTTCAGGGGCGAGCACACTGGGAAACCTGAGACTGAGCAATGGCAGAGAAACCCTGGGGTGGAGAGCAAGGGGGACAGGGTGGGCCTGAAGCCGGGAACTGTCGGCCTGTGCCAGCCTGGCTCTGCTGCACAGCCCTGGCTGGAAGGAGGGAGCTGGGCAACTCTGGGCAGGGCCCTAAGAGAATGCGACCCTGCCTCCTGAACCCACCGGGATTAGTCGCCAGCTAGGCACCAAACTCGGGGCTAAGGGTTAGGGATGCAAACATGAACGCAAGTCAGGGCGCCTTGGCGCGGGGTCTTAAGGGCCAGTGAGGGTGAGGCCGGCATCCTGCAGGATGGGAGTTGGCAGGGCAGGGTGAGCGGGGAGGACCGCCGGGCTGGGGGCGCACGGCTTGTTTGGGGCACTGCCCTCAGTCGTGTTGCTGACTCTCACGAAGCGCCTCCCGGTGAGGCCAGCACTGCGTCGGGCTCTGGAGACCTCTAAAGACAGTAAGATTAGCATTTGGGAAGCTGTTAAACACAACAGAGGAAGTCAACTCTCCCCAATCTTACTGTCCAGTAACTACAAGCCTCACAACCCGTTCCCAGGGTGCATTTAGCAAACACAGCATTGATCCTACTGGAAAATGCCCCAAACTGGCCCTGGACCTCAGTATTCAGTGAACAAGCCGGACCTCTGTGTGTCAGAGTTGATAAAAATGTTTATTTTCCTACTGGCTGAATATCCTCTCACTATGACCTTTTCTACACGTTCTAATGACTCCCGCTGGTCAGCCCTCCTGCACCGCGTCAGGAGTCATGGAAATACTCTGTGAAAATCTGTGGGTTGTCAGTTGCGGCAGTCAGCGCAAGGAAATCCCCTTCGCCCCCTCTCTCCGCGCCAGGAGAGACCCAGCCTTGCAGGCAGGCCAAGGCTGGTAGTACAGACTTTCTGGCTGGAACTCCACCCAGGTTGGGTAATGGCTTATCTCTCTGAAAACCGAGCCCCACTTCTGCACACTGCACTCTGAACTTGAATACGGATGGAGGTGGCTCACACACCCTTATTTGGTCTTGCGGCTCCTACGGCCAGGCTGGAAGGTTCAGCCCGCTCCTCCCCCTCATCTCTGGCACATTTCTAAATTCTAGGACTTCCTTTGTCATGCAAAGAGAGCAAGGGTCATCTGAGTTCAGTGCTGACACCACAGCAGGGGCAAGGAAGGCTACCTGGGGGCGCCCGGACGCCCCAGGGGGCCTCAGACTGCAGACACCGTTGCCCCACGGGCCCCTCTGGAGGCCCCACAGTCTTGAGGCCAAGCTGGAGTGCGGCTGCGCAAGTGCAATAGGAAACACTAGAGTGCAAAGGAAATTAAGATCTACGCCCAAGGAAGGGTGCAGATGTGACATTTTAAAGCAGGGTCAGGCAACTTCTGGGAATGTCTTGGGATCACCAATGAGTAGCCTAAGATAAACAGAAAGGAAAAGAAATGGGGAAATGAGTAGGAGAAAGGAAAAGTCTGAGAAAAAGTGGACTGAGAAAAGAGGAATATAAAAATCAATTCATTTTTAATAAGTACTGATAAGCACCCCATCCTAAAACAGTTTAGGAGCCCAGGCAAAGACCAAATACTCCCAAAAGACCCTTGTCCACAACAGGCTTAAAGCCTCCAAACCTAACTATAACATGGATTCTTCCTTTCTACAGGACATAAAAGGGATTTGCAAATCATGACTCTTAGATACTGAAATCAGTTCCACTGCACCTGTGCTCAGCTTTCTCAGAAAGATGCATTTCATATTACTGCACAAATAATGTCTGTAAAGCTTGCAAAGTTCTTGTGAGAAAGCTCCCCGAAACTGACAATTTGTTGTCTAATGTGGTTAACTGGAAAAACACAAAGGAACCTGTTCCTTGAACTTCAGAGAGGTCAGAGTTCTGCTTGACCCTTCCAGCCCCCAGAAAGTGGTTTCAGAGGCAGATGCCTGTATCCAAATGCCACCTCCCGCCTTCCCTAAGTGCAAAGAGAGTGGTGGGAATGGGTTTAAAAATATTCTGGGGTGTATGCAGACAGAGGAAGACTCTCCTAAGCAGAAGGCTGTGTGATATTATTTTGAATAGAGAAGAAAGGGGCAGTAGCATCATCTTTTGACTGGTCTCCAGATCTTCCCGTGCCTGAAATTTCTGCCTCATTGCTGTTTTTGAAGAACCCAAATTAGGGTTACCTCAGAGAAGGGGTTCATCTCTGATTCTGGCAAACACCTGAAATGCTGTCATATACCACAGAGACAAGACAAGACAGAGTCAAAGAGGAGGGCCTTGAATCTCCCTGGGCCACCCTGGACCTTACCCACCCCCGACCTTGCCCAGGACAAGCACTCACTGGAATCCCAAAGAGGGCGACAGGGAAGCTCTGGGAGAGCTTTCACGGTGGAAATGGTACTTGATTATTTAGTCTCCACTGAGCTGCAAGACACTGTACGAGATGCTATAAGGGATGCCAGTGAGCAGGAGGATCAGACAAGTGCTCAAATAACAAAATCCCAGACAAAAAAGTACTATAAGAAAAGTCATGGGGTATGTGATGGGGACTTGATGATGGGGGGAGTCTAGTAACCATGTCGCTCATGTAATTGTAGATTAATGATAAAAAAAAAAGTCAAATTGCTGTGGGGGTTCAGAGAAGGATGTATAAGGTTCTAAGGGTCAAAAGCAGTTTCATGAAGGCGGAAGCATCTGTGCTGCATTAGGATGACAGACCTTCCAACAGAGGCCAAGCTCCAGACGCAGGAAGTCAGCCAGAGCTAACATGCAGGAGTGAACGCATGGCTGTGATCTTAGAAGAGGAAGCTCATTTAGCTGGGGCACAGGGCACCTCTCACCTAATGGCAGGCAGGTGCACAGTGAGGACTTAGGGGGACATTTCAACAGGGGAGCGGCCAGATCAGGTATGCCTTAGGAAATTAAGCTGGAAACAGTCTGAAGAATAAACTGGGGAAGAGGAAAATGGTTAGGCAACTCCAATAGTCCTGTCCAATGTGAGTGGCTGTGGGAATGGAAGGAGCAAAGCCAACAGTTCTGGCTAAAGAAGCCTCTGCCAGTTTGAGTGGCTAATTTGGTGGTATAAGCAAGGAAGAAAATCACATCAAAGATGCTCTAGTTTCAGACAGAGGGACTCCAGTTTTAGAAACACTGAGATTCTTTAATGTCAAATACTGTCATTTTATTTTAGTGATCACTTGGTGTAACAATCTGAAGTGCCAGAATGGGCATCGAAATTGCTGGTACTCAGCTATAAAGAACTCATCCAAATGGTGCTTTCTTTTTTGGTTTGTTTTAAGATGATCAAAATTAAAACAGTACATTAAAAAAGATTCTCAAGAAGTTGTGGCCATGGAGAGAAACTGTCAGGCGATTGACTCAGGAGTGCAAGCACCCTAGCCTGAAAAACTCCTGAGAAGGGACTGGGTCAGGGGTAGTGGGGTGTGGGGAGGGAGTTGAGGTGAGGATGGAGTGGAAGACAACACAGAACAGAAGTTGGGGGAGAGAGTAAAGGAGAGAGCAGAGCAGGCAACAGGACCAACACTCCCAAGAGGTTGAGGAAGATGAGTCCCAAGAAAAGGCCACTGGCTTTGAGGCCTTGAGAATTCACCAGTAGCCTCTGAAAGCAGTGTTAGTGAAGTAGGTGGGCAGAAGCTAAGCTATAAGGACAGAGGCCAGGGGTGGTGAGAAAGCAGCACCTATCAGTGTGAGGGGTAAGAAAGTGAAAGAGAGAGTGGAAGACTAAAAGGGATGGCAATCTGGGGAAGGATTTTTTTTATAATCTTGACAAAGTTTGAAGATTGAAGCAAAGAATTCAGTTGAGCTGGTAGAGAATAAAGTGACTCAAGGTGGGCACAGTAACAGATGGGACAAAAGGAGACATAGGTCAAAGCACAGGGCGACCTGTGACTGCAGGGGAGGGACATACCGAGCAGGGAGCTAGAGTTATTGGCTTTCACTGAGTCAACTGCTCTTACCTCATCAGGTTGCTGTGAGGATTAAATGAGACAATATTTGAAAAACATTTAGAACAGAGCTTGGTAGGTGGTTAAGTGTCCACTAATGTTTGTTATTGAGCTGATTCTTGATTGGATTATAATTCAGTGCTGAGGAATGAAATGAGCCACGGCGGAGAAGATGTTCGTCAACAGCACACAGCTCTGTGTGATTAGATCACAAACTGTGAAAGCCACATGCCTTTCACAGCCAGGTCATGGTGGGCCTTGAACACATCCCTAAAGCAATCAAACCATTGGTAGACACAACAGCCTTTAAAGATTTTTAAGGACTTAAAATATGTTTTAGGGAGGCATCTTTTAGGTTAGGCTAAATGAGAGAAAAGTGTCTACAGAAGTCTAGATAAGAGATGATGCCTGAACTTATTGGTGGGAATAAAAGGATGGAGATAAATATTAGACATGAGGCAGGGTGAGACTCTACATGACTAGAAGGCTGAGCAGAAGTCAGGGAGGAAGGCCAAGAGGACCCTGGGTGCCTGCCACAGCGACTTCACGGAGGATGGGGTGCCAGCAACAGAGATGTGAGATCTAAGACTGCCTAGAAGCAGGCTGAAGAGACAACTCTGAAGGGCTAGCACAAGGCAGAGCCAGAAGAAGAAGCCGAGGGGGATCAGCTGGAGATTGCCTGTCTGACTTGCTCTGGATAGCACATAAACGTTTCCAAACACTACCAGCATGCCAAGGACTAGGCTAGTTGCTAGTTGCTGAGCACAGGGCTTGACAGTTTGTAAAAGCTGCTTTCATGAGCAATGTCCTGATGGCCATCCAAGTTCCTGATGAGGCATATGCAGAATGTTTCCTCCCTGTGAAGAATTTCTGGCAGCTTTGAGGAAGGCAGTACGGAGCTTGTGGTCAGTTAAATGGCTGATCAAGAGCAACCGAACTGCTGAGGGTCCCTGAAGGAAGTGTCAAGAACAACTCTGAAGCTGTGGTTGGCCAGGGAGTCCTGAGGCTCCCGTGACAGATCTGCAGGTGAAGGATGAGACGAGGCTTTAAACCTGATCTATGGATTCTGATGGAACTCAAGTGATTCTTATTCTAAGTCAACAGTATTAATAATAACCACTAACTCTGTAATAATTCTATAAGAAGAGCTTATGTATAGACTCCAAGAGGGGACCAGCAGTTACCAAAGGGGAGGGGTGGGGGAGGGTGGGTGGGGAGGGAGGGGAAGGGGATTGAGGGGTATCATAATTGGTGCACATGGTATTGTGTGTGGGGTCACAGAGAAGACAGTGTAGCACAGAGAAGATAAGTAGGGACTCTGTGGCATCTTACTACACTGATGGACAGGGACTACCATGGGGTATGTGGGGGACTTGATAATAAGGGTGAATGTAGTAACCACATTGTTTTTCTTGTGAAACCTTCATAAGAGTGTATATCAATGATACCTTAGTAAAAGAAATTATTAAAAAAAAAGAGCTTCTGTATAATCAGTGACATTTAAGTTTTATACTGTCTCACTGTTCAATTACTTAATGTAGATTAACATTTCTTCTAAGAGGTTTTTTTTTTTTTTCACCAATAAGATATTTTTTATTATTTGCTATTTCCTGTTAGGTTGTAAGTGAAGAAAAGGTACTATAAAGATGAATTTAAAGTAGAATGTCAACTCATTCTACTAGAGTGCCACCTAAAAATTTCACAAGGAGCAAACTCTCACACTCATGTGTGACAACATCCATGACCAGCCATCTTGTATCCAGGCTCAATAAAGACAGTGTGAATAAAGAGGCTAAAGAAATGAAGAACATGTTTGTGAAAAGTGAGGCTCCCCAAGTGATCTTGCCCGTCACTGAAACATGACATGCGGGAAAGTCTCACAGCAGCCTGAACTGATGTCCGAGGAAAGGTTTATTTCAAACCTGGCCCCTGGTTGGCATCTGGAAACTTATACTATGTAAGGGTTACCAGCCCCTACAGATGCTAAGATAAGAGGTTTTTTTTTTTTATAAGCTTTTACAAAACTAACATTTCTTGAATGAGAGATTTTGCCCATCACAAGTATCTTTTGAAGTAGACATTATTTACTATGCCTCCTTGCTGGGTCCATAATGGGGTTCCATTCTCTCACCAGCTTGGACAACATGTTCAGTTTCCTGCTAAATATAAACCTCAGGGACTCTGCAGAAGCTTCATTTTCTGTTGACCCTAGAAAGAATCTACTCAGGGCTCTTTTTTCAAACCAGCACTGACTTAGTATGTTTGGGAGGAAAAATGGTTCCATTTTCAAGCTGTCTAGCTAAGGGTTTTAGGCTACACAGAAATAGATATTTTCCGTAATAGTATTAACTATCTGATAAAATAAAACCCAGACCAATTATCTTCTCTAATTCAGCATTCTATTGTGCCATGTCTTTCTTAAAACGTGGGCTTTTCTAAAGTTGTAAAGAACAACATGGATTCTTTCTACCTCTTTCTCGGACTCTGTAGGATCTGGTTATTTGGGGGTGAGACGAATCTAAGCCAAGGGACCCTGGCCACTCCCCTCAGATCCAAAACAATGGAGGCATTTCAGGGGACTGTAGGTAGGTGAGGCTGAGGGGAATTTGAGGTATATGACATTTCTCAGGAACCCTTTCTGCTGGTGGTCAGATGGTTTCTGAAGGGCAAATTCTTTTTGAAAAGCAGTGGTGTCCAGATCAGGGTAGCCTTCCACTATGATGAATTCCAGTCTTGGTCTGCTGATCAACCCCATCTTAGCAGTGCTCCACAAACACCTGCCCCTCCCTCCTTCCATCCTCTGGGCAATATCAGAATTTCTGAGAATGAGTGTCTGAAGGTCTTCGTTGCTATAGTTCACACTTGGCTTGCTCACTCATCACACAGAAGGTGTAGCAATGGGCACCACCCCAATGACCGCACCAGCTCTTTCTTCTGCCTTAGATCTAGGCCTTACTTCCCTCTTATCACTGAAAATTCTATTCAGATTCCCTTTTCCTTCTCCCTTCTCCTTTGGCCAGTCTTATACAAATTCACCAAAATCAGCATCCAAATCCTTCTAAAATTAATACTTCTCAGACACTGGCAATGAACTAAGCACTAAATGTTGCAGTAGGAAATATACACATCTACCAGGCTAGGGGTTTATAAGGGAAACGTACAAGGAAGAATCCAAATCACTGTCGAGATTACCCCAGTGAGTCGATTCTCTTAATGGTAACTGGAAAATGTAATTAGGGCACACTGGCCACGAGACAGTCTTAGTCATTATGAATGACTATCTGGCTTTGAACATAACAATATACATTCTCAGTGATGGGATGGCATTCATTTATTAGCAACCTCTGGTAACCAGTCTCTGAGATATAAAGGCAGTTGGTATTCTATCAGAGCAATTAAAAAATATTTGGACTTTTCTTAGACAAGGTGGGATGCTCCTAGGATTAGCATCTAAAATGTGTCACAAAGGTAGCTTGTAAAAATGAATTCAAAATGAACTATTGTCTGCAGCAATGTTTTCCAGTTGAGGTCCACAAATGCCTGAGGGTCTGTGGCTAACTTCTCAGGAGTCCATGAATTCTTAGAAAGATGCATTTTTCTTAGATAGCAATCTAAAAAAGTTGTGATTACTTCATTGACAACAAATCAGGTACGTTTGTGTGATTTTAGGGCTTTTATTTACATGTGTGAAAACACATGAGTATTTGCAAAGATTTTTTTTCTTTTAAAAAGGACCTAATACTTTATATGAGCCAAACATGAACAGAAAATTAAATAAGAAGGAAAAATGATCATACATTACTCAAGGGTTAACAAACCCTCCTCCACATACTGTGAGTTGAAAACTAGCCCACAAATTCTTTAGACAATAAAGGCTAATCTATCTGTAGCAACCTTCTCCTGCCCCAGCCTTACATGACCCTTAGCCCTCTCGTGTGAAAAGTTAATATGGACTCAGGCAGGCACCATTTGGTGGGACCGACCCCAGGAGCATGTTGGGCCTGGAATTACTAATGTGAAGGCATATTGTAGGCTTGGTATCCAAAGGACAACAGGTGAGTCTTAAGCATCTGTGTGCATATCTAGCTCGTTTCTCCCTCAATGACTCCTGTGGTTTTCCAGGCCCAGGTGCTGGGCTCAGCCTTGCTCTGTCCTTCTGTTTCCCGATGGAGAGTGAAGCCAGGCCCTTTGGTGAGGACTTCAGTTCCAACTGAGGTCTGCAAGAGAACCCCAGCTTCCTCCTTTCTTGGCTTCACGGCTGAACTGCTTGTCCTGACCCATGTCTTACATCAATTTCCTGCCTCCTTGTGTCTGGCCTCACTCTCAATCTCCTATTTCTGGCCTCTGTCCTGACTTTCAGACTTGACACCTGACACTGTCTTTCTGTCAGTAACTTGGTTCCCAACTCGTGTGGAAGCCCTGATCATAGCCTGACACCCTGGGCCCCAAAGTTTCCAACAGCTCAGTTTAGTGGGACAGCAGAAGAGAAAATATTTATTTTCCCCTTTTGGGTAGATGACATTTTTGGTGTCCAGTTTGACAGGGATGGTGGAAAGATGAGTCTTTTTTGGAGGTGATTTATATGCTCAGTCACAAAGTCCAGACATCTGGGAGCCCCTGTGGACTCTCCTCTTCCTTGTCTTCCAAGCCCTAGGAATGCTACCACTTCAGCAACACTAGAAACCACCTCTTTCTCTCTGTGTCCTCTGCCACAGCTCTATTTCTGACTCTCATGTTTTTCGACTATGTTAACTGGTCCCACTGCACTGAGTCCCCCTGCCCCCCAAGTCACTCTCTGCAGTGCTGTCTGAGAGCTTTCTTGAACACAACTCAGATGAAGTCACTGTCCATTTTAGTATGCTTCAAAGCTCCTTAAAGTTTTGAGAAATTGATAAAATTCCTTAACTTTAGCCTAACACATAATCTTGGTGATATGCGCTGGGCCCCTGCCGCCGTGGCCCCCTTTACCCCCCAGCTTCCTCTTCTATCACATTCCCTCAGGCATGGTCGCTCCCGCTACCTGGAAGAACGCATTGTACGGAATGCACAGGGCTAAGTCATGCAAGTCTTGTTCTTCAAGACTCAGATCACAGGCAAGCTGTCTACGGCCTCTTTCCTGAGTCCTGTGTCAGAGTCCACAGCACCCTTGGTGGCCTGGCCTTTGAACATCCCTTCTGTGCTGCCCCCGAGTCATTAGCTGGCTTTCTGGCCTTCTCTACTAGACTGTAAGCAATTTGTGGGCAAGAACCTGACTTTCATTTTGTATGCCGAGGATCCAGTGTTTGAGATATAGTCTATGCTCAAAAAATGAGTGTTAAATGAGGACTAAATGAAAAAATAAATTTCAAAGATTAATAAAGAAACAAACTGAAGCCCTACTGCTTCTGAGTCCAGAAGGCACCCTTTACTCCTAACTACCATGTGAAGCTGTTAGGTAGAAAAACAAATGAATGGTATAAAAAGAGGGTGGGGCCCACCAAGAACTCAGGGAGTTAATCAGATAAAGCCCGAGAGTCAGAAAGGACTCAGAGTTAACCCCCTTTGCAGTGTGAGTTCATTCCATAGGCTCTGAATTGGGCTGACCTTGAGACGTACTCTAGCTAAGGCAGGTGAGATAGGGCAGAGACATGGGACAAGCATCATGATTAATTTTTCTAAAAATGCTGAGATATGAATAGCACAGTAAGCACAGGAGGAACTTATCTTAAGGCCAAGTTTCCATTTTAAAAGAAGAGAATTGGGAAGTTAGATTCCCGGCATATTCTTTGGTAATCAGCCAACAACCTATCTTAAGGCAAGGCAACCAGTCTTAACTGATATGTCCCCAGTGCTTGGGGGTGGCCACTGCCTTAGAGAAGAACAGGAAGTTTACCTTACAGAATTATCTGGAGGACTGACTATGGATAATGATGTAGTGTCTTTCACTGGAGATAGACATCATGAGACTGTATGATAAACCTATGCCCCCTGACCTTTTACCTTTATCTCATTCTTGAAAATCCTTAAAAGACACACTCCCAGCTTTTAAGCGCGCCTCCTCTCTGAGGTTGCCTGCACTCCCCCTTCTTGGACTGTGTATTTTTAAAAGACTTCTTACGGTTCAACTTACTACATTTCATCTCTGTGCTCTTCCAGTGATGTCTTTGTCACTTTGCAATTTCATTCTGTTTTCCAGACTTTAAGCACAAGTCTTCACTCTCTCTGTCCTACTTCAGATAAGTAGGGAGGGGCTGCTGATCACTCTGATTTGAGTTTGCAAGCTCCTGCCAGAGAGCTTCCTCTTCCTGCTTCATTCAAGTAAACCTCCCTTTGTCTACCTTGACTCTAGCCAGTTCCTGCTTTAGAGTGTATTCAAATAAAACTTTTACTCTGCTTCACTACTGTCTCTGCCCTTTAATTCTTTGTTGCGGTGGGGACAAGAGCCAAAGAGAACAAACTCAACCCCTCCAGAAAACTGCCTCCAAGGGGCACTGGTGTTTTGTAAAGACTCACTGGCAAGTGCAGAAGGCTCACCAAATCTTGAGAAGTAGGCTTAAGGAGAGTGCAGGAAATAGGAAAAGAACTTAAGTTCAAATCTCTGGAGTTTAAGGACCAGGCAGATGAAACAGTGGCCAGGGAAGCAAGGAGGTAGGAGGGCAGTTAGGAAAGCCAAAAGCAATTTGCAGAGGGGAAGGGAGAGTGAGATGGGGGCCTGGAAGGTATCCCGCTGATTTCACAATTAGGAAGTTACCAGTGATAAAGAGGAGTTTCAGGGACAGAGGGAGGAGGGAAGATGGTGAACGGATGGTATTGCACTGGGGAATGAATGAGTGGCGGAGGGGGTGGTTAGGATGTGCAGATGGTGAGTAGAGGTAATACTTGATTGTAAAGGAAAAGAGAAAAGTAAGCCCTAATGAAATGGTGGAGAGTTAAGTGGAGGTTTTCTTGTTTGTTTGTGTGAATAATAAGATAATTTTGAACAGAAACATATGGAAAGAACCCAAAACAGGAAATAAGAACAAATAAAGGGAAGTGAAAAATTCCACAAAAGCAGGCTATGGGTGCAATATGTTAATGGACAGAGCTTGGGATTACTGACAAAATGTCAGTAACTAGGCTGTAAATAACTATGTCCAAGTGTGGTCCTGGCAGTGTTGACAGCAAGTTCTAGGAAACAGATCACTGACAATTACCCTTTCTAAATTCTGGAAATTTATTTCAGAGGTAAGGCAATGGAGTAGTGGCAATTTGATATTCACAACCTGTTTCAGGCGAAGGATAAAAGGAGAAGACAAGCAGGCTCACAGTGGGGAAGCAGTGAAATCAACCTTCACAAATGGGATGAAAGGAAATGGCATTGGGGCTAGGGTACCATATGCCATCTAAAATTTGAATTTCAGATAAACCATGAATCATTTTTAATAAATTATGTCCCACGTGATATTTGGGACATACGTACATTAAGAATTATTGTTTATCTAAAATTCAAATTTAACTGGGCTTCTTGTGCTATATTTGCCAACCCTGCTCAGGGTACATAACCTTTCCGCAGGTTATTCTGTTTATTGAATGACAAAATGTTGGTAGTGAAAAAAAGACCTTAGAGATAATCTAACTCAACACCCTTACATTATTAAGAGAAGAACAAGGACTAGACCATGGATATGCCTGCCCACTGTCATCTTGCTAGACAGGAGGTAGAGCCGGGCCAGACCCTACAGTCCCCAGGGACAGCACAGAAGAGAAATCCCCAATTCTCTTTAGCTCCATGAGACATCAAGAAATTCTCTAAGAAGCCTTACAATTGAATTACTGTTAATATATCTTTATTTTAAAAAAGGAATATGATATATATTCTCCAACTTCTTTAGGAGCATTTGAGGAAAAAAGTGCGTTGTTAAGCTGAGTAATCACATCTAACATATCCCAATTACTAAAGGGTTGAGAAACAATGGTTTACACTGGACGTGAGTCCAAGGGAGAGGTTATGTCTACTTAAATATTCATGGGTAACACCCAGCATTTGCGGGTAGGTGACTGATAATCATCTAAGGAAAAGAATGCCACATAAATTCATCTCAGGTTCTAGTGATTGGCAACGAATTCTGGGGTCACAGAGAGTCATTAGTCCAGCAAACCACCTGCAGGATAAGAATGCGTGAAGGATGGCGAGCACTGGAGCAGGACTGACGGCGAGCCTGGCATCTGATTATCATCTCTTTTATCCCTACAAATTTCTATTTATTTTTTATTTATTATCTTTCGGTATAATTGACATGTGATTATAATCTTAAAAATATAGATTAGTGCTGAGGAGGACTCTGTTAGAACATGGATTTAGCTGTGTAATTTTGTAAAGATGCTGCATGAAATGAAGGATTATGATGATAATCTTCAATACTTGAGAGAGGCAGTGAGTCATTCTTTAAAACAAATCCTTGGCTTACTCACTCTGTCAAACCAGACAGCTCAGGGGCCTGGATGAGCAAACGAAGTGCTTTGGCAGTGCTCAGAACGCCCTCTCTGCCACAGCCCGTTCTCACCCCGTCTCAATTCCCCAGACCATCTCCTGGCCGGGCCCCTCCAGCCCTTCCTGACTCCTTGGAGCACTGGGAACTTGGACTCCTGCCTGTTCCTGAGTCTGTGAGGGCCTCTGGCCCTGGCATCTGATAGTGTCTGCCCTGACTTCTGCTCCCGAGGAACACCATTCCAGCCCCACCCAGAGGCTGAGGGATTAAAAATGCCCGTGGTGTCACCTCATGTTCTCTGCTGTAGCTACACTCCACAGACGGTTCTTCAAGGCGGCTTATTAGGAGTAATGAGAGACATATTGGTTCTTCTACAGCTCAGCTAGGACTTATGAAAGATGTGCCTCTATGCCTTATTGCATAGATGGAAACCTTTCCTCTAAAACAGTGATTTAGAAAATTAACAAAGACACTGGTTTGGAGGGCAAAAAGGAGGAAGCATTTGGGTTTTCTTTGTGTAAAGAGAGTAAATCTGCAGTACAGCTTTGTGAAAAATAAAAGAACTTCATTCTCACCTGTTAGGCAGGAGGTAGCTGACATGGGGGCAAGGGCCTCTATCCAAGGAGCCAAAGACAGATAATAAAGAACCTAGTTGCTTCAGTGGTCTTGTAAGAAGTAACTGAGGTCAGAGCCATGGCTATATGGTCTTGCACACTGCCTCCGGGATGGCACACTTTGAGCTGCACACAGAGGTTTCCCCCCAAGAACACCAACTGACTAAAGACTCCAACAATTTCTTCTTCTTGCAGGCCATCTGCCCTTGCATTTTTATCAGAAAGCTTGCTCCTGTGCCTGTATTCCTGAGCAAAACAACGAAATAACCTGGCCTTCCCAGGCCTCCTCACCCAAGCTTGTCCACTCCAGGTCCCTCATGCAGGAATTTGGGGTAGCAGCTCAGATACTCCAGTCCAGTGGCTCTCAGTTACTACTGTGCCTTAGGATCATCTGGGGAGCTTGTGAAAAATGCAAATTCCTGATCCCTCCCTCCATTAGATTTCAGAGGATTACAGTGGAATCTAGGTACCTGTGTGTGTGTGTGTTTTAAATCATGGTATCTACAATCAAATGCACAATCTTAGTGTACAGCTTGGTGAATTTTCTCATGTGTACACACATGTGTAACCAGCACCCAGATCAAGACATCAAACATTCTCACTAATTTATATGCCCCCTTTCATCTATTCACCCACCTACCCCTACCCCTCTCCCCTCTGGCAACCATTAGTCTGTTCTCTGCATCTGTGAGTCTATTTCTGTTTTGTTTTGTTTTTTAGATTCTACATATAAGTGAAATCATATTAGGTGTCTGTTTTAACAAAGGCCCCAGGTAATTCTGCTGTACCTGGCCTGCAGATCCAGTCCTGTATTTTATAAAATACCACTCTAGCTTGTCTGTTTGGATGGAGAGTGGCCATGGAAAGCCAGAGCCATGGAAGCCAAGTAGATAGGCTAAAGCCTATGTGTAGTTTGGGAAAGTTACTTAACCTCTCAGTTTCTTCATCTGCAAAATAAAGGTAAGAACAATACTACCTTGTAGGACTGAGCATCTTCAAGTTAAGAAATTGAGAATACAAGTTAATAAATCTAAAGCATGTATAGTAATGTTGGATACAAAGTAAGAATATGCCAGCTATTATTATCAAGCTGCTGCTGATGTTTCACTAAATGGGAAAAGGGGAGTGGCAACAGAAAGGAAAGGGCTTAGAGGAGAGAGCGCGCCTCATCTTGCAGTACCATCTTGCCCTCTGCCTGTCCTACCAGTCCTGCCATGTGCACACCAAGCAGCTTGTGGCCTCTGATACTTGGAGTTTTCTATCTCTATGCTCTTCTGCTGCTTCTCTGCCACCTACCTTTTACTCATTCATGACTCATCTCAGGTCATAGGGAACAGTCATCAGCTGTAGGAAGAATTGTCCCCAGTTTCAGGTTAGGCAAAGTCTCTCTGCACCTCCCTTGTGCTCTGTCTGCTCTTTCCAGGGCATGATGAAAATTTATATCCTCTCCTCACTAGACTGAGAACTCCTGGAGGGGTGAATCTGTTTACTTAGCAATCTAGCCCTGCTTTTAGCATAGGCCTGGTGTGGAGTTGAGCAAATCAGAAACTGCCTCTGTGGCTGGTCTCGCACAAGCCTTCTAGTGCCCCGTGTTGCACCCTCTAGGCTGGCTCTCAGTGAAGGAACTGAGTCTGAACTTGGTGTCAGAGAATAACAAATAGCCAGATTAGAAACCAAAAATTCAGGCTTATTTCTAAGACCTAAATTAAGCCAAAGAACTCCTGTGATATGACTAGTTCCAAAAAAGAATTCCAAGATTTAGAAGACTAATGAACTTAGCATCCCCTACCTTAAAGTAGGAAGGGACTAAAAGTTATTGAGCAGCTACACTTACCAGTCACTATCCTGGGCACTACAGGTTCCTGACTTAACCAATTCAAGGGGCCTGTGAGGTGAGTACCACCCTCACCCTCAATTTGTAGCTACTAAGCCATGGTTTCCAACACACAGCTCTCTGGCAGTACTTGGCTCAGTGAATGAAGTAATGGAGAGGTCTCAGGTCTTATCCTGGAGATGAACAGGGTCATGTAGGATAGCCCTGAGAGTGTTCTAGGAAGAGACATGCAACCAGACTCTAACTAAGCCACCTGGGGTGGCTTTATCTTCGTGTATTTCCAAACATGCCTAATCATTTCTCTTCAGGACATGAAGAGTCCTCTCTGAATGCAGGGACCTCAGTTCTCATTCCTCAGGGTGAGGACTGAGAAGCTGCCCAGGGTTGGGATAGTTAGCTGCCCCTAATGGGATAGTTAGGACTTTTACTCTTGTTAAAGTATAGGGTCTGTGATGCTCTTCAGGGCCTGGGGAAAAGTTCTGGGGTCCCAAACGCAGAAAAGCTCCTTTACTTGCTGGGCTTGTTAAACTCTAGCTATTTCTAAGAATGTTTTCTTTAGTCTTGATCCTTATGGGGATTAAATGACTGCTTTGGCAGTTTAGAACACCTGCAAAGTCATCTTGTTAATTTCCACAGGAGCCTCCAGCCCTGAATCGTCCATCCAAATCTCCTTGTGTCCTGAGAACTTGCTTACTACATGCCTTTGCATCTCCCCTGGCCTACTTATGCATATGATCTAATTAAGTAATCATTAGTTACCCTACCACACACCCCTGGGTGATAGTCCCAAGGTAACACTGTTCTCTTATTCCTACCAAAATTCCTATTCTCTTCCAAAATTCCCTCTCCGTTACCTCATAATGACACAGTGCCACTTCCTCCCTCACTGGAAAAGAATAAAGAATACCGCAACCAAGCAGCCAGCTGGCTGGTTCTTTCCTTACTTTCATCAAAGGACCGTCTCACAATCCTACATACAATGACCTAGAACAATACACAGCTAAGTTTGTCTGTTCGTCCCACTCATCAGATGAAAATAGCTAGATGGATTTTCAACAACTTTGGAAAGTATGTTTGGGATGACTAGTTTGACTTAAAATGGAGGGTATGTGATGTACACAAAGCTCCTTTTGACAGTGTTTCACATGAGACAGCTCAAGCAGGTTGGTGTTATTTTTCAGAGGAGCCTATCTGTCTTGTGTATTAAGACACCATGGGCAGAAAGATGAAGAGTGGTTTTACAACAAGCCCCCAAATGAACATCTCAGAAAGCAGAAGCCAGAAGGGCAGGCATAGATCTATGACTGAACAGCTCCTTACTCTGTGTATTACTCCAGAGTGGGGCAGAGGCATTTACTCACTTCATGATGGTTAATGATGTTTCCATCAAGGCCAGTGAATACTTTCATTAATTAAGTAAATGATGATATAAGTATTCAATGGTATTGTGACATAATAAGTTATAAAAAATACATATTCGGTCATTCATATAATCAAATACATATTTCCCAGGTATATTTGGTCTTCATCCATGGTTCCTGAAAATAATGGAGTGTTAAAGGTGAAATGGGTATTTTGTCAAGTTAGTGAGAGACTTCTGGATCACATCAAAGGGCAGGGGCTGGAGGCTGAATCAGCGA
Source organism: Manis javanica (assembly GCF_040802235.1). NCBI lineage: Eukaryota > Metazoa > Chordata > Mammalia > Pholidota > Manidae > Manis > Manis javanica. The sequence continues at coordinate 117,580,414 of NC_133159.1, read as the reverse complement.
ATGGCCAATAATTTAGTCAGTCATGACTATTCAGTGAAGCCCTCACAAAACCCCTGGGAAAAGCTTATTCTCTTTGCTCTGCTCTGCCTGCTCTGCTCGGTTGGTTCCTGCTTCTTGGTCGGAGAGCTTCTATGCTTGGGGAAATAGAATGCCTCCACATGTCACCGAGCCAGACAAGCTTCATGAGGACAGGAGCTCCTTTATTTGGGACCTTGCCCTGTGTCTCTCTTTATGTGGCTGTTAACTTGTATACTTTATGGTATCCTTTATTAAACTGGTAAACATAAGTGTTCTGAGTTCTGTGAGCCGCTCTAGCAAATCAGTCGAAACTTAGGGGGAGGTCACTGGAACCTTCGATCTGTAGCCAGTAGGTGAGAAGCATGGGAACTGCCTGGGGCTTGTGACCAGCGTCTGGAGTGGGGGTGGAGGGCAGTCCTGTAGGACGGAGCTCTAACCTGGGGAGTCTGATACCGTCACCAGGCAGACAGCATCAGAATTGATTTGAGTTTCTGAACGCTCTTCTGGTGTTAGAGAATTGCTTGGTGTTATGTGTGGGAAGACCCCCTCCCACATATTTACACATTGGAATCGGGTCTGGGAACCCAAATGGAGTTATACCACTATTACTGTTGTGCAAAATATTGTTAGTTATACATTCATGTAGGGAATAAATACACCATAGCATTTGGTGTCAGAGGAGTGGGAATAACAAGTATGCAGTATTAAAAGAAAAACTATATTTGTGTTTGTATGTAAATATATATTTGTAACACATTGAAGGTGAGGTTGACATATCAAATAGTTAATAGTTTTCTTTGAGGAGAGCAGTGGATGGGGGAAGAATGAAGGCAGACATTCACTTTTCACTTATATATTTTTTAGATGTAATTGACATGCTACACAATTTACTCACTTAAAGTGTACAGTTCAGTTTTTACTATATTTGCAGAGTTATGCAAGCATCACAGCAACAAATTTTAGAACATTTCCTTCACCTTAAAAATACACCGCAATATGAGTCACTCCCCATTCCCCTCTTAGCTCTTCTGTCTCAATGAATCTGCTTTCTGACTCTATGAATTTCTCAATGCTGGACATTTTGGATGAATGGAGTCATACAACATGTGACTTTTTGTATCTGGCTTTTTAAACTTATTTTAGCATACTTTTTAGGTTAATCCATTCATGCTATAGCATGTATAAGTAATCCATTCATTTTTATGGCTGAATAATATTCCATTGTATGGATTTACCACATTTGGTTATCCAACAGCTGGTGGACATTTGGATTGTTTCTATCTTTTTGGCTACTTTGAGTAGTGCTGCTGTGAACATTCATGTACAAGTTTTTGTTTGAATGTCTGTTTTCAATTCTTTTAGATATTTCCATAGGAGCAGAATTGCTGGGTAATGCTATTTCTATGTTTAATTTTTTTGAGGAACTGCCAAACTGTTTTTCATAGTGACAACACTATTTTATATTCCTACCAGCAATGTATGAGAGTTCCAATTTCTCCACATTCTTTCCTACATTTGGTTTTTTTCTTTTTCTTTTTGTAAATTATGGTCAACTTAATGGGTATGACATGCTATCTCACAATGTTTGTGATTTCCATTCCTGAAATGATGAATGATGTTGAACATCTTTTCCTGTGCTTGTTGGCCATTTGTATATCTTCTTTGGAGAAACATCTATTTAAGTCCTTTGCCCATTTTTTAAGTGGGTTGTTTGTTGTTGGGTTGTAGGAGTTCTTTACATATTATTTTAAATTATATTTATTAACTGAAATAAATTATACATATATTATATATAGTGTATCTACCTATATTTCAATATCTGGCTATTAATCCCTTATCAGATACATGATTTGCAAATATTTTCTCCTATTCTCTAAGCTGTATTTTCATTCTCTTAATAGTGCTCTCTTTTTTGTTTTTTAATTTTTTTATTAAGGTATGATTGATATACACTCTTATGAAGATTTCACATGAAAAAACAATGTGGTTACTACATTTACCCATATTATCAAGTCCCCTCCATACCCCAATGCAGTCACTGTCCATCAGTGTAGTAAGATGCCATAGATCCACTGTGTGCCTTCTCTGTGCTACACTGTTCTCTCCGTGATCCCCCACACCATGTGTACTAAACATAATACCCCTCAATCCCCTTCTCCCTCCCTTCTGACCCATGCTCCCACACTCCTCCTCTTTGGTAACAAATAGTTCATTCTTGGAGTCTCCGAGTCTGCTGCTATTTTGTTCCTTCAGTTTTGCTTCATTGTTATAATCCACAAATGAGGGAAATCATTTGGCATTTGGCTTTCTCCACCTGGCTTATTTCATTGAGCATAATGTCCTCCAGCTCCATCCACGTTGTTGCAAATGGTAGAATTTGTTTCTTTCTTATGGCTGAATAGTATTCCATTGTGTATATATACCACATCTTCTTTATCCATTTATCTACTGATGGACACTTAGGTTGCTTTCATATCTTGGCTATTGTAAAAAGTGCTGTGATAAACATAGGGGTGTATATGTCTTTTTGAATCTGAGAAGTTGTATTCTTTGGGTAAATTCCAAGGAGTGGGATTCCTGGGTCAAATGGTATTTCTATTTTTAGTTTTTTGAGGAACCTCCATATTGCTTTACAGAATGGTTGAACTAGCTTACATTCCCACCAGCAGTGTAGGAGGGTTCCCCTTTCTCTGCATCCTTGTCAGCATTTGTTATTCTTAAGTCTTTTTGATGCTGGCCATCCTTACTGGTGTGAGGTGGTATCTCATAGTGGTTTTAATTTGCATTTCCCTGATGATTAGTGATGAGCATCTTTTCATGTGTCTGTTGGCCATCTGAATTTCTTCTTTGGAGAATTGTCTCCTCATATCATCTGCCCATTTTTTAATTGGGTTATTTGCTTTTTGGGGGTTGAGGCATGTAAGTTCTTTATATATTTTGGATGTTAACCCCTTGTCGGATATGTCATTTACAAATATATTCTTCCATACTATAGGATGCCTTTTTGTTCTGTTGATGATGTCCTTTGCTGTACAGAAACTTTTTAGTTTGATGTAGTCCCATGAGTTGATTTTTGCTTTTGTTTCCCTTGCTTGAGGAGATGTGTTCAGGAAGAAGTTGCTTATGCTTATATTCAGGAGATGTTTGCCTATGTTGTCTTCTAAAAGTTTTATGGTTTCATGACTTACATTCAAGTCTTTGATCTATTTTGAGTTTACGTTTGTGTATGGGGTTAAACAATAATCCAGTTTCATTCTCTTGCATGTAGCTGTCCAGTTTTGCCAAGATCAGCTGTTCAAGAGGCTGTCATTTCACCACTGTATATCCATTGCTCCTTTATCGTATATTGACCATATATGGTTGGGTTTATATCAGGGCTGTCTAGTCTGTTCCATTGTTTTATGGATCTGTTTTTGTGCCAGTGCCAAATTGTCTTGATTACTGTGGCTTTGTAGTAGAGCTTTAAGTTGGGGAGCAAAATGCCCCCAGCTTTATTCTTCCTTCTTAGAATTGCATTGGCTATTCGAGGTCTTTTGTGGTTCCATATGAATTTTAGAATGATTGTCTCTAGTTCATTGAAGAATGCTGCTGATATTTTGATAGGAATTGCATTGAATCTACAGATTGCCTTAGGCAGGATGGCCATTTTGACAATATTAATTCTTCCTATCCATGAACACGGGATGTGATGTTTTGATGCATATAAGTTTTTAATTTTGATGAAGACCAATTTGTCTATTTTCCCTTGTTGCTTATGCTTGTGGTGTCATATCTAAGAAGGCTTCGCCTAAACCAAGCACATAAAGATTTATTTCTATATTTTCTTTTAGGAGTTTTATAGTTTTAGTTCTTATATTTAGGTCTTTTTGAGATAATTTCTGTTTATGGTGGGAGGAAGGAGTCCAACTTTGTTCCCTTACATGTGAATATTTAGTAGGCCTAGCACGATTTATTGAAAAGAGTATTCTCCCCACTGAATTGTTGTGTCACCATTGTTGAAAATCAAATGACTGTACATATGAAGGAAGCATGTATTATTTAAAAAATAAGAAAGAAAGAAAACCACAGTGAGATATCACCTCACACCAGTTAGGATGGCCAACATCCAAAAGACAAGCAACAACAAATGGATGCGGAGAAAGAGGGACCCTCCTACACTGTTGGTGGGAATGTAAATTAGTTCAACCATTGTGGAAAGCAATATGGAGGTTCCCTCCCAAAATAAAAATAGAAATACCATTTGACCCGGGAATTTCACTCCTAGGAATTTACCCAAAGAAAACAAGATCTCAGATTCAAAAAGACATCCGCACCCTTATGTTTATTGCAGCACTATTTACAATAGCCAAGACATGGAAGCAACCAAAGTGTCCATTAGTAGATGAATGGATAAAGAAAATGTTCTGCATTCACCCAATGGAATATTATTCAGCCATAAGAAAAAAACAAATCCTACCATTTGCAACAACATGGATGGAGCTAGAGGGTATTATGCTCAGTGAAATAAGCCAGGCAGAGAAAGACAAGCACCAAATGATTTCGCTCATATGTGGAGTATAAGAACAAAGGAAAAACTGAAGCAGCAAAGCAGCAGCAGAATCACAGAACCCAAGAATGGACTAGCAGTTACCAAAGGGAAAGGGGTTGAGGAGGGTGTACGGGAAGGGAGGGAGAAGGGGACTAAGCGGTATTATGATTAGCACACATAATATGGACGGTGGGCACAGGGAAGGCAGTATAGCACAGAAAAGACAAGTAGTGACTCTATAGCGTCTTACTATGCTGATGGACAATGACTGTAATGGGGTATGTGGTGGGGATTTGATAATAAGGGGGAATGTAGTAACCACAATGTTGCTCATGTGAAACCTTCATAAGATTGTATATCAATGATACCTTAATAAAAAAAATAAGAAAGAAAGAAAAAGAGAATCCAAAAAATAGTAAAGACTAGAAACCCTAAACTACAGAAACTGGCTAGTTAAGCAGTGTCTCAGCCTTAAGGAACTAGGTCTATCTAACATGACGATTTACCAAACTAACAGATGTTGTACCATATAATCTTAAATTGTAAACACACGAAGGTAGCTGCAATTTTTCTTATCCCAAGGATTGTCTAGAATATCCTTCAAATTATTAGACTAAGAATTATTTCCTGGAACTTGCTGTTATGGAGAAATAATCTGAAAGACTGATCTAATAACCTTCCTTCTGGATAGTAACACAATTTGTCTATAAGACTTGCATTTCAGAGAAATAATTGCCTCACATCCAAAGTTTTTGGCTCCTAGTACAATTTTTGTAGATACTATATACTGAATATTTGTGTCCTCTCAAAATTTGTATGTTGAAATCTATTCTCCCAGTGTGATGGTATTTGGACATAGGGCCTTTGGGAGGTGATTAGGTCATGAGGGTGGAGCCCTCATAAATGGGTTAGTGACCTTATAAAAGATACCACAGAAAGTTTCCTTGCGCCTTCTGGTAAATGAGGACACAGGAACCAGGAAGTGGGCTTTCACCACACACCATATTTGCTGGTGCCCTGATCTTGGACTTTCCAGCTTCTAGAACTGTCAGAAATAAATGCCTACTGTTTTAATCCTCCCAGTTTATGGTATTTTCATTATATTAGTTCAAATGAACTATGGCCATATTGTTAAAGGTGATCTAGTTAAACTTCTTTTGGTTAATAAAAAAAGACCTGCTTCTGAGTTTCTTTTTTTTTCATTCATTTTGTTATCATTAATCTACAATTACTTGAAGAACATTATGTTTACGAGACTCCCCCCATCACCAAGTCCCCCCTACAAACTCCATTACAGTCACTGTCCATCAGTGTAGTAAGATGCTGTAGAATGACTACTTGTCTTCTCTGTGTTGCACTGCCCTCCCTGTGCCTCCCCCCACATTATACATGCTAATCTTAAGGCCCCTTTTCTTTTTCCCTGCCCTTATCCTTCCATTCCCACCCATCCTCCCCAGTCCCTTTCCCTTTGGTAACTGTTAATCCATTCTTGGGTTCTGTGATTCTGCTGCTGCTTTGCTCCTTCAGTTTTTCCTTTGTTCTTATACTCCACATATGAGCGAAATCATTTCGTGATTGTCTTTCTCCGCCTGGCTTATTTCAGTGAGCATAATATCCTCTGGCTCCATCCATGTTGTTGCAAAGGTAGGATTTGTTTTCTTCTTATGGCTGAATAATATTCCATTGTGTATATGTACCACATCTTCTTTATCCATTCGTCTACTGATGGACACTTAGGTTGCTTCCATTTCTTGGCTATTGTAAATAGTGCTGCAATAAACATAGGGGTGCATCTGTCTTTTTCAAACTGGGCTGCTGCATTCTTTTTTTTTTAATTTTATTTTGGTATCATTAATCTACAATTACATGAAGGACATTATGTTTACTAGGCTCCCCCCTTCATCAAGTACCCCCCACAAACCCATTCACAGTCACTGTCCATCAACATAGTCAGATGCTGTAAAATCACTACTTGTCTACTCTGTGTTGCACAGCCCTCCCCGTGACCCCCCACACTATACATGTTAATTGTAATGCCCCTTTTCTTTTTTCCCGCCCTTATCCCTCCCTTCCCACCCATCCTCCCCAGTCCCTTTCCCTTTGGTAACTGTTAGTCCATTCTTGGGTTCTGTGATTCTGCTGCTGTTTTGTTCCTTCAGTTTTTTCTTTGTTCTTATCCTCCACAGATGAGTGAAATCATTTGGTACTTGTCTTTCTCCGCCTGGCCTACTTCACTGAGCATAATACCCTCCAGCTCTATCCATGTTGTTGCAAACGGTAGGATCTGTTTTTTTCTTATAGCTGAGTAATATTCCATTGTGTATATGTACCACATCTTCTTTATCCATTCATCTACTGATGGACATTTAGGTTGCTTCCATATCTTGGCTATTGTAAATAGTGCAGCGATAAACATAGGGGTGCATCTGTCTTTTTCAAACTGGAGTGCTGCATTCTTAGGGTAAATTCCTAGAAGTGGAATTCCTGGGTCAAATGGTATTTCTATTTTGAGCATTTTGAGGAACCTCCATACTGCTTTTCACAATGGTTGAACTAATTTACATTCCCACCAGCAGTGTAGGAGGGTTCCCCTTTCTCCACAACCTCACCAACATTTGTTGTTGTTTGTCTTTTGGATGTTGGCCATCCTAAGTGGTGTGAAGTGATATCTCATTGTGGTTTTAATTTGCATTTCCCTAATGATTAGTGATGTGGAGCATCTTTTCATGTGTCTCTTGGCCATCTGAATTCCTTTTTGGAGAAGTGTCTGTTCAGATCCTGTGCCCATTTTTTTTATTGGATTAGTTGCTTTTTGTTTGTTGAGGTGTGTGAGTTCTTTATGTATTTTGGATATCAACCCTTATTGGATCTGTTATTTATGAATATATTCTCCCATACTGTAGGAGAATGTCTTTTTGTTCTACTGATGGTATCCTTTGCTGTACAGAAGCTTTTACGTTTGATATATTCCCACTTGTTCATTTTTGCTTTTGTTTCCCTTGCCCAGGGAGATATGTTCATGAAGAAGTCACTCATGTTTATGTCCAAGAGATTTTTGCCTATGTTTTTTTCTTAAGAGTTTTATAGTTTCATGGCTTACATTCAAGTCTTTGATCCATTTCAAATTTACTTTTGTGTATGGGGTTAGACAGTGATCCAGTTTCATTCTCTTACATGTAGCTGTCCAGTTTTGCCAGCACCATCTGTTGAAGAGACCATCATTTCCCCATTGCATGTCTATGGCCCCTTTATCGAATATTAGTTGACCATATATGTTTGGGTTAATGTTTGCAGTATCTAGTCTGTTCCATTGGTCTGTGGCTCTGTTCTTGTGCCAGTACCAAATTGTCTTGATTACTGTGGCTTTGTAGTAGAGCTTGAAGTTGGGGAGTAAGATCCCCCCACTTTATTCTTCCTTCTCAGCATTGCTTTAGCTATTCAGGGTCTTTGGTGTTTCCATATGAATTATTGCTTTGGGCAGAAAGGCCAGTTTGACGATATTAATTCTTCCTAGCCAGGAGCATGGGATGAGTTTCCATTTGTTAGTGACCTCTTTAATTTCTCTTAAGAGTGTCTTATAGTTTTCATGGTATAGGTCTTTCACTTCCTTGGTTAGGTTTATTCCTAAGTGTATCATTCTTTTTGATGCAATTGTGAATGGAACTGTTTTCCTGATTTCTCTTTCTATTAGTTCATTGTTAGTGTATAGGAAGCCACAGATTTCTCTGTGTTAAGTTTGTATCCTGCAACTTTGCTGTATTCCAATATCAGTTCTAGTAGTTTTGGAGTGGAGTCTTTAGGGTTTCTTATGTACAATATCATGTCATCTGCAAATAGTGAGTTTAACTTCTTCTTTACCAATTTGGATTCCTTGTATTTCTTTGTTTTTTCTAATTGCCGTGGCTAGGACCCCCAGTACTAATTTGAATAACAGTGGAGAGAGTGGTCTTCCCTGTCTTGTTCCTGATCTCAGAGGAAAAGCTTTCAGCTTCTCACTGTTCAGTATGATGTTGGCTGTGGGTTTATCATATATGGCCTTTATTATGTTGAGGTACTTTCACTCTATATGCACTTTGTTGAGAGTTTTTATCATGAATGGATGTTGAATTTTGTTGAATGCTTTTTCAGCATTTATGGAGATGATCATGTGGTTTTTGTCCTTCTTTTTGTTGATGTGGTGGATGATGTTGATGGATTTTCGAATGTTGTACCATCCTTGCATCCCTGGGATGAATCCCACTTGGTCATGGTGTATGGTCCTTTTGATGTATTTTTGAATTCGGTTTGCTAATATTTTGTTGAGTATTTTTGCATCTATGTTCATCAGGGATATTGGTGTGTAATTTTCTTTTTTGGTGAGGTCTTTGCCTGGTTTTGGTGTTAGGCTGATGTTGGCTTCATAGAATGAGTTTGGGAGTATCCCTCCTCTTCTATTTTTTGGAAAGCTTTAAGGAGAATGGGTATTATGTCTTCTCTGTATGTCTGATAAAATTCTGAGGTAAATCCATCTGACCCGGGGGTTTTGCTCTTGGGTAGTTTTTTGATTACTGACTCAATTTCATTGCTGGTAGTTGGTTTGTTTAGATTTTGTGTTTCTTCCTTGGTCAGTCTTGGAGGGTTGTATTTTTCTAGGAAGTTGTCCATTTCTTCTAGGTTTCCAGCTTGTTAGCATATAGGTTTTCATAGGAGTTTCTAATAATTCTTTATATTTCTGTGGGGTCCATCGTGATGTTTGCTTTCTTGTTTCTCATTCTGTTGATGCCTGTTGATTCTCTTTTTCTCTTAATAAGTCTGGCTAGGAGCTTATCTATTTTGTTTATTTTCTCAAAGAACCAGCTGTTGGTTCATTGATTTTTTCTATTGTTTTATTCTTCTCGATTTTATTTATTTCTTCTCTGATCTTTATTATTCCCTCCTTCTGCTGAGTTTAGGCTTCATTTGTTCTTCTTTTTCCAATTTTGATAATTGTGACATTAGATTATTCATTTGGGTATGTTCTTCCTTCTTTAAATATGCCTGGATTGCTATATACTTTCCTCTTAAGACTGCTTTTGCTGCATCCCACAGAAGTTGGGCTTTGTGTTGTTGTCATTTGTTTCCATATATTGCTTGATCTCTATTTTAATTTGGTCATTGATCCATTGATTATTTAGGAGCATGTTGTTAAGCCTCCATGTGTTTGTGGCCCTTTTTGCTTTCTTTGTACAACTTAGTCCTAGTTTTATACCTTTGTGGTCTGAAAAGTTGGTTGGTAGAATTTCAATCTTTTTGAATTTACTGAGGCTCTTTTTGTGGTCTAGTATGTAGTCTATTTTGGAGAATGTTCCATGTGCACTTGAGAAGAATGTGTATCCTGTTGCTTTTGGATGTAGAGTTCTATAGATGTCTATTAGGTCCATGTGTTCTAGTGTGTTGTTCAGCGCTTCTGTGTCCTTCCTTATTTTCTGTCTGGTGGATCTGTCTTTTGGAGTGAATGGTGTGTTGAAGTCTCCTAAAATGAATGCCTTGCATTCTATTTCCTCTTTTAGTTCTGTTATTATTTATTTCACATATATTGGTGCTTCTATATTGGGTGCATATATATTTATAATGGTTATATCTTGTTGGACTAAGCCGTTTATCATTATGTAATGTCCTTCTTTATCTCTTGTTACTTTCTTTGTTTTGAAGTCTATTTTGTCTGATACTAGTACTGCAACACCTGCTTTTTTTCCCCCTGTTGTTTGCATGAAATATCTTTTTCCATCCTTTGAGTTTTAGTCTATGCATGTCTTTGGGTTTGAGGTGAGTCTTTTGTAAGCAGCATATAGATGGGTCTTGTTTTTTTATCCATTCAGTGATTCTATGTCTTTTGATTGGTGCATTCAGTCCATTTACATTTAGGGTGATTATCGATAGGTATGTACTTATTGGCATTGCAGGCTTTAGATTCGTGGTTCCTAAAGGTTCAAAGTTAATTTCCTTACTATCTGAGAGTTAAACTTAACTCACTTAGTATGCTGTTACAAACACAATCTAAAGGTTCTTTTCTGTTTCTCCTCCTTTTTCTTCCTCCTCCATTCTTTATATGTTAGGTATCATAATCTGTACTTTTTGTCTATCCCTTTATTGACTTTGGGGATAGTTAATTTAATTTTGCATTTGCTTAGTAATTAGCTGTTCTACTTTCTTTACTGTGGCTTTATTACCTCTGGTGACAGCTATTCAACCTTAGGAACACTTCCATCTATAGCAGTCCCTCCAAAATAGACTGTAGAGATGGTTTATGGGAGGTAAATTGTCTCAGCTTTTGCTTATCTGGAAATTGTTTAATCCCTCCTTCAAATTTAAATGATAATCTTGCCAGATAAAGTAATCTTGCTTACAGGCCCTTTTACTTCATGGCATTAAATACATCATGCTACTCCCTTCTGGCCTGTAAGGTTTCTGCTGAGAAATCTGATGTTAGCCTGATGGGGTTTCCTTTGTATGTGATCTTATTTCTGTCTCTGGCTGCTTTTAACAGTCTGTCCTTATCTTTGATCTTTTCCATTTTTAATTACTATGTGTCTTGGTGTTGTCTTCCTTGGGTCCCTTGTGTTGGGAGATCTGTGGATCTCCATGGCCTGAGAGACTATCTCCTTCCCCAGATTGGGGAAGTTTTCAGCAACTACCTTCTCAAAGACACTTTCTATCCCTTTCTCTCTCTCTTCTTCTTCTTCTGGTATCCCTATAATGTGAATATTGTCCCATTTGGATTGGTTACACAGTTCTCTCAACATTCTTTCATTCTTGGAGATCCTTTTTTCTCTCTGTGCCTCAGCTCTTTGTATTTCTCTTCTCTAGTTTCTATTTAATTTATCATCTCCTCTACCACTTTCAACCTGCTTTTAATACCCTCCATTGTGCTCTTCAACGATTGGATCTCCAACCTGAATTCATTCCTGAGTTCTTGGATGTCTTTCCGTACCTCCATTAGCATGTTGATGATTTTTATTTTGAACTCCCTTTCAGGAAGAGTCACCAGGTCCATGTCATTTAAATCTTTCTCGCGTGTTGTATTAATAATTTTACTCTGGACCAGGTTCCTTTGGCATTTCATATTTGTATATGGCACCCTCTAGTGTCCAGAAGCTCTATTTTGGAGCTGCTCAGTGTCTGAAGCAATGTCGGGGGGTCGCAGGAGAGCGGTATTGGTGCCTGGCGGGGGAGGAAAGAGCTGTTCCCCGCTACCTGGCTGCTGTGCCTGTCTCCACTTCCTGAATCAGTGGGCCGAGCACACAGGTATAAGTTTTTGTCCCAGAGCAACTGGATATAGATCCCTGCTTTCCACAAGCAGCCAGAATCCCAGTCTCCCCAGGAACTCCGCCTGTCCCAGCTTTCCAACCCCGTAATCAGATGAGTATGATGAAAGCACCATGAAATGTAGGTTTGTGCTCCCAGCGCAGATCTCCGGAGCTAGGTATTCAGCATTCTCAGGTCTCCCACTCCCTCTCTGCTCTGTTTCTCTTCCTCCCGCTGGTGAGCTGAGGTGGGGGAGGGGCTCGGGTCCCACGGAGCCACAGCTCTGGTAGTTACCCTGTTCGCTGAGGTCTGCTCTTTTCTCCAGGTGTGTGTAGTCAGACGCCATCCTCTTCCCTGTTGCTCTCTCAGGATTAGTTGCGCCAACTGTATTTTCTAATTGTATCCAGTTTTAGGAGGAAGCCTCTGTCTCTCCTCTCATGCTGCCATCTTTAATCCTTTTTCTACTTCTGAGTTTCTTTATTTCCCTATTTGGCTTTCTGATAAGAGGGCTTTCGCTTGTCACAATGGATATGTCATTAAATGTAAAAGTGCTTAGTAAAATTTTGGAAAGCACTTAAAAAGATAAGGTATACTGCTGGGTTGAGCACATGAACTTCCATTCATAAACGGACAACCACATCTAAACATATCCTGCTCTGCTTCTGAGGAAGATCTAGTCTCAAAAGCTTTGGTAAAATCACCATCTCATTCAGCTATTTTATGTATAAGAAATGAAAAGCTCAGAAAGAGGAAATTATTTTGCCAAAGGACATACAGCAGTTTATAGCAGAGCTACAATCTGAACTCATATTTCATGACTCCAGGACCAGTCATTATATTGTACTTTTCTCATTTTCTTTTTTCTGCTCTTAATTTCCTCACATCCACCCTTCTTTCAACTGCCAGTAGTAATCTCTCTAAAATGGAAATACGAACTTTTGGTCATAGTGCTAGTGACATTTTCACTTTACTCTCTTTCCTCAAATTCCATTGCAAACAATAAGAGAAATAAAAGTTATATGGCATCAACTTGGACAAACCAAGAAAGCCATCATTATCAGAAACCACAAAACATGAAATATATGCCTCATATTGTGAAATCTGCCCCAGAAATAGGGAGCATAGCCGCTCAACATGTTCTACATTGGTCTTTTTATATGATTTGAAAGTCCATCAAAATCAATTCTCAGCATCCTTAGAGGTGTCCAATGATCTCTGATTAGCATCATGAGAACTGGAGACAACAATGGTCATGGAGAAACATGTTTTGAGGGAGAATCAGGTTGATAAGCTGGTGCTTACATTAAGCCTCCTTCCCTCAGAAGGGTAACAAGAGGTGAATATGAGAATACACCAAAAATATAGGTGCCTCCATAGTAAAGGGAAGAGGAGGTTTGAAGAGTTGATGCTGAAGACAATAAGATTCAACAGAAGTTTCAGAGGTTCCCAGCTTGATACCTGTATCCTCCTCTGCTCCTCCAAAACTGTTCTTCAGAAGGTAGCTGGTCTAAGTCAAACACGATAAACAACCCAGAAAGAACAAACAGGGACATCCTTATGCATGGCATCTTCAAAAACAATAGAAAGAAAGAAGGGAGGATAGAAGAATGTGAATGAAAAACCTGTATAATTTCAAAATATCTTCCAGGGTGTCAAGGAATTACCAGCAGCCTGATATTGGGGGTGGGGGTGGAGAGAGGAAAAGGGGCTTAAAGAAGAGATTATGGCATTTCAAGAGGAGGTTTTTGAATAACAAAAATACAAGTTAGTGTATCTTGGCATAAGCAAAGAAAGAAATATGCAGCTATTCAAAAAGTGAGAGAAATGATGGAAATGTTGAACAAATTTCAAAATTTGAAAGAATATTGATATACAAGTCATAGAAAAGGTAATAGTAATGGAAGACAAAGTTCAACATATACATAATTAGTGTTTCTGAAGAAAGGGAGAAAGCAAATGATACAGAAAGATATGATCAAATCTACAGATTTCATATCCTAGATGTATCCTACAGATATACCACATCCTAAGAAAACTTATTTAGAACAATCAACACCAAAATATAACATGGTGAAGTTCTGGCACTTCAAGGATAAAGAAAATCACTTGGTATTTAGGTAGAAAAATTTCCTATAAGGGGAAAAAAAATCAGGTTGGTATCAGACATCTTCACAACAATACTTATTACCAGAAGACAGTAAAACAGTGTCTACAGAGGAAAAGCAAGTATAACCTGAAAATTCTGTAGCCACCTAAGGTGTCCTTTAAGTATAAAGACAACAAATAGATACTCTGAAACATATGAAAATACAGCATCTCTGTGCTACTTTTCAAAAACGTACTGGTTGATTCCAGTATGTCAGGTAAAGGAATGAATCAAATAACAATAAATTGAAGATCACACAAACAACGGTAAAACAGAATGATTGGATAACACAGGATCAAGATTAAATGACTGTGGGAATCATGGTTTTTGAAAAGAATGTGTCATAAATCTTGACAAAGTTAAAGTAATATAATGGGGATTTGGGGAGAAGGGTTTCCAGGAAACTCTCAATCAAGTACACTTACTTCCTCCAGGCATTAGCAGAAGTAGATACTTTGAAACCACCACCACCACCACCAACAAAACCTCACTAACTGCAATCTCAAAACATTTTGCTATCTTTTCTTAATTTTGAATATATATTTTTAGGAATTAATCCACTGTAACTGAATTAGATGGACACATTTATCTGAAACTTATGTTAAAGTTCTTTAGTTTTACTTCCATGTCTTTTCAAGTAACAATCAGTATCATTTGTTTATGAAAACCATAGCACACATGGAATTATTTCCACTTTTCTAAAATTACAATTGTGTATTTATCTACCTTTAATTATGTTTGTAGATATGCATAGAAAGAAGGCTATCACTGAATACTGACAATGGTTATTTCTAAGTGAGAACATCTGGGTGATTTTTACTTTCTTTTTATTTTTTACAAGCATGCATTCTTAAAAAATATATATGTAAGGAAATCTGATCATCTTGCTCAGAGGATTTTTAGGGCAGTGAAAATACTCTGCATTATATCCCAGTGATGGATACATGTCATTGTACATTTATGCAAACCCATAGAATGTCCAACACCAGGAGTGAACCCAGTGTAAACTATAGACTTTGGGTGATTAGGTGTCAAAGTAGGTTCATCAGTTCTAAAAAATGTACCACTCTGGAGGGGGATGTTTATAATGGGGTAGGCTATGGATGTCACATAGTATATGGGAAAACTCTATTCTTTCCTCTCAATTTTGTTGTGAGTCTAAAACTGCTCTATAAAGTCATAAACATTTTTTTAAACATGAAAGCTGAAATAATGAATTTTTTTCTGAATAATTAAAATATTTTAAGATAATGTATTTAAAAATAAATCTAATGAAACTAGTATATGCTCATTATCAAAACTACAGAAAATACAAAAAAGTATAAAAAAGAAAGTATATTTATAGTTGACCCCTGAGCAACATGGGTTTGAAATGTGTGAGTCCACTTTTATATGGATTTTTAAAAATAAATCTGTTGGAAAATTTTTTGGAGATTTAAGACAATTAAGAAAAAATTTTGTAAGTCTGGGAAGAGGAAATCCTGGGGCAAAATACCTCTAAAAACCAAAATCAGTCAAAGGGAGAAATAAAGTTTAAAATCTGTTTACTGCTTACAAACTGCAGTCCTGGGCTGTCTCTCTTTTCTGCTCCAGAAGAAGCAAAACCAGCCCTCCCCTCACCTACGAACTATAGTCCGGTGCCAGCTCTCTCCTCTGCTCCAGAAAAAGGAAGCCAGCAAGCCAGCCAGCCCCCTCTCTGGGTTGCCTAGATAATTACCCACTGATATGAAGATGAACTTCTCTCCCCCACTGAGGATATGCAAATGCATTAAAGCCAGGCGAGATATTCTGGAAATGTTACAATTTTACTCACAATTTTCTGTTATCTAGCTTATTTATTTAAAAAATATGTAATATGTAATACTTATAGCAAACAAAATATGTTAGTTGCCTGTTCATGTTATTGGTAAGGTTTTTAGTCAGCAATAGGCTACATTAGTAGTTAAGTTTTGGGGAGTCAAAAGTTGTATGTGGACTTTTGATTATGCAGAGGGTCAGTCCCCCTAACTCCCGTGCTGTTGAAGAGTCTGAACTATACTGACTTTTAAAACTGATTATATTATGACCACCATTCTGGGTTATTAAATGTGCATAGAAAATTTAGAATTGTGGTTTAATGTTCTGGACCATGATACATAATCAATTGCTTACTGCTACATTTTAGCTACTAATTTTTTGCTATTATAAATAAGTGCTGTAGTGAATAACCCAACACAGAGTTATCCTGAATCCTATTTTTGCAGTGTATTTGCAACCCCTTCCAAGGAGTAGTATAAGCCATAAATGCGTGCTTTATTAAGGCCGCCCTTCCCTGGTCCCACTTTCCTTCTTTTGTACTGCCTCCCCAGTCCTGTTACCTAAAGGCTCATCCTCACTTCAGTTCTCAGAATCATCTGCCGTTAAGGCAGCAGTGTAGCAGCTTTTCACATCACAGCTCCGAGTCAGCTAGGTCCACTTCAGTCTCCTTCCCTGGTTTCTTTTCTAGGAATCATTCTTGTCCTTTGTGCATTTGGGAGGAGAGTCTTGCCTTCTTGCCAGCTGGAACTGGAACTGTGCCCTGGAGCCTTGGCCCAATCATTCCTTTGTGCATTTGGAGAAAAGGACTGCAGGAGGCTTTATTTTAATCTCTTACAGTGAGAGGGTGCTTGGTCAGATCCACTCTGGCAGCCAGCATACAGTCTTTTTTGTTTTTTTGTAGGGGGAAGGCTCTTACTGGGTCTCAAGATAGAGGGTTCAATTACTAATCTGACCCCAAGAGTCCCAGACTCTGCTTTATGGCTTCTCTTTCATTGTATGATTTGCATGAATTATTGGAAAACACAAAGCCTTCCAGGAATGGCTAGTAAGCCAGGCTCATTCATGTTTCCTAGTTGGTAGTGGATTCTATTTCCTTGTTCAGCTAAAATCAGTTTGTGAAGCTCTGAGCTTGTTAATGCCAAACTGATGTTGAGACAGCACTGGGAGAAATGAGACTTTTTATTATGCTGAAACCTTAGGACAACAGAGCCAAATCCATAGAATGGCAAAATAAAGAGATATAGAAAACTCCTTCCAAACCAAAGTACTCATTTAGAACCTTCCAGAAGGCTAAAAGTCACTATGCATGTCAGAGATCCACACTTTAAGAAAGTTAAAACAACTTCACTTAAGTCCCAGAAACTTTTCTGGGTAATCATCATTTCTCAGTAAATGAAGAAATAGTGAAGTAAATGAAGAAAAAAAAGTAAATAACGTAGTAGGTTGGGATGCACAGGCATCATTCACGTTCTTTGAGACCACACATTTGTATGCTGGCAACAAGAGAAAGCTTGTAGTGTAAGTGGAGTCATTCACTTATTCAACAAACATGTACTGAGCAACTACTATATATCAAGGATAATGATAGAGGTTGGGGATACAGGAATGAAAAGATACAGAGAGGCTTATGGAGAAGAGTAAAAAACTAGTGGGTATGCTAGGATATAATGGGACAATGAAAAGATAACAAAGGTGCCCAAGAAAATCTGGTGATTTAGGGATGAGGCCACAGAATCTGAGATAATCCTGGAGCTGAGGTTTGAGGATGCATAGGAGTTTGCTAGAGAGGCAAGGTAAGGAGTGCTGGGAAGTAAGGCAGCATGCTGAAGGGAGGGACTAGCGCATGCAAAGGTATGGCCATGTAAGGAAGCATGGTGCATTTGAGGCTCAGCTTAATTACAAGACTAGAGATGGGGAGGAGACACAGACTGGGGTATGGGACAGTCCCACCTATTTTTGTTGTGGTAATAGATGTGATGTGGGTATAAGCAGGTGCTGGGTGGTGAGGCTGTGCAGGGAGACAGGGATCAGACCACGAACAGCTTTGAGACTTTCCAAGTTTTGTCAAACAATAGGTCACTGGGCCCCAAGCACTTTAATGGGCATGGGTTGTAACTGGGGGATCTGCTTTACTTTATTCCATCCTAATCCAGCCTCTCTTGGATTCCTACCATTTCTGGTTAGAGCACACTGGAGCAATGTTTCTGACCTTGTTCGCACTATTCCTCCAGAATGAGGCCCCTGAGAAGACTATGGTGTTTATAAAAAGGCTCAAAGCAGTATTATCATTTCACGGAACTCTATGTTTTGAATTTATCAAATCAAATGTTATCAAAATGTACACAATGATTTCTCATTTAGCATTCACTTGTACAGATAGAAGCTGAGTTGAGAGGGAAGAATACTCATAAGATATGTGGTGTAGTCTTTTAAAAACATATATACAATTTAAAAAGCAATATAGACTTCCTAAAAAGAAAATCAAACTGCATAGAATTCTGTGGAATTAAAAAGTGAAAAGTATCCCTCTTCTCTGCTCCAATTAAGTAGCACCTACTATTAAGGAGGCTGATATATATCCTTTCAGAAATTATGTATGCATACAGAAATATGTGTGTGTGTTTTGTTTTGTTTTGAAATATAAATGAAATAATTCTAGGGACTATCTTTGTTGTTTCAAGAAGCACAAAAGCAACCAATGAATACTGAATCTGTAGGCTGCATTTTCCAATGACATTCAATTTCCAAGCATGTGGAGAGGGCCTCTAATCTCCCTCCCAGGCCTGAATTTTCACAGATGCAGTGAAACAGCAACAGCTTTCCACAAATGCAACCGCGATGATTGGCATGCCAACACCTACTATCCAGTCCCTATACCTTGACCTGTCTCTTTCTTCAACATATAGCATAGAGTCTTGCCCATTCCAGGCATTTAATATGTATCTGTTAACAATATGCATTTTAATATCATATGACTCATTCAATTAGCAGAGCCCATAGATAGACATTAAGGAACTGGGTATAGGTATCAAAAATATCCTCTAGTTGTCTAATGACTGAGATTATGCCTTCCTTTATTGAGAACTGAATTTTTCCCCCTTTTTAAGGGACTAGATAACAGTGTTTACTTAGGTGAGCTGCTCTGCCTAAATGTTTCCCTGAAATTGAGCAATGAAATTAAGAACAATGGAAGAAAGAACTGACCACACAGTGTCAACTAAATGTACTCTTTAAGTACACACTGGCCCTTCAAATACAGTAAAAAAGTGGTCACCTACTTCCCACAGAAAGTCAGGCATCAATTCCTTCTTCCTTTCTGTTTTTGAATCCTAGCACTGCCACTTAGTACATGTGTGACCTCAGAGGAGTCACTTAGTCTCTCTGAGCTTGTTTCTTTGTGTAAAACAAGAAAAGGATAATAAAATCTATCTTGTTAGTTGAAGAATTAAATGAGATGACCTTTGTGAAAGTATGTGTTAGGCATGGAGTAGGTATAAAATACAGTGGTTGAAGCACAGGCTCTGGGGTCAGACCGCCTCAGCTCAAATGCCAGCTCTACCACCTAAAAGCTGGTTGTCCTTGGACAAACTACTCAACCTTTCATTATGCCTAGTTTTCTTACCTACAACATGGGAAAAGTAACTGGATTAATTTGAGGATTAAGTAAGATGCATTTAGTAGGGTTTTTGGCACTGATAATAGTGGTTTAATACATATTTACCATTATTGTTATGAGTGTAGGTCCTCCGTAAGACTTTCCTTTCTCTTCCTCCTCCTTATTCTTCTCTTTGACCCATCTAAATAACCTAAAGTAAGATTCCAAAGTTCTGCTTTTTGTGGGTTATGAAATGAGAGGCTGAAAGACTACAGGCTGCATTTTATTAAGGCCTGAACTGTGTCCTCCCAAAATTCATGCATTGAAGCCTTAACCCTCAACGTAACTGTATTTGCAAACAGGGTCTTTAGGAAGTAATTAAGGCTAAGTGAGCTCATAAATGCAATGGTGGGCCCCAATCATACAGGGCTGGTGCCCTTACAAGAAGAGGAAGAGAAAGAGAAAGAAATCTCTCTCCCTCCGCTCTATGTGAGAAGATGACTGTCTGCACGCCGAGAAGCAAACCCTCTCCAGAAACTGACCCTGCTGGACCTTGACCTGCACCTTCCAGCCTCCATAACTATGAGAAAACAAATGCCTGTTGTTTAAGTCCCCCAGTCTATGGAATTTTGCTATGGCAGCCTGAGCAGACTAAGACATGTGGTTTCCTTGAATCTTCAAAGCGGCTTCTTGAAGTATTTATTGTTAACAAGTTTACTACTCCACTACTGTAGCATTTCACAAGCAGGGGCTACTGCTGAAGCTGAGTGACCTTCAGGATATACTAAAAAGGTACTAAGTTAAAACAGATGATGGGAGTAAAGATTTTGATAACCAAGTAGAGCTTTTTGGTTTGACTAGTTTTCACAATTCAAATCTGGCCCTGAAAAAAAATTCTTGCGTTGTTGGGCCAAAGCAGACACTGTGAAGGCAATAGGCTGTGTGTACAAATAGGGTGCCTGAGCAGAACACTAATATTATTATTAATATTAATAGAAAACAAATCACAACATACACCCACAGAGTAAAAGGGAAGTATGTCATCTTTTAAACCAAATGATTTCTTTCACAAATAGACTTAAAATCATGTATTTCCAAGGTTTACAAAAGAGGAAGTTTTGAAACAGAGATTAAGTAACTCTGTCGCCCAGGCGACACAGTTTATAACCTGGGGTTAGAGCGAGGGTTTCAGTCTGGGCAGTCTGGCTCTAGATTTGTGCTCTTTACAGGATTGCAAAACCCACTGGCATAGATTCCCCCCATGATGATCTCAACAGTTTTCCCTGAGCCAAGTAAAACTGAGAATTTAAACTTTTTCCTTATTTCTTTGTTAGGGTACTGAAATGAACAGAAGCTCTCAAGCCTGGTACACTGATTGCCAATTTCCAACAGCAATCCCTAAAATGATAAAGGATATCTTTCATGAGCAGTGGCCCACACAGTTAATGGTAAAACACTAGATATTTTCTCAATTAAATCATTAATACAGACAAAGTTACCTGCTCTTACCACAATTATTTAACATAGTTAAGGAATTCCACTCAAGGCAACAAAAAGTGGGGCACAAATAGAGGCATACTTTGAAAAATGGAAGACGGTATTATTTGTAAACCTTATAAAACTAAGAGAATCAAGTGAAATAATGTTAGGCTTTTTAAAGAAGTTTCATATGTGGCTGAATATAATACACATAAAAATAAATAGATCTTCTACCCATCAGCAGGGAAGTCTTAGAAAATATATCAGAAAAAAAATCTTATTCATAACAATAACAAAAAGATGAACCAAGATAACCTGAACAAGAAATTCAGTACCCAGATGGAGAAAACTGCAAGAAGTCCCACCCTTTGTCTCAGTAATTCATCATCTAGGAACTGACCTAAGAAGAGTCAGAACTCAAAGATTTATTAACAGATTTTTAAAAACTTAAATACTGGAAAATTTAAATACTCAATAGTAGGAGAATGTTAAATAAGTTAGGGCACATCCTTATGATCCAATTTTTATAAACCTTAAAGACTTTTAAGGACTATTTAGTGACACAGGGAAATGTTAAAAATACTCTAGTGAAAAAAATACTCCAGGGATATAAAAATTCTTACACCATTTAATGCTAATCTTGTTTAATATTGGTGTTTTTCTCTGGGAGGCAATTTGCATTTTCTTCACAATTTTTTGAAGTATCCTCACTCTCATTCCTCAGGTTATATGACACCAAACTTCTAATTCTTTTCTTCATTGACGTTTGGGATTTTTTTCTTCCCTCCATTCATGATCCACCCCTCCCCCGTCTTCTATTATTACTCCAGCTGATTTGTGGCCAATTCCATCCACTCCAATGGCTGTCTAACTGGTTATCTCCCCAAACCCAATTCTCCTTCTTTGCAAACTATGCTAGCTAAAGTTATCCACTTAGGTAACTAAGCCTGTAATTTCCATTATCCCAATTTCCTCTGTTCCTTGAATTCCTGCCATTTCAACCTCTTAAGACTCAAATTTGTTCCCTCATCTCCATCTTAGACACCACACTCTAAACAGAGACATTCTCCTTTCACCAGGACAAGTGCAGTAGACTCACTGCTCTGTAGTCTTAATCTTTTCAGTCCATTATCAGTCATGCTAAAGCACAAAACTGACCATCTCCCTCCACTATTCATTGTTTGTTTCGATGTCATGAAGGTTCCAACAGTTAAGAGATCCACGTTCTTTCAAGGCTCCCTTATTCACTGCTCACCTAAATTTCCCCACCTTCCCTTTCCCGTGGGGGTGGAAAAAGCAGCTAAGTAGAAGAGCTGTTGAAATAAAAAAGGAAATTCAGGCAGTGACTCAGCTCATGGACAATGCATGGAGACAATTGAAGCCTAACAATCGATTGGATTTTTCTCACCAAAGTGATCTTAATACAGTTTAGTGCCAATAAAAACTTCTCCTATTACTAGGCTCTGCTGTGGACCCCTAGAGGGGCTAGGTCATTTTCCAGGTGCTACCCACAGAATGGATTCTGTCTTTCTGGCCTGTTTTCCTTTGTTTACATTTGTTTAACCTCCTATCTTTTGTTCTTTGCTATGGATTTGACACTTGAAATACATCTCCTGCTCTGCATCCTAAGGAGTCCTCTATCTAGGCCCCAGCCTAGGCCAATCCCCTAGGTCTTTACTAACCTAACTGAACAAAAACACCAGGCTATGAGGGGTATAAAGCATATAGCTTTGCAAGTCAGTAAGACAAAATTAGCATTTTTTCCTGCCTATAGCCATTCTCAGCATGCTTATGTTGAAAAAAAGCACCTACACTGGGGAAGCCAGTGTCTAGTAGCTGCTACAGTGGTTGGGAAGGTGGTAGAGCAGCAGACCTGAGAGACAGTGTGTTGGGGAGAAGTGCAGAAGGAAAATGCCCCCACCCCTTCTTGGCAGTACAGTTGTGTCTGTGTGATACCTGGAAGTGCTGCTGTGATCACTGTGTGACTGTAAGGAGACACCTGTCAGCATAATGAAAACAGTGGCATAGAAAGATGAGGAGGACTAAGAGGAACCATTGCTGATTCCAGGACCAGGGCAGGAAGGCATACAAGACCACACCGGAAAATCTCGTCCTTGACAGCAAGGATATCCGGAGACTAAAGAGTTTCTATCAGAAGAACACATGAGCCATTGTGAAGAGACTCAATGGCCAAAGATGGGACAACTGGAGCATCAAAGAACATAATGACTGAAACTGAAGCACCAGATACATAAAACACGTAAATTCCTAATGAAATTTCAAAGCGCCCTCCTTCATTCAAAATCAAACATGAATTACCACTGGAGGTATGCAGGCCATCAACTTCTTATCCTGAAAATAGTTGTTAAAGGGAAAGAAGCATTTATCCTGTCTTTTCAGATCAAATCACGTAGCAGGGTAACTAAGTAGCCCTGGTTGATAATGTTCTGCTTTACGGGAGAATGATAAGTAATATATTTAGAGTGCAGGAGACATTTAGAAATTCACCATTTTGCAGCTTCCAGTTAATTAATGATTCTGGCAATCATGGAAACATTACATGAAATGTTGATGTGGGTCTTTAAAATGAAAGGGGCGGTTACTGCCATGTGTACTCACTGACCACAGAATCACCACAAGCTAGACAATCAGATAGTATGTGTCCCCTGAAACTATGTAATATGAAGGACATAGTACAGCTTATGCACTGTTCTTGCCCCTGGAAGTGATAGTTAATTTCCAGTTTGCAAGAAATATGGAGGATAGAACAACACCTTAGACAATACCATGAGAAAGCAGACAAAAAACCCCCAGAATGTGTGACATTTTGACAATTAACCCAGTTTTTTCAGCAATCAATGACATAGTAGGGGTGGAAGGGACAATTAAATGCAGAATGGCAACCAACTTTAATGTGTAGCCCTTGTTTAGATCCTGACTTGAACAAACCAAGTGTAAAAACACATTTTGGGCTACTTGGAGAAATTTCAATATGGACTGGATCTTAGAGGACACCAGGGAATTGCTGTTAGTATTAATTTTGTTTGCTGTGATGATAATGGCAGGTGGCTATGGTGAAAAAAATGTCTATCTTCTTGAGATGTGTACCCAAGAACGGAGGGGTGAAAACATTAGACGGTTGGGTTTTCTTTAAAATACTTCACATATACAAAAGATGTTAACTGGGATAGGTGAAAGAGGTATAGCAGAGGCTTGATGAATAATAGGCATGTGGGGGTTCAGGACACTGTTCTTTATTCCTTTGTGTACTTTTCAAATCTTTCATAATAAAGTTTTTTTAAAGATTAAAGAGAAGTAGCTATCTTGACACAAAATCTGAACAGAAGTTGAAAAAGTTTATTAGCATTACACTGTCATTTAAAAACAAATGTGAAATATTTTAAGTACACTTCTCAAATAAGATGTTCTTATCCACCCACATTAGTTTTTTGTGTCTTGAGTGTGTACCACTGCATATTTATTGCCAATGAATTTCAACATTGTTAACAGAGAAATTACCTGTTGTCAATAATCATTACACTGGAAGGTGGAATCCCTAGAACGTCACAGCTCTGCACAAGTTCTTTCTTACGAATCTCCCCTTGATTGTAGTAATTTCCTGGGGATAACAAACATAAGGTGGTCGATTTCTGTACACAGTGGGATCTATTGGCTCACTCATTTTTATCTTGTTCCCTTAGGGATTTAAACTACTCGAAAAATTTGTGGTTATGACAAACAAACTGAAGACAATACATCAAGGTTATTATCAGATACTCCTGTGAGAGGACTACCAGCAGCACCACTTAATTCTTCCCCACCTCTGTATCTATCTGTGGGTCTGTCTGCCTGTATTTTAGTGGCATGCTAATGCAGGACTGTACTTCACCAGGATCGCTGGCTTTGGCAGTAAGCAGATTTAGGATCAACCCTTCTATAACCACTTAGAACAAGTAGGATGCGTGGGCACACTGTAAGTTTGGGTCTCTGTAAATTGACAGTCCTCAAATATCTGTTTAACATTTAAAGAAGAGGCTGCTCTTCCTGAGTATTGTGCAGGAATATGTGCAGGTATCACTCAGTAATATATCCTCCTTTCCAGGGTTTAGCAACCAGCTACCCTGGCATACCTCTGGAGGACTTGACCACATCAGCACCCTAAGTAGCTTGTGCATTCTTTTTCCCAACATGCATACTACATGTCTTAGGAATAGTTTTGGTAGGTACAACTCCCCTGTATCCTTACAGATAGTATGCAATGAAGTTAAATTGCACTTATGAGCAATTATTTACCCCTTAGTTCAACTCTCCAGCAGGTAATTCCTTGTGCGGTTTGTCCCACTTAACTTTCCTGAGCCACAGTCACTCTCCCTATGAAGCAGGGATAATGGCCATCTCACCATCTCATAAGGCTTTCCTGAGGATTACATGAGATAACACATATCTTGCCAGCTCTGTACTCAGTGTTGTTTTCTCTTTCCTTGTCTTCTTTACCTTTCCCCTCTTCTTTCCTTTCTTCCTGAATTACAATCCATCTTCATTGCGCCCATCACATGGCATTCCCTCTGGGAAGACTTCTATTTTTCCTGGCAAGTAATCATTTCCAGTATTCTGCTCTTAAGTATGAACTTTTCTCCATGATCTGATTTTTAATTCCTAAATGTTATTGACCTTAAAAGTTGTGGTCTAATTCAACTTTGTGTCATCCTGGTGTCCAGCACACTGGAGGCACTCATAAAGTAGTGACAAAAGAGAGGCTTGGCTTTCTGTTCCAGGTAACACAGAAAAACTCCCCTGGGAAACCTCTCCATTTGGCAGGGGTTGTTACTCTAGTGCTAGTTTTTGACTGTTTGAACCCAGAGTGGAGACATGAGTCATTACATTGTATCCAACAAAGAAACTACCTCTAAAAAGACTCCAGATAGCTTAATTTTGTATTGTCCTTATCACAATTTTTTGTGAACTTAAAAAAAAAAGTCAGATAGAAATTATAGTCAATTTTGTGACTGTCGTTATGTTTTGGGTTGTTTTAGGTTCCTCCCAAATCCATACACATACCCTCTCCCATACTGTCTTAAGGTTACTTGATCTTTAGCAACAGCCTAATGCACACTGGTAATGGGACTCAAGTTCAGAGGCTGTGCACGTCAGACTCTGATTCTGGTTGTGAGAAACTGTAGAAGCACCGAATGTGTTTATGAAGCTGGTTTTATTTTGTGTTGGAATTAAGGAACTTGAAACAAGTTAGTAAGTCAGAGATCATTTAAATATTTTCACTAAGTTTGGTGAACCTGTAGGCACTTCAACAGAGTGTCTGAGATCTTTCCACAGCTCTAACTGACATGTCCTAGAACAGCCTCCACCTGGGGTGGGTGCATGCTGGGATGGGCCAAGATAAACTGTGGGAGGTGGGGTGGGAGGAAAAGCCTTAGAAATTCTCCTCTTAACTTGTTTACCTTGTCCTTTACAAATGTCAACTTCTGTTAATATTTTATAATGTACACATTAGTTCAGTGGTCCATGTACTTAATATAATTATAAATAAATATACATATAATGAGAGTATATGCTCAAAAAAGTTTTTACAAGTAGGAAAATGTAACCAAAAAAGAAAAACCTACTTGGAGATCATTACTCTAGAAAATAAAAAATATGTGGGATTAATGTAGATTTATTTATATAGAACTATATTGTATATGTGTGTATATGTGTATATAGCTTATAGATAATTGTATGCTCAGTGAAGTCTTCTGCCTTGGGATAACTAATACTTCTCAGTAATAGCTAGCAACCATAATGACATTAAACAGAAATTAAAGTCACTTTGTAAAGATGCACACTTATACACCACAATATTTTATAAAGTCTCACAATTATATACCACAATATATAAAAATTTTATTTTACTTTACAAATTTAAATTAATTTATTCTAAGTAGGTAACAAATTTATATAGCTAAAATTAAAAGGAAAAAAACCCCCCTCTCCTGTTCCTTTAGTTACCTAGTTTCCTACCATGGAAGTCTTAATTTCTTAGGATGAGAAGTGGATTGAGCATCAAGGCATGGTCCCAATACCTGGCCTACTAACTTTACGGATCTGGAGAAATTTCTTAAGTTCCTGGGTTTCAGGAATGCCAGCAAAGTTTATCCTTGAGCATAAACAAGCAAATTCCAAAATGTATTTGGAAAAAAATAAGGTCAACATTTTTTCAACTACAAAATGAGGGGACCTAGGTTCTGTACCAGTTAGTTCTGTGCAGGACACAGAAACTGCATCAAATATTTACATCAGTAAGAATCTAATGAAGAGAATGTGACACGTAACTGATAATGGATTTGAGGGCCAAACAGGGAACAGTGAAGTGGCCATAGATTAGAGTCAGCAAGAAGTAACTACCAATCCTACATTGGAGGGATAAGAGAAAGGGGCAGTATTACTGGAGTTCAAAGGCCTGGGTTCTCCAAAGGAAATTTAAACCAAAAGAGCTGGCTTTTCTTCCATTAGAATGTGTCCACAGAACCCAGTTGGAGAAATCACAATTTAAAAATGAAACTAGAATAAAAAAATGGGCAAAGAACTTGAATAGACATTTCTCCAAATATAGACAGATGGCCAATAAGCACATGAAAAGATTGTCAATAGTGTTATTCATTAGGGAGCTGCGAAGCAAAACGACAGGGAGATATCGTTTCACACCCACTTGGATGGCTATAGTAAAAAAAAAAAAAAACAACAACAACAACCAACTAAACAAACCTTAAACTGCAAGTGTAGTTGATGATGTGGAGAAATTAGAACATTTGTGCATTGCTGGTGGGAACATAAAACAGTGCAGCTACTGTGGAAAACAGTTTTGATTCCTCAAAAATTTAAACACAGAATTACCATGTAACTCCGAAATTCTACTCTCAGGTATATACTCAAAAGATTTGAAAACAGGAATTCATACTTACAGACCTTTGTCCAAAGCAGCATTATACACAACAGCCAAAAAACAGAACAACCCCAGTGCCAAAAATAAATGAATGGATAAGCTAAATGTGGTATGTACTTACCATGGGGTATTATTCAGCCTTAAAAAGGAATGAAGTTGTGATATATGCTACAACATGGGTGAAACTTTGAAAACATGCTAAATAAACCAGACCTAAGTGGACAAAAACTGTATGATTTTTACTTACATGAAGTTCCTAGAATGGGTGGGTAGAATGATGGGATGTGTGGGATGATAAAAGAATCCTGGAAGTAGATGGTGGTTACGGCACAATATTGTGAATGTACTTAATGCCACTGACTGAATTAATACTTAAAAATGACTAAAATGGTAAATTTTATATTCTGTAGATTTAACCACAATAAAAAATAGTAAATTAGATTTGCATTGAATAAAGATCTTTCAGTTATGAGTTATCACTGTAAAACAGAAATTATGTGTTTAAAATTGGTGAAACAAGTTTTTAAAAGATCATTAAAAAGAAGACACTGATCATGCATCTATGAGGCCAAGATCAAGAAACACTGCCAGATACTATTATCAACCAATATAACCATACTTGTAAGTACTGTGTTTTTTTGCTATTCTCAAATGGAGTTCATTAATATTGACTTTTACTAATGGCAATATTACTTTTTGCCAGTTTCTCTGATCTGTAACTTATAGACAGTCATTAACAAGTCCAAACATACTGGAAACCACCTTTTCCTGAATGTGACAGGCATGTTTGTATCAGATGGGATGAGCAGTATGCACTGCATGAGAATAGTATCTAACTCATTGCAATAAGTGGTTATAAAAAATATTTCCAATATTAAGCTCTTTAAAATGCATTCATTTTGTTGATAATTTCCATTCTACACTTCTCTCAAGATTAGTTCTATTGCATTTTCTGTTTCATGCTTGTATCTTTCCTTTTCACTGTTCACAGGCAATCTTTATCATTGTGGAATTTCTCTTTGGTCTTGGACACGAACTCTTTAGCTTTTCTTTTATGGTTTCTCACAGTTTAAGCAAGTCCTTTATATTAACACTTAAAACTTTAACTCATTAATAAAAACTCTGAAAAGCATGTAATGTTTTTTAATTAAGTCAATTAAATAAAGTTATATCATCAAGACAAACATTTTTATCAACAATTATATACTATGTTAGGTTCAAAATAGGGGATGTGTATTAAGCTCCTGGCATATGAATTCTAAGGCTGAATATTAAAAAAGGGTAAGTAAATGTATACTCAGAAATAGATAAAATTCTCATAAACATTTAACCTTTCATTTAACCCACCAGCATCAACATTTATGAATAGGCATTGCTTTCAGTTAGTCACTGGATGCCTATGTATTCTCTGGTTGATATGATCATATGGAAATCTCATCAGTCTAAACCTTAGAGAAAAGTACCCAAGTATTTATATACATTTACAAATAGAACCTGAGATATATAAACTTTGAGACATGTTCTCAAGTTTCTATGAACTCCCTTAAAGAAACAATTCATATTTTAAAGTATTAGTAATTTATTCCATTCTCAATAGGATGCAGTCAATACTTACAACCATAGTTTTTTAGAATTCCCAAATATATTGGGTGATTAAAAAAAGACACATGAGACTAACACTTCTGAGACTGGATCTAAATGTATCTCAATAAGGAAAACTTTGAAGAGTCATTCATGATTAAATAGCATTGTTAGAAATAAATTGGTAAGTTCTGTTTTAGGAAATACAGTGAACCAGATGTCTGGAGATACCCTCTTAGCATAGAATGCTGGAGCATGTGAAATAAGGAAAATGTTAGAACATACAGCTGAATTAACAGGAAAGTAAGGGCTATCTCTGGCGGTCTTAAATAATAGGCAAGCACAAATTCAGACAGGTAGGGTGGAGCTGAAGCCTGGGCACCTTGAGTATAGCTGGCGGCCTACAAGTCAGGGCAAGAGGAGATAAAGTTTGGGCACAAATAAGGACACCTACACCCAGAGACAGACCTTCAAAAAGCAATCTCTACAGTGGGTGAACTAGAAAAAAACCCCACCCTGATGATAGGGCTACATCTTTTTCAGGCTTGGTTCTTGTGGAAGGGAAAACAAGAAATATGTCACCCCTTAAAGAATTCTTAACTACACACTTGCCTTTACTTGGTGTGGTACATTGTATTTTCCAAAAAATACCTACAGCAGTTATTTCTAGTTCCACATGCACTTACAGAACCTGCTGTTCCCTATCAGATAGAATCTATTTCTCTCCTTGAACCTGGGTGTGACTTGTGGTGCCTTGACAAACAGAATGCAGGGAAAGTGGTCCTGCATGGTTTCCAAGACTAGGCCACAGAAGGCAGTGTGGCTACACCGAGGGCAGCCTCTCTCTCAGGAGACCTGCCCAGAAGTCGGGCCACTGGGCTGTGAAGAAACTCAAGCTACTTGGAATGACCGTGTGTGGATGTTCTGGCTGACATCTATTGCTAACTGAGGTGATTCTCATCCAGCTGAGGTACTCAATATTGCAGGACAGAGATAACTGCTTTGACACCATGAGAGAGAAAATACTACTCTTGTTTTAAGCCACCAAGTTTTGAGATAATATGTTACACAGCATTAGACAACTAATGTACTTGGGTTTGGACTCTGAATTTATATTACCTCTGTGGCCTGAAAAATCTGAATCTATAATTTTGGTTTTGAGTGATCTAGATGAGTAGTGCCCTTTGCTGCCTAGCTTCAAAATACATAAGTCTTCAAAATATTATCATAAATACGGTTTCAAGAAACACAAATGTGCTTATGATTAAAAAAACCACAATACGTAAGAAACAAGTTACTGAGTTACTCAAAGAGCAGAATCAGACACACAGACTACAGAATTGGAATTATTAGAAGCCGATATAAGTATTTAATGTAAAGAAATAAAAGAGAATATCAAAGTATGAGAAAGTAACAGGAGACTACTGTATTTTCAAAAAGAATCTCTCATTATGAGAAACATTAAAGGACAAAATTACTAATCACCTCAATACCTAAGACTGTTACTATAAAACTACCAACCCACATTAAAGACCAGTACAAATGAGGAGATATGTGATAAAATCATATAAAGAGTTTATATTATATGTCAATTTTCCCTATATTTATTAATAAAGTAATTAAAAAAAACATGCCGGCAAGGTATTTCCTTTAACATGATCAAACTAATTGTAAAATGTATTTGGAAGAAGAAAGGTCAAAAACAGCAAATGCTCTGAAGAACAATAAATCAGAGGGCAGGGCATGTTTTATATTTTTTATTTGAAAAAAATTTTGATTTCTAATCCCAACCTATTGAAAAATAAGAAGAAATTTATTAAAGAATCCACTGCACCTATATATGTTGTAAATAAAATCCAGGCTTCTCTTTTAAGTCTTGAAACAAATTTGCTTATAATTTGACTCTCATAGTTTTAGTATAAAACATAAATTAAAACAGGAAAAAAATGAGGCTATTACCCATGTCTATTTGCAACTGATATCCTTAATAGCATGAACTGAGAAGAAAAGTGCTTAGACTCAGATTCTCAATAAATATGAGAAATGGCTTAATGTTAATGTTATGATTTTGAAGGAAAAAAGGGTTTATCAAATCAAGAAATATTAAAAAAATACGAGTTAGTGCTAGAGAGGGTACTATATTAAGACAGATAGTCTCATTACTTGTCAGAATGTAAACTGGTGTGTTTTGGGGAATGCAATTTGCACGCAAAGCCTTAAAACAGCCAAATTTAGATATCAATTCTAATGAAATAATATAAAATGCCTAAAGATGTTCACTGCTACTTGTGATAAACTGGAAAAAAACCTCTAAATATATATACAATAAGGGATGACGAAATAAAATTTTATCTCTGAGACCACTTAAAAGGTTGTATATCAAGTTCTTATTAACATGGGCAAATGTTTAAATTATCTCACAAGGACACATTCTTTATATAGTTTGTTTTCACTGTTTTATTCCTAGGGCATAGAATCAGGTCTAGAATATACCTTTTTGTAAACTAAAATTTTATTATAACTTTTTTAAACAGCAGTTTTAGATTCACAATAAAATTGAAAGGAAGAGATTTCCCATGTCCTCCCTGCCCACTACATGCACTGCCTCCCTCATTACCAACATTCTTCAAGAGGGTGGTACATGTTACAACTGATGATCCTACACTGACACATTATAATAACCCAGAGTCCACAGTTTATAGTAGGGGTTCACTCATGTGAACATGGGTTTGTTCAAAAGTATAATGATAGATATCCATCATTATAATATCATAAAATATTTCCACTGCCTAAAAAAATCCTCTGTGCCCCTCCTATTCATCCTTCTTCCCATCCCAATCCCAGGCAATCACTTATCTTTTTACTGTCTCCAGAGTTTTGCCTTTTTTGGAATGTCATACAGTTGGAATTGTATAGTATGTAGCCTTTTCAGATTGGATACTTTCACTTAGTCTATGCATTTAAGGTTCCACCATGCCTTTTCATGGCATGATACCTTATTTCTTTTTAGTGCTAGTATTCCATTTCTGGATATACTATTTATCTATTCATCTACTGAAGGATACCTGGGTTACTTCAAAGTTCTGGCAATTACGAATAAAGCTGCTACAAACGTATGTGCAGGGTTTTGTGTGGACATATTTCAACTCCTCTGGGTAAATAAATACCAAGGAGGGTAATTGCTGGATGGTTTGGTAAAAGAGTATGTTTACTTTTGTAAGAAAGTGCTAAACTGCCTTTCAAGGTGGCTCACCCATTTTGCAACCCCACAATCAATGAATGCGAATTCCTATTGCTCTGCATCCCCATCAACCTTCAGTGTTGTCAGTGTTCTGGATTTTGGTATTCTAACAGTGTGCAGTGTGCGTAAGTGTTTAATAAATATTTGATGAATGATGAAGTAATGTTCAGTGAAAAATATAAAATTGTATAAAATGTGATTTCGGTGAAAAAGCTGTACAGAAAAAGAAGTGGAACAGCAAACAACCAAATGGGAAGAGGGCATGGGCATTTGTGAAAAACAGCTTTATTGAGGTTTAACTTTACATTCCCCCAAATTCACCAACTGTACATACAGTTTAATTAATTCAGTTATACAGTTGTCACCATAATGCAGTACCATGGCCAATTTTTGTTTTCTCATTCCATCTTTTCTGTATGGCAAAGGAGGCCTTATTCTTTGAAAAGTCCCTTCACTTAAAGTTGGGTGGAATTGAACTCTAAAATTACTATCAAATTATTTCCTACTCCTAACAATCTGTTTATCTCTTCAATTTGACATATGCGTCTTTCTAGCATAAAAAGGATTTAAAAAGCAGCAGGTGGGTCTTCTACCACCGTTGGAAGTAAAACTAAAAGTTGTGCAGGCATGATATAACCTAGATTATGTTTGGTGTACTATATAGTAAGATCATTATTCTTGGTCCTTCTGCAAATAAAAAGGTTAATGGGCACGGTCTCAGTTCCCAACGGAAATGTAGGTACTAAATGGACCAAAGGTTAGCAGTTCTCTGTGCTCCTAAATCCTGCTAGCAAAGACTGGAATACACAAGCCGCGGAAGTCTCCCAACCCGCCTGGGAAGCTGGCCGCTACAGTTCCCCGGCTGGGGCCACCGTTTCTCTATTAAGTGCCCAGAGAAGGGACCTTCGCTGTATTTACTTAGATTCTTGTAACAGGGAACTCTTCGGGAAGAAGTGGACTGAGATACGTTAGCACCTACATCCTTCACAGACAGTCCCGGCTCCCAGTGCCCCGCCTACAGCCTCCTACCTGCAGAAAAGCAGAGCAGAGACACCCGGCGCCTCAGGCGGGTCAAGCCTAGCACGGTGGGAGCAAAGAACATGGCTTCATCGTCGGGGTGCGCGATCACTAGGAGGGTCCGGTTTCCGGCTCCCAGCAGACCAGCCTGCTCCTTACTCTCCATTCGTTCGGAGTAGTCCCCAAACCAGAGGAAGCCCCACGATAGGACCACCACTGCCAAACATAGAAGACCCACCACTTCCATGCTCCGTAAGTGGCATTGAGCCTGCGCAATCGGGAAGGCTGCAGCTGTCTCCGACTCCGGCGGGAAAACTGAGCTTCGGAAATCGCGTTCCGAGCTGAACTCCGGCTTGCTGACCTGAAGCTTTAAAAACAAACAAACAAAACACGGGTTCCTGCTATGGTTTTATGCGGATGTATCCTAACATTTCTTCATCGAGTTCTTTTTACTTTGTGGCATTTCCCACGTCTTATGCTTGCTCGGTTTCAGAGCTGAACTGAACCCCTTTGCCGTCCCGTTTTCTACTCTTGTCCTAATTGTGAAAGCTGATTTTAAAACACGCTTCCTTCGCCTCCCCATCGTGCGTTCTCTCTTCACCATTTAGTAACTCACTTCTTAAAACCCGGGACTTTCTCGTAATTACGTGGTTAGACAGCCCCTTATCTAGATGAACACCAACTTTGTTTTGCCTTAATTTGGGGATGTTGGGAGTGGTGGCTTCCCTGAAGGCCAAGTATGCGGTTGCGACGGGGCGTCTAGTCATTTCACTAGAACAGTCAGGCTGAACGTGTACTAAGGAGACGCGAGGCCGCAGGTTCCTCTGGCGGATGACTTTAGGTTAAGGATCGACATCCTGGACAAATCGGCCTTGCCCGGCATTTTAGTGAAGTCTTGGTGCGAATTACAGCCAGAGCCCTAGAAGCTCTGTTGGGTAGGTCGCCCACCCCTACGGCTCCCAAGACGCGGGCATCCTGCTTCCCTCCCGGCTGCCCAGACCCGAGGAGACTGCCGCCGTTCCGCTGCGCCGCGGAGGGGTCACAGGGCCAGCAACGTCCCTCTCCCACGCCCGGGACCGGTCGGCTCGGTGCGCGGCGCAGCGCGTTGGGTCCGGTCCCGCCTCTGTTCGAGGGAACCGCCGCCTCCAGGCCGAAGGACAACGCGAGGGGACCAGGAAGCTCGGCCGAGGTAAAGCCGCGCTCAGCCAGCGGAGGGACTCGGCCTCCCATTCCCCCGGAAGGAGGAGGAGCCGGCGCCGGAGCCGCCTCAGCCGCCGCCGCCGCCGGTGCTGGGGGAGGGAGAGGGGTTGAGTCAAGATGGCGGCCAAGGTGGCGAAGCAGCAGCGGCGGCGGCGGCGGTGGCTGGAGTGAGCGCCCAGCTGGCTGCGTCGAGTGAGGTCCGGAGTAGCGACGCGCGCCAAGGCCGAGTCCTGCCCCTCAGGCCCGGAGGCGCGCCGGCTAGCACACTCCGCCCGCTCCCGGTGAGTAGGCCCCGGCGCCCGTAGCTCCGGCCTCCGGGCCCCCGCTCGCCCGAGGGCTTCTGAGGCTCTCAGGGCACCAGCCGCGGAGTGGCTATCCCGCCGGGCGAGGGGCGTTGCGTACCGCGCAGGTCGGGAGCCGCCCAGCCTCCCTGCCGGTTTTCTTCGGCCGCCCGGGGCGAGTCGGGCGCGGCAGGGAGCTCGGGCAGGGCGAGTGGAGGAGGCTTTTGGAGTTCGGAGGAAGAATGGGCCGGGCCGGGGCGCGGTGTCCCGTGGAGGGGCGTGCGGAGCCCGGAGGGCCGCCTGAGGAAGCCCGGGCGGGGCCGGCACAGGTGGCGGGCCTGGGCTCACTGCGGCGCAGTTGGCCGTCTTGGGAGTGTAAAGGGTAGGGAGGGGGACAGCGGTGGACAAGTGTGTGAAGAGCAAACTGCTTCACCTTTCTGACCAAACCTCTTCTGGGTGTAATGGCGAAGGGTGGGTAGCGGTGGAGATGGCAGAGATCGGAACCCAATACCTTCTGCCTTTTATTCTTGGTGATTTAATGTGCGAAGTCGGTGAATTCTCTTTTTTGGGGGAAGAGAGACTTGAGAAATCGTAATTGAGAAATCAGTCTTGATGGATAGGAGACTGAATTCTTAGAATTAGCTGGATTAGGCATAGTCGCGTATTAAAGGTGTGGATGGGAATAAGTGATATTTATGAAAAGTGTTTGCTCAGGAAGTGTGGCATGCCACAGTGCCGCTTCCACAGAGTTAACCTTGGAGGGTAGTGGTATGAGTGATTCTAATCTTTTGAATTAGTATATTCACCTGCATCAGATTTGCTTCCTTAATTATATCTAAGTATTTTGAAAATTGATTTGTAAAATTCCTTGTGTGCACCCTGGTGAGGCAGTGATAGAAGGCGGAACATTGTGCAAAGGGCAGTGTTTGAAAAGGCCCACAAATATTCATTCATTTCTTCAACATATCTTGATAATAGCTGTTGTTGATGGGTCACATGTAATTATCCCTTCCATAACTGAAGAGTTGATGTTTTGAAAGTGTTCTGATAGACCCTTTCATTTCATAAAGGTATTTATTGGATGGACCAATTGACCTATCAAGAGAAGATCAGTTTTAGAATCTTACTTAGACCAATTTTAGAATCTTACTTAGACGTGGGTAAAAATCACAGAAGAAATAACGAGTTGTTGGAGAAGGAAACAGTGTCTTTATTTTCTCATGCTGTTAAAATGCAGTGGAATTTTATTTATTTATTTTTAATATTTATAGTACACAGTTGCTTTAAGCACACCTGTTAGTGGAAATCAGAAGTTAACATGTGCATGTAAATAATATGTACATACTACATAGGATGTGATAACTTGCAATACCAAAATACTTTTTCCTTTTACAAAAGCCTTGCTGTATGTTGAATTACTCCCCCAGAGAAAATACAAAGTCCTGATTCTTCCTTTAACTTACTCTGTGACATTTTGGAACATTATCAACCTTTCTGTTCTTCAGTTTCCTCATCTGTAATAGTAGGAAAATACCTGCTCTCCTTGGGTTGACTGTCCTGAGCCAAAGGGAGTTAATAGTTACAAAATTGCTTTAAACAGATTGAAAGGGTTATATTTCTGCGAGGTAGTAACAGCTCCCTCTGCACTCCTGAAATGCTTTATCTGCATGTCTCTCATGGCGTTTACACTTTTTTCCTTGTCTTTAGGTATTTGCCAGTTTTATCTCCTCTTGAGGGCAGGATAGGCTCTCTGATTTTATTTTTACGTTTAAGGCAGCATGTAGGATTTAATTTTCTGTGTAGGCTATTGACACTGCAGATGTTTGCTGAACGAATAAACATTGTAAATGTATTCCCATAATTAAAATTTAGCTGTATACACCTGTTATATGCTTTGAAATATCTGTATAGCTATGATTCTCTCCATGGCTTCTGAGGAAACATGTATTTTTAACCGGATGTCCTCGTGGATTTAATCATACAGTAAAGCAAGTATTTGTTTACCCACATAATTAAAAAAGTACAGAATGCTCAAAATTATGTTTTTTTGAATTTGTTGAATAAAAGTTGTTCGAAGGCTAGCCAAATTTACCTTAAGATTTTTTTAACTTTTTTTTTTTTGTGAAATGGTGAGATTTTCTTACCATTGCTATCTGCAGTGGAAAACAAAGGCCTTTGAATAGTCGAGGAATTGATGTAGGTAAATGTCAGGCTATTTGTTACTCATTTTTTTTGTGTGTGTGTTTTGTTACTCACTTTTAATTGTATTTTGTGATCTGTCTTAATTCCAATTTCAAATTGTTGTAGACGTCAAGGAATGATAGATGTCTTTCATATTTAGTAACTTCCATATTGGATTTTACTAACATACGGTACAAAGAAGTAGTAAAGGTTGATCAGGATTTATTATGTATGGACTTCTTTGTTGATTAGAGATTAATGTATAGATCAGCCACTTGTGTTCAGCCAGTGTGAAGTACCTTTTCTGTTCAGAGCATTTACTAGATGCTATAAAAGTATCAAGTTGAGCAGATCAGTTACATGCACAAATAATCCAGTCTAAGTTCCTTGATATTTTGTCCTTTTCAGTTTGTCGATGCAAATAGTGTATTTATGTAGATGGTTAAGAAAATATTTTGTTTCTTTTTTTAATCAGGACATTTTAGGAGTATTGAAAAGTTGTGAAAAACTGTCATGTAACAATAATGTGTGTAGAGCATCTGTTTTTTATTTTGGTATTCTTGTGGTGGTGGTTTTCCTTGAACATTTTACTGTTCTACCATTTTTTTCTATCTCAGAAGATTGTGTGGTCAAAATACTACTTGGCTAGTCTTCAGATACAACATACTTTTATCTATCCTCCTTGCATATGAAAATGAGACCATGCAAAGCCATATGAATATTCCTGTGATCTTCAGTTTGCTACTTTTACTTAAAAGTGATCTCAAAAACAAATCTAAATTGTTTAAAATGCTAATAATTCATAGAATTATGGAGTGTAGAGTCATACAGATTATCTAGTTTTTTTTTAAAACCCATTTTACAGGTGAATAATCTGAGGGTCACAGAAGTGATCTGCTTAGCATTTGAGTAGTAGCAGGATCCAAAATTTTGATACCCAGGATAGTGCTTACTCCATTGCACCATGTCAATCTGCGGGATGATTCAATGTGATGGTTGACAATTTCTTAAAATAAAAATTGAGGTGGATGGGGTGTGAGAGATCACTTACTCAGCTTAATAGTTGAATTTATGGTATTCTTGAAATTTCTGCAATGAAAATACATGTTGAAAAAAATAGTATTGATCTACACCAGTAATTTGATGATCACTGGGAGTTATTTAGTTTGCTTAATATTTAATCTGCTATGATAAATATCTTATTAAAAATGTTTTTGAGGTTATCTGGACCTAGTGACAATTCATGGAATTGAAGTAGGCAGTGATGGAAATGCTGTTATATCAGTGGTTAGGTGATTCAGATCCAAACAGGTTAATTATTTTATAAGTTAGCTATTCCTTGATTCACTTACTCAAACTTCTGGAGAAAAAAATTTTTTTAACTATGAGGATTTCAGTTGCAGAAAAGCTTAGATAAATAACATGAATTCTATTAATGCTGTGTTGAAAAGCTCATACCTTAGTTTTCTGTGGAGTATTCATGCCAAAATGTTTACTGTAAACAAAAAACACACATACACACACACATTTTAAACTCAGATATTCTGTCATTAATTCTGAAGCATGGCATGTTTATTCCATTTGGGCTGTTGAATATTATGTCTATTTTGTATTGCATTAAAAAGGGTTGTTTTTTCTCATACTGTGCTCTTTTTTGGAATGCTGTTTCTCTACCTTAACTTTTCCAAACTCTGCCATATCTAAATTCTGCCTGTTTTGGGGGTTTGAACACACATCCCTTCATCCAGAAGACTCCCTCCTACTCCCTCCTCTCCAAAGATGTCTGTTTTTCATTCTGGGAATTCTTTACTTTTGCCTCTGTTGTAATGTCATAGTTATTTACATATGCATATGTCCATTTAGTCCCCACTTAGACCACAAGTCCATTGTGGGCATGTCTGTATATCATTTATTTTTTAATCCTTCCTGTGTAGTAGAATTTGTTGAAAGCATAAAAAAGAGCCTAGCCCCTAGTTATTTGGTGCAGTTGTTGTAGAGGCTGACTGATACACCTGCAAACTTGGTGATGAAATTTTTTTGGAAATTAAAAATCAGATAGAAATTTACCAGTGTTAGTGAGATAAAATGTCTGCAATCAGTGCATTATCATAGTATTTCTTAAAAAACAAAAAGTTTCTGTTACTTAGTGGGATTTTTGGGAGAAAGAGAAAGTAAACATAGGATTGGCTCATCTCAGACTATGTATTTTTAGAACAGATGTGTTAAGTTTATATATGCAGGAAATTTTGAGTAGTTTCAGTGCTAATAAAAAATTGTGAATTAGGAATATAGGATATTGGTTTATAGGATTATTATAGAATCTCTTTCAAGGGATCCGTTTGAAAGAATAGTACTGACTAGTTTTATATCAAAGATTAAATCTTCACGTAGATTAGTCAAGAGCAAAGGAAAAATCCAGATTATCAAATTATTATATTGAACCTCCTTCCCCCCAGTATCTACTTGAAGAATAAAACTTGGGCCGCTTTTCTGGTTTTGTTTTTGATGTATGTACATAAGCTGATACCAAACCAGGATAAACTGAGGTTATGTTTTTCTAGGAAAATTTGACTCTCAGATTTCTTATGAGGGTCACAAGGGTCGCAGATTGCCTCCCCCCACCCACTATCATACTTCTATTTAACTGACAGATTCTTTCCTTGACAATTTTATTGTCATGCACAGTTCAGAGGCAGAGTAATCTGTTCTAGGCAGTTCATTGCCCTTGGCAGTAGCCTATAGATTTATGTAATTTTGAAATGTTTGGTTTAAGTAATAATCATCATGTCTTTGAACTCAAAGACATTTAATTGTATTACTTTTGATTAAGTCCTTTTAATTCAGTTTTGAGTTACAGTAACTTTTATGTGTTTGGAATAAAACCAAAAGTGTGTGATTTCTATACATAGTGTAAATATACCAGATTTAGGGAGTATATTGTCCGTTAACTCTGTGTGTTGTGTGGGGGAAGGAAGGAGGGAGCTAAATGGAACAGGAGGGGTGGGGTGGAAGAAGTTATGCTGTATTCATACAAAATCATTTTAATGATTGGAAGAGGATATATTATTTAAAAATCTTTACTTGTCTTTAGTTTAATGTAATACATTATTTTGCAGAAGTACAATATGAAATATATAATGAAATTGAAAGTGTTGCATTTTTCTCAGATTTTTTTCTCGTGTGTAAATTTTCTGTATGATGGGATCTGTGGTGTACTATTTTTTGAATGTTACATGTTGATACATTTAGAGCTACCTTGCAGTTGATGGCTACATAGTATTCAGCTTAACAAAATACCATAATCTGTTTAATCAATTTGTGACCATTACTGATTTGTTTTGTCAGAAAAAATAAAGCTGTAGTGAATTGTTTGTGTGTATTTTTTTGTATGCTTGTGCAAGCAGCTTTGTAGGATAGATTACTAGAGTGGAGCTGCTGTGACATGAATAGTACAGATTTGGGTAGATAACTGACACAAATGTATGGGTATGTCCCACCCAAATCCTGTCCAGTAGTGGATATTACAAAATAAAACATTTTGACAATTTGAGAAGTGGAGAAAAAAGTTCTTCAATAGATTTTTAAACTTTCTTAAAATAAGTTGTGTACATTTCTTATTTCTTTTGTTCAGCAAATATGGTAGGGACTCAAACAGGGAGTTTACATTTCTAGTGAGGGAAGACAGTATAATAAAGTAAGGCAAACTAACCCATTTCAGATTGTGATTAATCTGTAAAGGAATAAAAAGGGTGATGTGATTGAGAGCAGTTGGTGGGAGCCTACCTTACAGGGTGCTTGGGAAAGGCCTTTCTGAGAAGATGACATTTGAGCTGAGACTCTAAGTTTTTGAGAAGGAGTCAGCCCCATGAATGAGCCAGCAAGCGCATTCCAGGCCAACAGTAAAGGACAAAGGCCTGAGGCAAGGAAGAACTTGGCACAGAGGAAGGGACAGGAAGGAAACTCACTGTGCTGGGGTATGCTGGCAGGGGGAGGAAGCAGGGGCCTTGGGGGCCCTAGTGGGTAGATGGGATTTTATTTGAAGTGCATGGTAGCCCCTGGGGAGTCTTAAGCAGAAGAGTGATATATTCTGATTTATGGTTTAAAAGAACATTGGCCTTCTGACTTGAGAGAGTATTGAAGCGAGACGTGCAGGTAGGATTTTGTTGCAGCAAGAGGTGCGGATGGGGCAGTAGAGATGGAGAAGCCTGGGAGGCTGAGGGAGGCAGGAGGGGGAGGCAGTGCTGGTAGAAGGGTGTTACTGAGAGCTAAGCACTGTCTGGTGCTGGGGAGGCCAGTGAGCGGAACAGAGGTGGTCTCTGCCCTCACAGGTGTCTGGTGGTTTCATTTTATTTTTTTTGGACAGAATTCAGTAAACTTCTTTTGTCAGTTGCTTTTCTTTGTTTTGGTATATACCTTAGAAATAGAGTCTGTTCATTAGCCTGTTTCTCTTTGCTTCATGATCTTTAGCAGTCTCTGTTAGTGGGTCAAAGGGGAGGCAGCAGAACATGATCTTTAAGATATGTCTCTGCATTAAAAAAGAATTACCTTGAGGAAATTATTTAGCCTTTGTAAAGCCTTTAGATGGGGATAATAATGGCACTAGTGTTTTAGGTTATCTCATGCACACTTAGCTCTTTGTACACTGCCTAGTAGTATATAATGAGGCTCAGTAAATGGTAACTTTTTATTTTTCTCCTTAGGTATTATCATACCTATTAATTCTGGCCAAGCATCTAAAGTTAAAGTGTTTTCCGATCCTAATACACTGTATGTGTGTGTGTGTGTGAATGGAGAAAAGAATTGACAAATAATTGATAATTTTGGCTTTGAATATACTCATTCTTACAGTTGAAAGAGTGAATGTTGCTCAGTTCTGAAAATTAGTTCAGTATAGGGAGGGCAACTGTACCACAAGGCTCTCAGTTGTGCTGTTTACTCCTGCTCGCTTGGGAAACTTCTTTCTCACTTTCTGTAGGGATAAATCAACATTTTCTTTTTTAATTCAAGAATTGACTGCCAGCATTCTGAGGTTAATCAAAAACTGTGCCCTTATTAATGTCCTTCTTTCGACATCATACTTCACTGAGGAGGATACTGTAATCTAAAAGGCTTTTTTCTTTAGCTCCCTTCATCTGTCTCCTAAGTGACATGTCATAATATCAAAAGAGCTTACAAATACCTTTTTACTGACATTCCCCCAGAGGAGCTCCTTTTTAATTTTTTTTAAAGGAAAGAATGTTATATTATTTTACAGTAGAAGTTTTATTCCAGTTTATCATCTTTCTGATTTCACACAAAGTACTGAATTCCCTTAGTTGATTTCTAGTCTCTCCTCTCTCAGAGGTTGGACTCTGAGGTAGGCCCAGGAGGTCAGATTCCTTTAGGTGATTGGGACGCCCCAGAGGCTGGTCCTTGCCTTTCCTTGAACAGTGTACTTTTGGAGTTGGACTAGAGCAGGGCTGCTTTATGAGAATTAGTGAGACCTGATTTGCCTCAGTTTAGAAAGTAATTATTTTGGCATCTGCAGTGTCATAGAGGTTTTCCCCTATCCCATACTTCTCTTTCAAAAGGTTCTATTATTTGATCATTTAAAAGAAAATTGAATTGTGTATTTGGTAGGGTCCTTTTTCTGCTTTGATGAATATGGGCTTCACTTCTGTTGTGACCCTTATTTGATGAGGCATCTGCATTCCTGCCACAGCAAAGTATATTTTTAGCT
The DNA here is from genome assembly GCF_040802235.1 of Manis javanica. Lineage (NCBI taxonomy): Eukaryota > Metazoa > Chordata > Mammalia > Pholidota > Manidae > Manis > Manis javanica. The sequence continues at coordinate 117,537,431 of NC_133159.1, read as the reverse complement.
TTTACCCAAGATAGCTTAGGCCACCTTGAGAACCTTTCCAAGTACATTTTGGTTATGCAAAGGTTGTAGGCCAAAAGCTGGGAGTTCCTGGTGAGGGGGAATTAGATTTTTCTTTGTAAGAGTGTATTTGAAATTTTGTTGTTGCAAGTTGCCTGTTGAGTAAATGTGTGTGTGTATCTTTATTACTTAGTATGGAAAGATTGAAAACTAATTTAATAAAGACCAGTTTCATTTTACTATGTTTTATTACCTGCTTCTAAAGTATAGGAGGCTAGTTCTGGGTTTATTTGTAAAATTCAGGTAAAATGTGCTGTTGTCACTTACAATAGTAGCATCTAGTTCTGTATTATCCCCATCCTAAAATAGGTTTATCTGTGTTTATGATATGAGGGAGCTCCTTTAACCAGGTTCCTTAAACATTTCATAGAATTTTTACATTTCATAAAAATCAAACATGTAACTAACTCTGAGTTAATGAGTTTTGGTGCTCAGAACTGAAATTAAAATTTGAAACTGACACTTAAGGTGTTTCCTTCCCCTAAACTGAATTCTTTTATTTCAATTGTATTCAAGCATGTCAAGTGTTCTGGGGAGGTCTCTTGCTGAACCAGGACTGGAGTGAGGTGGAAGGCAGGGACTAAGACAGAAGACTGTAAAGAAAGGTTCTACGTTACTCATTCTCACCAAATCAGAGTATTTCTTCTTTGTGTATTTTATGTTTGGCTTCCATGTAAGGTGTTTGAGGAAAGAGTGCTGGTTAAAAAAAAGAGTCTACTCTATTGCTCATGGGTAAATTTTGATGAAGCAGGTCACAGTGTTCTCCAAGCTGTAGGTCTCGTACCGTGGGTAGGTCCTGCTTTGACCTTAAGTTTGTAGGGCAGCATTTGCCACTGACAAAGATTACTGACAGAAGGGAAACATGGACAAGTCATTTGACTCATATCTGAGTGACATTGAATGCCAAGTGTTGAACTCAGGACTCACCATTGCTGGAAATTAAAAAAAAAAAAAAAACACCACCACCATACTACGTGGATTTCTCTTCTGGCAGACCACTTGTTGGAAAAAAACATAGATGCCCTTGAGCTAAGATCTTTCTTTTTACCTCTCCATTCTATTTATAGCTTTATTTACTTAGGATGTCTGAGTTGGGAGGAGAGCTCAGAGATAGATCATGTGAGTGTTTCTTAGGGGTGCAGCTCAGAATTACTTGGAAAACTCTTAAAAAATTGTATTTGTGAACATTTTGCTCTACAGCAATAGAATATAAAGAAGCTGTTTATGGACTCATGAGAATGTCAAAATATATTGTTAAGTAATAAAAGCAAGATACCAAACATTGTATACTCTGCAGCCATTTACATAATGGGAAGTGTGTGTGTATGTGCAGGATATTTCTAAAGGGTACATTAGAAACTAATAACTTTGGTTGCCTTCTGGGAGGACAGTTGGGTAGTAGCAGCTGGGGGACAAGGATGAGGAGATTTTTCTCTTTGTATTTATTCTATGGTACTTTTAAAAATCTTAAATCATGCATATAATACCTATTTCCCAAAACAAAACAAACATCAATACCAGCAAAACCCCCACACGTTGGTTTTTCCCCTTCTATCTGGAGCAAGTACAGGTGTGTATAGGAGCCGGATGCTGCCCAGGTGTTCTAATGTGTGGGCCCACTGAATGGTCCCAGCTTCTCAGAGTAGTTCACCACATGCTGAGAAAGCTGCAGATCATCACAGCAAACACTGGCTTCTCCCATTTTTGCCACTGACAACTTTGTGGTAATGTAGAAGTTATTTAATTTCTCTGTGCTTCAGATTCCTGTTTGATAAAATCAATGTTGGTTAAACTCAAGACCTGCCAGTTCTTAGATATTCAGACTTCCATCCGTTGGGTGTGGTAGGGAGCAGGCAGGAAAGAGTCTGGGGAGACATCAAGTTCTGTCTTCTGACTCTCCCCCTAGCTATATTCCCCTGCAGCAGGAAAAGTAAACAATAGTAGGGTGGTAGGTTCAGTTAGAATATTCATATATGATATAGTACTGCATACAAATTTAAAAGTTCTTACTTAGTTTTATATTAGATTGTATGACAATTCTCCAGAACATTTTTAAACCTAGCTGGGTAAAGAATTTGTTTGATTAAAATGGAGGAAACTGGATCAAATTGACACTGGATTTTTTCTTTAATTAGCTCTTCTCAAATTCCTTAAAATGATGGAAACAAAGAAAATGTATATAGTTTTAATTATATATATAAATCCTGTCTTTTTCATGGTAATTTTACATATTTTTATATATATAATGACGATGTGTTCTATATATTTTACACATATTTTTTCCCATCACACATACAGTATTCTCCATCATATGTACATTAAAATATTCCCATCTTAATTATATATACACACATTTTATTTCCCATCTTAAACTATAAACATACATATTCATATTTTAGGATAAGAACACTCGATAGTATAAAGGTATCTGTTCTCCCTTTAGTCTATGAATTCAATATATATTATACATATATGTAATATACAAAATATGTATATTTTATGGGGGCCTGACAAGCTGAGTGATAGTCATGTGAAAGAGCGACATGTCCTAGAATAACTCTGAAAGCTTTGAAAGTAACAGCAAAACTAAGAAGTAAGGGAAAACTTGCCTTACCAGGTATAGAAGCCTCATAATGTCACAGTAAAGACAGACAAATTAGTGTATCCAGAATCATAGATATGTGGAAAAATACTTTGTAATAAAATGACTTTTCCTTTATGAACTGTTTAAGGTCCACAGAAATATGCTGAGAACAATATAGGAAATGTCTATGTGCCTACCGTCTTTGTTTAAGGAGACTTAATATTTTATCATACTTGCTTCAGTTTTTAAGAAATAAAATAGTAAAATTTCTACCCCTCCTTCTTTCTTTAGATGTAACTATTGTCCTAAAGTAGATATGTATCTTAAATATGTTTATTTATAGTACATAAAAATTATGGTATTTTCTTAGTTTCTAATGTAAGGATCATTTAAAAAATTTTCACTCAGCTTTACTTTCTTTTCAGGTTTATATGTTTTGAAACAGCTCTAGTTTATTGTTATTGCTGTATAGTAGTTTATCATATGAATATACCACATTATGGAATTTAGGTTGTCTTCAATTTGTTTGTTATACTGCTGCAATAAATATCCTTTTGTATGTATGTGAGTTTCTCTAGGGTAAATAGTGAAATCTCTGGGTTGTAATGAGGATGGCATTCCAGGTAAGTATGGAGAGGCAGACATGTTCAAAAAGGGTGTTCTTGGGGTAACTGTTAATTCAGTAAAGAAAATATGTTACTTATCTTGCCATCTTTTAGAAAAAAAACAGGTGATTAGGGAGCTAAATGTAATTTTTTTTTTCATTTTTTAAAACAATTTTGGTATCATTAATCTACAATTACATCAGGAATATTGTTTACTAGACTCCCCTATCACCAAGTCCTCCCCTCACAAATCCCATTACAGTCACTGTCTATCAGCGTAGTAAGATGCTGTAGAGTCACTACTAGTCTTCTTTGTGTTGTATAGCCCTCCCCGTACCCCCCCCCCCCACATTATACATGCTAAACTTAATGCCCCCTTTCTTTCCCCCATCCCCTTATCCCTCCATGCCCACCCATCCTCCCCAGTCCCTTTCCCTTTGGTAACTGTTAGTCCATTCTTGGGTTCTGTGATTCCGCTGTTTTGTTCTTCAGTTTTTTCTTTGTTCTTATACTCCACATATGAGTGAAATCATTTGTTGCTTGTCTTTCTCTGCCTGGCTTATTTCACTGAGCATAATACCCTCTAGCTCCATCCATGTTGTTGCAAATGGTAGGATTTGTTTTCTTCTTAGAGGCTGAATAATATTCCATTGTGTGTATGTACCACATCTTCTTTATCCATTCATCTACTGGTGGACACTTAGGTTGCTTCCATTTCTTGGCTATTGTAAATAGTGCTGCAATAAACATAGGGGTGCATATGTCTTTTTCAAACTGGGCTGCTGCATTCTTAGGGTAAATTCCTAGAAGTGGGATTCCTGGGTCAAATGGTATTTCTATTTTGAGCTTTTTGAGGAACCTCCATATTGCTTTCTACAATGGTTGAACTAGTTTATATTCCTACCAGCAGTGTAGGAGGGTTCCCTTTTCTCCACAACCTTGCGAACATTTGTTGTTGTTTGTCTTGTGGATGTTGGCCATCCTTGCTGGTGTGAGGTGATATCTCATTGTAGTTTTAATTTGCATTTCTCTGATGACTAGCGATGTGGAGCATCTTTTCATGTGTCTGTTAGCCATCTGAATTTCTTCTTTGGAGAACTGTTTGTTCAGCTCCTCTGCCCATTTTTTAATTGGATTATTTGTTTTTTGTTTGTTTAGGTGCGTGAGCTCTTTATATATGGGAGCTAAATATAATTTTAAGAAAAGCTTAGTAAGTGTAAGAGGAGAATGTAGAAGAATATTTTTTATTTTGGAGTATAGGTAGTCTTCAGAAAGATTAAACAAGCTATGAATTCTGGAAGAAAATATTTGTAACATAAAGATGGGAAATGGAATAATGGTCAGACTATATAGAGAGAGGTTTCACTTTCCAAACAATCTTCCCTTCCCGTTCTCAGGCCTTGTCTTCTGCCTCACCCTCTTGGGCCTCCTTGCCTTGCACGGGCTTTGGTAGTTCTCTCTGGGAAATGCTGTTGTCTCTCCAAGGCTAGTTAGCTGTTCTCATCTTTCAAACGTGGCTCAAAAATCATTTTTGAATATAATTTGTTACCCACACTGGAACAGTTTTGAGAAGGAAATGGAGCATAACTAATAATGGCACTGGAAGAGTAGCTGTAAAGTGGGCCTGTTTAGGAAATCTGAACATATGTTCATCCTAACTGAGATAGGCTTTCTGTGGTCACCCCATCAGAAATGTATCCCTTACCCCTCTTCTCCCATCCTATTTTATTTATAGCACTTTTTGTCCTAAAGTAGATGTCTGTCTTACATATGTGATTGTTTCATATTATTTTGTGATTGTTCATTGCTTATGTCAGCTCATAATAAGATGGCGTATCTTCATCACCATTCTATGCTAGTGTTTAGAACAGTGTTGGTACATTGTGGTGCTGCTCAATAAATATTTGTTGAATATATAATGTTTCTACTTTTTGTCTTTAAATGTGAAGATACAAAAGACACATGAAAAATTGAATAACAATGGTGTACACAAGTCATACTTTTATATAAAACAAAATGTTCTCGTATCTATGGACTTTTTTGTGCCATATACTCCAAGTAAAATTTCCCATTAGCTAAACTTTTTTAGAAACAATTTTCTGAGCTCATATATTGGATATTTTAGATAGTTCCTTAAAAAACAACCTCATCTTTGGGTACCTCTGTAATGAGTAATCAAGTGAAATTCCTAGAAGTAGAATAAGTGATATATTTTCAAAGCTTATGGTGTATATTGTCATTCTTTAGAAAGCAATTTGTACCCATTTTACATACACACCAGTAGTGTGCCTGTTTCTCCAAACCTTTACCAATAGGCATTTTTTTATTATTTCACCAATTTATTTGGGAAGAGTCATTGTGTTATACTTCTATGTGATTATTGATGAAGTTGACTTCACTAATTTTATTTTTTTGTTAATCCCATATTTTTGTCATGTCTTTTGTTTGTTACAACTTCTTACTGATTTGTAAGAAATACATACATATACATACATTTTGTGTATCAGAAATGTCTCATTTGTAAGAAAACATGTTGGCATATCAAAATTTTGCTATTGTACTTTTTCTAGTTCGTGATTTGCTATTTTAAGGTGTCTGCTGAACAGAAAAAAGCTTTTTTTTTTTGAAGTTAAAGATAACAGTCTTACTATTTGTGCTTTTTGGGGTTGTACTTAGGATGTCCTTCACTGTCCCTAGTTTATATATGTATTTTTTTTAGAATTTTGAAAATCACTGCAAATGTAACTTAGTCTTTTAAAGGACCTGAGATTGGAAATCACTTTGAGAATATTAGTGTCCTTAATTTCTGTGCCATTTCCTAAGAGTCAAGGAATAAATTGAAGGGGAAACAGCAAATGGTAATTTCTGTAATGTGAGCTCTCCAGGGGAAGATTTAGGTTAGAAATGGAAGATTTATTGGATGCATTAACTCTCTTAATACTGTATTTCAGCAAAAAGATATTTTTGCTTCTAAGATGTTATTTACCTTTAAGATTAAAGAAAAACTACTTCTAACTAAACCATAAAATGCCATTGCTTGTAGGATGCCTATTAACTTCAGAATTTGAACATGTTGGTATTAGAATCTGTGAAATATGGTATATGTTAACTTGGACTCCAGCACATTTTTAAATCTAGAGGTTGCTTTGTATTGTTTTTTGTCTGTCTTTTGGCTTGGTAATTAAAAAAAAAAACAGCTTTCTTGAGATATCTCATGTACCATATAATTCATCCATTTAAAGTGTACAATTCAGTGGTTTTTAGTATATTCAGAGATATTTGCAAACATCTTTACAGTCAATTTTAGAGTTTTCATCACCTCAGAAAGCACAATACAATGGAATAATAATTATTCAGCCTTAAAAAGGAAGGTAATTTTGATATACATATGCTGTAATGTGGATAAACCTCAAAGACGTGCTAGGTGAAATAATCCAGCCACAAAAGGACAAATACCCTGTGATTCCGCTGAACATGGGGTCCCTAAGTGTAGTCCAAATCACAGAGACAGAAAAAACGGCAGTTTCTAAGGGCCTGGGGGAGAGAGAATGGGGAGTTAGTGTTTAATGGGGATAGCATTTCAGTTGGGGAAGATAAAAAAGTTCTGGAGATTGATGGTGATAGGTGCACAACAATGCAAATGTACAAAATGTTACAGAAATATACACTTGAAAATGGCTAAATTGGTTAATTGTATGTTAATGTTTATTTTACCACAATAAAAATCCAAGGAAACCTCTATATACTTGACATCACCTGCTATTCCTCTATTCTCATACTTCCATCCCTAAGCAGCCATTAACCTACTTTCTACCTCTATAGATTTGCCTATACTGTGAGAGGAATCATACAAAATGTAGACTTTTATGATTGGCTTCTTAGCATTACGTTTTCATGGTTCCCAAGTAGTAGTGTATCATTACTTCATTCTTTTTTATTTCAGAATTATTTTCCCTTGTATAGCTATATCCAATTTTATTTATTCATTCATCATTTGATTGACATGACATTTGCTTTGTTTCCAAGCTTTGTATAGTTATTTGGGGTTTTAACTTGAGATTTTATAATTGTAAGAAATAAAAACCAAACCCACTTATGTTAAGTAAAAGTGAACTTATTATTTATTTTATTTTTTATAGCACAAAGTCTTTTTTTTTTATTTTGGTATCATTAATCTGCAATTACATGAGGAACATGATGTTTACTAGACTCCTCCCTTCACCAAGTCTCCCCTTACATACCCCGTTAGTCACTGTCCATCAGCATAGTAAGATGTTGTAGAATCACTACTTGTCTTCTCTGTGTTGCACACCCCTCCCCATGCCCCCCCACATTATACATGCTAATCGTAAGGCCCCCTTTCTTCCTCCCCTTTTCCCTCCCCTCCTACCCATCCTCCCCAGTCCCTTTCCCTTTGGTAACTGTTAGTCCATTCTTGGGTTCTGTGATTCTGCTGCTGTTTTGTTCCTTCAGTTTTTTCTTTGTTCTTATCCTCCACAGATGAGTGAAATCATTTGGTACTTGTCTTTCTCCGCCTGGCCTACTTCACTGAGCATAATACCCTCCAGCTCTACCCATGTTGTTGCGAATGGCAGGATTTGTTTTCTTCTTATGGCTGAATAATATTCCATTGTGTATATGTACCACATCTTTATCCATTCATCTAGTGATGGACACTTAGGTTGCTTCCTTTTCTTGGCTATTATAAATAGTGCTGCAATAAACATAGGGGTGCATATATCTTTTTCAAATTGGGCTGCTACATTCATAGGGTAAATTCCTGGAAGTGGTATTCCTGGGTCAACTGGTATTTCTGTTTTGAGCTTTTGAGGAACCTCCATACTGCTTTCCACAATGGTTGAACTAATTTACATTCCCACCAGCAGTGTAGGAGGGTTCCCCTTTCTCCACAACCTTGCCAACATTTGTTGTTGTCTGTCTTTTGGATGATGGTCATCCTTACTGGTGTGAGGTGATATCTCATTGTGATTTTAATTTGCATTTCTCTAAAGACTAGTGATGTGGAGCATCTTTTCATGTGTCTGTTAGCCATCTGAATTTCTTCTTTGGAAACTGTTCAGCTCTGCCCATTTTTTAATTGGATTGTTCGCTTTTTGTTTGTTGAGGTGCATCAGCTCTTTATATATTTTGGATGTCAACCCTTTATTGGATCTGTTATTTATGAATATATTCTCCCATACTGTAGGATACCTTTTTGTTCTATTGATGGTGTCCTTTGCTGTACAGAAGCTTTTCAGCTTGATATAGTACCACTTGTTCATTTTTGCTTTTGTTTCCCTTGCCTGGGGAGATATGTTCATGAAGAAGTCACTCTTGTTTGTGTCCAAGAGATTTTTGCCTATGTTTTTTTCTAAGAGTTTTATGGTTTCATGACTTAAATCCAGGTCTTTGATCCATTTCGAATTTACTTTTGTCTACGGGGTTAGAGAGTGATCCAGTTTCATTCTCTTACATGTAGCTGTCCAGTTTTGCCAACACCAGCTGTTGAAGAGGCTGTCATTTCCCCATTGTATGTCCATGGCTCCTTTATCGTATGTTAATTGACCATATATGTTTGGGTTAATGTCTGGAGACTATTCTGTTCCACTGGTCTGTGGCTCTGTTCTTGTGCCAGTACCAAATTGTCTTGATTACTATGGCTTTGTAGTAGAGCTTGAAGTTGGGGAGCGAGATCCCTCCCACTTTATTCTTCCTTCTCGGGATTGCTTTGGCTCTTCGGGGTCTTTGGTGTTTCCATATGAATTTTTGAACTATTTGTTCTAGTTCGTTGAAGAATGCTGTTGTAATTTGATAGGGATTGCATTGAATCTGTAGATTGCTTTAGGCAGGATGGCCATTTTGACAGTATTAATTCTTCCTAGCTGAGAACATGGGTTGAGTTTCCATTTGTTAGTGACTTCTTTAATTTCTCTTAAGAATGTCTTGTAGTTTTCGGGGTATAGGTCTTTCACAAAGGTGGACTTATTTTAAGACTGTAGGCAGTTTAATAGGTATCAAAGGACAAGGAAAGAAATACAGCGGCTTCTCAGGGGGTTCAACCCTGGAGGAAAGAGTCAGGGGCCTCCAAGTTCTCCTGACTCCACATCTCCCTGCATGTATCTAGACTGCCATTCTCTGCTGCCCTTGTAACTTCTTGGGCACATGCTTTGGCTGACCTTGACTCTACTCTGGCCATTTTGCAACTCAGTTCCCTGTAACTGATGTTCTCAATTCCAGATCCTGGAGAGGCATTTGATTGGCACATCCCTTGTTCAGTAGGATAGTTCACTTGAAACAAACATGGTGTCAAAACCACATCTTAATTAGGAGCATGTTCTCTAGAAGGAGTATGTGTGCATGGACCTGGGTATAACTGGACCTTAGTGCTAATCAGTCTAAAGATGACCTAATTCTCTAGGCCAATGGTCATCAAACTTTTTGGTTTTAAGACTCCTTTCCTATCTTAAAAATTAGGCTCTCCAAAAAACTTTTGCTTATGTGGGTTATATATGTTGATATTTACCATATTAGATTCTAAAACTGGAAAATTTAAAGATAGTGAATTAAAAATAATAAAAGCCCACCACACGTTAATATAGATAACATTTATATAAGTAACTGTTTTCCAAAGTAAAACAAAATTTGATGGGAAGAATGTCATTGTTCTATATTTTTGCAAACCTCTTTAATATCTGGCTTATGAAGGTGGCTTGATTTTCATATCTGCTTCTGTATTCAATCTTTCAGTATATTTTGATAGAAGTTTGTAAAGAAAAAACAGAGGCATTTTGAAAAGGAGGGGTATTTAGCTTTTCGTTTTTATAATACATAATAATTGTTTCTCAGACATTTTGCAAAAGAGAGACATTTATTGAGCAGTTGCTGTGTGCCATGTTCCATGCTAAGATTTTATATACACATTGTTACTATATAAAGCTACTGATGTTATTTGTGATATATTAAAGAACCTTTTTTAAAGAGTAAATGAAAAGACCCATTAACCTTTTCCAAACCTCTACAGGAGAGAAACCCTTTACTGGTAATTATGAAGGTGTTTATATGGCTATAGTTACAATTTATTAGAAGTACACCTGGTGCTTTAGTTCTTACCAATTTTATTTTTCCCATCCTGTTTAGGTGGTTTCCTAGCAACATGATTGTTTGTTGGACTTGATCTCACAGCCTGGTGAGGACTTCTTCACTGATAATGTCAAGTTCAGGTTATCCTCCCAACCAAGGAGCATTCAGCACAGAACAAAGTCGTTATCCTTCCCACTCTGTTCAGTACACGTTTCCCAACACCCGTCACCAGCAGGTAAGAAATAAATAGTGTGAAAATTGCCTAGTTCATTTTTTTTAACTTTTTTAATTTAATATATTTGTTGGTCAGAAACCAAATTTAATTTTAATATATATGTATTTTTTTATGGAAAAAAAAGTCATATTCAGATGCCTGGAAACCAAAGGTTGGGGATTAATTAATTATCTTTGCCATCTTACTATGGCTTTATGATGCTAGATTTCAGGGGTGACTATGTCTTTGCTTTTCATTGTAGGAGTTGTTGACAGGGAAGTATCAGTTGCCTTGAGTTTTTGGGTTAAGACCTATTTTTCTGTTTAATTTCTGGTTGAGTGTTAAGCTGGCTAGATAACTTGGCCTCTCTTGAGTGAAGGGAAGGATAGGGAGGGTATCTACCTTCTTGGCAGATTTGAGGGTAGGAAGATGAGTTTATATAATTGATTTACCTTGTGAAAAATAGAACATGAGGTGAATGGAATAGGGGTACGGGATTAAGAGATTTGAAGAAAAAAGGGATGGGAGGGGATGAAATAGTAATCTCAGATAAAACTACTGAGAACTTTTTTTTTTATTATTTTGGCATCATTAATCTACCATTACATGAGAAACATGTTTACTAGACTCCCCCCTTCACCAAGTCCCCCCCACAAACTGCATTAAAGTCATTGTCCATCAGCGTAGTAAGATGCTGTAGAATCACTACTTGTCTTCTCTGTGTTGCACAGCCCTCCCCGTGCCTTCCCCCACATTATACATGCTAAACTTAATGCCCCCTTTCTTCCCCCCATCCCCTTATCCCTCCATGCCTACCCATCCTCCCCAGTCCCTTTCCCTTTGGTAACTGTTAGTCCATTCTTGGTTTCTGTGATTTTGCTGCTGTTTTGTTCCTTCAGCTTTTCCTTTGTTCTTATACTCCACAGATGAGTGAAATCATTTGGTACTTGTCTTTCTCCGCCTGGCTTATTTCACTGAGCATAATACCCTGTAGCTCCATCCATGTTGTTGCAAATGGTAGGATTTGTTTCTTAAGGCTGAATAGTATTCCATTGTGTATATGTACCACATCTTTATCCATTCATCTACTGATGGACACTTAGGTTGCTTCCATTTCTTGGCTATTGTAAATAGTGCTGCGATAAACATAGGGGTGCATCTGTCTTTTTCAAACTGGGCTGCTGCATTCTTAGGGTAAATTCCTAGAACTGGAATTCCTGGGTCAAATGGTATTTCTATTTTGAGCTTATTAAGGAACCTCCATATTGCTTTCCACAATGGTTGAACTAATTTACATTCCCAACAGCGTGTAGGAGGGTTCCCCTTTCTCCACAACCTCGCCAACATTTGTTGTTGTTTGTCTTTTGGATGATGGCGATCCTTACTGGTGTGAGGTGATATCTCATTGTAGTTTTAATTTGCATTTCTCTGATGACTAGCGATGTGGAGCATCTTTTCATGTTTCTGTTGGCCATCTGAATTTCTTCTTTGGAGAACTGTCTGTTCAGCTCCTCTGCCCATTTTTTAATTGGATTATTTGCTTTTTGTTTGTTGAGGTGCGTGAGCCCTTTATATATTTTGGATGTCAACCCTTTATTGGATCTGTTATTTATGAATATATTCTCCCATACTGTAGGATACCTTTTTGTTCTATTGATGGTGTCCTTTGCTGTACAGAAGCTTTTCAGCTTGATATAGTCCCACTTGTTCATTTTTGCTTTTGTTTCCCTTGCCCAGGGAGATATGCTCAAGAAGAGGTCACTCATGTTTATGTCTAAGAGATTTTTGCCTGTGTTTTTCTAAGAGTTTTATGGTTTCATGACTTAATGTTCAAGTCTTTGATCCATTTTGAATTTGCTTTTGTGTATGGGGTTAGAGAGTGATCCAGTTTCATTCTCTTACATGTAGCTGTCCAGTTTTGCCAGCACCATCTGTGGAAGAGACCGTCATTTCCCCATTGTATGTCCATGGCTCCTTTATCATATATTAATTGACTATATATGTTTGGGTTAATGTCTGGATTCTCTAATCTGTTCCAGTGGTCTGTGGCTCTGTTCTTGTGCAAGTACCAAACTGTCTTGATTACTGTGGCTTTGTAGTAGAGCTTGAAGTCGGTGAGCGAGATCCCCCCCACTTTATTCTTCTTTCTCAGGATTGTATTGGTTATTACGGGTCTTTGGTGTTTCCATATGAATTTTTGAACTCTTTGTTCTAGTTCGTTGAAGAATGCTGTTGGTAATGTAATATGGATTGCATCAAATCTGTATATTGCTTTGGGCAGGATGGCCATTTTGATGATATTAATTCTTCCTAGCCAAGAGCATGGGATGAGTTTCCATTTGCTAGTGTTCTCTTTAATTTCTCTTAAGAGTGTCTTATAGTTTTCAGGGTGTAGGTTGTTCACTTCCTTGGTTAGGTTTATTCCTAGGTATTTTATTCTTTTTGATGCAATTGTGAATGGAATTTTTTTCCTGATTTCTCTTTCTATTAGTTCAGTGTTAGTGTATAGGAGAGCCACAGATTTCTGTGTGTTAATTTTGTGTCCTGCAAATTTGCTGTATTCTGATATGAGTTCTAGTAGTTTTGGAGTGGAATCTTTAAGGGTTTTTATGTACAATATCATATCACCTGCAGATAGTGACAGTTTAACTTCTTCTTTACCAATTTGGATTCCTTGTATTTCTTTTTTTTGTCTAATTGCTGCGGCTAGAACCTCCAGTACTATGTTGAGTAACAGTGGGGAGAGTGGGCATCCCGGTCCTGTTCCCAATGTCAGAGGAAAAGCTTTCAGCTTCTCGCTGTTCATTATTGTGTTGGCTGTGGTTTTATCATATATGGCCTTTTTTATGTTGAGGTACTTGCCCTCTATACCCATTCTGTTGAGAATTTTTATCATGAATGGATGTTGAATTTTTTCGAATGCTTTTTTAGCGTCTATGGAGATGATCATGTGGTTTTTGTCCTTTTTGTTTATGTGGTGGATGATGTTGATGGATTTTCGAATGTTGCACCATCCTTGCATCCCTTTGAAGAATCCCACTTGGTGATGGTGTATGATCCTCTTGATGTATTTTTGAATTTGGTTTGCTAATATTTTGTTGAGTATTTTTGCATCTTGGTGTGTTCATCAGGGATATTGGTGTGTAATTTTCTTTTTTAGTGGGTTCTTTGCCTGGTTTTGGTATTAGGGAGATGCTGGCTTCATAGAAGGAGTTTGGGAGTATTCCCTCATCTTCTATTTATTTGGAAAATTTTGAGGAGAATGGGTATTATGTTTTCTCTGTATGTCTGATAAAATTCCATGTAAATCCATCTGGCCTGTGGGTTTTGCTCTTGGGTAGTTTTCTGACTACCGCTTCAATTTTGTTGTTAGTAATAGGTCTATTTAGATTTTCTGTTTCCTCCTTGGTCAGTCTTGGAAGATTATGTTTTTCTAGGAAGTTGTCCAGTTCTTCTAGGTTTTCCAGCTTGTTCACATGTAGGTTTTCATTTATGAAATATATGAAAATACATATTTTCATATATATTAATAATTCTTTGTATTTCTGTGGAGTCTGTCATGATTTTTCCTTTCTCGTTTCTGATTCTGATGATGTGTGTTGATTGTCTTTTTCTCTTAAGTCTGGCTAGAGGCTTATCTATTTTGTTTATTTTCTCAAAGAATCAGTTCTTAGTTTCACTGATTTTTTTTTTCTATTGTTTTATTCTCAATTTCATTTATTTCTTCTCTGATCTTTATTATGTCCCTCCTTCTGCTGACCTTAGGCCTCATTTGTTCTTCTTTTTCCAATTTCAATAATTGTGACTTTAGACTATTCATTTGGGATTGTTCTTCTCCTTTAAATATGCTTGGATTGCTATATACTTTCCTCTTAGAATTGTCTTCGCTGTGTCCCAAAGAAGTTCGGGCTTTGTGTTGTTGTTGTCATTTGTTTCCATATATTACTTGATCTCTATTTTAATTTGGTCATTGATCCATTGATTATTTAGGAGCATGTTGTTAAGCCTCCATGTGTTTGTGAGCCTTTTTGCTTTCTTTGTACAGTTTATTTCTAGTTTCATTCCTTTGTGGTCTGAAAAGGTGGTTGGTAGAATTTCAGTCTTTTGGAATTTACTCAGGCTCTTTTTGTGGTCTAATATGTGGTCTATTCTGGAAAATGTTCCATGTGCACTGGAGAAGAATGTGTATCCTGGTGCTTTTGCTTGTAGAGTTCTGTAGATGTCTATTAGGTCCATCTTTTCTAGTGTGTTGTTCAGTGCCTCTGTGTCCTTACTTATTTTCTGTCTGGTGGATCTGTCCTTTGGAGTGAGTGGTATGTTGAAGTCTTCCATAATGAATGCATTGTATTCTATTTCCTCCTTTAATTCTGTTAGTATTTGTTTCACATATGTTGGTGCTCCTGTATTGGGTGCATATATATTTATAATGGTTATATCTTCTTGTTGGACTGAGCCCTTTATCATTATGTAATGTCCTTCTTTATCTCTTGTTACTTTCATTGTTTTGAAGTCTATTTTGTCTGATGCTAGTACTACAATACCTGCTTTTTTCTCCCTGTTGTTTTCATGAAATATCTTTTTCCATCCCTTGACTTTTAGTCTGTGTATGTGTTTGGGTTTGAGGTGAATCTCTTGTTATCAGCATATAGATGGGTCTTGCTTTTTTATCCATTCTGTTACTCTGTGTCTTTTGATTGGTGCATTCAGTCCATTTACATTTAGGGTGATTATTGAAAGATATATACTTACTGCCATTGCAGGCTTTAGATTCGTGGTTACCAGAAGTTCAAGGTTAGCTTCTTTACTATCTAAGTGCTAACTTAAGTCATTTATTGAGCTCTCATAAACACAGTCTGATGATTCTTTGTTTCTCTCCCTTCTTATTCCTCCTCCTTCATTCTTTATATGTTAAGTGTTTTATTTTGTGCTCTTTTGTGTTTCCTTTGACTACTTTTGTGGGTAGTTGATTTTATTTTTTGCCTTTAGTTAGTGTTTGGTTGGTCTCCTTTCTTTGCTGTGATTTTATATTCTCATGACATCTATTTAGCCTTAGGAGTGCTTCCATCTAGAGCAGTTCCTCTAGAATACCCTGTAGAGGTGGTTTGTGGGAGACAAATTCCCTCAACTTTTGCTTGTCTGGGAATTGTTTAATCCCTCTTTTATATTTAAATGATAATCGTGTTGGATAAAGTTTTCTTGGTTCAAGGCCCTTCTGTTTCATTGCATTAAATATATCATCCCATTCTATTCTGGCCTGTAAGGTTTCTGTTGAGAAGTGTGATGATAGTCTGATGAGTTTTCTTTTGTAGGTGACCTTTTTTCTGTCTGTGGCTGCCTTTAATGCTCTGTCCTTGTCCTTGTCCTTTGCCATTTTAATTATTATGTCTTGGTGTTGTCCTCCTTGGGTCCCTTCTTTTGGTAGTTCTGTGGGCTTCTGTGGTCTGAGAGACTGTTTCCTTCCCCAGTTTGGGGAAGTTTTCAGCAATTATTTCTTGAAATACACTTTCTATCCCTTTTTCTCTTCTTCTGTTACCCCTATAGTGCAGATATTGTTGCGTTTATATTGGTCACACTGTTCTCTTAATATTCTTTTATTCCTGGAGATCCTTTTATCTCTCTCTGTGTCAGCTTCTCTGTGTTCATGTTCTCTGATTTCTATTCTATTAATGGCCTCTTGCACCTCATCCAGTCTGCTCTTAAGTCCTTCCAGAGATTTTTATTTCTGTATTCTCCCTCTCAACTTGATCTGTTAGCTCTTGTGTATTTTTCTGCAGCTCCATCAGCATGGTAATGACTTTTAGTATGAATTCTTTTTCAGGAAGATTGGTCAAATCCATCTCCCCAGGCTCCTTTTCAGGGGTTTTCTGTGTGATTCTGGTCTGGATCAAATTCTTCTACCTTTTTATTGCAGTAGATGTAGTTGTAGGCAGTTGGCATGTGTGTCAGGTGGGAGAACAAAGCCCCTTCTTGTTTGTTGGTCACCTTCCTCTCCTGCAAGAACAGCGACCCCTAGCAGCTTGTGCTGGGTGGTTGTGTGCCGATTGGGCCTCTGAATCTGGCCTGGGCTGCTGTGGAGGAGGCTCTTGGCGGTTGCTGTGGGTGCAAAGCTGTGGGCAGTTGCTGTGGGTGCAGCCGCTGTCAGGCTGCTCCTCTGCTATGGCGGGCTGCGCGATAGGGGGAATGGACAGGAGGGTGTTTATCACTGTGAAGGGCCTCAGGGCTGCACTGCCTCCCAGAGCATTAGGGTGCCTGGAATTCCCCAGGATTCCCAGCTGCTAGGCTGAGTTTGCAGGGATGCTTCCGTCCAGCTGTGAGGTCCCTGTCCCTTTAAGACTTTCAAAAAGGACTTGCTTTTCTTTTGGTCCAGGTGCACCGGCTGCAGGGAACCACTTGCAGGTCTTACTGTTCAGTTTCTCTATTATCCAGCACACCATGTACTGTGTTTCTCCGCTTCCAGTGCAGATGACTTGGGCTGGGTATTCAGTATACACCCCTAAATATCTCAGCATGTGTATCATTAACAAGAGTTCAGTAATTTATTTATTTATATGGCTGTTTTTAAAGGTAAATTTACATACAGTGAAATGCATAGGTCATAAGTATATTGTATGAGAGTTGAAAAATGCATATGCTTGTGTAGCACAAACGCCTAACAAGATACAGAACATTCCTTTTTAATATATATTCTGAACACATATATTAGAACATGTATATATAGACTATATATGGTTCTATATTTATTAGTAATTATATATACTGTAAGCCATATACTATATAGCATATATATTATACTATACTAATGGGACTATACTATTATATATATAAACATGTGTACATATGTATATGACATCATAGACTATTATGTGTATCATCTAAATAACTTTTTTTACTAAGGTATCATTGATATACACTCTTATGAAGATTTCACATGAAAGACATCGTGGTTACTACATTCACCCATATTATGAAGTCCCCCAGATATCCCATTGAAGTCACTGTCCATCAGTGTAGTTAAATGCCACAGTCACTATTTGTGTCACTACTTGTCTTCCCTGTGACCCTCCTCCACACCATGTGTACTAATCGTAATACCCCTCAATCCCCTTCTCCCTTCTTCCCCAACCCCCTCCCTAACCCCTCCCCCTTGGTAACCGTGGTAACCACTAGTCCCTTCTTGGAGTCTGTGAGTCCTCTGCTGTTTTGTTCCTTCTGATTTGCTTTGTTGTTATACTCTACAAATGAGGGAAATCATTTGGTACTTGTCTTTCTCTGCCTGGCTTATTTCACTGAGCATAATACCCTGTAGCTCCATCCATGTTGTTGCAAATGGTAGGATTTATTTTCTTCTTATGGCTGAATAATATTCCATTGTGTATATGTACCACATCTTCTTTATCCATTCATCTGCTGATGGATGCTTAAGTTGCTTCCATATCTTGGCTATTGTAAATAGTGCTGCAGTGAATATAGGGGTGCATATGTCTTTTTGAATCTGAGAACGTGTTTCCTTTGGGTAAATTCCTAGGAAGGGAATTCCTGGGTCAAATGCTATTTCTATTTTTAGTTTTTTGAGGAACCTCCATATTGCTTTCCACAATGGTTGAACTAATTTACATTCCCACCAGCAGTGTAGGAAGGCTCCCCTTTCTCCACATCCTCGCCAGCATTTGTTGTTCCTAGTCTTTTCAGTGTTGGCCATCTTAACTAGTGTGAGGTGATATTACATTGTGATTTAATTTGCATATCACTGATAATTAGCCATGAGGAGCATCTTCTCATGTGCCTGTTGGTCATCTGAATTTCTTCTTTGGAGAATTGTCTCTTCATATCCTCCGCCCATTTTTTAATCGGGTTATTTGGTTTTTGGGTGTTGAGGCGTGTGAGTTCTTTATATATTTTGGATGGTAACCCTTTGTCGGATGTGTCATTTACAAATACATTCTCCCATACTGTAGGATGCCTTTTTATTGTACTGATGGTGTGCTTTGCTGTACAGAAGTTTTTTTAGCTTGATGTAGTCCCATTTGTTCATTTTTGCTTTTGTTTCCCTTGCCCGAGGAGATGCATTCAGGAAAAAGTTGCCCATGTTTATATTCAAGAGATTTTTTTCCTGTGTTTCTTCTAAGAGTTTTATGGTTTCATTACTTATATTCAGGTCTTTGATCCATTTCGAGTTTACTTTTGTGTATGGGGTAAGACAATGATCCAGTTTCATTCTCTTGCACGTAGCTGTCCAGTTTTGCCAACACCAGTTGTTGAAGAGGCTGTCATTTACCCATTGTATATCGATGGCTCCTTTATCATATATTAATTGACCATATATGCTTGGGTTTATATATGGGCTCTCTGTTCTTTTCCATTGATCTATGGGTCTTTTCTTGTGCCAGTACCAAATTGTCTTGATTACTGTGGCTTTGTAGTGGAGCTTGAAGTCGGGGATCATAATCCCCCCAGCTTTATTCTTCCTTCTCAGGATTGCTTTGGCTCTTCGAGGTCTTTTGTGGTTCCCTATGAATTTCAGAACTGTTTGCTCTAGTTCATTGAAGACTGCCCTCTGCCCATTTTTGATTGGCTTATTTATTTATTTTTTGGGGGTGTTCAGGAGTGTGAGTTCTTTATGTATTTTGGATGTTAACCCCTTATCAGATGAGTAGTTTATGAATATATTCTCCTATACTGTAGGTTGTCTCATTGTTCTGCTGATGGGGTTCTTTGTTATACAGAATCTTTTTAGTTTTATTTAGTCCCACTTGTTGATTTTTAATTTTGTTTCCCTTGCCCAAGCAGATGTGCCAGGAAAAACTTCTCATACTTATGTTCAAGAGATTTTTACCCATGTTTTCTTCCAAGAGTTTTATGGTTTCATGAATTACATACAGGTCGTTGATCCATTTCGAGTTTTACTTTTGTGTATGGAGTTAGACAGTAATCCAGTTTCATTCTCTTACATGTAGCTGTCCAGTTTTCCCAACACTAGTTGTTGAAGAGGCTGTCTTCCCTATTACATATTTATGACTCCTTTATCATATATTAATTGACCATATATATGCATGGGTTTATATATAGGCTCTCTAGTCTGTTCCATCCATCTATGGGTCTGTTCTTGTGACAGTACGAAACTGTTTGGATTACTGTAGCTTTGCAGTATAGCATGAAGCCAGGAAGTGTAATCTCCTCATGTTTCTTCTTCTTTCTCAGGATGGCTTTGGCTATTTGGGTCTTTCGTTGTTCCGTATGAATGGTTTTAGAACTATTTGTTCTGGTTCATTGAAAAATGCTGTCTGTGTTTTGATAGGGATTACACAGAATCTGTAAAATGCTTTGGGCAGGATGTCCATAGTGACAGTACTAATTCTTTCTATCCCTGAGCACAGCATAGATTTCCATTTATTGGTGTCTTCTTTAGTTTCACGAGTGTTGTCATTTTCAGAGTATAGGTCTTTCACCTCCATGGTTTATTCCTTGGTATTTTATTCTTCTTGATGCAGTTGTAAATGGAATTGTTTTCCTGATTTCTCTTTCCCTAGGTCATTGTTAGTATATAGGAATGCAGCAGATTTCTGTGTGTTAATTTTGTATCTTGCAACTTTGCCAAATTTGGTTATTCTAATAGTTTTTCATAGTCTTCATAGTTTACTGTGTATAGTATCATGGCATCTGTGAATAGTGACAGTTTAACTTCTTCCTTATCAATCTGGATGCCTATTATTTGTGTTGTCTGATTGCCATGGCTAGGACTTCCAGTCCTGTGTTGAATAAAAGTGAGAGTGAACATCCTTGTCTTGTTCCTGATCTTAGAGGAAAAGCTTCCAGCTTTTTGCGATTAAGTATGATTTTAGCTGTGGGCTTCTCATATATGGCCTTTATTATGTTGATGTACTTGCCCTCTATACCCATTTTGTTGAGTTTTTATCATGAATGGATATTGAATTTTGTCAAATGCTTTTTCAGCATCTATTGAAATGATCGTATAGTTTTTGTCCTATTTGTTAATGTGGTTCATGGTATTGATCTACTTTTTAATATTGTACCATCCTTGCATCCCTGTAATAAATCCCACTTGGTCATGGTGGACAATCTTTTTGATGTATTTTTGAATTTGGTTTGCTAATGTTTGGTTGAGGATTTTGCAACTCTGTTTTCAGGGATATTGGTCTATAATTTTCTTTTATTGGGTGTGTGTCAGGTTTTGGAATTAGTGATGCTGTCCTCACAGATGGTTTCACAGCTCCCTATTAGTTGCATGAAATATCTTTTGCCAATGAGTTTGTAAGTATTCCCTCCTCTTCTCCTTTTTGGACTATTTTAAGAAGGATGGGTATTAGTTCCTCTTTAAATGTTTGGTAAAATTCAGGTGTGAAACCATCTGCATCTGGAATTTTGTTTTTCAGGAGTTTTTTGATTACCAATTTGATTTCACTGCTGGTGTGTTTAGATTTTCTGTTTCTTCCTGAATCAGGAAGGTTGTATTTTTCTAGGAGGTTGTCCATTTCGTCTTTGTTTTCCAATTTATTGGTATATAATTTTTCATAGTATTCTCTAATGATTTTTTGTACTTCTGTGGTATCCATTCTGATTATTCTGATTTTGTTTATGTGTATCCTCTCTCTTTTTTCTTAATAAGTCTGGCTAGGGGTTTATCTATTTTGTTATTTTTCTGAAAGTACCAGCTCCTGGTTTCATCAATTTTTTTCTATTTTATTATTCTCTATTTTGTTTATTGCTGCTCTTATCCTTATGATGTCCCTCCTTCTACTAACTTTGGGATTCATTTGTTCTTCTTTTTCTGGTTTCTGTAATTGTAATTTTAGATTGTTTATTTGGGATTGTTCTTGTTTTTGAGGTAAGCCTATATTGCTGTGTAGTTCTGTCTTAGAACTGCTGTTGCAGTGACCCACAGATTTGAGCCATTAAATTTTTGTTTTCATTTGTCTCCATGAATTGCTTGATTTCTGTTTCAATTTGTTCATTGATCCACTGATTATTTAGAAGCATGTTGTTTAGCCTCCATGTGTTTGTAGGCTTTTTTGTTCTCACTGATTTATTTCTCTTTTCATACCAATGTGGTCTGAGAAGCTGCTTGATAAAATTTCAATCTTTTTTAATGTATTGAGGCTTTTTTTGTGACCTATTTTTTTATCTGTTCTGGAGAATGTTCCATGAACACTTGAGAAAAATTTGTATCCTGTGGCTTTGAGGTGGAATGTTCTGTAGATACCTGTTAAGTCCATTTGATCTAATGTATTTTTCAGTGCCTCTGTTTTCTTATTTATTTTCAGTCTGGTTGATCTATCTGTTGGTGTGAGTGGTGTGTTAAAGTTTCTAAAATGAGGAGTTGCAGTTTATTTCCACCTTTAATTCTGTTAGTATCTGTTTTACATATTTAGGTGCTATTATATTGGGTGTATATTTATAATAGTTATATCCTCTTGTTGGACTGACCACTTTATAATCACATAATGTCCTTTTGTCTCTCTTTACTTTCTTTGTTTTGAAATCTATTTTTCTCATATTAGTACTGCTACTCCTGCTTTTTTCTCCTATTAGTTGCATGAAATATCTTTTGCCATTTGTTCACTTTCTGTCTGTGTATGTCTTTGGGTCTGAAATGCATCTCGTGTAGGCAGCATGTAGATGGGTCTTGTTTCTTTATCTGTTCTGCCACCCTGTGTCTTTTGATTGGTGCATCAGTCCATTTACATTTAAGGTTGTTACTGATAAGTATGTACTGATTGACGTTTTGTTAATTGTCTTCTGGTTGTTTTTATATCTCCTCTCTGTTCCCTCTCTTCCTCTCTTATATTCTTCTCTTCTGATTTGATGATTTTCTTTAGTATTGTGATTAGTTTTCTCTTCTTTACTTTTTTTGTGTGCCTTCGTAGGCTTTAGTTTTGTGGTTACCAAAGGTTCAAGCATAGCTTCCTTACTATATAACAGTCTATATAAAGTTGCTAATTCTGTTTCAAACACAATCTAAGCTGTGTGTTTAATTTTTTTAAAAAAGTCCAACTTTTCAATTAAGGGACTTCTTAATCATAGATGTCTATTCTAGATGTCTATTCTAATGTGAGAAATGCTGTGCTGTTATTTCTTAGAATATTGCCTCTTACCTGTGGTTATTGGATATTGGAACTTTTTATTCTAGGTGATATCTTAAACTTTTCTTCTGTGGCTTTTGTATCTTTGTATCTTTGTCTTTTATTATGGTCAGAAAGAATTCCTCAGTGCTGTCTTAGCTTTCCTTTGCCCTTCACCTCTGTCTGTTCTGTTGTTTAATTTTGGTCGTTACCTTCTTCATTTCTTTGTTTGCTATTTAATTCTTTTTTGAGTTATTATTATATATTATATAAGTAAAAAAAAAAGACTTCTGTCCTTTTTTAACTCCACCTAATCTTTTATCTATTTCTTTGGGTGTAAATTCTTTATTTTTTTGAGTTTAGGAACCTTTTTTTTTGATATCATTAATGTACAATTACTTGAACAACATTATGGTTACTAGACTCGCCCTATATCAAGTCCCCCCCACATACCCCATTACAGTCACTGTCCATCAGCATAATAAGATGCTATAGAATCATTACTTGTCTTCTCTGTATATACTGCTTTCCCCATGTCCCCAACTCCCTACATTATGTATGCTAATCATAATGCCCCATTTTCCCCCTAACCCTCCCTTCCCACCCACCCTCCCCAGTCCTTTCCCTTTGGTAACTGTTAGTTCACTCTTGGGTTCTGTGATTCTGCTGCTGTTTTGTTCCTTCTGTTTTTTCTTTGTTCTTATACTCCACAGATGAGTGAGATCATTTGATACTTGTCTTTCTCCGCCTGGCTTATTTCAGTGAGCATAATACCCTGTAGCTCCATCCATGTTGTTGCAAATGTTAGGATTTGCTTTCTTCTTATGACTGAATAATATTCCATTGTATATATGTACCACATCTTCTTTATCGATTCATCTACTCATGGACACTTAGGTTGTTTCCATCTCTTGGCTATTGTAAATAGTGCTGCGATAAACATAGGAGTGCATATGTCTTTTTCAAACTGGACTCCTGCATTCTTAGGGTAAATTCCTAAGAGTGGAATTCCTGGGTCAAATGGTATTTCTATTTTGAGTTTTTTGAGGAACCTCCATACTGCTTTCCGCAATGGTTGAACTAGTTTACATTCTCACCAGCAGTGTAGGAGGGTTCCCCTTTCTCCACGTCCTCACCAACATTTGTTGTTGTTTGTCTTTTGGATGTTGTAAAGTGGTGTGAAGTGATATCTCATTGTGGTTTTAATTTGCATTTCCCTAATGATTAGTGATGTGGAGCATCTTTTCATGTGTCTCTTGGCCATCTGAATTCCTTTTTGGAGAAGTGTCTGTTCAGATCCTGTGCCCATTTTTTTTATTGGATTAGTTGCTTTTTGTTTGTTGAGGTGTGTGAGTTCTTTATGTATTTTGGATATCAACCCTTATTGGATCTGTTATTTATGAATATATTCTCCCATACTGTAGGAGAATGTCTTTTTGTTCTACTGATGGTATCCTTTGCTGTACAGAAGCTTTTACGTTTGATATATTCCCACTTGTTCATTTTTGCTTTTGTTTCCCTTGCCCAGGGAGATATGTTCATGAAGAAGTCGCTCATGTTTATGTCCAAGAGATTTTTGCCTATGTGTTTTTCTAAGAGTTTTATGGTTTCATGACTTACATTCAAGTCTTTGATCCATTTCGAATTTACTTTTGTGTATGGGCTTAGACAGTGATCTAGTTTCTTTCTCTTACATATAGCTGTCCAGTTTTGCCAACACCAGCTGTTGAAGAGGCTGTCATTTCTCCATTGTATGTCCATGGCTCCTTTATCATATATTAATTGACCATATATGTTTGGGTTAATCTCTGGAGTCTCTATTCTGTTCCACTGGTCTATGGGTCTGTTCTTGTGCCAGTACCAAATTGTCTTGATTATTGTGGCTTTGTAGTAGAGCTTGAAGTCAGGGAGCATAATTTCCCTTGCTTATTCTTCCTTCTGAGGATTGCTTTGGCTATTTGTGGTCTTTTGTGGTTCCATATGAATTTTAGAACTATTTGCTCTAGTTCATTGAAGAATGCTGTAGGTGTTTTGATAGGGATTACACTGAATCTGTAGACTGCTTTAGGCAGGATGGCCATTTTGACAATATTAATTCTTCCTAGCCAAAATTGGTACCTTTCTTTTTAAATGGTTTTGTCTTCAATGTTTTGCTTTTCTTAGTTATGTTTTCAACTTTGATTCAGGTATTTTTTGTTAAATTATGTATGGATTATGTTTTACTGTTACTTTGTTTATAATGAAGTCCTCAGGACGTTTCATCTAATCCCATGGTTCAGCCTGGATAGCTCAGTTTTACCTGTTCATGATTTTTTAAACTTTTTTTCTTGTGGACATATAGTTCATATAAGATAAAATTTATCATTTTAAAGTGTATAAAGTGGCTTTTAGTATATTCACAGTGTTTGGCATCCATTACCATTATCTAGTTCCAGAACTTTTATGTCACCCATAGTGAAACCCCTTATCTTATAATACTTAGTACCAACTCCCATCTTCCCTCCACTCCCTGGCAACCACTGATCTACTTTCTGTCTCTATTGATGTGTCTCTTTTAGACATTTCATATAAATGGAATCATACTATGTGTCTGTTTATGTCTGATTTTTTTCACTTGGCATTATGTTTTCTAGATTCATCTATATTGCATGTATAGGTTCATGTATAATAGCATGTATACGTACTTTATTCCTTTTTATGGCCAAATAATATTCCGTTTTATACACACACCACATTATGTTTATCTATGAGTCAATGAACATTTGGATTCTTTCTGCTTTTTTCCTTTTCTGAATAGCTCTGCTTTGAAAAAGACATAGGCTTTTAATTATCTTATGTGTATACCCAGAAATGGAATTCGTGAGTTATGTGGTAAATCTGTGTTTATCTGTTTGTGATCATTATTTGTTAACTATCATATGTATGATAAGCATTAATACATTTTTTTGGAAAGAAACTTTTGCGTTTTCAATGCAAAGTCACAAAAGAGAAGTAGGAAAACAAAAACACCATCTAGAATGGTGGAAAACTATTACTCTTACCTAGCAGGTTGATGCTCTGGACTTTTGTTTTCTTTACTTCTAAGTATACATGGATATGACTACATGACCTCTGTGACCCTGCCAGCTTACCCATTTTGAATTTAAGATTGGAATGCTTTTTAGGATTTCATATTGAACAAAGGAGTGTGGGATCTTATTATGTGAATAGTATAGTTTGGGTTTAATCGTAATATGTTACTAGAAGAATGAATCAAGTATAGGTTGAACACAGAATTTCATTTTGATTTCTTTTGAATGTCATGCAACTAAAATGTTGCTTGTTTTAGGTGTATGGGGAAGAATTAGATCAGTGAAAGATTCAAGTGATCATTCCTGTTTCTTTCCGTACTTAGTGGCCTGTAAGCACCTTTTTGCGTTTATAGAGGGCTTGATTTCATGATGCTTTTCACTTTTCATTTAATCACTAATCTTTGATTATTTTAACACTAGGAATTTGCAGTCCCTGAGTATCGCTCCTCTCACTTGGAAGCGGGTCAGGCATCACAGCTCTTGCAGCACCAGCAGCTCCGCAGGCGGCCGTCGCTGCTGTCGGAGTTCCACCCAGCATCTGACAGGTGAGCTGGTCGATGGGCCTGCACCTACGCACACTAGGGCAGCGCACGTGCACTTCACAAGTGGTCCTCCAGCTTGACTTCACTGTTTTCATTTTGTAATTTTATTAGCCATGC
Source organism: Manis javanica (assembly GCF_040802235.1). Classification (NCBI taxonomy): domain Eukaryota; kingdom Metazoa; phylum Chordata; class Mammalia; order Pholidota; family Manidae; genus Manis; species Manis javanica. The sequence continues at coordinate 117,511,084 of NC_133159.1, read as the reverse complement.
CATGACTAATCATTTATAGCTTGTATTTGGAACTCTTTTATATTTGTTGATCTTTTGGAGTAGTTATCATAATAGTTAATACACTCTTAAAACTTGTTTCCAGAGTTCAGAGTTTATGCTTTGTAGACTTAGGTTTGAGTTCTGGTCAGCTGTGTGGCTTTGGAAAAATGGTGTAAACTGTTCTCAGTTTAGGCTGCATGTTAGAACCACCTGGGGAGTTTTTAAAAGTTGATGCCCAAGCTCCATCTCAGAATAATTAAATGAATCTCTGGGATTGGGCCAGGCATTCATTTAAGTCTAAAAGTTTTCCAGGTCAGTCTCATTTGCAAGCCAAGGTTGCAAATCACTGATTTAGACTCTTCAAGCCTTATTTTTCTCATCTGTAAAAGTGAGGATAGTGATGGCATTGTCCTCAAACAATAGTGTTTGATCTGGTAATTGTCAGCCCTGTTCAAGGTAGGCACAGATTTTTTCCCAGTGTCATTACTGTCTCTGCTGTCTTTTACTCCATTTTCACTCTTAAATCTGAAGTATTTTAAAATAGAATAACTACCTTTATTAAATTGCCTTTATGGCTTTCTTGTTTCAGAATTTTATAAAGAACCTGATTTCCTATTTAAAAATATGTTTACTGTTTAGGGTTTAAAATGATAAAAGAAAGATAAGGCAATTACTTGGCCATGTTTAAAATTGTTATAAAATATATTTCTTGGTGAAGGTTGTGGAGCAAGTTCAGGTAACATCCCCTGATACCTAACAAATATACAAAAAACAGTTTTTAACAAAGGGCTAAAAATGTACCCTGTATAAAGAAGGAAGGACATGCAGCCACTGCCATAAACTTGCAAAAGTATCATTTAGGGAAGGAATTAGAACAGTATTATATGATTTGGCCTCCTAGTTCCTACTTCTACTCTCAAAGAAGCAGTGTTGAAGAAAGAGGGTCAGTAAAACTCTTAATTTCTCATATACTCCCTAAGTTGAGAAAATGTAAGTGGAATTGGGGGTGGTGGCGGTGAATGATTTGCTGCGAATCCCCATTATGCCATCCTGTAGGAAGGGCTGTCATGGTATATCTTGCAATGTGATGAACTAAAATGCTCAGGACTAGTTTATGTGTGTAGCTGGTAGAGCAGGCTATGAGCCTGTTAGCAAAGGCTGTCACAGACACAACCAAATTTCTCTGTGTTGCCCTGTTGCCCTGTTCTCCCAGGCTGCAGAAAAGTATCTGGTATGTAGAAATCCATGCCTGAAGATCCATCTGGAGATAGACATATGCCAGGGAAAGTGGGGATAAACAAAGAAAACCCCCCTACACTATTCTGCACCAAAGAGAAGTATGGGTAGAATTGCCTAAGGTCTCCCTGAGGAGGAAGGTAAGGGGAACAATGAGCAGGGCAGAGATATTCCTGGAAAAGAAAACTGAAGAAAGCAAGACAGTGTGCCCAAACAGAGACTGCTGTGTTTAAGAAGATAGAAAGCAAAAGAAATGCCCAGTGAGTGCCATGCACTGTAAAGAACTCTAAATGAATAACAAACTATTCATAAACAGAATTAGACAACCAAATTAGATAAAGTGAAAGCTTGGATATTCTAGTGTCCCCAATCCTACCACATTGTAAGTTCAACTTATAAAATGAAAAGGAATATGGAATAAAATAGGTGTGACTAAATGTCAGACCTTTGTCATGGAAGAAAGTCTTAAGGTAACCAGAGTGAGTACAGAAGAAAAGGACAAAGATGAAAGCAAATAGAAAAAAATTGATAAATATGGAAGCCAGATTAAAATGATCCCACAAGTCATAAGAACATGTGTTACTGAGTGGAGAATCTGGTAAAAGAAAGGAAATAATATTCATAGTAAAAACCAAAGCAAACAAAACTTTCGCCTCTGAAAAGTGAAGGAAGATCTGTAGATTGATAGGACTTACCTTGCTTTAGGAAAAATTTACACAGCATGATCAATATGAAGACAGATCCTGGTTATTAAAGTTCAAGGATAAGTAAAAGAAGCAGGAATGTGGGATGCAAAAAAAAGTCCTTGACAGGGGGAACAAAGATTCTGGCCTCAAACTATAGTGGATAGGCAATAGTGAAGCAATAGCTACAAAGTTCTGAAAAAGAAACTGAGGTCTGAGAATATTATACCAAACAAGTTTAAGAATAAAAACAATAGGTAGACATTCTTAGACATGAAAGCACTGCACATCCAAAACTTACTGAAAAATTTCTAGGTGGTGGAATCCAACTGAACAAAGAATGAATGTCATGGTAAAAGAACAATAGTAAGCCATAACCCATTTAAGTTAAAGGCCATATGAGACACCTTAGTGAATTGTGGTTCCATAACAGAATGTCAGTAGTAAGTCTTGACAACATAAAAATAATAGAGCTACCCCAAAACCAGAGATACAAGTAAGTGTTAGGAGAATGTTTAAATGTATGCATTTGAAAATTGTGCTAGAGTGATTTGATACTACTAAAATGAAAATGTTAGGTTCAAATGCCTTTTTAATGCTTTCAATAATTTTTTCCTTAGCCTTTAGTAAATTTTTTTTAAAATTATGGTATCATTAATATACAATCACATGAGCAACATTGTGGTTACTAGACTCCTCCCATTATCAAGTCCCCACCACATACCCATTACAGTCACTGTTCATAAGCATAGTAAGATGCCAAAGAGTCACCACTTGTCTTCTCTGTGCTATATTGCCTTCCCTGTGTCCCACCCCCCACATTGTGTGTGCTAATCATAATGCCCCTTAATCTTCTTATCCCTTCCTTCTCACCCACACTCCCCAGTTCCTGTTCCTTTGCTAACTGTTAGCCCATTCTTGGGTTCTGTGAGTCTGCTGCAGTTTTGTTTCTTCAGTTTTTTCTTTTGTTAGCAAGAATTTTTTAAGAACTAGTTTCTTGTGGTGCAAAGGAGCATTTATCTGGAGTAAAGAAAATGCTTCTGTTTTAAGATTTATTTCATTTTACTTTATTTTTTCTCTTACGTCTGTATAAAAATAAAGCAAATGCTTTTTTTAAATTAAGGTATCACTGATACACACACTCTTATGAACATTTCACATGAAAAACATTGTGGTTACTACATTCACCCATATTATCAAGACCCCCATACCCCATTGAAGTCACTGTACATTAGCATAGAAAGATGCCACAGAGTAACTACTTGTCTTCCCTGTGACCCTCCCCCGACACACCATGTGTACCAATCATAATACCTCTCAATCCCCTTCTCTCTACCTCCCCACCCATCCTCTCTCACCCCTCTCTTTTGGTGACTGCTAGTCCCTTTGAGTCTGTGAGTCAGATGCTATTTTGTTTCTTCAGTTTTGCTTCGTTGTTATACTCAATAAATGAGGGAAATCATTTGGTACTTGTCTTTCTCCACCTGGCTTACTTCACTGAGCATAATACCCTCTAGCTCCATCCATGTTGTTGCAAATGGTAGGATTTGTTTTCTTCTTATGGCTGAATAGTATTCCATTGTGTATATGTACCACATCTTCTTTATCCATTCATCTACTGATGGACACTTAGGTTGCTTCCATGTCTTGGCTATTGTAATAGTGCTGCGATAAAGATAGGCGTGCATATGTCTTTTTGATTCTGAGGTCATATTCCCTTTGGGTAAATTCCTAGAAGGGGAATTCCTAGGTCAAATGCTATTTCTACTTTGACTTTTTTGAGGAACCTCCAGATTGCTTTCCACAATAGTTGAACTAGTTTACATTCCCACCAGCAGTGTAGGCGGGTTCCCCGTTCTCCCCATCCTCACCAGCATTTGTTGTTGCTTGTCGTTTGGAAGTTGGCCATCCTAACTGGTGTAGGGTGATATCTCATCATGGTTTTAATTTGTATTCCCTTGATAATTAGCGATGAGGAGCATCTTCTCATTTGCCTGTTGGCCATCTGAATTTCTTCTATGGAGAAGTGTCTGCTCAGCTCCTCCTCCCATTTTTTAATCAGGTTATTTGCTTTTTGGGTGTTGAAGTGTGTGGTTCTTATATATTTTGGATGTTAACCCCTTGTCAGATATGTTATTTATGAATATATTCTCCCAAACTGTAGTTCTATTGATGGTGTCCTTTGCTGTAAGAAGCTTAAAAAGTTTGATGTAGTCCCATTTGTTTATTTTTGCTTTTGTTTCCCTTGCCTGAGGAGATGCATTCAGGAAAAAGTTGCCCATGTTTATATTCAAGAGATTTTTGCCTGTGTTTCTTTTAAGAGTTTTATACTTTCATGACTTACATTCAGGTCTTTGATCCATTTCAAGTTTACTTTTATGTATGGAGTTAGACAGTAATCCAGTTTCATTCTCTTGCATGTAGCTGTGCAGTTTTGCCAACACCAGCTGTTGGACAGGCTTTCATTTCCCCATTGTATATCCATGGCTCCCTTATTGTATATTAATTGACCATATATGCTTGGGTTTATATGTGGGCTCTCTAGTCTGTTCCATTGATCTATGGGTGTGTTCTTGTGCAGTACCAAATTGTCTTGATTACTGTGGCTTTGTAGTAGAGTTTGAAGTCAGGGAGCATAATCTCCCTAGCTTTATTCGTCTTTTTCAGGGTTGCTCTGGCTATTGTGGTTCTTTTGTGGTTCCATATGAATGTTAGAACTATTTGTTCTAGTTTGTTGAAGAAAACTGTTGTTATTTTAATAGGGATTGCATTGAATCTCAATTGCTTTTGGCAGGATGACCATTTTGACAATATTAATTCTTCCTATCCATGAGTAGGGGATGTATATCCATTTATTGGTGTCTTCTTTAATTTCTCTGATGAGTGTCTTGTAGTTTTCAGAGTATAGGTCTTTCACTTCCTTGGTTAGGTTTATTCCTAGGTATTTTATTCTTTTTGATGCAATTGTGAATGGAGTTGTTTTCCTGATTTTTCTTTCTACTAGTCCAGCATTAGTATATAGAAATGCAACTGTTTTCTGTCTATTAATTTTGTATTCTGCAACTTTGCTGAAGTCAGCCATTAGTTCTAATAGTTTTGGGGTGGATTCTTTAGGGTTTTTTATGTACAATATCATGTCATCTGCAAACAGGGACAGTTTGACTTCTTTCTTACCAGTCTGGATGCTTCTTATTTCTTTGTGTTGTCTGAATGCCTCGTTAGGACCTCCAGTATATGTTGAATAAAAGTGGGGAAAGTGCACGTCCTTGTCTTGTTTCCCATCTTAAAGGAAACGCTTTTACCTTCTTGTTCACTATGATGTTGGCTGTGGGGTCATACATAGTGTTTATTATGTTGAGGGACTTGCCCTCTATACTCATTTTATTGGCAGTTTTTGTCATGAATGGATGTTGAATATTTTTTGAATGCTTTTTCGGCATCTATGGAGATGATCATGTGGTTCTTGTCCTTTTTCTTGATGTGGTGTATGATGTTGGTGGATTTTTGAATATTTGTACCATCCCTGCATCTCTGGAGTAAATCCTTCTTGGTCATGATGGATGATCTTTTTGATGTATTTTTGAATTTGGTTTGCTAATATTTTGTTGACTATTTGTGCATCTATGTTCATCAGGGATATTGGTCTGTAATTTTCTTTGTGGTGTCTCTGCCTGGTTTTGGTATTAGAGTGATGCTGGCTTCATAGAATGGGTATGGATGTATTCCCTCCTCTTCTACTTTTTGGAAAAATATGAGGAGAATGGGTATTAGGTCTTCAGTAAATGTTTGATAAGATTCAGTGGTGAAGCAATCTGGTCCAGGTGTTTTGTTCTTTGTTTGTTATTTGATTACCAATTCAAGTTCATTGCTAGTAATGGGTCTGTTCAGAGTTTCTGTTTCTTTCTGTGTCAGCCTTGGAAGGTTGTATTTTTCTAGAAAGTTGTCCATTTCTTGTAGGTTATCCAGTTTGTTAGCATGTAGTTTTTCATAGTATTCTCTAAAAATTCTTTGTATTTCTATGGTGTCCCTAGTGATTTTTCTTTCTCATATCTGATTTTGTTTATGTTTGAAGACTCATTTTTTTTCTTGATAAGGCTGGCTAGAGGTTTATTTTGTTTATTTTCTTGAAGAATCAGCTCCTGCTTTCACTGATTCTTTCTATTGTTTTATTCTTCATGATTCTATTTCTGCTCTAATCTTTATTACGTTTGCCCTTCTGCTTACTGATTTTGGGCCTCATTTGTTCTTCTTTTTCTAGTTTCATTAATTGTGAGTTTAGACTGTTCATATGGAATTGTTCTTCTTTCCTGAGGTAGGCCTGTATTGCAATATACTTTCCTCTTAGCATGGCCTTCATTCCGTCCCACAGATTTTGTGTTGTTGAATTACTGTTATCATTTGTCTCCGTATATTACTTGATCTCTATTTTTATTTGGTCATTGATCTATTGGTTATTCAGGATCATGTTGTTAAGCCTCCATGTGTTTGTAGCCTTTTTCGTTTTCTTTGTGTAATTTATTTCTAATGTCATACCTTTGTGGTCTGAGAAGCTGGTTGGTACAATTTCAATATTTTTTAATTTACTGAGGCTCTTTTTGTGGCCTAGTATATGATCTATTCTTGATAATATTCCGTGTGCACTTGAGAAGAATGTGTATCCTGCTGCTTTTGGTATAAAGTTCTGTAGGTGTCTGTTACATCCATCTGTTCTAATGTGTTGTTCAGTGCCTCTGTCTCGTTCCTTATTTTCTGTCTGGTTGATCTGTCCTTTGGAGTGAGTGGAGTGTTGAAGTCTCCTAGAATGAATGCATTGCATTCTATTTCACTTTTTAATTCTGTTAGTATTTGTTTCACATATGTAGGTGCTCCTTTGTTGGGTGCACAGATATTTATAATGGTTATATCCTCTTGTTGGATTGATCCCTTTATCATTGTGTAATGTCCTTTTTTGTCTCTTGTGACTTTCTTTGTTTTAAAATCTATTTTGTCTGATAGAAGTAATGCAACACCTGCTTTTTTCTCCCTATTAATTGCATGAAATATCTTTTTCCATCCCTTCACTTTTATTCTGTGCATGTCTTTGGGTTTATAGTGAGTCTCTTGTAGGCAGCATATTGATAGGTCTTATTTTTTTATTCATTCAGTGACTCTATGTCTTTTGATTGGTACATTCAGAGCATTTACATTTAGGGTAAATATTGATGGGTAGGTACTTACTGCGATTGTAGGCTTTAGATTTGTGGTTACCAAAGGATCAAGGGTAAGTATCTAAAAGACTAACTTAACTCTATTAGTATGCTATTACCAACACCATGTAAAGGTTCTTTTTTTACCCCCTCCTTTTTTTCCTCCTCCATTCTTTATATATTAGGTATCATATTGTGTACTTTTTGTCTATCCCTTTTTATTACCTCTGGTGACAGTTCCATCTATAGCAGTCCTTCCAAAATACCCTGTAGAGATGGTTTGTGGGAGGTAAATTCTCTCAGTTTTTGCTTATGTGGAAATTGTTTAATCCCTACTTTAAATGTAAATGATAATCTTGCCAGATAAAGTATTCTTGGTTCAAGACTCTTCTACTTCATTGCATTAAACATTATGCTACTCCCTCTGGCCTATAAGGTTTTTACTGAGAATTGTGACAATAACCTGATGGATTTTCCTTTGTATGCGATCTTATTTCTCTCTCTGGCTGCTTTTAATAGTCTGTTCTTACCTTGATCTTTGCCATGTTAATTGTTATATGTCTTGGTGTTGTCTTCCTTGGTCCCTTGTGTTGGGAGAGAGACTATCTTCTTCCCTTGATTGGGGAAGTTTTCAGCAATTACTTCCTCAAAGACACTTTCTATCCCTTTTTCCTCTCTCTTCTTCTTCTGGTACCCCTATAATACGAATATTGTTCCTTTTGGATTGGTCACACAGTTCTCTCAATATTCTTTCATTCTTAGAGATCCTTTTTTCTCTCTGTGCCTCAGCTTCTTTGTATTCCTCTTTCCTAGTTTCCATTTCATTTATCGTCTCCTGCACCGTATCTAATCTGCTTTTAAGAACTTTCATTGTATGTTTCATTTCTGATACTGTGTTCCGTAATGATTGGATCTCTGACCGGAATTCATTCCTGAGTTCTTGAATGTTTTTTTTTTTTTACCTCCATGAGCATGTTTGTGATTTTTTTTTTTTTTTTTTTTGAGAGGGCATCTCTCATACTTATTGATCAAATGGTTGTTAACAACAATAAAATTCAGTATAGGGGGGTCAATGCTCAATGTACAATCATTAATCCATCTCAAGCCTAATTCTCGTCGGTCTCCAATCTTCTGAAGCATAACGAACACGTTCTTACATGGTGAACGAATTCTTACAGAGTGAATAAATTCTTACATGGTGAACAGTACAAGGGCATTCATCACAGAAACTTTCGGTTTTGATCATGCAATATGACCTATAAACCATCAGGTCAAATATGAATATTCATTTGATTTTTGTACTTGATTTATATGTTGATCCCACATTTCTCCTATTATTATTATTATTTTTATTTTTAATAAAATGCTGAAGTGGTAGGTAGATGCAAGATAAAGGTAGAAAACATAGTTTAGTGCTGTAAGAAGGCAAATGTAGATGATCAGATGATCAGGTGTGTGCCTATGGACTAAGTATTAATCCAGGCTAGACAAGGGCAGCAAGACATCCACGGATGCAGAAGATTTCTCTCAAAGCAGGGGGGGTGAGGTTCTGAGCCTCACCTCTGTTGATCCCCAAATTCTCACCTGATGGCCCCCCTGCGACTGTGCCTGTCTTAGGTTGTTCCTCCCTTGAGGAATCTTACCCGTCTCTGGCTAACCAGTCATCTTCCGGGGCCATACAGGGAAATGTAAAGTTGGTAAGTGAGAGAGAAGCCATATTGTTTGCAAAGGTTAGCTTTTTACTTCTTTGCAGATTTATGCCCTGTGGCTTCTATGCCCAGCACTTGTCTCGAGGTATCTTTACCACCTGGAGGAATTATGATACTCGGAAAATTCGATATGAGGCACGAATTCTATTTAAGGTTTGTAATTAGGAAGGAAGAAGAAAAGCTATAGATGTAGCATATGAAGGAAACTTGGGAGGATTGATTATTTCTTTGACATATCTTCTTGTATAGTACCTTAAGTATGTATAGGTTTTAAACTACTAACTAATTTGCACACACATATTAACATAATAGGAATACGGTGACATAAACAAAGCAAATCTATAATTACCAGCCATCTCCAGTGAAGCCAAGAAAACCATTTAGGCACCCTAGGCATTTGTGAAAATTTATCTATGATATGATGGATATTTTCCAACTGTACTTGAACCATCAGACAAATTAAAGCAGCCCATTTCTGGGATCTGTTCACATCCCATATGTTCTTTTAACCATAGATAGTCTATAGTCATGAGATTTTGGGGTGCTACAACTTGCACCCCTCCCAACTCCTGGTTGAGTTCCAACAGTACAGATCCGGTCAAATTCGTTGTCTCACTGTATGCACATGCCAGCCTAGACATCTCCCTCCTCCTTCTTATGGCAAGTCCAGGAGACGGTGGGCTGGATGCAGCCACAACCGCAGCATCGTCCGGATCCCTGTGGAGGCTTTTTGATGATCATCCCCCGGCACGAGTCCTCCAGAGAGTGCTGATGCCGGAAGCTCCTCCTCATATCGTATCTTAGTTCATTTTCTGGGTATCCAAGCTAGGCCTTGATCTTCTGCGTAGAAACAAACAGACCCTTTGCCCACACTTTGACATGCCCTCTATACCACTGTGCAGAACTCATTGGAGGTCAGCACACAGTAACTGCTTTTTTTTTTTTTTTTTTTAATTAAGAGAAAGGAATATTATCAGAAAAGAGTACCTCCATAGCTGATCATCTGACACCCTTTAAGTGATCAACATTAAGGATATTTAAAGCATGCGTTGATCTTTGATTTACCAATAGTTTTATCCTGTTAAGGAGTAATCCCCCTTTTCTATCTTTCTTTCTTTTTTTTTTTAAATTTTTAATCTACACTTAACTGAAGAATACTATGTTTACTATGCTCTCCCCTATATCAGGTCCCCCCTAACAACCACATTACGGTTACTGTCCATCAGCTTAGCAAAATGTGGTAGAGTCACTACTTGTCCTCTCTGTGTTGTGCAGCCCACCCTCCCCTTTCTCCCTCCCCCCCATGCATGCTAATCTTAATACCCCCCTTCTTCTTCCCCCCCCTTATCCCTCCCTGCCCACCCATCCTCCCCAGTTCCTTTCCCTTTGGTACCTGTTAGTCCATTTTTGGGTTCTGTAATTCTGCTGCTGTTTTGTTCCTTCAGTTTTTCCTTTGTTCCTATACTCCTCAGATGAGTGAAATCATTTGGTATTTCTCTTTCTCCACTTGGCTTATTTCACTGAGCATAATACTCTCCAGCTCCATCCATGTTGCTGCAAATGGTTGGATTTTTCCACTTCTTATGGCTGAGTAGTATTCCATTGTGTATATGTACCACATCTTCTTTATCCATTCATCTACAGATGGACATTTAGGTTGCTTCCAATTCTTGGCTATTGTAAATAGTGCTGCGATAAACATAGGAGTGCATCTGTCTTTCTCAAACTTGATTGCTGCATTCTTAGGGTAAATTCCTAGGAGTGGAATTCCTGGGTCAAATGGTAGGTCTGTTTTGAGCATTTTGATGCACCTCCATACTGCTTTCCACAATGGTTGAACTAATTTACATTCCCACCAGCAGTGTAGGAGGGTTCCCCTTTCTCCACAGCCTCGCCAACATTTGTTGTTGTTTGTCTTTTGGATGGCAGCTATCCTTACTGGTGTGAGGTGATACCTCATTGTAGTTTTAATTTGCATTTCTCTGATAATTAGCGATGTGGAGCATCTTTTCATGTGTCTCTTGGCCATCTGTATTTCTTTTTTGGAGAACTGTCTGTTCAGTTCCTCTGCCCATTTTTTAATTGGGTTATTTGTTTTTTGTTTGTTGAGGCGTGTGAGCTCTTTATATATTCTGGACGTCAAGCCTTTATCAGATCTGTCATTTTCAAATATATTCTCCCATACTGTAGGGTTCCTTTTTGTTCTATTGATGGTGTCTTTCGCTGTACAGAAGCTTTTCAGCTTAATGTAGTCCCACTTGCTCATTTTTGCTGTTGTTTTCCTTGCCCGGGGAGATATGTTCAAGAAGAGATCACTCATGTTTATGTCTAAGAGGTTTTTGCCTATGTTTTTTTCCAAGAGTTTAATGGTTTCGTGACTTACATTCAGGTCTTTGATCCATTTTGAGTTTACCTTTGTATATGGGGTTAGACAATGGTCCAGTTTCATTCTCCTACATGTAGCTGTCCAGTTTTGCCAGCACCATCTGTTGAAGAGACTGTCATTTTGCCATTGTATGTCCATGGCTCCTTTATCAAATATTAATTGACCATATATGTTTGGGTTAATTTCTGGGGTCTCTAATCTGTTCCACTGGTCTGTGGCTCTGTTCTTGTGCCAGTACCAAATTGTCTTGATTACTATGGCTTTGTAGTAGAGCTTGAAGTTGGGGAGTGAGATCCCCCCTACTTTATTCTTCTTTTTCAGGATTGCTTTGGCTATTCGGGGTCTTTGGTGTTTCCATATGAATTTTTGAATTATTTGTTCCAATTCATTGAAGAATGTTGCTGGTAATTTGAGAGGGATTGCATCAAATCTGTATATTGCTTTGGGCAAGATGGCCATTTTGACGATATTAATTCTTCCTAGCCATGAGCATGGGATGAGTTTCCATTTATTAGTGTCCCCTTGAATTTCTCTTAAGAGTGACTTGTAGTTTTCAGAGTATAAGTCTTTCACTTCCTTGGTTAGGTTTATTCCTAGGTATTTTATTCTTTTTGATGCAATGGTGAATGGAATTGTTTTCCTGATTTCTCTTTCTATTGATTCGTTGTTAGTGTATAGGAAAGCTACAGATTTCTGTGTGTTGATTTTGTATCCTGCAACTTTGCTGTATTCCGATATCAGTTCTAGTAGTTTTGGAGTGGAGTCTTTAGGGTTTTTTATGTACAGTATCATATCATCTGCAAATAGTGACAGTTTAACTTCTTCTTTACCAATCTGGATTCCTTGTATTTCTTTGTTTTGTCTGATTGCCGTGGCTAGGACCTCCAGTACTATGTTAAATAACAGTGGGGAGAGTGGGCATCCCTGTCTGGTTCCCGATCTCAGTGGAAATGCTTTCAGCTTCTCGCTGTTCAGTATAATGCTGGCTGTGGGTTTATCATATATGGCCTTTATTATGTTGAGGTACTTGCCCTCTATTCCCATTTTGCTGAGAGTTTTTATCATCATGTTTGTGATTTTTATTTCAAAATCTCTTTCGGTTCCACTTGGTCCTCTTTCTGGTATTTATGGGATTTTTGTTTGAATCAGGTTCCTTTGATATTTCATATTTGTATGTCGTGTCCTCTAGTGCCCAGAGGCTCCACTCTCTGGAGCTGCTTACCCCCTGAAATGATGGCGGATGTTGCAGGTGAGCAGCGCTGGTGCCTTTTGGCTGTAAACAGCTCTTTCTTCCTTCACAGCTGCAGTGCCTGCCTCTACTGCCAGGGCCAGTGGGCCAACTGCACAGGGAGAAGCCTCTGTGCTATGCAACTTGTAGTGGCCGTACATGGCTGGCCTCGCACAATGGAGGGGGCAGCTGGTTTGCGAGCAGGTGAGGTTATGAGGAAGTAGTGGTAGGCTGCATATCGGGGTAGGGAGCTCATAGCTGCGTTGCCAGGCAGGGGCATAGAGTGCCTGAAGTTCCTGAAAGTTCCCAACCAGCTGGGCTCACTGCCCTGGGACAATTTTGTCCATGTGTCCTTCATACTGAGCATTAAGCTCTGTTCAATCCTTGCCCCTTTAGCAGCCCCCTTGCTGTTAGGATATCTCTCACAGTGCCAGGTTGTGTCTACCTGTTCTCCACAGTGGCTGGAATCTCAGTTTCTCCAAGTATTCTGTCTGTTTTAGCTTTCCAGCCCCACTAATTTCCAGAGCATAATGTAATATAGTTTTGTGCTCCCAGAGGACACCTTAGGGCTGGGTGTTCAGGAGTCCTAGGCCTCCATCCCCTCCCCGCTCCATTTTTCTTCCTCCCAGAAGTGAACTGGGGTTCCACTGGGGCATGGTTTGGTAATTTTCCCTTTTTAGTGAGATCTCCTCTCATCTCCATGTGTAGGAAGTGTGCTACAGCCTTCTTTCCTGTTGCTCTTTCAGGATTGGGTATGTTTCTATATTATATGTGGTTTTTGGAGTTTGTTTCTGTCTTACCTCTCACACCACCATCTTTACACCAATCTCCAAAGCAAATACTCTTTATTTAAAATATTCTGTACATGATTCTTTTGTTTTATTTTTGCGTGTACATACAGCCATGCATATATAAAAATAAAGTGATGTCTGGGAATAGCATTCAGTGAATTTTTGCATTGTTTCTATGTGGTGATATTTGTCATGATTTGCTGCTTAGTTTTGTTGTATATTCCTAGAATTTTTTTGGTAGCCTATGCATATCATTTTATAAATACCATACTCAAAAACAGTAAGAGTCATTTCTGTGTGAATATCATCCTTCATGATTTCCAGATACCATTAGAAAAGTTAGTTAAGCTATTTAGAGTATTTGGATATTTAGATAAGAAGATGCAGAACAGTTTGTGGTAGTTTCAAATAGTGTAAATAAATTCACTGAAAATTCACGTAATTGGTTTTCCTCTTGGGTCACGAAAGAAGGAGTCAAATCATATTTGTAAATTTTTAAATGTGAGTGGAATCAATTTTGTTTTAGAGAAGAGCCTTATTTAGCTGTGAATAAATAAGATCAATTGATGTAATTCTAGATGATCTTTGTGCTCCTTTTTTAAAATAGCTATGAACTTTATGACATATGCCCTCTAAATCTGGGTTATCCTTTCTTTAAAATTATAATGATAGTGTGACATTGTATTACAGTATGAAATCCATTTCATAACTTTAATTTGTTTTAAAGATATTTAAAGATGGCATTAAGACACAATGAAAGTCAATAAAATGTAGGAACTTTATGTTTAAAAGTCTACAGGGATTTTTTTTAAGTATGAAAGTGTGTTTTATCCATTTAAATTCTTTTCATGAATAATGCCGCTGTGAACATTTATGAACAGATTTTTGCATGGCATATGTTTTTCTTTCTCTTGGTCATATACCTAGCAGTAAAACTTCTGGATCATATGGTAGTTCTCTGTTCACCATTTGGGAAACTACTAGACTGTTTTCAAAGTGGCTGCACCATTCTACTGGTGTTAAATTTTAAAAGGAAAATATGTTAATTTAAAGTGCAAATTTTACCCTTAGCTCCACCAAGACTCCCAATATAAAATTATATATGTTTTCACAAATATTTTCATAGTTCATTTAAATGTTTTGGAAATCTTACATACTTACTTGGTAATGTTACATACTTACTTGCTTATGCATGAGTAGTTTAGTTCCTCTAAAAAGGACTGGCAAGCTAAAGTGGGAAATGGTCTGATTTTTTTCATGGAAAGAGAACTTCTCATACTCAGTGTTTTAAATTAATTGTTCTAATTTTCTTAAGCAGTTTTCCCTGGCTGCTTTAGGTTCTCTTCCAGCACTAGGTATATTTGGTAAATATTGTACATATAGTTACTGAAGGTGAAATACATTACTTGGAAATTAGCTCTCAACTGTTCCAAGAGGTAACTTCCACAAGGGTGCACAGTTGAGGGGACACCTGAGGGCTGAAGTTTGCTTGGGCTGTTTTCCAGGCTTTGTTTACTAGAGGGCTGCATGTGGTTATAAAAAGTTAACAGAAAATTTTTGTTTAGGCCAACAGTGGCCTTGGTTTTAAGTGCTGTGTTGAGGCGCTTGGCTTTTAACTTAATGCTAGCTGCTTGTCTTTGATACATTACTTCTGGCTGCTATGTTGAGAATGACTTTGAGGTGGATAGACTGGAATCAGACCACTTAGGTACCTGTAAGAAAAAGAGATAATATGGGTATCAGATGGGGTGATGTAATTGAGATGGAAAACAAGCAGACTTGAGTAAGTTAGGAGATAGGGCTGCCAACATCTGGCAAATTGGCAAAGATGAGGGAGGAGATTTGGGTGAATCCTAGGTTTCTTGTTTGTTGGATGGCTGTTGGTTCCATCATCTTGGTAGATTTTGAGGATAGAGCTGCAATGGAAAGTCTTCTGTTTGGCACCCATCAAACATCCAGGTGGAGGTGTATCTTGCTTGCTAGGGGGCAGGTCTGGGTTTAAGATACAGATTGGTATACGTGATCCAGGAAGTATGGAAATTGAGAAGAGCTATAGTTTAAAGGTGAACTTGAAGGATACCCAACGCATAAAGATCCTTTGATAGGTGAAAGCCTCTGAAGGAGGCAGAAAGGAAAATGATTACAACAGTGGTCTTCACATTTGTTACCAGCATATTCCTCAAAAGAATGTTGAAAAGCTGTTTTCTGCCTTGTATAATTTTAAGTTGTTATCTTTTTTGTAGTAAGTCTAAAAGATAAATACAGTTTGTCATATTGAAAATACTGACACTTTAAAACAAAATTGCTGATACACTTTTTAAACTATTTGATTAGAATCTAAATACCATAATGATTTAATACCATCATCCACTGAAAATGATACTGTATGTAAATAAACTTGTCTTTAATAGAGCTTCTTTCTTATTCTTTTTTTTCTTTGAACTTTTCATGTCTTCACAGTATTTATCCTACTGTGATAATTATTTTATTATTCAGTCTTTTATTGATCAATCTGTCATACTTTTAATCAACAACAAAAATACATTAAAGTATTTAAGGTGCTCTGTTAAAAAAAACTTCTAGATTGAAATATAATTATTATAAGATTATCAAAAAGCAGTCATTTAAGAAAATGTGAAACAAATTTATTAAACATTACCCATTTTGAAGTGTTCATTTCATGAAAATGCACCCATACATTAATGAGATCGATGGGGCTATTTTAAAAATATTACTTATTGATAGAATGAAGGCAGCATGTACTCTATTCTCCTTCTTAGTGAAAGTGGCAGGAAACCTTGTTCACAAAAAAAATTTCTTATGAGATATATACCCTAAATCACATACTTAATGTCTAAAATACAAATATCAGTTTATTACTTAAGGTCTTCAATTTTGTTGAAGGCAGACATTGAGGAACTGTTAGCTTGCAAAAGGACTTCTTTCTTTGCTGCTCTGGAGGTGTTTACACTTGGAGGGACAGTGCTCCAGTCTTAAGATCCTGGAAGGGTGAGACTTAAGCTTTTCTTTTGTAAAATGAGAGAAGGGCAATTCTGAAAGAGAGGTGGGGCAGGAAAACCACAGGCTGATACCTGGTAGGTCAGTTTAAGTAAAGATTGTATATGGAAACTCAGGATCTCTGGAAGTGGATTGTTTTAGAATCATCTATGCTGGTATCCTTGTGGAAAATTCTAAATGCCAGCAGAAGACTGTTAGAAGAATATGACAGCCTGGAGAGATAGTGTCCTGGAAACCGAGAGATGGAAGACTTTGAAGAAAGAAGGAGAGTTAAGTCCAGTATAAAGTGGAGCAGGTAGGTCACCATACGTCTAAGATGTTCTTTAGTTTTCAGTGTTAGGAGGTCATGCTGACTTCAGTGAATGATGATGAGCTTTTGAAATATTTAATGATGGGGATTTAAGTAAGAAGTCCAGTGATTTGAGTAAAAGGGAAAAGACTAACTGGTGAAAAAGAGTATGAACTACCTTTTCAAGTAGTAGAAATCTTTTTTTTTTTTAGGTAAGTATTTTTTTATTGAAGGGTAGTCAGTATTACATTAGTTTCAGGTGTACAACACAGTGGTTCAACATTTATATACATGGTAATTCTAGGTACCAGCTATCACATACCAAGTTGTTACAATATTTTGACTATATTCCTTATTCTATACATTACATCCCAGTTACTTATTTATTTTACAATTGTAAGTGTGTACTTTTTTTTTTTTTTTGTGAGGGCATCTCTCATATTTATTGATCAAATGGTTGTTAACCACAATAAAATTCTGTATAGGGGGGTCAATGCTCAATGCACAATCATTAATCCACCCCAAGCCTAATTGTCGTCAGTCTCCAATCTTCTGAAGCATAACGAACAAGTTCTTACATGGTGAATGAATTCTTACATAGTGAATAAGTTACATGGTGAACATTACAAGGGCAGTCATCAGAAGCTTTTGGTTTTCATCATGCATTATGAACTATAAACAGTCAGTTCAAATATGAATATTCATTTGATTTTTATACTTGATTTATATGTGGATACCACATTTCTCTCTTTATTATTATTATTATTTTTAATAAAATGCTGAAGTGGTAAGTAGATACAAGATAAAGGTAGAAAACACAGTTTAGTGTTGTAAGAGAGCAAATGTAGATGATCAGGTGTGTGCCTGTAGACTATGTGTTAATCCAAGCTAGACAAGGGCAATAAAACATCCACATATGCAGAAGATTTCTCTCAGAATAGGTGTGAACATTTATGAACAGATTTTTGCATGGCATATGTTTTTCTTTCTCTTGGTCATATACCTAGCAGTACAACTTCTGGATCATATGGTAGTTCTCTGTTCACCATTTGGGAAACTGCTAGACTGTTTTCAAAGTGGCTGCACCATTCTACTGGTGTTAAATTTTAAAAGGAAAGGTGGGGGGCTTCTAAGCCTCACCTCTATTGATCCCCATTTTCTCACCTGACGGCCCCCCTGTGACTGTGCCTGTCTTAGGTTGTTCCTCCCTTGAGGAATCTTACCCGTCTATGGCTAACCAGTCATCTTCCAGGGCCATACAGGGAAATGTTAAGTTGGTAAGTGAGAGAGAAGCCTTATTGTTTGAAAAGGTTAGCTTTTTACTTCTTTGCATATTTTATGCCCTGTGGCTTCTATGCCCAGCATTTGTCTTGAGGTGTCTTTACCACTTGGAAGAATTATGATACTCGGTAAATTCGATATGAGGCACGAATTCTACTTAAGGGTTATAATTAGGAAGGAAGAAGAAAAGCTATAGAAGTAGCAGGCGGAAGAAAACCTTGGAAGATTGATTATTTCTTTGACATATCCTCTTGTAGAGTAACTTCAGCATGTACAGGTTTTAGAAATCTTCTAATATAAAATCTCATGCATTACTTCTGGGCTAGTCTTATTAATGATTCAAAGAATTAACTTGTGTGTAAACTTTCTGTTATTGTAAAATACACATAAATAAAATTTACCACCGTAACCATTTTTAAGTGGTCTAATTCTGTGGCATTATATGTATTCATACTGTTGTGTAACCATCCCCATTATTTCTAGAACTTTTTCATCACCTCAAAGAATAAGTCTGTACCCCGTAAGCAATAATTCCCCATTCTCCTCTTGTCCCCGTCCCTAGTAACCTCATATCTACCTTCTGTCCCTATGAATTTGCCCACTTTAGATATTTCATGTAAATGGGAGTCATACAATACTTGTCTTTTTGTGTCTGGCTTATTTGACAGCATAATTTTTCAAGGTTCATCCATGTTATAGCATATATCAGAACATTCCTTTTAGTGGCTGAATAATAGTCCACTGGATGGACACACACACACACACACACACACTTGTTCATTCAACTGTCAAAGGACAAGGGTTATTTCCACCTTTTGAGTAATGTTCCTGTGATCATCAGTGTACAAGTATCTGTTTGTGTCACTGTTTTCAGTACTTCTGGGTATATACCTAGGTGGAATTGCTGGATCATATAGTAATTCTGTGTTTAAGCTTTTGTGGAACTGCCAAACTGTTTTTCACAGTGGCTCTACAATTTTACATTCCCACTACAGTGCATGAGGTTACAATTTTTCCACATCTTTGTAAACACTTGTTGTTTTCCTTTTTTTAAAATAAATTTAAGCCACCCTACTGGTCATTGAAATGGTTTGGTTTACATTCCTGTAATGGTGAGAGATACCGAGCATCTTTTCATGTGTTTGTTGGCTATCTGCATGTCTTCTTTGAAGAAATGTCTATTAAAGTCCTTTGGCCTTTCCCCCTTTTTTTCTGAGGGTGTTGTTTTTTATTGTTGAGTTGGAAGAGTTGTTTATATATTCTGAATATTAAAGTCTTATCAAGTATATGATTTGCAAGTATTTTCTCCTATGTAATGGGTCTTTTCAATGCCTTGATAGTGTCCTTTGTATATAATTTTTTAATTTTGAGGAAGTCCAATTTGTTTTTCTTTGTTATCTGGACTTTTGGTGTGATGTCTTAGAATTCATCAACAAATCCAAGGTCTAGAAGATTTCTTCTTGTCCCCTTGCCCTCCCCCACCCCCTAGGAATTTTAGTTTTGGATCTTGTGTTTTAAATCTTCAATCCATGTTGAGTTAATTTTTGTATGTGGTAAAAGAATAGAGCCCAGTTTCATCCTTTTTGCATGTGGGCATCCATTTTCCCCAACACCATTTGTTGGAGAGATCTTTCCCCATTGACCGGCACCCTTGTTGAAAGCCAGCTGACCACAGATACGAGTTTATTTCTGGGCTCTCCATTATATTTTATTGGTCTATAGGTGTACCCTCATGGCAGTACCACACTCTTGCTTACTGTAGATTTGTAGTAGCAAAATGTGAATTCTCCAAGTTTGTATTTCTTTTCTAAGATTGTTTTGACTATTTGGGGTCCCTTGAGATTCCATATGTATTTTATGATGGGTTTTTCTTTTTTAAAAAAAAGTGCTATTGGAATTTTGTTAGAGATGATATTGAATCTATTGATGGTTTTTTGTGGTACTGTCATCTTAACAAAATATTAAGTCTTTCAGTGTATGAACATGAAATGTTTTACTGTTTAAGTTTTCCTTAAGTTCTTCGAGCTGTGTTTTGTAGTTTTCAGTGTGTATGTCTTGAGACTCCTTGGTCGAATTGATTTCTAGCTTTTTTATTCTTTTGGATTCTATTGTAAGTATGAATTGTTTTCCTAATTTCATTTCCAGATTGTTCATTGCTAGTGTGGAGAAACACAGCTGATTTTTGCAGGTTGGTTTTATATCCTGTACTTCGTTCTATTCATTTATTAGCTCTAATATTTTTATAGTGGAATTCTTAGTTTTCTACCTTAGAGGTCATATGTCATTTGTGAATAGAAATACTTTACTTCTTTACAATTTGGTTGCATTTTACCTCTTGCCTAGTTCTCTGAAAAGAACTCCCAATACTATCTCAAATACAAGTTGCAAAAACTGACATCCTTGTCTCTCTCCTGAAGCTTCTTGCTCCATTATTATTATTATTATTATTATTATTATTATTATTATTATTTTATTTTGTTATAATTAATCTGCAATTACATGAAGAACATTATGTTTACTAGGCTCCCCGCTTCACCAAGTCCCCCACCACCCCCTTACAGTCACTGTCCATCAGTGTAGTAAGATGCTATAGAATCACTACTTGTCTTCACTGTGTTGTACAGCCCTCCCCATGCCCCCCCCCATATTATACATGCTAATTGTAATGCCCCCTTACTTTTCCCCCACCCTTATCACTCCCTTCCCACCCATCCTCCCCTGTCCCTTTCCCTTTGGTAACTGTTAGTCCATTCTTGGGTTCTGTGATTCTCTTGCTGTTTTGTTCCTTCAGTTTTCCTTTGTTCTTATACTCTATATATGAGTGAAATCATTTGATACTTGTCTTTCTCCACCTGGTTTATTTCACTGAGCATAATACCCTTTAGCTCCATCCATGTTGTTGCAAATGGTAGGATTTATTTTCTTCTTATGGCTGAATAATATTCCATTGTATATATATACCACATCTTCTTTATCCACTCATCTACTGATGGACACTTAGGATGCTTCCATTTCTTGGCTATTGTCAATAGTGCTGTGATAAACATATGGGTGCATCTGTCTTTTTCAAACTGGGCTGCTGCATTCTTAGGGTAAATTCCTAGAAGTGAAATTTCTGGGTCAAATGGTACTTCTATTTTGAGCATTTTGAGGAACCTCCATACTGCTTTCCACAATGGTTGAACTAATTTACATTCCCACCAGCAGTGTAGGAGGGTTCCCTTTTCTACACAACCTTGCCAGCATTTGTTGTTATTTGTCTTTTGGATGGTGGTGATCCTTACTGGTGTGAGTTGATATCTCCTTGTGGTTTTAATTTGCATTTCTCTGATGATAAGTGATGTGGAGCATCTTTTCTGTTGGTTTTCTGAATTTCTTCTTTGGAGAACTGTCTTTTCAGCTGTTCTGCCTATTTTTTAATTGGATTATTTGCTTTTTGTTTGTTGAGGTACATGAGCTCTTTATATATTTTGGATGTCAACCCTTTATCAGATCTGTCATTTATAAATATATTCTCACATACTGTAGGATGCCTTTTTGTTCTATTGATGGTGTCCTTTGCTTTACAGAAGCTTTTCAG
Organism: Manis javanica; assembly: GCF_040802235.1. Lineage (NCBI taxonomy): Eukaryota > Metazoa > Chordata > Mammalia > Pholidota > Manidae > Manis > Manis javanica. The sequence goes on along the minus strand of NC_133159.1, from coordinate 117,489,697 downwards.
CTCGATATAATCCCACTTCTTCATTTTTGCTTTGGTTTTCCTTGCCCACGGAGATATGTTCATGAAGAAGTCGCTCATGTTTATGTCCAAGAGATTTTTGCCTATCTTTTTTTCTAAGAGTTTTATGGTTTCATGACTTACATTCAGTTCTTTGATCCATTCCGAATTTACTTTTGTGTATGGGCTTAGACAGTGATCCAGTTTCATTCTCTTACATGTAGCTGTCCAGTTTTGCCAGCACCAGCTGTTGAAGAGGCTGTCATTTCCCCACTGTATATACATGGCTCCTTTATCATATATTAATTGACCATATATGTTTGGGTTAATATCTGGACTCTCTATTCTGTTCCACTGGTCTGTGGCTCTGTTCTTGTGCCAGTACCAAATTGTTTTGATTACTGTGGCTTTGTAGTAGAGCACGAAGTTGGGGAGTGAGATCCCTGCTACTTTATTCTTCCTTCTCAGGATTGCTTTGGCTATTCGGGGTCTTTGGTGTTTCCATATGAATTTTTGAACTATTTGTTCCAGTTCATTGAAGAATGTTGCTGGTAATTTGATAGGGATTGCATTGAATCTGTAGATTGCTCTGGGCAGGATGGCCATTTTTACGATATTAATTCTTTCTAGCCAAGAGCATGGGATGAGTTTCCATTTGCTAGTGTCCTCTTTAATTTCTCTTAAGAGTGTCTTATAGTTTTCAGGGTATAGGTCATTAACTTCCTTGGTTAGGTTTATTCCTAGGTATTTTATTCTTTTTGATGCAATTGTGAATGGAATTGTTTTCCTGATTTCTCTTTCTATTAGTTCATTGTTAGTGTATAGGAAAGCCACAGATTTCTGTTTATTAATTTTCTATCCTGCAACTTTGCTGAATTCCGATATTAGTTCTACTAGTTTTGGAGTGGAATCTTTAGGGTTTTTTATGTACAATATCATGTCATCTGCAAATAAGGACAGTTTAACTTCTTTACCAATTTGGATTGGTTGTATTTCTTTGTTTTGTCTAATTGCCATGGCTAGGACCTCCAGTACTATGTTGAATAACAGTGGGGAGAGTGGGCATTCCTGTCTTGTTCCCGATCTCAGAGGAAAAGTTTTCAGCTTTTCGCTGTTCAGTATGCTGTTGGCTGTGGCCTTACCATATATGACCTTTATTATGTTGAGGTACTTGCCCTCTATACCCATACTGCTGAGAGTTTTAATCATGAATGGATGTTAAATTTTGTCAAATGCTTTTTCAGCATCTATGGAGATCATGTGGTTTTTGTCTTTCTTTTTGTTTATGTGGTGGATGATGTTGATGGATTTTCGAATGTTGTACCACCCTTTCATCCCTGGGATGAATCCCACTTGGATATGGTATATGATCCTTTGATGTATTTTTGAATTCAGTTTGCTAATTGAAGGTAAATTCCAACTGAAATAAGCAGGCGATGAGAGGCAACAAAGGGCCTGGCAGTTTTATTTGAGCGCAATCCTGGGCGATGTTCCCTGGTCTGGCTAGTCACAGGCCAGGGAAGTCACACTCAGCAGGGCAGGCAGCGAGTTTTTCAAGAAGATAGGGTGAGGCAGAGCTTAGATTTACAGTGGTGCCAGGATTGGCTAACCTAAGGCACATTTTTCAGGTTGGGAGGGGGCAGCAGCCGGGGACTTTGGCACATCATCAGTGTCCAACGTGCTCACCCATCCCTCCAGTGCCTTCAGCCTTACCCTAATATTTTGTTGAGTATTTTTGCATCTATGTTCATCAGGGATATTGGTCTGTAGTTTTCTTTGCTGGTGCAGTCTTTGCCTGGTTTTGGTATTAGGGAAATGTTGGCTTCATAGAATGAGTTTGGGAGTATTCCCTCCTCTCCTGTGTTTTGGAAAACTTTCAGGGGAATGCCTATTATGTCTTCTCTGTATGTCTGATAAAATTCCGAGGTAAATCCATCTGGCCTGGGGGTTTTGTTCCTGGGTAGTTTTTTGATTACCGTTTCAGTTTCTTTCCTGGTAACTGGTCTGTTTAGATTTTGTGTTTCTTCCTTGTTCAGTCTTGGAAGGTTGTATTTTTCTAAGAAGTTGTCCATTTCTTCTAGGTTTTCCAGCTTGTTGGCATATAGGTTTTCATAGTATTCTCTAATAATTCTTTGTATTTCTGTGGGGTCTATCATGATTTTTCCTTTGTCGTTTCTGATTCTGTTGATGTGTGTTGATTCTCTTTTTCTCTTAATAAGTCTGGCTAGAGGCTCATCTATTTTGTTTATTTTCTCAAAGAACCAGCTCTTGGTTTCATTGATTTTTTTTCTATTGTTATATTCTTCTCAATTTTATTCATTTCTTCTCTGATCTTTATTATGTCCCTTTTTCTGCTGACTTTAGGCCTCATTTGTTCTTCTTTTTCCAATTTTGATAATTGTGACATTAGACTATTCGTTTGGGATTGTTCTTCCTTTTTTTAATATGCCTGGATTGCTATATAGTTTCCTCTTAAGACTGCTTTTGCTGCGTCCCACAGAAGTTGGGGCTTTGTGTTGTTGTTGTCATTTGTTTCTACATATATTGCTTGATCTCTATTTTAATTTGGTTGTTGATCCATTGATTATTGAGAAGCATGTTGTTAAGCCTCCATGTGTTTGTGGGCCTTTTTGCTTTCTTTGTACAATTTATTTCTAGTTTTATCCCTTTGTGGTCTGAAAAGTTGGTTGGTAGAATTTCAGTCTTTATGAATTTACTGAGGTTTTTTGTGGCCCAGCATGTGGTCTATTCTGGAGAATGTTCCATGTGCAGTTGAGAAGTATGTGTATCCTGTTGCTTTTGGATGTAGAGTTTTATAGATGTCTATTACGTCCTTCTGTTCTCGTGTGTTGTCCAGTGCCTCTGTGTCCTTACTTATTTTCTGTGAGTGAGTGGTGTGTTGAAGTCTCCTTAAATGAATGCATTGAATTCTATTTCCTCCTTTAGTTCTGTGAGTATTTGTTTCTCATATGCTGTTGCTCCTGTGTTGGGTGCATATATATTTATAATGGTTGTATCCTCTTGTTGGACTGAGCTCTTTATCATTATGTAATGTCCTTCTTTATCTCTTGTTACTTTCTTTGTTTTGAAGTCTATTTTGTCTGATGTTAGTACTGCAGCACCTGCTTTTGTCTTCCTCTTGTTTGCTTGGAATATCTTTTTCTATCCCTTGACTTTTAGTCTGTGCTTGTCTTTGGGTTTGAGGTGGGTCTCTTGTAAGCAGCATAAATGGTCTTGCTTTTTTATCCATTCTATTACTGTGTGTCTTTTGATTGGTGCATTCAGTCCATTTACATTTAGGGTGATTATTGAAAGATATGTACTTATTGCCATTGCAGGCTTAGATTCGTGGCTACCAAAGGTTCAAGGTTAGCTTCTTTAGTATCTTACTGCCTAACTTAACTTGCTTATTGAGCTATTATAGACACTGTCTGGTGATTCTTTATTTCTCTCCCTTCTTATTCCTCATCCTCCATTCTTTATATGTTGGGTGTTTTATTCTGTGCTCTTTTGTGTTTCGTTTAACTGCTTTTGTGGGTAGTTGATTTTATTTTTTGCCTTTAGTTAGTATTTGATTGGTCTACTTTCTTTGCTGTGATTTTTTTCTCTGGTGACATCTGTTTAGCCTTAGATGTGCTTCTATCTAGAGAAGTCCCTCTAAAATACCCTGTACAGATGGTTTGTGGGAGGCAAATTCCCTCAACTTTTGCTTGTCTGGGAATTGTTTAATCCCTCCTTTATATTTAAATGATTATCATGCTGGATACAGTATTCTTGGTTCAAGGCCCTTCTGTTTCATTGCATTAAATATATCATGCCATTCTCTTCTGACCTGTAACTTTTATGTTGAGAAGTCTGATGATAGCCTGATGGGTTTTCCTTTGTTGGTGACTTTTTTTCCTCTCTCTAGCTGCCTTTAAAACTCTTTCCTTGTCCTTGATCTTTGCCATTTTAATTATTATGTGTCTTGGTCTTGTCCTCCTCGGGTCCCTTGTGTTGCGTGTTCTGTGGGCTTCCATGGTCTGAGAGACTATTTCCTCCCCCAGTTATGGGAAGTTTTCAGCAATTATTTCTTCAAATACACTTTCTATCCCTTTTTTTCTCTTCTTCTTGTGGTACCCCTATAATGTGGATATTGTTCCTTTTGGATTGGTCACACAGTTCTCTTAATATTGTTTCATTCCTGGAAATGCTTTTCTCTCTCTGCGTCAGCTTCTATGTGTTCTTGTTCTCTTGTTTCTGTTCCATCAATGGCCTCTTGCATCTTATCCCTTCTGGACTTCATCCCTTTGCTCTTGCATATTTCTCTGCAGCTCTATCAGCATGGTTATGATCTTTATTTTGAATTCTTATTCAGGTATATTGGTTAGGTCTATCTCCCCAGATTTCTTCTCAGGGAAGGATGCCTGGATTAGTCTGGTCTGTATCAAATTCTTCTGCCTTTTCATGGTGATAGAGGTAGTTGTGGGGTGCTTGTGTTGGCTGGGAGAACGTCTCTTCTTACTGGTTTGTGGCCTTCCTCTCCTGGGAGAACAGTGACCCCTAGCAGCCTGCGTTGGGCAGCTGCGCACAGATGGGGGTCTCTGATTCTTGCCTGGTATTGTGAAGTTAAGCTCTGAGGTTGCTATGGGTGTGGCCGCCCTCAGGCAGCTGCTCCACTATGATGGAGCTGCTCAGAGGGAAAACAGGTTGGAGGCTGTTTATCTCCGTGAGGGGCCTCCGAGCTGTGCTGCCGCCCAGGGGGTTAGGGCGCCCGGAGTTCCCCTGGATTCCTAACCGCTGGGCTAAGTGTCCCGGGACGTTTCCGTCCAGCTGTGAGGTCCCTGTCCCTTTAAGTCTTTCAAAAAGCCCTCACTTTTCTTTGTCCCAGTGGTGTTGGCTGCCGCGACCCACTTGCAGGTTTTACTGTCCCATTTCCCTAGTATCCAGCACCACATGCATCGTGTGTCTGCGCTCCTGTGCAGAAGGCTAGGGCTGGGTGTTCAGCAGTCCTGGGCTCCCTCTCCCTCCCCTCTCCGACTCCTCTCTTACCTCGGGGGGCTGGGGTCAGGGGCGCTCATGTCCCACCACTGCAGCTTGTATCTTACCCCCTTTGCGAGGTGCTGGGTTCTCGCAGCTGTAGATGTAGCCTGGGTATTGTACTGTATCTTCTGGTCTCTCTTTTAGGAATAGCTCTATTTGTTGTATTTTCAAAAATATATATGGTTTTGGGAGATTTCCACTGTTCGACTCATGCCGCCATCTTGGTGTCTTTTTCTCCATTATTTTTTGTGACATCATTGTGAATTTTAAGAAGATAATGGGCTTTTATATCTTAAATGAGATTCTTGATTTTTGAAGTATAATTTATAGACCTCAGGCTTTATAATCATCTATCCTAGAAAGGAAAACCCAGTGATTATCATTTCAATAAAGTGTTATTTTGTGAGAGATTTGTTTAAAGTTTGGCCATATAGGAAAATATCTTTTTTGTAACTCCTTTGGTAGAAAATGAAGTCAAATTAATGAACATCCATACATAATAAGAGTTAGCACAGTACATCATGTAGAGAAATCAACGAGTGATTCCTGACCTTAAAGATATATATGTACTTGCAGAAACTAAGCAGAATACATGTTTTGGGGTCAGAATTATGTCTTCAAAACAATGTTGCTTTTACATTCAAAGAACTTGTCTTCAAGTCTCTTGAGACCTCACAAGTCAAGTCATTTCTTTCTAGCTAACAGTTTCTGGGAGTCTCTTTTCCTGCTTGCTTTTATTACTTACTGGTTGAAAATGGTGGTTCTTCTACTCTAGATTGTACTGAATTCAGCTGTAGCATAGGTTTAAGAATATTATTTAATGGATGTTCTTCAGCAACTTAAACAGTTTTCTGCAAATCGAAATCTTTTGTTCCATCCTTCACTTCTTTATGCCACCCATCCTGCCTCCCCTGAATAAACTTTTTCTATTAGAATTAGAAGTTTAGTAGTACTTTATATTGGGTGTATATTCTTCTGCGATGGGGGGAGAGGGGCAGGGATTCACTTTGAAAGTAAGTATAACCTTTTCATTTATTTCCAAGTCCAACCAAGGGTATTAGCAGGAAGTTGTATACCACTTAAAGAGTTTCAAGTGTTTATTTTCTTTGTATGTATTAGGCCTCAAGAAAGGAGAACTGGATATGAACAGTTTCACCCAGGCCCATCCCCAGTGGATCATGATTCACTGGAATCCAAGCGGCCGCGTCTGGAGCAGGTTTCTGATTCCCATTTCCAGCGCGTCAGTGCTGCAGTCTTACCTTTAGTGCACTCGCTGCCAGAAGGGTTGAGGTCTGCAGATGCTAAGAAGGTAAATATTTGTTCTTTTACCCTGTGGAATTGTCGGTCTGTAATGTTTATTTAGCTATATTCAGGCATAGCGCCAAAAGAAAGTCCAGTTACACCAGTCTCTACTAGTTAGTGCTATATGGGAAAGTGAAAATTTTGTTCAACAAAACTAAAAACCACAGACTTAGTGGTATAGACTTTTAAAGTCAGTATTTCTGACTTTTTGGTAAATGAAAACAGTCTGAGGGCTGCTATAGAGAAAAACTGCTATCAAATAACTCTTAAGAATTTTTTACTGGTGATGTGGGCAGAGGTAGTCAAGACTACCACACTTCTGTTTAACTTAATTTTAAATAATCCCCTTAAATTCAGTTGCAATTTATTAACTTGCTACATGGGAGAAAACACATTTTAGGTCAGGTTTAACTATGTCATAATTTCTATAAAGAATTTTTTTTTCATATGTATGTAAAAAACATGTTCTTTAGAAAATTTACAGATACAGAGGAAGAAAGTTACCTGCAGTGCTATATCCTGGAGAAACTACTTTTAATATGTAGCTATATTTCATGACATTTCAAGCAGTGTATTGTGAATTTATAAGGAGATTCTATTAAGCTCAAACCTCTTTTCCTCTCAAGTTTTATTGTTATTTGCCTTTCTTTTGTGAAATGCATGTTTGTATATTATGTACTTATTTGATTACTGAGTTCATCTTTTTTAACTGTCTATTTTGCTTATCACTGAATCTGCAGATTAGGAAGTACCTGGCAGTTAGTAAGTAGATACTGAGTAAATATTTGTTTTAGAAAGAATATAAATTAATTTGTAAAGTGTTAGTCCTTTTACTATTGTAAGTTAATATTGCTTAATGCCCCACCTTTGTTATCAAATCTTTCCCATGAAGTTTATTTACTTTCATGTATAATGACCCTTTCCACCCTGATAGCAGATAAATAAATACCCTTAGGGTTTTTTTATTTTTTATTTTTTTGAGTTTTTATTCAGTGAAAAGTGATTTAAAAGATAGTGAATATGTATGCAGTTTATTTTCAAATAGTTCAGCCAAAAGTATGTGGGTGTGTGCACATATATATATTCATGTGTATGTATATATGTATGTAAAAAGAGAAGGCAAATCTAGCAAAGTGTTAATGACTACTGAATCTAGATGAAGGATAAATTTATATCCATTATAGTATTCTTTCAACTTTTATGTAAAAATTTCAAAATAATAAGTTGGTTGGGAAAAGGTTCTTTTCCCAAGAATAAGGTGATAAGCTGGAAATGAGGTAAGCTTCTGGGAGTTTTGAGACTCACTTCACCATGTGAGATGTCTGTATTATAGTGTCTGGGTTATAGGAGATGTTTTGTTGCATTTAAGAAAAGGAAGAAAGAAAGGAAATAACAGTGAATAAAGGTCTTCTTTCGAGACTGTATAAATCACAAATGTAACTTACAGCTATAGAATTTTTTAACAGAAATGTCATTAAAATGTGACTTGTTGGCTCATAGTACACCCTATTTCTATTTTATAGTAGAGAAAACAGATGTTAAGAAAGTAAGTGACCTAGGTAGTGCCTCTAGAGTTGGAGTGAAAATCATGACCTTTGATCTCTAGTTCTGTTTTTTTCCCCCGAAGTGGTAAATGATGCTTTTTTTTTTTAGAAGTAGGAATTTGGAAACAATTAGTGTTTATTAGTTTTTTTTCTTTTTTTAAAATGTTGTTAAGCCCAGGTGTATAATTTATAAAAAGTTTGAAGAAAAAAGTTACAGTCTCATAAGTTAGAAATACATTGTTAACTTTTTGACATTTATTTTTCCTTATAGGTGTGCATATTTAATGTGTTCACTTTGTACATTGTGAATAACTTTATTTTTGCATAAATGTATCATGAGCTTTTTGTGTCAGTAAGTTTACAACTGTGTTTTTAATGGTTACTTCATATTCCATCTATGGATATAAAGTAATTTATTTGTCTATACATCTAGGTTACCTGTGTATTCTTTAGAACAATGACATATGTTTCATAGGCTGATTATTTTGGTGTTCATTGTTATTTATTTCCTTAAGGTAAATTCCTGTTAGTATAATTAATTACAGACCAGAGTTGGCATATTTTTCAGGCTTCCATGGGTATTTCCAGAATGCCTTGCAAAAGTGTAGGACCAATACTTATTCCTGATAGGAGTATATAAGGGTGCCCAGTTCTCTTGTACTCTTGCTGATATCACCTACTTACTTTTTTTAAAAAAATTAAATGTTAATTTGATAAAGTTTTAACTTGCATTTATTTGCTTATTAGTAAAATATAGTATTTAAAAAATTTGTTTATTGGTCATCTTTCCTGTTTTGTGAATCATTCTTTTTAGATCTATATCTGTTTTTTCTGGTTTGTTTTTGGTTTTATACTGAATTGTTACAGTACATGTTTTGCAAATGATTTCCCCATTTGCCTTTTAAGTTTGTTACTGTTTTAATGAACAGATGGTTATGTTTTTATTTTGGTCCATCAATTTTTTAAAATGTCTTTTGCTGTTGGCTTTCTTGAGCCCAAGATAATGTATCTTTTTTTGTTTAAGGCTCCTTGTGATTTGTTAATAGAGCTCACGTAAATATTGACTATTATTTGGCTGTTATGATAAGATGTGAGGTAGAAATCTAATTCTTCTTCCCTAAAATGTTCCAATACAAGATTATAAGTTCCATGAAGGCAAATATCATGTCTGTTTACCACTCTACCTAGTGCCTGTCATACAGTAGGCACTCAAGGAATTTGTTTTTTGTTATATTAAAATAATTTTTAAAAATTGAAGTGTAGTTGACATACATTAGTTTCAGGTGGACAACATAGTGATCTGACTACCCATTGCACATTATGAAATGCTCACCATGACAAAGTAGAGTTACCATCTGTCACCATATGGAATTGTTACATTTTTTGACTCTATTCCGTATGCTGTACTTTTCATCTCCATGACATTTATTTTATAACTGGAAGTTTGTATCTCCTAAGCTGCTTTTCCTATTAATGTTTCCTCCAAACCCCCTGATTTTGTTAGATATTGAATGAGAAAGGGAGTCAATGTAAAATATTGATTTGTAATAGTAGTTCTTAGGGTATTCATCACATCACCTGAAGAACGTTTTCAAAATCTGCTGAATCAAAATATAATCCATTTTGCTATTACACACATTTTGTAACACAAATTAGCTCAGATGCATGTAGTAGGAGAATGATATTAATGTAACATGAAAGTCCTGGTGGTTCATAAATGATCTTCCACTCCATGTTAATATTTTCAAACTGTTACGATCAGGCTGTCTCATAATTAAAAAAATAGCTTTCATGAAGTATGAAGACCTTAAGAAGATTTGAGAAATCTACATTTAGCTTTCACTTAGTGCAAGTAATAGCTGGCTGAGTGAATTCAAGAACCATCTCCTTTTCACAGTGTTAAAGCTGAGTTGTGAAGATTCAGGTGTTGAAAAGAAACTGCAAGGACATTTTCTTTTGTATTTTTTGTTTTTAAAAGTTGATGAAGATGGTTATACCCTGAATTTGATTTTTCATTTAGAAGAAACATACTGTTGTTTCTTTTGGAAGCAAATGACCTCAAAGATTTACATCTTAACAAAGGAAGCATGAATTACAGGGTTTAAGGCTACCAAAGGTTGACTGTAGGCTGAACGCAAATGATACTAGAACTTCAACTACATTTTTACTTCTGTTAGAATTGTTACTGTTTTTGTTAATGCTCTGCTTACAAAGTTGTACGGGTTTTAAGTAACAGCCATATCCTGTTTTCCCCAGAAATCTTATATTTAGTGTAAAATAGGGGATTTTTCAGGAATATACATAGTATATTTTAGCTAATATATCTGTTCCAAGGTATTTTGGAACAACTATCCAGGTATAGTTATGTCCATTCTTGGTTAGAACTACTAACCTGTCACAGTTACTTATTTAATAATTTTCTCACAATTGTATTATTTAACACATTATAGTCTTATGAACTATGGCCATTCTGGGCTTCTTACACCCTACGGAAAACTAGTACCTTTATCTGAAATTCATCTGCTTTATGGTATTGCTTGTATCTTTACCTTAGATTGGACATTAATAGGTTGTATGTGTGTTTTGTTAGATGGAGGGAGCTTTCTGTTACAGTTCTTTGCTGATTTGGAGGTGGAACAGGATGATACAGTTGGCTAAAGAGAGATGTGTGCTCTGGTGTGGGCAGGCTTAGTTGCCCTTTATGAAGGTTGGCATAGGTTATAGTAGCAAAAAAAGTTCCTGGGTCATTTCTCTCTGTCCTATACATTGGTATTGGCCCTTGGAAAGCTGGAAAACTCTAAATGGGAACTCTTGACCCTATCATACCTGTTAAGTTGAGTAGGCACACAGATTTTACCTGGAGTTTACTATTTCCCAGCTACACGTTCAGACCTTTTGAAGAACTGATGAAGGGAAATGGATGAGAAATTGCTGTCTTCTTTTGTTATGATTGAATTATTATCTCTCCAGAAATTCACTATAGTCTGAGTATTGTTACACTATAGACTTGTCAGCCATTTAGCTGCCTCATTCCATGCAACTTTTAGGATCTTTAAAAGACTAAATGCTATCTCTAAACTATTACGGTGATGTAAATGTCAGTTTGCATGTGTGTAGAGAATTGCTATTGTGGGGCTCCATGTAGAGAAAGAGTGCCCATGTCCCTGCTGTTTTAAAATTGACTTTTTCAGTTAAGACAAACCTTGATACTAACATCAGCTGTTAGGAACAAATTGTTCTTGATTTTCTTCTCTAAAGGATCCAGCATTTGGAGGCAAACATGAAGCTCCATCCTCTCCAGTCTCTGGGCAATCATGTGGAGATGATCAGAATGCTTCACCTTCAAAACTTTCAAAGGAAGAGTTAATACAGAGTATGGATCGTGTAGATCGAGAAATTGCCAAAGTAGAACAGCAGATCCTTAAACTGAAAAAGAAACAAGTAAGTCTTTGATTTTACTGCTTAATATAATCTAAGAATGTCTCCCTAAAAAAGATAATGTTGAATTTCTCATAAATTTCATCTTTATTAAAAGGGACTCATGTATTCCTGTGCCTTGCTTTCTTTTGCTGTTCCCTTGTTTCATCCATTCATTCCCTGCTGTGTTGTCTGATTATATGATTATAGACAGCAGAACCTGTCTGTTTTTGACCTTAATAGACAGATTGTTTCTAGGTTGTTGCTACTCATACAATGGAACTATGTTTTTGGTTACACGTAAACAGATTTTTTAGGGTATGTGCTTGGACACAGCCTTGCATGGCTCATGACTATGGACATTTTCAAATGCACTAGATGACACCAAATTTGATGAAATGGCAGTATCATTCATCATGCATTCTCATTGGCAGCACGTGTAAGTGCCAGTTTGCATGTGTTTTTGTCTTCACTTGTTCATTTTTTTTGGGTGGATGGGAAATAGTCCTCACTGTGGTTTTAATTTGCATTTCCCTAATTAGGAATGAGCCAAAGCTTATTTACATTTATTTGTGGGTTATTTGTGTTCCTTATATGGGTTGTTCCTTTGTCATTTTCTTATTTTTAGTATTTCTGAAAGTGTTTGTTAGTTATGTGTATAGCAGGTATCTCCTAAGTTGTGGCTTCTCATTTGCTTTTTTGGGAGAGAGGATTTCTTTTTTTTTTTATTAAAAAATTCACAAACTATAGTATTTACCCTTTTAAAGTATACAGTTCAGTGGCTTTTAGTGTATTCATAAAGTTGTACAACTATCACCACTGTATACTTACAGAACATTTTTATCATTTCAAAGAGAAACCACATATCTGTTAGGAGCTACTGTCTGTTTCCCTCTCCTTCCTAACCCATGGCAGCTGCTATTCTTTGTCTGTATGGATTTGCCTATTCTGGACATTTCAGATAAATAGAATCATATAATATGTGACCATTTGTGTCTGACTTCTTTCCTTTAGCATGTTTTTAAGATTCATCCATGCTGTATCTTATGTCAGCACTTCATTCCTTTTTGTGGCTGAATAACATTCCATTTTGTGGATAGACTGCATTTTATCTGTTCATTAGTTGATGGACATTTGGGTTGTGTTCATATCTTGGCTATTATGAACAGTGCAGCTATGATATTCTTGTGCTAGTTTTTGTGTGGAGAAATTTTTTTTAGTGCTCTTGGATACATGCCCAGGAGTGGAATTGCTGGGTCACAAGGTATATATCTCCATTAAAATTTTTGAAGGACCACCAAACAGTTTTCCAAAGCAGCTGCACCATTTTACATTCCCACCATTAGTGGGAACATTTTTTTTCCTTCTTCCCCATAGCCATCATAGGAAATAGGAAGTGGTATCTCATTGTAGTTTTGTTTTGCACTTTCTTAATGACTAATAATGAGTATCTTTTCATGTGCTTGTTGGCCATTTGTATATTTTCTTGAGAGAAATGTCCATTCAGATCCTTTGCCTCTTTTGTAGTTCGATTATTTGTCCTTTTATTGTTGAGCTGTAAGAGTTCTTTATATTTTATGGATACTCAGATATATGCTTTGCAGATGTTTTTTCTCATTCTGTGGGATTTCTTTTTACTTTCCTGACAGTATCCTTTGATGTACAAAAGGGTTTTCCCCCCCTCCTTTTATTTGATTCCTTCAAAGATTTATTGAGTAGCTAGGGAGATACAGAGGTGATTAAAACATGGTCAAAGAGGTGAGTCAAAAGCACAAGTAATAACAAAGTATAAGGTTCACTGAATCATAGCAGTTAAATGAAAGTGCTTTAGGAAATCAAGAATGAGATTGTTTCCAGCCTGGAAACTGGGGTGGGTGGTTGACAAATCAGGAAAGCAGATTGAGATTAAAACAGAAGACTTTAGTTTGGATTGTTGATGATACTCAGTATGGACTATATTTGTCTGTCCTTTTTCTCTTTCCCCATCTTTGGGCTTAATTTTTACAGGACTGTTTGGTGCCCTTTTTATAAACATGACAACATTTTTGCTTTAATGTTTTCTACAGAACTAGGTCCTTTCAGTGTTTTAGGAGTTTTTTCCTGCCTTTTGACAGTTTCTTGACCTTTTGATCTTGGTGTTGATTTTGAGTCTTTTCCATTCTGGGATTTTTGTGCTTTTTTGGCTGGAGTATCTTATATAGATTTCCTTACTGGAGCTTTTTTTCAGTTCCCTCATCATCTTTGTCATCATCTTCATTGGCAAGCGTTACTTTTTTTCTGCGGAATCTTGTTACCACTTCCAGGGGCAGATCCTTTTCCAGATGCACTGAGGAGTTTCAGATCCTCCTCCTCTTCATTTTCTGATGCTGCTCTGCCTCCACAGCTGCAAAGTGTTGTCCACTAATGTACAGGCCCTGAACCACATTGAGGCTGCAGGTTATTTCAAAGCCCTTAAGGGAAACCATCAACTATACAGATGTTTTCAAAGTTGCCAGTGTTAACTTTAATTGGACTGCCTTCACAATTCATTTCCTCTGCTTCAACAACATGCAGTTCATCCTTTGCACCAGCCCCTAAATTAATGGTTCTCATTTTCATCATTATCCACTTTCAAGTGATAGTCTTTGTTGGCTTTAGTTCACAACTGAAAAGACAGTTCAGGGACCTCATGTCCATGTGCATTAAATCTTCTGTGGGGTGATGGCATGTACTAGGTGGGAGAAAAGTTTCCTGAAAACAGCAGGATGAAGTCACACCAGAGACATAAGGTTTTAATTGTGATAAAGTGTGATTAATTTTTTTCTTTTATCACTTGTGCTTTTGGTGTCGTATTTAAGAAACTGTTGTGTATTCCAAGGTCACAAAGGTTTAAACCTTGTTTTCCTCTGTGAGTTTTATAGTTTTCACCTCTTACATTTAGGTCTTTGAGCCTAATTAATCTTTTTTTTTTTTTTGGTGCACAAAATATCTTTAGATTTTATATGAGACTAGTTTACTGTATTGTCTTTTTAAAATGTTTTATAATTTTGCTTCTCATTATTTTTAATCCATCAGAAATTGATTTTTTTTGTATCTGGCTCACTTTTTCCTATGTGGATAATTAATTTAAAAGTTTTTTTCCCAATGGTTTTATAGTTTTAGCTCTATTATAATTCAAGTATTCATCTTTGTGTGGATTGATTCTGGGCTTCATGCTCTTATTTTTTGGCTTCTTTGTGGTATTGATGGAGAAATACAGTAGATAGTCTCCCAATTACTAGAACTTTATAATAATCATTTTTTTCCAGTAAGGCAAACTACATTTCTAAAGACATGTTTTAGCTATTTAAACATTTTTACCATCTCATCTCATGTAAGTTAGAGAATCAAATTTTTCTGTTCTCCAGAATATCTTTGGAATTTTCACTAGAATCATATAGAATATAGAGGTGAATTTAGGGAAAATGACATCTTTATGATATTGAGTCTTTTAGTCCATGAATATAGTATATTTGTCCATTTGTTTAGTTTTTTCATGTTTTAGTGCTTTCCATAAATATTTTATATGCTTTGTATTAAATTCAACTCTACGCACCTTATGTTTTTGATGCTGTTATTAGTATCTCTTTAAAATTTACATTTTTCTATCTGCTGCATTTAATTTTTTTATATAGACCAGCAACCTCCCACAGTTATCCTAATTATTTATAGTTTCTTTAATTCTTCAAGTTATTTAATTCTCCTTTAATATGTTAGCAAAATGGACTACATTAATTATTTTTCTGGTGTTAAACCACCTGTGGATTTCTAGGTTTAACCTAAGATAAAATGTATCATATATTTTTTATAAATTGCTGGATTTGCTTTAACAATATTTATTTAAGATTTTTGTATCTTCTTATTTGCAAGAGAGAACAGCCTGTAATTATCTTTTCTTGTACTCTTCTTGTCTGGTTTGGTAACATCATGCTAATGTCATGATATTGCTCCACTCTGAAATAGTTAAGGTTGTAATTATTTGTTCCTTGAATGTTTGGTAGAACCTGATAAAATAAGCTGGGTCTAGTGGGTATTTTTGTGTGTGTGTGTTAAGATTTATAAAATTAGTGATTCAACTTAAAAAAAATTCTGTTTCTTCTGAAGGTATTTTTTTCTTTCATTTTGGAATAAAATTTTATCTTCTATAAGTTTCTGCCTCTTATTACCTTCCTTTGGTTTTATTCTGCCCTTTTATACTCTTAACACATTAATTTTTTAACTTTTTCTTTCTTCCTCTCTATGCACTACTTTAACTTCATTCAGCAAATTTTAACTTGTAATACTTTCTACTATCTATTATGGTTTATTTTCTTAGCTCTTCAGTAATTAGAAGAGTTTTTAAATTTCTAGGTATATCATCTGGTTATTTCTAACTTTATTTTGGCCAGAGAATGTGGTCTCTAGCATGCTGTTTTGAAATTTTTGATTCTGGAATTTTGGCCTAGTGTGATAATCAGTTTTAATAAAAAATACTTTGTCATACTTGAGAAGAATGCATATTCTTTACTTTAAAAAATCATCTGTATTTTGTCTCATTTTTGTCTGCAACTTATCAGTTACCACCATGATTTTGAATTTTTCCTTTTTTCCTAGAAGTTCTCAAACGAGGTTTATTGGCATCAACATTATATTTTTTCAGGTGGACAACATAATGATTCAGTATTTGTATACATTGCAAAATGGTCACCACAGTAAGTCTAATTAACATCTGTCACCACACAGTTACAGATTTTTTTTTTCTTGTGATGAGGACCTTAAGATCTATTCTCTTAGCAACCTTCAAATATGCAGTGTGGTATTATTAACTGTAGTTGCCATGCTGCAAATTGCATCCCCTGGACTTTATTATTTTATGGCTAGATGTTTGTACTTCTGACTCCCTTCACCATTCTCTTCAAACCCCCCATGCTTCTGGCAACCACAGATCTGTTTTCTGTATCTACGAATTTGGTTTTCTTTTTAGATTCCACATGTAAGTGAGATTGTATGATATTTACCTTTCTCTGATTTATTGCAATTAGCGTAATGTCCTCATGTTCCATCCATGTTGTCACAAATAGCAAGATTTCCTTTTTTATGGCTGAATAACATTCCACTCATATATACAGACCACCTTTTCCTTATTTATTCATCCATCAGTGGGTGCTAGTTTGTTTCAGTATCGTGGCTATTGTAAATAATGCTGCAGTGAAGATGAGGTTGCATATGTGTTTTTGAGTAAATGTTTTGTTTTCTTTGGATAAATGCCTAAAAGTGGAGTTGCTGGATCATATGGCAGTTCTATTTTCTATTTTTTGAGGAATCCCCTTGCTGTTTTCCATAGTGGCTGCACCAGTGTACATTCTCACCAATAATGGAGGAGGGTTCCCTTTTTTACACATACCCACCACACTTTTCTTTTTGATACTAGCCATTTTAACAGGTGTGAGGTATAACTCATTGTAATTTTCATGTGCTCTTCCTATGATTAATGATATTGAATCTTTTCATGTACCTGTTGGTCATCTGTATGTCTTTTTTTGGAAAAATGTTTATTCAGATCCTCTGCCATTCTTTTTTTTTTTTTTATTGGATTGTTTGGATTTCTTTTTGTTGAGTTATGAGTTCTTTATGTATTTTAAAGTTATATATTAATCCTTTATCAGATACATGATAACATATATTTTCTCCCAGTTGACAATTTTTATCCTTATGTATTTTGAGGCTCTCATTGTGTGTACACACAAGTTTATAAATGTAGGTATATACAAGTTCCCTGGTCAGTGAAACCTTTTATTATAAGCTTATGACATTCTCTTTAATGCTTTTTTACCATAAAGTTTGTTTTGCCTGATATTGATGTAATTAGATAAGCACTCTTTTGATTGATAATGGTTAATTTATCTTTTCCCTTCCCTTTGTTTTATGTGCTTATATGTAAATATCTCTTAAATGTGTATATAGCTGGGTTTTGTTTTTTATCTAGTCTGTGACAACTTGTCTTTCTACAGGATAATTTTGTTATTTTGAACTCATTATGATTTTTGGTAATGTGTCAGTTATTTTTCACTATTTTATTTTATACTTTCTATTTGTCCTCTGTTTTTTATGCTGATGTTAGTATTCTTGTTTGTTTTATCCAATCCTATTTTGCATTATTTGACTTATTCCATTTTCTCCTGTCTGACTAGTTTGGATTTTATACACTCTTGGTTTATGGTGGTTCCCCCCAAATTTTACAGCATGTTTAACTTGAAGACTAAAAACAATTAGTATCTTAACCATCTTCTTGCGTAGTATGAGGTATAGAACTTGTTGATTTCTTTCTCTTTCCTCCCAACTTTTATGCTATTCTTATATTTTCTTTCTTGTTTTTTAAAACTGCCAAAGACATAACTATTTCACATAGTCAGTGTCCAGTTGACTTTACCCACATACTTGTCATCTTATTTGCTCATCATTCCTTCTTGCAAAGCAGACCTTACATTTTGGGGGTACTTGTTTCTGCTTGAAGAACATCCTTTAGTGAGGATCTCTTAGGTGGCAAATTCAGTATTTGTTTTTTTATGACTTAAATGTGGTCTTTATTTATACCTGTTTATTGAAAGATGTTTTTATTTCATATGTGGTTATTTTTTCTGAGTTTTCTCTTAGTGCCCTGTCTTCTAGCTTCCATTAAGTCATTAGCCCTTAGTCTAATTTGTATTCTTTTTGTGGATAGTCTGAAGTTTTTCTCTGGCTTTCTGTATCTTTTTCTTTTGGTGTTGCTTTACTATAATTTTTAGAATTGGGTTGTTTTGGTTGTCTAAATCCAGTTTAGATAGGCTTCCTTGAGAGTTTTTCATCAGTTCTAGAAAATTCAAAGCCATTATATATATATATATATTTTTTTATTTTGGTATCATTAATCTATAATTACATGAAGAACATTATGTATACTAGGCTCCCCCATTCACCAAGTCCCCCCCACAAACCCCATTACAGTTACTGTCCATCAGCGTAGTAAGATGCTGTAGAATCACTACTTGTCTTCTCTGTGTTGCACAGCTCTCCCCGTGCCCCCCAACTCCCACATTATACATGCTAATTGTAATGCCCCCTTTCTTTTTCCCCACCCTTATCCCTCCCTTCCCACCCTTCCTCCCCAGTCCCTTTCCCTTTGGTAACTATTAGTCCATTCTTGGGTTCTGTGATTCTGTTGCTGTTTTGTTCCTTCAGTTTTTCTTTGTTCTTATACTCCACATATGAGTGAAATCATTTGGTACTTATCTTTCTCTGCCTAGCTTATTGCACTGAGCATAATACCCTGTAGCTCCATCCATGTTGCAAATGGTAGGATTTGTTTCCTTCTTATGGCTGAATAATGTTCCATTGTACCACACCTTCTCTATCCACTCATCTACTGATGGACACTTAGGTTTGCTTCCATTTCTTGACTATTGTAAATAGTGCTGCGATAAACATAGGGGTGCGTATATCTTTTCAAACTGGGCTGCTGTATTCTTAGAGTAAATTCCTAGAAGTGGAATTCCTGGGTCAAATGATATTTCTATTTTGAGCTTTTTGAGGAACCTCCATATTGCTTTCCACAATGGTTGAACTAATTTACGTTCCCACCAGCAGTGTAGGAGGATTCCCCTTTCTCCACAACCTTGCCAACATTTGTTGTTGTTTGTCTTTTGGATGATGGCGCTCCTTACTGGTGTGAGGTGATAGCTCATTGCAGTTTTAATTTGCATTTCTCTGATGACTAGTAATGTGGAGCATCTTTTCATGTGTCTGTTGGCCATCTGAATTTCTTCTCTGGAGAACTGTCTCCGCTCCTCTGCCCATTTTTTAATTGAATTATTTGCTTTTTGTTTGTTGAGGTACGTGAGCTCTTTATATATTTTGGATGTCAACCCTTTATCGGATCTGTCATTTATGAATATATTCTCACATACTGTAGGATGCCTTTTTGTTCTGTTGATGGTGTCCTTTGCTGTATAGAAGCTTTTCAGCTTGATGTAGTCCCACTTGTTCATTTTTGCTTTTATTTCCCTTGCCCGGGGAGATAGGTTCATAAAGAAGTCGCTCATGTTTATGTCTAAGAGATTTTTTTTTTTTTTTTTTTTAGCATGGGATCTTTTTGAAGGTGGATTCATTTTACTCTGCAAAAGTTATATGGATTAGACAAAAGGATATTTGCATCATGTCTAAAAATATTCATTTTAAAAATTCACTGTGTTAGTAAGAATGTAATTACAGTTAGCACCTGGCTCTTTAAACAATCCAGGTATGCTCATGGAAATGTGATGGCTGTGAAAATACCATTTCTCCTGTGTCCCAGTGGACTCGAGAGAAATAAAGCTCTGGTCTAAACCATGAATCTTTACTGGAATCTAAGCACCCAATCTGGGGTCATATCATGTTAAAGCCAGAAGCCACCTTTGGAACAATGAAGCACAACCTCGATTTTACTCTGAGACAACAGACTCAGAGGAAGTGAAAAAACAGAGACAGTATGTGGTTAGAATGTGGACTCCAGAGTCTGATGACACAGGCACAAATTTTGCCTCGGGTTTTTTTTTTTTTTGAGAAGGCATCTCTCATATTTATTGATCAAATGGTTGTTAATAACAATAAAATTCAGTATAGGGGGGTCAATGCTCAATGTACAATCATTAATCCATCTCAAGCCTAATACTCATCAGTGTCCAATCTTCTGAAGCATAACGAACAAGTTCTTACATGGTGAACAAATTCTTACATAGTGAATAAATTCTTACATGGTGAACAGTACAAGGGCATTCATCACAGAAACTTTCGGTTTTGATCACGCATTATGAACTATAAACAATCAGGTCAAATATGAATATTTGTTTGATTTTTATACTTGATTTATATGTTGATCCCACATTTCTCCCTTTATTATTATTATGATTTTTATTTTTAATAAAATGCTGAAGTGGTAGGTAGATGCAAGATAAAGGTAGAAAACATAGTTTAGTGCTGTAAGAGGGCAAATGTAGATGATCAGGTGTGTGCCTATAGACTAAGTATTAATCCAAGCTAGACAAGGGCAGCAAAACGTCCACGGATGCAGAAGATTTCTCTCAAAGCAGGGGGGGTGAGGTTCTGAGCCTCACCTCTGTTGATCCCCAATTTCTCACCTGATGGCCCCCCTGCGACTGTGCCTGTCTTAGGTTGTTCCTCACTTGAGGAATCTTACCCGTCTCTGGCTAACCAGTCATCTTCCAGGGCCATACAGGGAAATGTAAAGTTGGTAAGTGAGAGAAAAGCCATATTGTTTGCAAAGGTTAGCTTTTTACTTCTTTGCAGATTTATGCCCTGTGGCTTCTATGCCCAGCACTTGTCTCGAGGTATCTTTACCACCTGGAGGAATTATTATACTTGGTAAATTTGATATGAGGCATGAATTCTATTTAAGGGTTGTAATTAGGAAGGACGAAGAAAAGCTATAGAGGTAGCATATGGAAGAAAACATGGGAGGATTGATTATTTCTTTGACATATCTTCTTGTAGAGTACCTTAAGCATGTATAGGTTTTAAACTACTAACTAAATTGCGCACACATATTAACATAGTAGGAATACGGTGACATAAACAAAGCAAATCTATAATTACCATCCATCTCCAGTGAAGCCAAAAAAACCATTTAGGCACCCTAGGCATTTGTGAAAATTTGTCTATGATATGATGGATATTGTCCAATTGTACTTGAACAGTCTGAGAGAAATCAGACAAATTAAGCAGCCCATTTCTGGGATCTGTTCACATCCTATATGTTCTTTTAACCGTAGATAGTGTATAGTCGTCAGATTTTGGAGTGCTACAACTTGCACCCCTCCCAACTCCTGGTTGAGTTCCAGCAGTACAGATCCAGTCAAATTCGTTGTCTCACTGTATGCACATGCCAGCCTAGACATCTCCCTCCTCATTCCAATGGCAAGTCCAGGAAATGGTGGGGTGGACGCAGCCACAACCGCTGCACCGCCCGGATCCCTGTGGAGGCTTTTTGATGATCATCCCCTGGCACGAGTCCTCCAGAGGGTGCTGATGCCGGAAGCTCCTCCTCATATCGTATCTGGGTAGCCAAGCTAGGCCTTAATCTTCTGGATAGAAACAAACAGACCCTTTGCCCACACTTTGACCTGCCCTCTATACCACTGTGTAGAACTCATTGGAGGTCAGCACACAGGAACTGCTTTTTTTTTTTTTTTAATTAAGAGAAAGGCATATTATCAGAAAAGAGTACCTCCATAGCTGATCATCTGACACCCTTTAAGTGATCAACATTAAGGATATTTAAAGCATACGTTGATCTTTGATTTACCAATAGTTTTATCGTATCAAGGAGTAATCCCCCTTTTCTTTCTTTCTTTCTTTTTTTTTTTAATCTTTAATCTACACTTACATGAAGAATACTATGTTTACTATGCTCTCCCCTATATCAGGTCCCCCCTAAAAACCACATTACAGTTACTGTCCATCAACATAGCAGAATGTTGTAGAATCACTACTTGTCCTCTCTGTGTTGTATAGCCCTCCCTCCCCTTTCTCCCTCCGCCCCCCATGCATGCTAATCTTAATACCCCCCTTCTTCTTCACCTCCCTTATCCCTCCCTGCCCGCCCATCCTCCCCAGTTCCTTTCCCTTTGGTACCTGTTAGTCCATTTTTGGGTTCTGTAATTCCGCTGCTGTTTTGTTCCTTCAGTTTTTCCTTTGTTCTTATACTCCTCAGATGAGTGAAATCATTTGGTATTTCTCTTTCACCGCTTTGTATTTTTTACAAAACCTTTCCTATAGCTTATTTTTATTTCCTTCTGGTTTTCCTGTTAGATATAACATATTACCACTCTTGTCTTCCATGTCTTTTAATTGCTTTCCCAGTTTTTGCTTTTTTAGACTTCATTGTGGGCAGTTTCTTCATTTCTGTCTTTGAGTTTGAATTTCTCTTTTCAGTTACATTTCATCTGTTGTCAAATAGATCTTCAATTTCAGTAATTTTTAATATTTTTATTGCTGGAATTTCTATTTGGCTCATTTAAAAAATCTGGTTGATCATTTAAAATATGTTCCCTTGCTTTTTCTTCTTAATGTTTTGAGCCCTTTTTTATTTATTGAATCATGTTAAATATATGATGTGCCTGAGAATTCTTTTAAGTCTTAGTGAGTCTGATTCTTATCTTTTCTTGAGTTTCTTTACTTATAAAATGGTAATAATATTGCTAAGTAAAATATGACTACTGTATCAGTTGAGAGAGTGAATTATTGCATAACACGTGGTACATAGTAAATGCTCAATACCATGTAACCCAGTATAATAATTAAAAATAATGAAATATGTTGTATGAGATATACAGAGCTGCAAATTTTACTGAATTAAAAGACTATTTGAGTAAATAAAGGAATATACTATAGCTGGATAGAAACACATTATAATGTGTGCTTAGTTTATGTTAGTTCATATGTTTTCTATGTATAAAATTTCAGTAAAAATTCCAACTAAATTTTATTTTTAAATTTGGCAAGATTATTGTAAAGTTAATGTAAAAGAGCAAATAGGGAAGTTTGTAGTTTTGTTTGTTTTTAGCTTTTCTGTTCAGTGGTTTTGTCTTGGGGCTACTTAAGTACTAAGAACAAAAGGATTTCTGGAAGCTTGTTTTTTCCTTTCTCTACTGCTATTTAACAGGGATTTACAGATAAGCCCAGTGAGCAAAGAAAAGAAAGAGTATGGTTAAAGAATTCATTCCTATAAAAATGATCCCACAACTCCAAATACCTATCTTTTGCTTATACAGATAGCAGACTACAATAGTACTTTCCATTCCAAGTGGAAATGGCTCTCAAAGTTTCTCAGAGGATTTTTATCCTTTCATTTGGGTGTGTCTGACTTACATGAATAGGAGCCTTGACTATCAGTCTTACTTAGTACAAATAATTCTTTCCTCTAGCTCTTCAGTAGGCTGAACATGTTTAGCTAATGTCATTTTTATCATCTTAGATGGTGAACTTATACTACATTATGCAGCTTTTTGTTTAGCATTCACTAGGTTATCAGGCATTGGTTTAGGTGCTGGGAAAAAAAGCAGTGAACCAAAGTTCCTGCTTCAGTAATAATTGTAGGTAATATTTATTGAACAGTTATTGTTGTAATGTGCTTTACATAGACTGAATCATTTAATCCTCTCAAAAAATTATGTGATAGCTAAGATGAATACCCCAAATTTACATATGAGTGGTTTATATAAATACTGGGGATTGAGGTAAGGACCTAGAAAGAGTTCTAGGATCATACCACTTGTGTGCTAGGCTAAGGCTCAGACCTAGGCAGAGTAATTCAGATAGCTTTCTGCTTTGTAATTGCACAAAATAGCAGTCCATACTTTTGTGGTTTTGCCAGTGCTTCTTGACTACAAAGTATAAAAGGTGGGGAGATATGGTGCTGTGTTGAGTTAGATTAACCCTTAAACGCTGTTGTCATACTCTCCCTGCCAGACATACTGTATATCTATAACATAAAAGTTTTTCCTGTGCCACAAAAGGTGGTTGTGATAGAGGTACGTAAGGTACCTTCATGTTTAGTTTCTCTTACTATTTTGCTTTAAATTGATAAGAATCTACATGTAAAAAGATTTATCTAATGATGATTTATGTTGTTATTAGTTGAAATATATCTGATTGTATTTGTTAGAACCCTCAGCCCATTAGATCCTAGTGGATGAAGCAGTTACCCAGCAGAATCAGCAAAGCACGTGTTATCTTTGGTGATTAACTACCATTGTGGGCGACATGCCACAGATGCCTTATTCTTCTTTTCTGGATCTCTTAGCAACAGCTTGAAGAAGAAGCAGCTAAACCTCCTGAGCCTGAGAAGCCTGTGTCCCCTCCTCCTGTGGAACAGAAACACCGCAGTATAGTCCAAATTATTTATGATGAGAATCGGGTAAGCTCATTATATTTCTGATGGCACAGGCCTTTAAAACCACCTGGCTGTGCCTTTTCTAGTTATCTTGGTGTTCTGTGTTAATGTTAATTGTATTAAAACCAGATTTCTGTTAATGATGTTTAATATCCTTCAACTTTGATTGATTGAAGCTTGGTATTTTTTCCTTAGAGGTTGAAGATAAGTTGACAGTTGTGTCATAAATTATTTAGTATTTTGTTTTTATGTTACATTGTATAAATATTTAATTAGAGTAGAATTCTATGGCTGAGTCTCTCTACCGTTACATAAATACTGGCAAGTAAGTTTGTAGTACATAATGCAAAAGAGCCATTCTGTAGTTTTACTTTATAAAGGGTACTTAATGGCAAGCACTGATACCTTTCTAGTAGAGATGGGTCATTAAATGTGGAGATGACTTGGTTTATCAGCTTCAGAATTGTAGGCTGGGCGGTGGTTTGAATCTAAGTTATAAAATGTGAGGCCATTGACCTTTAGGTAGACTTTGCTTTTTTTAGGTTTTTTAAAACAATTTATTCTTTCATACTTACATTTCAAAGTGTTCCATGGATTTAGGAAAGCCACACCTCAACTCTGAATAATTTTGTGATGTCAGAGTTAGTTTTTGGCTGGGATCCAGCTCAGGAACTAGCTGTTAAGGGGAAACTGGTTTCACCTTAATATAAAGAACACTTTGCAACAGAGCTCCATAACACTGGACTTTCAGGAGTGTACCTAGTCCAAAAAGAATGATATTCTTTAAGTACTATGGGAGAATATAGGCTTCTCAGCTTAAGCTGATTATTAAGGTAGAAGTTGGCATTGTTGTTTCAAGTTATTTGCTTTGTAGAGAATAGAGTAATCAGAGTCAGTACATCCTGCACAGGCAGCCTAGAACTTTATTATAATAGCCCATATCCTAAAGAAAAGGTGAATTAGTCATTCCGTAAACATTTGTAGGAAGATCCTGGATGTGTGCAAATAGATAACTGAAAGCCATACAATGCTTAATTAAGATAATAGGGCAGATACAAATATGGGAAATTAGCACTGTTTTCTTGGCTGGGTTCAAAATTATCCCAATTGATTGAATGGACAGAACAGTCTATGTAAAGATGGATTCAGTGAGGATGGAGGGCAGGAAGCAGGTGATGAGGACCATCTCGTGCCATGCGTGAGGGGCAGTGGCTCTGTGGTCATGCAGGGATGTGGCCAATGTTTAAGAGAAGCCAGGTACATGGAGTTTTTATAAAATCTGCCTTTAAAAAATAGTCTATAAAATACTCAAGAATAATAAAACATTTATATGGCCTAATAGGCTTCATAGTTTGTGAACTCAGGGATGAATAAAATGTTCACTTTCTTAATATAGGTTAATTTTCAAATCGACTGAGTTCAGTGATATATATCTTAATTGATTGAACTTATTAGCTTTATCTTACAGGCCTAATAAACAGTTCCAATATCAGTGAATCCTGTGGTTGCTTGATTAGGATGTGAGGACTGAAACCTGTTGAACAAGATCTGGTGGAGAATTTTTTGTTTATGTATGTTTTCATTAATTAATGGAGTAGATGTTTCTTGATGCCCATCAACAAAACTGAAAAACTCCTATCAGATGTCCTTTTTGTATGTTAGCATTTACACATTCAGTTTGTTGTGTGTTCTGTGAAGACTAGAACAGGCATACTTGAAATCTGTCTTAATATTAGACCTACACTGAGGGTTATATTTAGCTCATGGTAACTGTAGAAGTCATCTTTAACAAAACATGCTCTTTGTATACCTGCTGCTAGGCCTCTTGGTGCTTGTGCATTTGTTGAATTGTAGTGAAGCTTCCCGGAGGGGCAGTGATGGGAGCACAGCAGGACTGGAGCACAGGCCTGCTTACTGATCATTCCTCAAGGCCTCTTCTGCCTTGTGGGGATGCCTTGTTTGCTTTCTGTCATGAATGACCTTATCTGTTGGATGCCATGGACAAGGAGAGCTGGGCGATGACAGGAGTATCTTGTTCCGTGTTTGGCATCAGTCTCCAGTGTTTGGGAATTAAGCCAAATGTGACTTAAGAGATAGGGGCCATCATCTGGTAGAAGGTAGTTTTCTTTTATGTAGAAACTTAACGGGAGGAATAAACCTACCCAGAAGTGACTGTTAAGTTTTAAGTTAGCTTCCTGGAGAAAACTTGTCTTGTGTCATATTTAAACTTCAGACTAAGATTTAGTCTCTAAACAGACTCATCTCCTGGATGATTTTTAAAACTTCAGTTTGCTGTTATGCTTCCTAGTTGTAGATTTCAAAAATATGTGTAAATGCTCTAAGTTCTTGTAGAAAAGTGAGTGTGTGGAATATAGTTTTCAAAAACATCTTGTTTATATTTTGATTGAATGATTTGTAGGTTAATGCGACACCAGAAGATAGTTAGGTTTAACAGTAGAGAGTGTACGTAGTGCCAACAACCTCTGGCTGCCTAGGTCATTGTCCTAGGAATTGCCTATTTCTATTTGCCATTCTGTAGATGGAGTTAATCCTTGAAGAGCATCAGTCCTACCTCCTAAATATGTGTCATTTGCTTCTCTCTCCCTCCATTGACAATAGCTTAATTTGAGCTCTCATCTCTCATGAGATCCTTAAGTTTCTTTCAGTCTCTTTTCTTTCTAACCTGTCCTTTGTATTTGAGTAGTCTTACATGATTTCTCCAGGTAAAACCTTTTGATGATTTTCCACTTTCTGCAGAGTAGTCCAACATTTTTATCAGTGCTTATTACATGCCTGCCTGTTTGGCCCTTGGCTCAATACTCCTTTCTTAATGATACCCTACTAAATAACAAGTTTGAATATTCTCTTAGAGTGGTTAGTATCTTTATCCCTTGATGTTACCCCTTCCTTCAGGCATTCTAGTATCTTGTCTTTCTTGTCTGTCGAGTGCACTTTCTCTCTGAAACCTTTCAAGACCCCTTCTCCTCTTATTCCAGGAAGGGCTGTCTTATTGTTTTCTTAGTGTCTAGCAAGTGCCTGGCATATACAACATTTTCAACATATGTTTGAGGAATTATTTTTATCTATAGACTTAGAATAAAAATTGTAATATCGAAATGTTAGGGTTTTAAATTCAAATTTATCTGCCAAGCCACTGATAGGCTAATCTGTTCTTAGAATTAAGCAAGAGTGAAGTAGAATACTTAATAAAATTTTGCAAAACTTAAATCTTGGGGTCTGCAAACATCTTAAAATACCAGCGTTTAAAATTGACCCTTAAAGGTTAGTGCTTTTATGTAATAGGATACTAGTAAATATTTGCCATAATATAACTTTGCTCCTTTGTCTCTCAGTATTTTTGTGCAGTTCCACTTAGGATGCCCATTATTGGTAGACACTGTAATACAGAGTGCCATGAGAAAGCAAATTTAAAAACTGGTAAATGTTTGGTCTACAGAGAGTTAGTCACAGGTGCTAGATGTTTCCAGATTTATAGTCTGTGACAATGATATTTAATGTATGCCTAAAGCTAATAAATTTGAATTTTCAAAAATCACATTTTGGTTTCCTGAGATGACTAGTTACCTTAAAACAGTTCTCAACTTGGAGATGTTTAAAATTGTCATAACAGAGGAGGGGTAGACTGCTACTGCATCTAGTGGGTAGAGGCCAGGCATATTGCTAGGCACCCTACAGTGCATTGGACAGCCCCCACAACAAAGACATACATGGCCCCAAAGGTTAATAATACAAACATTGACAGATACTGCCTTAAAACTATTTATAGAAATAGGATTTGCTATGTAAATTAAATATTTTACAGTTTTGTATTTGAAACTTTTTGATACATTTATTTCTCATCTTAATAACATTTTAAGTTTCTTGGAGTTTGGAAAGTACATTGCACTGTTTTGTGCTTCTTACGCTAGTTAAACAGTTCTTTCCACATATTATATACTAAATAAATATTTGATTGATTTTTATTGGTAAATGAGATGAAAAGGAGAAATTTTTTTTTAAGGGGAAGCCTTTCTTTAGACAATTGGGAAATACTGATTGATATCCACTCCCATTTGAGTGTCACATCAGAAGCTCTGGAGAATTTCCTGGCCACAAATGCATTGAGGTGGGAGTCTCTGCAGCAGGCAGTGAGTCTACTAATGAAAAGTGTGTTGGGAACAACAGAGAGATTTGAGAACAGCTGACACATTTGCTAGTCATGTAATTCCAGTTAGTTATCAAATATTGTATTTCATATGTCTGTTAAAGGAAGATTTCTGTTAGCATTTGGTCTACATTATTTTACTTTTTGAAAATGGCATGTAAAGAATATATAATTCAGCATTTATTTGCTGCTGAGCACTTTTGGGTAATTCAAACTAGTTGTTATATTTATTTAGTTATTACTAAGGTTTTCTTGTAATTAGAAAGTAAACTCATTATAAGCTTTTCTTCAAAGGGATTGATTTGGCTTACCACAGTTAAGTTTGACAACTTTATGGTAGTTTATGTTTTAAAATTTTCATTGGAGACTCTGTGAGTTAAAGTACTTGGAAGGTTTGAGGGATTCTTTCTAATAGTGAATCTGTGTTCCCTCTTCCTAGAATCTTGATGTCTGTTTACTTTAAGAACTTAATTCCTTAGGTATTGCTTTCGCTCTGTATGTTAAACTTTGAATGTGGTGAGGAGGCTATGAAAATGAAATTAGTATTTCAGCCTATCATATGAAAGAAGAATATTTGGAAATAAGGATAAGGTCAACTCAAGTTTAGTCTCTAGGTAAATAGTATTAAATTGGTAGTGATTTTGTACTTAGATACTTAGAGTATGTAATTCTTAATTGCACAATATATTAATATCTTTATCTGTAGAAAAAAGCAGAAGAAGCTCATAAAATATTTGAAGGACTTGGCCCAAAAGTTGAGTTGGTAAGTAAGAAATTTCTTTTTTCATTCTTAGTGCTTCTTTTAGTAGTAGTTTTTCTTGGGGTAAAATGGAATACAATCTGTTTACTTTGGGGTGAGAGGGTTGTAGCTAGGTAATGATAAAGTTTAAAATAATAGTGCATGAACTTGGTTACCTGTGCAAAAGCATTATCCCGAACATGTTTTTGCCTGAGCAGCCATTTAATCACTCTGGGTAGAAGGAGGAAGATGTAAGAACAGAAATAGAAAGCTCTTTGAATCATACTATTAGGGTGATGGCAGTACTTAATCTTCATTTGCCTTAAATTAAAAATCTGTGAATGAATGTATTCAGTAGTATGGGGTACAGTGGACTTCTAAATTTTCTTATAAAAAGGAGTAGCATTATTAGGATGTGGTAGACAGATTTACTTGGGGAACCCAAAAGCCTGGAGATAGGGCATGTATTGTGTAGATCCGTTCGTACTTTACTTAGGCTTACATTAAAATAGAAATTGTCTTTTCATAGACATGCATAACATTTTATATATAAATATTTGATTTGTTTTATAGCCACTCTATAACCAGCCATCAGATACCAAAGTGTACCATGAGAACATCAAGACGTAAGTATTTATCATCATTGGAGTTCTTCAGTTAAAACCACATATTCTATAAAGAGATCATTTTACATTTTCTGCTGACATTATTGTAATATAGTGTAGGTGTGTTTTAGATTTGTGTAATTTGCTGTCGTTTTACTATATGTTATCTTCCTCTGGCTTCTTGGGGGTTGGGGTGACAGCTTTGAGTTTCCGAGGCCAAAAAATGAAATAAATTATTGCATAAAACTAGCTGGTTTTATAATCTGCTAGTAAAAAAGGTGGATACTTAAAATTGAAATGGCTTACCTTGAGGCTTGAATTTTTTGCCTCCTGTTTTGTCTTTTTTTCAGTGGAGTACCTGCAAGGCGCATGATGAAGTAAGATAATGAAGCTTTTTCATTTAAGACTAGTGATGACACCGTCCCCCACCAAGCCACATCTGCCATTGCAAAGTAGAAGTGCCACGGATCATTTTATCATTATTCAAAATCCTATTCTAGGGAAATCCCTTCCATGACTCTTGCTAATGACGGTATTTGTAGACCCTTCTGCCATTTAATGTCCTGGTGCCTTGGAAGCGCTCAGTCACCTCACCTGGGTGAGGAGACTGCTCCACAATATAGTTTGCTTAGCCTCGCTCATCCTAGATACCAGGCCTTTATGGATGCAGATTTTGGAATAAGAAAATAAGTGAAAAGAAAACCTGATTTCTTGATCTGATTGAAGAAAGCGAGGAAGCTAGATAGGTCTCTTATTTTTTTAAATTATACATTAAGAGAATTTTAGGTGGATTATTTATTTAGTTTGTAACAAAAATGTGATATTTCTACTTTATATGTTTTCTTAAGTATAATCAGAAGATTATTTACTAGTACAAGTAGAGTTACTAATGAATACATTGCTATTTATATTTATATATTTTTTCTTTAAAAAAATTTCTTACTGATAGTATGCAATAGTTGACTACTTTGCAGAACTGGTGGCAAATATAATTTGCATGGTAGTATGCATGAAAAAATTGAAATTTGAAAATTTTAACTTTTGTTAAGTTAAAGTGGTTCATTATAAGAGTCATATACATAGAATTTCTGTGTGAGATGCTACTGTGGTCTTGACAACCCTTAGAAATAGGTTAGGCAAAACTCATATGAAATAAAACTTATTTTGGAACTGTTTAGCTGTTGTAATATTTTTTAAAAGGAGAATAGTAGGTAAAATCTAGTTGGCTGCTTTTAATGATTTTCTTCTTTTTTAAAAAATTATTTCTTTTCTTTTTTTTTTAAACAAAGCTTCAGTGTTATATTTGTGGTCTGTTTTTCCCAGCAGTAGCTGGAGAGCAGCTCTGTCTAATTTATTTCATGTTATCTTGCCTGCTACAATGCTTAGCACACTGTTCTAAGATGGGTTATTTACTGGCTGACTTCTTCATTTAACTCTAGGAAACATTTTAAATTATACTTAATGATTGTAATTTGCTTTTGAGTAGCACATAATTACAATTAGAGCAAACTGAATATATGGGAATGCTTCCACTGTGTGTCACCTTGTGAAATACCATTTACTCAGCTGCATGCATCCATATGAATCATTCAGTAGCTGTTCTTTCATCACCGTCATTTGCTTTGTATGAAATAGCAAATATACCTTTTAATAATTCTTTTCATCTCTTGGCTACTTTTCCATATAGCCAGCTCCTGATTGTCCATGCTTATTTGAGTGGAGCCAGTGTCACTGTTAGTCCTGAGTGGCAGATAATCCAAAAAATTACTTCTACTTGCCTTGGCTTTGTATTTATATTTGAATAATCCGCTTGAAATCATTTCTGGAAGTAGGTGGGGTATAAATATTTATATTTGAACCTGCATGTCATTGTTTTTGAAGGTCACAATGCTTCAAATTTAAAAGTGAAACTGTTATATTAAGATATAAGAGAAGTCTTCCTGTCTTATCACGTTGCCCTCCATTACTTCTTAGAGTGGATTGTGTCATTTCAGTGACCAAAGAAAATCTTCTGTTTAAAGCAGAAGTCACCTCTTTCTGTGTTGGTATACATTCATAGAAGGGAGGTCAGCACCATACTTGAGTTTGGGAGGTAATTTTAAAAGCTTTTCCTTCTCTTCCTCCCCTCCTCCAAGAGTGTACGAAGATATTTATATTACCAGAGTTCTTAAGAACTGGTAACTGTAATTATAGCTTGAAAAGAAAAAGGTATTTGCCTTATAATTAGATGTAATAATTGAAAATGAACTATTTATATAAAATCTTGCTGTAGAACTGGAGGAATTTTAGTCAGTTCTAATTCTTGAAAAAGTCTTATTTTGCAGGGTGAAAAAAAATAATTAACTGATTGCACCATATATTCTTAAGTGATCTTTGTTTTTCAGTGTCTCTGAAAAAAAGTGAATGCATTACTAAATTGTGCTTTTTCTTAATGTCATACAACCATATTTTTCTCTTCTAGAAACCAGGTGATGAGGAAAAAACTCATTTTATTTTTTAAAAGAAGAAATCATGCAAGAAAACAAAGGGTGAGGTCCTATCCTTGTTAACTGAAATTTGTATAACTTTCCCATTTGTGTTCATTTAGACATTTGCTTTCCCATTATTGATGAGACTAATTCTTGATTATATTTGAGAAAAGGTGCTGATTTAGGAAATAACTATAGATTTGACTTAAATATAAATCTTATTTTAGCAACATTTTGATATCATAGTTCATATTTAATATCATTATCAAATTAATTTCTTTGGTCATCTGTGTTTAACCTTTTCATCTAGCCAAAATAAAAAAAATGGTGAGTACTTAAACAACTTATGAAAGAGATAGTATGATATACATTTAGTCTCTTAACCTTCAAACAGGTGTGGGTAAGTTATGGTCATGCTGATTAGACATTATTGTTCTTTCTTAGAAACTGGGTCAGCTAAAGTTAAGCTTTTTAAAATTCAAATAGTTTTTTGTATTTAGTATATGACTTGCAATTCAAAAGTTTTGTGGTTATAATCTTCATGGAAATTAAGTTACAGAAAATATAATGCCAGTATTCCTTTTTTCATAATATGTTTATACTAATTTTAGACAAACTTGATTCATTTAAATTCACTTGTTTAATAAATGAATGATGCTATTTATTTCACTTCAGAAATGAACTTTGTACCTTGTATTTAAGACTTGGCAGTTTAATGAATTGTAAAGTCCAGCAGTCACCAGCTTCTATTTGGTGTGTAACTTCTGATGTTTGCCAGTCCAGTCCTTTAGATATTGGTCTTGAATTTAAATCACTGGTCTTAAGTTTGTTTTTTTTGTGTGCCCAAAACATACAAATATTAAATTATTCTTTTCCTATCATAATTTTTTTGTAATTGTGGTAATTGCTGAATTTGCTATCTGGTGATAGAAACACAGAAGCACAGACTTCATTTTTTCATACTCCACAAAGTAGTTATAAAGTTTATATGTTTGCTAATTTGTTTAATAACAAATATTTATTGACTGTTTACTCTATCCTATGTATTATTCTGCAAAGGTGAGCAGGAGAACCATATGGTTTCAGCCCTTAGGGAGCATAAGGGTAACTAGGGGCAGACAAGTCAGCAGGCAATTAGAGTATTATGATCATACCATGTGGTAAAGAGCAAATAAGAGGGACAGCTAATGCATATAGGAATCAGGAAGGGAACTTTCACAGGAAAACCAGTACTCTGGAAACTTGAACAAGCAGAAGGAGCAGCTTAAGTGAAGGTCTAAAAGGTGGAAGGAATGTTGTAGGTTCAAGAGATCGGGCTTAGCCTGAGCTGCGAGTGTGGTAAGAAATGAGTCCGCTGAGGGAAGCCAGGGCCAGGTTGTACACAGCCCTGGGAGACTTTGGATTAGATCCTGAGGGCATCATTTAGGTCTTTGAATTGAAGAAGTAAAATGTTCAGGTTTGTATTTTAAGAATTTGCATTTGGCTGTACCATTAATGCATGGGAGACCTTTAGGAGGCTATTACTTTAATTTAGATGAGGTATGATGTTGGCCTGGACTAAGGAGGATAACAGTAAAGATGGACAAAAAGTGAAGGGTTCAAAAGACATACAGGAGTTGAAGATTGAAAGTCGGGGTGGGAGGTGTACGGAGTGTGAGGAAGGTAATAATACTCTCTTTAGTGCCACTTTCTTGGGATGACCAGTGTTAGCAGTTAGGTTTTATGGGTCCTTCCATACCTTTTTCTGTGTGTCATCAGACATACACACAGTTCCGTGCTCATAGTGGAGGGTTCTTTTTTCTTCTTTTAAAAAATGAGATCATGTATTACTCATTTCTCTAAAAGCATTAGTTCTTGATTTCATGGAGTTCACCAGATTTCTTTTTATCATAAAGTACAACCAATTTCAGTCCTTTCCCGACTGTCAAAAATGTTTGTGAGATAGCATTGTTTATAATAACAAAACACTGCAAGAAAGCTTCCACAAGTATGAGTGTTTTCTCTGACAGATTGGAAGGATAACAACAAAATATGGTTGCCTTTGGGTGTTTGGGATTATTCACGTTTCTGTTTTTAATTTTCTACATTTTCCGTGCATTGTTATCAGAAAAATAGTAAAAGTAGCTGGTTAACTACTAGTAGTAGCTCATCAATTAGTTTATTAATTTGTAGTCTTAAATGTGAACTAAAAATTCCAGCTCAAATATGTTCTATATATTGATCTTTCATAGGAAAACAGAGCTGTCTTTCTCTCTCCTCTTTCAGATCAAGGACAGCATTTCATTCACAATTGAGTCATAGGCCAACTGTGCTTCTTCTGACGTAGCCTTAATGAGTAGCATTTACTTTAAAGTATTAGGTTTGTCAGAATCACTGAGTTTAGTTTAATTATTAATTTGCTACGGGTATTTAATAGGAACAAAAAATCTGCCAACGTTATGATCAGCTCATGGAGGCATGGGAGAAAAAAGTGGACAGAATAGAAAATAATCCTCGGAGGAAAGCTAAAGAAAGCAAAACAAGGGAGTACTATGAAAAGCAGTTTCCAGAAATTCGAAAACAAAGAGAACAGCAAGAAAGATTTCAACGGTAAGTAGTTTGATATTTAATAGCAATGCTGTTTCCTTTTAGTCACCCTTTTGGCTCTTCACAATATTTATTATTAACTGAATCTGATTATTAAGACAGTTCATAAGAACTTTTATTTTGAATATATAAAACATTATCAACTAGCAAAGATTATGTCTTGGTGAATTTAATACTAATTTTTTATATTTAATCACGCTGTTGAGTCTAAGTTTAAGTGGATATTTTGAAATGAATTCTTTGGTTCTTGAAAATACCTTTTTGGAAATGACAGTTAATAATGAGTGGAATATCTTAGTCCTTCATTACTTACTGATGTCATCAGAGTGTGTTAAATTGATTGCTAATTAAGCAGTTCTTTGATGTTGGTAGATAGTTTCTGATTTGTTTTTACTTTTGGAGAACAAGTGTTTTACAAAGATGAAAGCTTTGGTTTTCTCTACTGTCTCATGTAAGAATTGTGTAAGCCCCTTTAATCATGATTAAATTTTTGTGAGGGATGATGGTTGTATTTTTTTCTCTCCTTTTAAAAATATTTGATGTGTTATTCTAAGTCTGCCATCCTGTTCTCTGGAAGGCAGAAAAAGAACTATTTGATATGGAAATGGCACCAATAACTGGCTTTCTGGAATTTTCCCCTAAACAGTTCTGTTGTTTAAACTTGGTTATGTAACCCTATCTCTTAATCTCAATTTAAATCATTATTAATTTTATAGATGACTCAAGCATTTTTTTATTGAGGTACATACAATAAATGCACAAATGTTAGTGTACAGCTTGATGAATTTTGATGTGTACATATGTTACCATCACCCAGATTGAGATATCAAACATTCCCACGAATTTTTTCCATTCACCTATTTTCCCCCAGCATGGCAACCACTCGTCTGTTCTCTGTGTTTATGAGTCTGTTTCTGTTTTGTTTGTTTCATTTGTTAAGTTTTTTAGATTCCACCCATAAGTGAAATCATACGGTATTTGTCTTTCTCTAACTTATTTCACTTAGCATAATAATTTCTAAGTCCATCCCATGTTGTCACAAATGGCAAGATTTCATTCTTTTTTATGGCTGAATAGTGTTCTAGTGTAGATATGTATCACATATTCTTATCCATTCATCTATTATGGACACTTAGGTTGCTTCTGTATTTTGGTATTGTAAATATTCAAACATTACTTAAAAGTAGTTAATAGTATTTTAGGTTTCTGCTTTGACTCCCTAGTTGTTTAAAAAACTCTCATTTAGAAGAAAAGTCTATATAAAATTAGTTTAACTGTTATGTCTTCTTTATAAAAGGCTTTTAAATATATTTATAATTTATCCCTCATATTTAGAGTTGGGCAGAGAGGAGCTGGTCTTTCAGCCACCATTGCTAGGAGTGAACATGAAATTTCTGAAATTATTGATGGGCTCTCTGAGCAGGAGGTAAGAAAATTAATTGATATAATTCAAGTTATTTCATTAATCAGGCATTTTAGCCTGTTACCCCAGGAACTAGAGGTTTACTTATATATCAATGAGTGAACATTTATGGAGTTTTTGAACTATTCCAAAGACTGTGGTCAGTCACTGAAGCACTGAAACAGGCTAAGCACCTAATCATACTGGCGTTTTACAAAGATGGCTTTGGCAGCAGGGAGGCCTTTAGAAAGAGGTGAGGAAGCTGTTTTGATAGAAATAAGGATCTGAGTCAGGGCAGTAGGGACAGGGATCTATGGGAGTGGACTGATAGGAGAGATGAATAGAAGGCAGAACGGACAGGGCAAAACAGATGGGAGGGGATGAAAAGAAGAGAAAGGGAAGGTGGCTCCTTGGTTTCCAGGTCACATGACTGGGCTGGTGATGCCATTTCCATAACATAGCAAAAGAGTATGTTTTGCAGTTGTTTGTATGTTCATTTGTAGATCTGAGGTGCTGGTGAAATCTCCAAAAGGGGCTCTCTACAGTCACTGAGCTTGGGAGAGAGAGATGTGATGCTAATAATTCAGTGCCAAATAAGAATAAATTTCCTTTTCTAGCACTGAGTCTTCTTAGCTGTGTTTAGACTATTGAAGTGAGTCTAAAAGCCATGAGTTTCGCAAGTTTTTAAAAACTCATCTCTGAGTTCTTTAGGTTGTGCTTATTTGAGTGTTGTGGTCCCCTTAAATAATGAAGAAAGGCAAGTATTATGTTGCTATATATTTCAAAATTTGTGGTCATAATACCTGCAATGATACTAAAACTCATTTAAATTTCTTTGCTTGCTTTTTGCCTGGTTCCATTAGGGGACATCTGTAAACATCCTGAACTAGTATCAGTTGAAGGGATTTCAAGCTAATGTGTTT
Organism: Manis javanica; assembly: GCF_040802235.1. Lineage (NCBI taxonomy): Eukaryota > Metazoa > Chordata > Mammalia > Pholidota > Manidae > Manis > Manis javanica. The sequence continues at coordinate 117,452,605 of NC_133159.1, read as the reverse complement.
GCCCCAAACCATACTTTTGTGTTCAACTCTTAAAATTAGAGACTTTGTAAGGACTTGACTGTAAGTCAGTATCTACTTCTGTAAGGAAAAGTTTTAGGAAAAAACCGAGTCTTATATTGGAGTCAGTTATTTTAGTCTTGGTAAAAGTTTTTTCATGGAAGTTGTGCTTATAAACTCACTAAGTTAAACTTTGGGGAAAATACTTGTATAAATGTAACAGTTTTAATTGAATTCTAAGATAATAATCTTAAATTTTCAATGGGAAGATTATGTAAGATTAGCAAGAAATATTTAATACTTAAGTAAGTTTAGTTAATTTAAAATCAATGACCTTAAGATGCTGGTGCCTGTTTGCTTATTTTTCTTTATTATTCTCTAAAACAACATGTTTCCTAGATTTGTTCTTTGTACATTTGTTCTCTAAAATGATACTAAAACTTTTAAAAATGAGACTATGTTGATATAGTTAAATGCTTCATAAGTCATTACTTAAATGAACTTGAGATTACTTAGTGTCCTCTAGATATCAGCTGCATTTAAGTAAAGAGCTCTTCTCAATTTGTAGTACTAGATTATTAAAAAAAATACATATGCTGTCTACCTCTATATTGAGCCAATGAATATTTATTAGATACAGGAGTAATTACTATATGTTAGATGTCATGTTAATACACTATTGTCAGTAAATTACATAATGTGGTTTTTTTAGTACATTAAGACAGTTGGTCAGTTGGTCTGTGGCCCTCTTTAAATTTTATTCTATGTAAATTGTGTTTCTTCTTTGCAGAATAATGAAAAACAAATGCGACAGCTCTCTGTGATCCCACCTATGATGTTTGATGCAGAACAAAGACGGGTCAAGTTCATTAACATGAATGGGCTTATGGAGGACCCTATGAAAGTTTACAAAGATAGGCAGTTTATGAATGTTTGGACTGACCATGAGAAGGAGATCTTTAAGGACAAGTAATTTATTTTTTTATTTATTTAAATTAAGGTTTCATTGATGTACAATCTTATGAAGGTGTCACATGAGCAATATTGTGGTTTTAACATTCACCCATATTATCAAGTCCCACCCCCACCCCATTACAATCACTGTCCGTCAGCGTAGTAAGATGATGTAGAGTCATTACTTAGGACAAGTAATTTAAATTTTAAATCATTTTCTAATAAAAGCTTGCATAAGTTAGTAAAAAGTATTTGGCATTTACTTACAAATTGAGCTGTTTCCCCCAAAATTTAGCCCCTTTTTGTTATTTGAATGGATACTGTGGAAAATAGAGACTAGATTTGATATGATTTTCCCATAGTTTATAAGTGGGAATATAAGTAATTTGATAAGAACTGGAGTTATGGAGTCATGTTCAGAATGGTACCCTCTGGGTAATGTCTGAATCACCTAGGAATGCTTTGTAAAAGTACAGACTTCTGTGGTCTGCCACAGACTAATCCAGTCAGTTCCTTGTGGATGGCGCCCAGGACCTGTGCCTTTAAAAGACTCCAGTGGTTCCTCATGGTGGCAGTTAGGAATCACTAAGAATCAGTCTACACATAATATTTCTATCCCCAGGCCTTTCCCCCATCTTTTTAAGTCATTAAAATTTTGTATGTGTATGTCTGTTGTGCTTTTTTGCTCAGGTTTATCCAGCATCCAAAAAACTTTGGACTAATTGCATCCTATTTGGAAAGAAAGGTAAAGAATGGTTTGCATTGAGACTGTTTATAGGTTTGTGATGATTGCTGCTTTGAAATTTTTGTGCTCTATTGCACACAAGTAAATAGAACTGATCTTTACAAAGGGCTTGATACAGAAAAGGTTCTCCTGTGGCTACTATAGTTAATTTTTACAATTATAACAAATCCTAAGACAGAACACAGATTAATTTTCACTGTTAATGAAAAATGACCTGATACTTCCCTAAAAACACATAGATTATATTGCCTTTTAAACCACATTAAATTTCTAATTAAAATATTGGAATCTTGATTTTCCCTGAATTTTTTCACAGTAGATTAGATGTAGTGATTCTGAGCAAACTGTTTTAAGAGACATTTTAAATATTTACATATATGCAGTAGGAAAGGGAATTTAGTTACTGGTTAATAACAAAGTGCTTGGATATTTCTGATGGTTCCTGATATCTTTTACATAATTTGGATTAACAACTGTAATTGTCTGTTAAAGTAGTAGACATAATATACATATTTTTAGAGCCTAGGTAGGCCTTAAAATGCTAGACATTGTGTTTCTCTTCAATTTATACTTTGCGAATATGAGATTTTCCTTGAAAGTGTTCCTTGATTTAAAAAATTTTTTTTCATCAGTTCTTCAAAATTCTTTTTTTTCCTTATAGAGTGTTCCTGATTGTGTTTTATATTACTACTTAACCAAGAAAAATGAGAATTATAAAGCCCTAGTAAGAAGGAATTATGGAAAACGCAGAGGAAGAAACCAGGTGTGTTTCATTCTATATGTGAGATGTTTCAGGGTTGGTGGAAATATGGAGATGAAAAATGTTATAACAAGCCTTGTACTTAATAATGTCTACATTAGAGATTGACATATCTGTTAAAGTAATTAGGGAGTTATGAACATGTTAAGATTATTTTGAAGTATATATTTTTCATGTGTTATATTTTCTACTTTTAATGTATTTCAAATTTGTTGTATGATAAAATTAATGTGAAAGGTTTTATACCCATGCTATCTGAATCATGAATGTCAGTGGTAACAATAATAATGCAATTAAATATGAGACCCATATCACCTTATTTTATATACCATCTTTACCAGTCCTTCTGTCTGAGGAGCAGACATGTTGCATAATGGAGAGCAATAGAGCATGATAACTGAAGTAGAGGATTATTTACTGAAATACCTGGTACCTAATTTTGTATCAGATTAACTTCATTTCTGGACTTTAGGTAGTTTAAGTCTGAAAAAGCACTTTACCTAAAAAGATAGTTTTTGTTTTTTTTTAAATTAAAGTGTCATTGATAATTAATCTTAAGATTTCACATGAATGACATTGTGGTTTCAATATCCACCCATCATATCAAGTGCCTCCCCTACCCCATTGCAGTCACTGTCTATCAGTGTAGTAAGACACCAGAGTCCTTACTTGTCTTCTCCGTGCTGTCCTGCCTTCCCTGTGTCCTACCTATATTGTGATTTGCAAATTACTGTTCCCCTTAATCCCCTTCTCTGCCCCCTTCCACCCTCCCTAACTAAAAAGATAGTTTTTAATACAGAGCAGTAATGTATACTTTCACAGTTCAATTTAGGACATTAAGACCTTTCTCCCCAAATAACCAGTCAGCAGCTGTCACAACTCATCTGTGCTTTAGCAGTGAGGCTGCTGGGATAATGTGATCACCTGTGGCTCTCCACACCCTGATACAACTGGCAATATGGAATTGGCATGCATGAATTCAGACAGGTGCCAGCTGTTACTTAGCATTATTAAATCTCTGCTGGTTTCCCACACAACCACCCTTTCCCTTTCTTCCTTTGGCTGCCCTGGTCACCAGATACAGGTTATTTGACATAGTACTCTCATTATGTGTAGCCATAACTTTTTGTGTTTTCTGGGTCATTGTTTCTTACAGAACTAGTAACTCACAAAGTGTGATTATATAGTCTTCAGAAATAGTATTTCTTGGTCAAAAAAAGTATATGAGTGTTTCCTAAGTCAACAGTGTAAATTGTTGCTAAGGTATGAGTAAGCTGCAGTGACCTTAACATGCATTTTCAGTGGATTGTTGAGGGGGCTAGAAATGAGATTATAGTGAGCTGAGGGGATGTGGAAGGTAAGGAAGTGGCAACAGTACAAATGTAGCCTTGTTTGTAAGATTTGCTTATGAGAAGAAACAGAGAATTGGGGTTGTTGGTAGGGTTGATGGGGATCAGAAGGGAGGAAAAGAGCATCCTTGTCTCAGAAGGGACTAAAACTGTAAGCCAAAGAGATGGATGACTATTGAGCTTGTAAAGATTTCCTGGGTGAAAGGGAGCAAACTGATTGTTCGCAGTGAGGTAAGAGACACTGTTAGACGAAGGGAGCCAGGGCCTTTACCTAGCTTCCCAGAGAAAAAGCAGAATGAACGTTTTCAGCTAGATGCTAGAGCTCATCTAATTTGGAAACATTTAAGAGTCAGGTACAAATTTTTATTATTTTATTTTACTTATTTTTTATTTTTTTATTTTGCTATCATTAATGTATAATTACATGAACAACATTATGGTTACTAGACTCCCCCTATTATCAAGTCCCCCCCACATACCCCATTACAGTTGCTGTCCATCAGCATAGTAAGATGCTATAGAATCACTACTTGTCTTCTCTGTGTTATACTGCCTTTCCTGTGTCCCCCCCCACTACATTATACATGCTAATCATAATGCCCCTTTTTCCCCTGTATCCCTCCCTCCCTTCACACCCATCCTCCCCAAAATCCCTTTCCCTTTGGCAACTGTTTGTCCATTCTTGGGTTCTGTGAGTCTGCTGCTGTTTTGTTCTCTCAGTTTTTTCTTTGTTCTTATACTCCACAAGTGAGTGATATTATGTGATACTTGTCATTTTACACTTGTCATTTTACACCTGGCTTATTTCACTGAGCATAATACCCTCTAGCTTCATCCATGTTGTTGCAAATGGTAGGATTTGTTTTCTTCTTATGGCTGAATAATATTCCATTGTATATATGTACCATATCTTCTTTATCCACTCATCTACTGATGGACATTTAGGTTGCTTCCATTTCTTGGCTACTGTAAATAGTGCTGCGATAAACTTAGGGGTGCTTCATTCTTAGGGTAAATTCCTAAGAGTGGAATTCCTGGGTCAAATGGTATTTCTCTTTTGAGTTTTTTGAGGAACCTCCATACTGCTTTCCACAATGGTGAACTAATTTACATTCCCACCAGCAGTGTAGGAGGGTTCCCCTTTCTCCACAACCTCACCAACATTTGTTGTTGTTTGTCTTTTGGATGGTGGCCATCCTTACTGGTGTGAGGTGATATCTCATTGTGGTTTTAATTTGCATTTCTCTGATGATTAGCGATGTGGAGCATCTTTTCATGTGCCTGTTGGCCATCTGAATTTCTTCTTTGGAGAATTGTCTCTTCATGTCCTCTGCCCATTTTTTAATTGGATTATTTGCTTTTTGTTTGTTGAGGTGCATGAGTTCTTTATATAATTTGGATGACAACCCTTTATCGGATCTGTCATTTATGAATATATTCTCCAATACTATAGGATGTCTTTTTGTTTTACTGATGGTGTCCTTTGATGCACAGAAGCTTTTTTATTTTGATATAGTCCCACCTGTTCATTTTTGCTTTTATTTCCCTTGCCCAGGGAGATAATGTTCATGAAGAAGTTGCTAATGTTTATGTCCAAGAGATTTTTGCCTATGTTTTTTCCTAAGAGATTTATGATTTCATGACTTACATTCAGGTCTTTGATCCATTTTGAATTTACTTTTGTGTATGGGGTTAGATAATGGTCCAGTTTCATTCTCCTACATGTAGCTGTCCAGTTTTGCCAGCACCATCTGTTGAAGAGACTGTCATTTCGCCATTGTATGTCCATGGCTCCTTTATCAAATATTAATTGACCATATATGTTTGGGTTCATGTCTGGAGTCTCTAATCTGTTCCACTGGTCTGTGGCTCTGTTCTTGTGCCAGTACCAAATTGTCTTGATTACTATGGCTTTGTAGTAGAGCTTGAAGTTGGGCAGTGAGATCCCCCCTACTTTTTTCTTCTTTCTCAGGATTGCTTTGGCTATTCGGGGTCTTTGGTGTTTCCATATGAATTTTTGAATTATTTGTTCCAGTTCATTGAAGAATGTTGCTGGTAATTTGATAGGGATTGCATCAATTCTGTATATTGCTTTGGGCAGGATGGCCATTTTGATTATATTAATTCTTCCTAGCCATGAGCATGGGATGAATTTCCATTTGTTAGTGTCCCTTTTAATTTCTCTTAAGAGTGACTTGTAGTTTTCAGGGTATAGGTCTTTCACTTCTTTGGTTAGGTTTATTCCTAGGTATTTTATTCTTTTTGATGCAATTCTGAATGGAGTTGTTCTCCTGATTTCTCTTTCTATTGGTTCATTGTTAGTGTATAGGAAAGCCACAGATTTCTGTGTGTGAATTTTGTATCCTGCAACTTTGCTGTATTCCGATATCAGTTCTAGTAGTTTTGGAGTGGAATCTTTAGGGTTTTTTATGTACAATATTATATCATCTGCAAATAGTGACAGTTTAACTTCTTCTTTACCAATCTGGATTCCTTGTATTTCTTTGTTTTGTCTTATTGCCGTGTCTAGGACCTCTAGTACTATGTTAAATAACAGTGGGGAGAATGGGCATCCCTGTCTTGTTCCCAGTCTCAGAGGAAAAGCTTTCAGCTTCTCACTGTTCAGTCTGATGTTGGCTGTGGGTTTGTCATATATGGCCTTTATTATGTTGAGGTACTTGCCCTCTATACCAATTTTGCTGAGAGTTTTTATCATGAGTGGATGTTGAATTTTGTCGAATGCTTTATCAGCATCTATGGAGATGATCATGTGGTTTTTGTCTCTCTTTTTGTTTATGTGGTGGATGATGTTGATGGATTTTCGAATGTTGTACCATCCTTGCATCCCTGGGATGAATCCCACTTGGTCGTGATGTATGATCCTTTTGATATATTTTTGAATTCAGTTTGCTAATATTTTATTGAGTGTTTTTGCATGTACGTTCATCAGGGATATTGGTCTGTAATTTTCTTTTTTGGTGGGGTCTTTGCCTTTTTTGGTGGGGTCATAGAATGAGTTTGGGAGTATTCCCTCCTCTCCTGTGTTTTGGAAAACTTTAAGGGGAATGCCTATTATGTCTTCTCTGTATGTCTGATAAAATTCTGAGGTAAATCCATCTGACCTGGGGGTTTTGTTCCTTGGTAGTTTTTTGATTACCGCTTCAGTTTCTTTGCTGGTAACTGGTCTGTTTAGATTTTGTGTTTCTTCCTTGGTCAGTCTTGGAAGGCTGTATTTTTCTAGGAAGTTGTCCATTTCTTCTAGGTTTTCCAGTTTCTCAGCATATAGGTTTTCATAGTAGTCTCTAATAATTCTTTGTATTTCTGTTGGGTCCGTCCTGATGTTTCCTTTCTTGTTTCTGATTCTGTTGATGTGTGTTGATTCTCTTTTTCTCTTAATAAGTCTGGCTAGAGGCTTATCTATTTTGTTTATTTTCTCAAAGAACCAGCTCTTGGTTTCATTGATTTTTTCTATTGTTTTATTCTTCTCAGTTTTGTTTATTTCTTCTCTGATTTTTATTATGTCCCTCCTTCTGCTGAGTTTAGGCCTCATTTGTTCTTCTTTTTCCAATTTTGATAATTGTGACATTAGACTATTCATTTGGGTTTGTTCTTCCTTCTTTAAATATGCCTGGATTGCTATATACTTTCCTCTTAAGACTGCTTTCGCTGTGTCCCAAAGAAGTTGGGGATTTGTGGTGGTGTTATTTATTTCCATATATTGCTGGATCTCCATTTTAATTTGGTCATTGATCCATTGACTATTTAGAAGCGTGTTGTTAAGCCTCCATGTGTTTGTGAGCCTGTTTGCTTTCTTTGTACAATTTATTTCTAGTTGTGTACCTTTGTGGTCTGAAAAGTTGGTTGGTAGGATTTCAGTCTTTTTGAATTTACTGAGGCTCTTTTTGTGGCCTAGTATGTGGTCTATTCTGGAAAATGTTCCATGTGCACTTGAGAAGAATGTGTATCCTGTTGCTTTTGGGTGTAGATTTCTATAGATGTCTATTAGGTCGATCTGTTCTTGTATGTTGTTCAGTTCCTCTGTGTCCTTACTATTTTCTGTCTGGTGGATCTGTCCTTTGGAGTCAATGGTGTGTTGAAGTCTCCCAAAATGAATGCATTGCATTCTATTTCCTCCTTTAGTTCTGTTAGTATTTGTTTCACATATGCTGTTGCTCCTGTGTTGGGTGCATATATATTTATAATGGTTATATCCTCTTGTTGGACTGAGCCCTTTATCATTATTTAATGTCCTTCTTTATCTCTTGTTACTTTCTTTGTTTTGAAGTGTATTTTGTCTGATACTAGTACTGCAACACCTGCTTTTTTCTCCCTATTGTTTGCATGAAGTATCTTTTTCCATCCCTTGACTTTTAGTCTGTGCATGTCTTTGAGTTTGAGGTGAGTCTCTTGTAAACTGCATATAGATGGATCTTGTTTTTTTATCCATTCAGTGACTCTATGTCTTTTGATTGGTGCATTCAGTCCATTTACATTTAGGGTGATTATCGATAGGTATGTACTTATTGCCATTTCATGCTTTAGATTCGTGGTTACCAAAGGTTCCAGGTTACTTTCCTTACTATCTGAGAGTCTAACTTAACTCACTTAGTATACTGTTACAAACACAATCTAAAGGTTCTTTTCTGTTTGTCCTCCTTTTTCTTCCTCCTTCATTCTTTATGGTATCAAACTGGCTTCATTTACAGGTATCAAATTCTGTACTTTTTGTCTATACCTTGATTGACTTTGGGGATAGTCAATTTAGTTTTGTATTTGCCTCACAATCAGCTGCTCCATCCTCCCTAACGTGGTTTTACTAGCTCTGGTGACAGCTATCCAACCGTAGGAACACTTCCATCTATAGCAGTCTTTCCAAAATAGAGTGCAGAGATGGTTTGTGGGTGGTAAACTCTCAGCTTTTGCTTGTCTGGAAATTGTTTATTCCCTCCTTCAAATTTAAATGATAATCTTGCTGGGTAAAGTAATCTGGGTTCCAGGGCCTTCTGCTTCATGGCATTAAATACATCATGTCACTCCCTTCTGGCCTATAAAGTTTCTGCTGAGAAGTGTGATGTTAGCCTGATGGGCTTTCCTTTGTATCTGATCTTATTTCTGCCTCTGGCTGCTTTTAACAGTCTGTCCTTATCCTTGATCTTTCCCATTTTAATTACTATGTGTCTTGGTATTGTCTTCCTTTGGTCCCTTGTGTTTGGAGATCTGTGGATCTCCATGGCCTGAGAGACTATCTCCTTCCCCAGATTGGGGAAGTTTTCAGCAACTACCTCCTCAAAGATACTTTCTATCCCTTTCTCTCTCTCTTCTTCTTCTGGTATCCCTATAATGCGAATATTGTTCCGCTTGGATTGGTCACACAGTTCTCTCAATATTCTTTCATTTTTAGAGATCCTTTTTTCTCTCTGTGCCTCACCTTCTTTGTATTCCTCTTTTCTAGTTTCTATTTCATTTATTGTCTCCTCCATCGTATCTAACCTGCTTTTAATACGCTCCATTGTGTTCTTCAACAATTGGATCTCTGACCTGAATTCATTCCTGAGTTCTTGGATGTCTTTCCATACCTCCATTAGAATGTTGATGATTTTTATTTTGAACTTCCTTTCAGGAAGAGTCACAAGGTCCATATCATTTAAATGTTTCTGGTGAGTTGTAGTAACAATTTTACTCTGGACAAGGTTCCTTCGGCATTTCATGTTTGTATATGGCGCCGTCTAGTGTCCAGAAGCTCTATTCTGGAGCTGCTCAGCCCCTGAAGCAATGTCAGGGGTGGCAGGGGAGTGGTACTGGTGTTTGGGGGGAGGAAAGAGCTGTTCCCCGCCTCCTGGCTGCTGTGCCTGTCTCCACTGCCTGAGCCAGTGGGCCTGGCACACAGGTAAAAGTTTTTGTCCCAGAGCAGCCGGATATGGATCCCTGCTTTCTGCAAGTGGCTAGAATCCCAGTCTCCCCAGGAACTCTGCCTGTATTAACTTTCCAACCCGGTAGTCATGCGAGTCTCATGAGAGCACCATGAAATGTAGGTTTTTGCTCCCAGAGCAGATCTCCAGAGCTAGGTATTCGGCAGTCCCAGGCCTTTCACTCCCTCCCTGCTCCGTTTGTCTTCCTCCTGCTGGTGAGCTGAGGTGGGGGAGGGTCTCGGTCCCGCTGAGCCACAGCTCTGGTACGTTACCCCGTTCACTGAGATCTACTCTTTTCTCCAGGTGTGTGCAGTCTGACACCGCCCTCTTTCCTGTTGCTCTCTCAGGATTAGTTGCGCCAATTAAATTTTCTTTTTGTATCCAGTTTTAGGAGGAAACCTCTGTCTCTCCTCTCACACAGCTGTCTTTAATCCCGATATTTTCAGTTTTTATTTGATTGCTTCTCTCATTCTCTACTTTCCAACCCTTTATCCATAGGAAGTAATTTTATTTGGCAGATGAATGTATAGTATGCTATTGGCCGAGAGATTCCAAGTTTTTGTGAGATTTGATTTTTAACTTGCTGTTGCCATAGAGAACATTGCGAATTCTTTACTTTGAAAAATGAGTTTTAATCTTAAAATCATAGAAAATGAGACATTTTTTAAATCATGTTTTTATTAAAACTGTTTTTAGAAATTATCATTGGCAGAAGTTTTAACTCTGCTCTCAAAATTCTGTTATTGTCCATACCACTTTTCAGTTTAACTTACTAGCATCCTATGATAAGAATAAGTGTGGTGGTTTTTCCTAAGTTTTAGTTGGAGCAATGGATACATGTATGAGATTGGAAGCCTAAAGCCACTCTTCAGTGTTACTGTTTGGGATCTAGAATTATACATAACATGCCAGGTAACGATTTGATTTTATGTGTAACATATTTGTTGACTTGAGAATTTTTTCTTACTTTGCAGCATAAACTCCTGTATAATAATGATGTCAAAATGCAGATTAAATTTCTGTGGTACCTGATATGGCCTGCAATAAAAATAAAGCAAGGCATTGTTGAGAAACCACATTCTTTAGTTTCAAATACTTGCTTACTTTTCATAAGAATTTGTATTCTTCTTGCTGATTATATCTTCCTTTTTAAATATGTCAGCATGTTTTTATTTCCCCCAAAGGTATTCGGAAAGCATATACTTATGTAAATGTAGTAATTCTTGTAGTTGGAAGAGTTTCTGACTAAACTTAGGTAGACACCAATTAGAACCAAAGTTTTAGACAGGTTTCAAAAATTGGGTACAATGGAAACAGCTTTAGATCCCTGAATACTCTGCATTTTGTGTCTGTGTAATGCCTGTCCCTTCACTTGGTGGGCCTTAGTTTCCACATCTCTGATCATGGGTGCAATAGTCCTTACCTTGCAGGGTTAACTTGGAGACTAGTTATGTGTGTGAAGTCCCTAGAATGCAGTGTCAGGTACATAAGGGGTACCCAGACCACGGTGGCAGCTATAAGCTTTATTGCCTTCATAATGGTGCTTTTTGTGATTGACAGCTTTCACTCTTCAGGAAAATAGTCTCAAAATCAATTGGTTATAAAAGCTATAGTTATTAATATATTTTGATAAAAAGGAAGAAATATTTTCTATGTGCTGCCTGAAGTACTTTGAAAAAAATTTCTCAGTGGCTGAAGTAGTACTTCATTCTGTTTGCGTCTTGTACATTTGTAGCTAACTATAACTGCTTGCCTCTTCTTAAACTTAAGTCATATTTCTTGGCAACTTCATTGCTGATTGGGAATTTGCTTAATGTTTTCTAAAAACTCGAGCATTTTAACAAATATAGATAGAACACATATATGGATGTATATTAGATCAACTAGATATAGTAGTAATAAATCTCAGCATGAACTTTTATTTGATCTTGCTGTAGGGGACCCTGCTGAAATTGACCCTCTTCTTCATTTACCATTATGAAGTACATGTAATTCTCACTTATTTCATTTGAATTTTCATTTTTTGTAATGTTCTCTTGTATTCAGAGTGAATGGCTTGTTGTTTGACAGAAATGTTTCATGTTATGAGAACACCCCTAAGAGAATGAAAATTTTTTATTTTTCTGTTGACTACCAAGTGTTAGGCTTAAGGAGGGAGAAACCCATGAGGAAACTGCTGGGAATGCCTGTGTCTCTGGAGACCTTTTGAAGAGTTTCTTTTTGAAACTGTGAACTACTCTTTCAGCCAGCCTAAAAGGGTTGAGGGGTATAACCTCTAACCTCACTCTAGACCATGGGGATTGGCACCTCTCTTTACAGATTTGTCTGAAACAAAAGCAATTCTGACCACTTCTCATTAAGACCAGCGGTGTTTCCTTACTCTCCTTAGTGTCGGTGGCAGCCATCACAAGTGGGTGCTGATGTGTATCATCCGAGGGTCGGGGCTGGCTGTGTTCTGACTGCCTGACACTCCCGCTGCACTCACTGCTGCCTGGCTGGGGGAACGGGAGATCGCTGCTCGGGTGGAGTGTATTAAGCCTTGCTCTGCAGGTGTCACACTCCTCTGCAGATACTTTCCAGCCTCCATCAGTTTCTTTGGGTCATTCACAGCCTTTGCAGAACTGGGATCTGTGTTTCAGAAGGAATCTTGCCCCCTTCTTCCCATTGACTGGTTGAATCAGGTGCTGTAGTTGTTTCTCAGTCCCCAGCACTACTGAAGGGGGAGTAGGTCAGCAGTAGGCTGGATTTCAGGCAGGAGGGAATATGTAGGATTGCTTACTTTCTTCAAATCCCTGGTTGGCACTGGAAATGGAGAAGTATTAGGGAAATAAGGTTATATGTATTGTCCAAGTCTAAGGGAGCAGTGAACCTCTTAACTTACCTTCTGCTGAGTTGACACCTCCCCATCATTTCTTAAGCCTATAAACCATTTTCTGGGTTACAGAGCTCACTTGCTAGGCATAAAGTAGAGTTTGTCTTCGTATGCTGGCCTGTTGGATCACAGTGGCAGGTGGATGCTACTTTTGTTGGGAGAGGGGATTGAGGTTATTAGCATTTGAAACAGGTCTTGTGATCACTGTGGGGTGCTAGAGGTAAATAAAACACTGCTAGTTGCAAAGGAGACCTAGTCATGGTTGGAACATATACATTTGAAAACATTCCTGAGTTCTTTGTTATCTCAGGAATAGTAAATATTCAGAAGAAAAGGAAACTGGCAGTTTACCAGATTAAGAGATAGGGAAGGTCAGATAAAGTGAGTGAGGGAATCATGGTATTGAAATGATTTAGCAAGAGGTCCAAGTGGGATGGTAGGTAGTAGTTCTTCTTGATGGACTGTGATAAAATAAAAGGATCAAAGGTCATGATGAGAACAAGAAGGATTGGCAACAATGAAAATGGAATGGGTGGGGCATGAGTGTTGGTGATTGAAGAGAAGACTTTCTGATTTTAGGATCTTGGAGGTGAAAGCATTGACCTCTGATGGCAATTGTAACTTCACCTGAGGGGAGTTAATGGACATGACCTGCAAGTATTTCAAATGTAGGATATTATATTGGTAAGAAAAGGCATTGACATGCATTTGAAATCTGAAGAATACAGATTCTTCATTCTCCCCGGATTAGAAGAAGACATAATTATAGACCTGTTTTGGAGACGCTAGTAAGGCCTTTGTTATCTTAAAAAGCCAGATTTTAGTTTTGGTGGGCAGGAATAAGAAGTTGAGATCCTATTAAGGAATATTTTATTTCAAATAAATGAGTCCTTCAAGTTGTCTTGTGAAAGTAACATGTAAGAGGACAGGCAGAGTTTTCATGAGGGAAGATTGATGCTGGCCTGGATCTGAGTGAAAGTTTGAGGCAGGAGGGCAAAACCTTTTCAAATACTAGAATAAAGCAATTTGGGTTTTGCTATATCAAGGACATGCAGACACTTCCGTAGTCCAGAAGTTCTCCTCCTAGGAACTGGAGATGATTAAGACCGAGTGCTTGTCCTTGATGACGTTGTAACACAGTGAACCAAACTGATCCTGATAACCAAGTGCTGCAGCACCTGTGATAAATACTATGAGCAGATGGGAGTGTGCAAGTGAAAAGTAGGGCGACAGCCTCGAGCCTTTATGCGGAAATCAAGAAAAGCCTCATAAGAGGTGGAGCTTTTTGGACTCAGTCTCAGGGGATATATTGGAATTTACTAGGCAGAAAAGGGTAGCGTATTCCAAATGCTGGGTGTGTCGGATGAGTCTAAGACGAGATGCAAGCAATGTAGGAAAGATAGGGGGTATTGGAAAGAGGCACATATGGAATGGCCAGCTGTGTGCTGGAGTGATGAGTTGGAATTCAACCCTCATTAAGTTGGACAGTTTCTGAATTAAATAAAAAGTAAAACTCAATACAGACTTAATTTCACTTTTTTAGAGTCACAAATTTAGCAAATGAGACATCAAAAAATAAAAGGGTTTGTAGTCTTATTCTCTTCCAGTTTTTGCTCACATGCATATTTAATTACAGTCTTTTAATTACAGCTTAGAAATATTTGAGTGTTTTTCTTCTTTTCACTTTCTTATGTCCTTAGTATTTTTCCAAATTACTTCAGTCTTGATAATGGCAGTAGCTGTCTACTGTTATATTAAATGAATGTGTCCCCCCAAAGAGTAAAAACATAAAGATCTTTCTTTTAGTATTATCCATAAGGATGAAGAAATTGGGTATGTATTATCTAATACTAGGAGGATGGTTTGATAAATTATATGTTATCAAATCTTAAGGTAGAACTGAAATGTTTGAGTGACAGATGAGATGGGGGAGCTATAAAAAGAGAACCAGTCTCAGATTTCCAAGTGGAATCTTAACATTTTCATGTCTCTGATGGGTACAAACACTATGAGCATTTGCATGTGCATGACTTTTTAAGCAATACATGTGGAATATATTAAAGAGCACTAGACTAATTTTTAATACATGACTTAATTATATTATAAATGATTAGTTAAATTGTTAAATTTTTTGCATAGATACTTATTATAATATATCATCACAGTTTGAAGGGCAATTTCTTTTACCTTTGAATTTTACAAATGATGGTTCATTTAGCAGCAAATTGCCCGACCCTCACAAGAAGAAAAGGTAGAAGAAAAAGAAGAAGATAAAGCAGAAAAAACAGAAAAAAAAGAAGAGGAAAAGAAAGATGAAGAAGAAAAAGATGAAAAGGAGGACTCTAAGTGAGTTAAATAGTTAAATGTTATAGTCATTTTTAAAATATGAAATTGAATCTATTGGGGTATTGTGTAAAATTTTAGATAAAAGGATCAATGTGATGTATACTTTGACCATCTAATAGTTATTTGATATAATGCAGGAATGGAATATTCCTGTGAATATAACTTTTGGCTTAATAGACTTATTTGCTAGATAGGAGATAATTACTTCTTAGGAGGGATAGGATATAAAAACATATACTTACTGCTAAGCTATATGGAATATGATTTAATCTTTAATTTGGAAGATACCTCAGAACCTGCTTTGAAACCTCAGATAGTGAACATTATTGTAAAAATGCTGATAAATGGTTTTCCTTTATATAATACTTTATATTCCAGGTTTATTGCTTTCATTTGTCATATAAAATAGAGTTCCTGGTTTGTTTGTGATTTTTGTTGTGTTTTCCTGGTTGTAAAAGTAATTCTTGTTCAACATAGAAAATCAGGAAAGAGAACAAAATACAAAGAAAATTAACCTGTGATACTGCCACTTAGAGATGGTTGATGTGATGGCTTTGTGTACATGTGGTGGGTGGTGTGGGGGGTCTCAGCAGCTAAGCTGGTTGTTTTTACCCCAAGGATCAGCTTTATTGAGGCATAATTTACAGAGAATAAAATTCACCAGTTTTAAGGGTATACAGTGATGCATTTTGACAAGTGTATGTATGCACATAAGTGTGTTGTCACAGTCATGAAGTAGAGTGTTTCAGTCACCCCAGAAAGTTTCCATACACTCCTTTGCAGTAGTTTCCCTTCCTCCACTCCCAGTCTCTGGTAACTGCAAATCTGTTTTGCCTTTTCTAGGATTTCGTATAAGTGCAATCGTACAGTATATAATCTTAAGTGTGTGGCTTCTTTCGCTAAGCATGATGCTTTTGAGCTCCATACAGGTTGTTGCATGTATCAGTTTGTTACTTTTTTTTTTTTTTAACAGCACAGAGCGAGGCTTTAATGATGGTCTTGCAAGATCGGGTGTCTGGTGGGCAGGCACAGTTTGTTCCTTTTTAATATTTATTGCATTACTTCTGTAATGTTGGAAATACTGAAGGTTTATCTAGTTTTGTTGTAACTAAAGCAGCTTAAATCACTTGACATGGTTTTTGAAGAGTTGGGTACTCCTGCCATTCCTGTTTTGTACTTTAGAAAGATAACTATTAAATTTTTGTTTTTTAATTGTCAGGTGAAATATTTATACTCCCATGTGGATGGTGGTTCTGCTCATATAGAATTGCCATTTCATGATTTTACTTTTTCTTAAAATCTCTATTTAGCAAGCATTCATTTTTATTACCAGTATTACCAGTGTGAGCTGGGTGTTACAGAGGTAGCGAAAATCCCTAAGACGTATCTGTCATTCCCAGGTAGTTTACAGTCTGGTAGGAGACAATTAGGCAAGATACAAATACTACTTAAGAAAAAGGAAAAAAGCCAGGAAGAAATGAGCAGAACCAGTAAAGTATGTTTGGGAGAGTGAGAAGAGGTTGAGATTTACTTTTGTCTGGATAGTTTGGAAGACTTTATGCAGGAAGTAGTGGTTGGTGTGGATAGACTACAGGGAACAGCATGCATATATATGTTGCTTTGAGAAAAGGCAGATAATGGTTTCCTTATATTAGAATATAGGGTTCCTGAAGAAGAAAAGTAGAAATTGGATTGAGTTAGATTATGTAAAGCCTTAATGGCTGCTAAAATGTAGGCTTTGTTCAAGAGACTGTGTCTCTCTGAGAATAGTAGGGATTAGAATGGATGGAATGGTTTATTGCCAAAGCTATTCTTCTAGAATATTGCTCCGTTAGCAGTACAGAATGGATGGACTGGAGATATCAAAGCCAGGGAGGCTGTTCTAGAAGGCTGGGATTGGGGTACTAAGGCACCAAGTGCATTGGTAGTAGAGGTAGAGATGGTAGAATTAGTGGGAAAAATATTACTGAGATGAAATAACAAACTTTGGCATTAGATAATGTATAGGAAGTAAAGGAAAAGGGAAAGAGCTGAAGATTATGTCAAACCTGAGTGATTATGACCATGGTGGTCCTGTTCACAGCAAAGTATTAGAGAATGAGATGAAGCAAGAAGCAGGGTGGTGAGGATGAGCATGTTTTTGGATATGTTGAGTTTATGTTGATGGGAAATCCAGGTGGTTACTCATTCCGGCAGGTAATTCAGAAGACAAGTCTGGATCCTAGGAGATTTAGGAGATAGGATATGAGTCTAAAGATACAGATTGGGAATCATTACAATGGAATTGATAGAAATGGGTAACATCACAGAGCTTTAAGGCCACATTGAGCTTTGGGAGATCCCTGTATTAAAGGAAGAGAGGAAAAATATAATCCCCAGAAGGAAAGCCAGAATAGCAGTAGGGATATTAAGAAAGCACGAAGTCCTAAAAGCTAAATTGAGAAGGATATAAAAATATATACAATATAAAGGATATAAAAGAATTGTCCAGTGTCAATTGCAGCAGAAATAGTGATGCAGTGAGAATTGAGAAAAGGTCATTTGATTTTGCAGTTTGTAAATCATGGTGAGTTTTAACAAAGTATCTTTAATAGGAGGCTGTAGTAGTAGTGGGATTGGTAAGTGAATAAAGAAGTGAAGGGAGAGAGCTGCATGGTGACTTCAAGGGTAATTTAGGGCTGAAAGGAAAAGAATTATTCTTGAAGCATTTTTTTAGAGAAAAAACTGTAACTTAGTAAGCCACAACAGGTCTTTACTTGAAATAGTTAAAATTTGAAAAAAGTCAACACCTTCCATTTAGCAAGAATAGTTGAGTCTTTGAGTATTGCCATACGTCCATCAATTTGCAAAAATGTACATTAAGCAACTTGGTTTTTTTCCTCCATTGCTATTTTTTTATTAAGGTATCATTGATATGCAATCTTATGAAGGTTTCACATGAGCAACATTGTGGTTATTATATTCGTCCATATTATCAAGTTCCCCCCTAAATCCCATTGCATTCACTGTCCATCAGCATAGTAAGATGCTGTAGAGTCACTACTTGTCTTTTCTGTGCTATCCTGCCTTCCCTGTGGCCCCCCCCACATTATGTGTTAAGCAAATTGTTTTTAAATATAACAAACCTGAGAGATAAGTAGTACAGAGAATTGTCTTTCAATATTATATGTAGTTCTACTGCTGTTAATAGTAATGACCATTTATTGAGTTTTTCCTAAGTGCCTGAGATTGTAAGCTCTTTATAGCCTGAGAGAAGTTTACCCTTAATAGCAAACACACATGATGCTGACTATATTGCAGGCACTGTTCTGAGCCTTTTACAAAAGTTCACTCTTTTTATTCTTTCAAGAACCCTATGAAATATACTACTACTATCCTCATTTTACAGATGAGAAAAACTGAGGCCCCTGGAGGTGAGGCAGCTTGCCTAAGGCCATCACAGGGCTAGTAAGTCACAGATTGCTGGTGCGAGCCCAGGCAGTGCAGCCCCAGAGGCCACTGTCCTGACCACTGGACCGTAGTGCTGCTTGCACAATACTGTTGGAGGCACTTGAGGTTATTTGGGCTAGTTTAAAAAAACAATGTGGTACATTATTACTACAGAAATGGCATCTGTCGTGGAAAGCATCTGTTTCACCCTCTTCATTTCACAGAGAAAACTTCTGTGGGAGCAGAGGCCAGAAGGCCAGGGCTCCTTCCTTTTGGTGTCCCTGGCTGCCTGCAGATTGCAGGTCTAGGGCTTTTCAGATACCATTCATTACTTGCTCATAGAGTGTTCTTGTATCCAAGTCAAGTGATTTGAAATGAGTTTAAATGTAAGTTCATTAATGAATAAAATAGGCCATTTTAAAATCTTAATTTGCGCCTGGCATGGTAGTGCCTGCCTGTGGTCCCAACTGCTCGGGAGGCTGAGGCAGGGCCGCTTGAGCCCAGGAGGTCTGGGCTGCAGTGCACTATGCCAGTCGGGTTGTCTGCACTGCGTTTTGTGACCTCCCGGGAGTGGGGGACCACCAGGTCGCCTTAAGTACGGGTGAACCTGCCCAGGTCAGAAATAAAGCAGGTCAAAACTCAGCTGCTGATCAATAGTGGAATCATGCCTGTGAGTAGCTACTGCGCTCCAGCAAGGGCAGCAGAGCGAGACCCTGTCTCTATTGCATCTCCCTGATTTAGAGAGAATCCTGTGTCTCCTGACTAGCAAGAAGAAAATCATCTTGATTTGAACCAGTCAAAACTCTGCAAAATAGGGACATGACAGAGCTTTTCATAAGTTTTAATTAGCTGAGAGATTGGGTAGTTTTATTTGATTTCTATTTAAAGAATTTCAAAGTGATAACATTCTTTATGTATACTTTTAAATCACCTTTGTTTTCAGAGAAAATACCAAGGAAAAGGACAAGCCAGAAGCTACAACGGAGGAAACTGAGGAGCGAGAGCAGGCCACGCCCCGGGGGCGCAAGACCGCCAATAGTCAGGGACGCCGGAAGGGCCGCATCACCCGGTCCATGACCAGCGAGGCTGCGGCCGCCAGTGCCGCCGCCGCGGCCACTGAGGAGCCCCCGCCGCCGCTGCCGCCGCCGCCGGAACCCAGTGAGCGCATGAGAGTGGAGCGAGCAGGCCACCATTCTTCTGGGGGGCCGTTTCAGTGCCAGGGCAGGACAGGAGGGACTCTGATGTGGACAACCTAGAAATAATCTGAGAGTTTGACTTAAAAAATTTTTAGACTTTACTATCAATGTTTTTTGAAAAAGAACATCAGCCCTACTCTTGCTGCCCTAATACAGGTGGTGGTGTTTTTTTTTTAACTTACTTGTAATCCTTGCGTGCATGTCACTTTGTTCTCTGATGTTTTAACTTGGCTTAAACTGTGAATATTTTCTAGTTTCTGGTGATCTTCATTTTTACTTTTTGATATCTGTGGAAAGGTGGTGTGTGTTCTTTGAGGCATGACTTCTTGAACCATTCCCTGTAGCTGAGTGATTAGGTCATTCGCCCTGCCTTTTAAACTCATAGATAGCACTGCAATGAAAAAACATCTTTATTCACATAGCTTTTTCTTTCTGTTAAAGTTTTTTTCATAGGGATAAGTTCTTAGACAAGAGAATACTGGGTCTAAGAGTACAAGCATTTTTCTCTCTCTTGCAATATTCTCATGAGTTTATAAAGGCATTATGTTCACAGTGAGTACCGCCATTGGTGGTTCAGTGGTTCCAATTTTACCATAACATGAAGTATGGAGGAAAACACAAATTCTGGGAATAGCAAGAATGATCTAAGATAAATAACTAGAAAGCAGATGGGGCAGAGGGCTTAGCTAGAAGGGAATCT
Organism: Manis javanica; assembly: GCF_040802235.1. Taxonomy (NCBI): domain Eukaryota; kingdom Metazoa; phylum Chordata; class Mammalia; order Pholidota; family Manidae; genus Manis; species Manis javanica. Next base: position 117,432,348 of record NC_133159.1, on the reverse strand, counting down.
TTATGCATGCAGTGCCCCAGGCAAGGAGGAGACAGATTCAGGAGATTAGAATTGACCCACATCAGTGGATGTGAGTTGTAAATGGGGGGAAGGATTCAAAGATTAGTCTAAGGATTCAAAAATTAGTCTGAGGATCCTGTCAATAATTGAAGTGACTGATAGATGGTAGTACTATTAATTGAGAAGAAGAATATGGCAGGAGCTCATTTCAGGCCTGGTAGTTGATAGTCTCAACTTCTCTTCTAAACAAAAGAGAAAGTGTTTAGTTTGTGATTGATCTGTGTTTTCCAGATGTCAGGCACTGAGAATGAACATATAAGGGCCTCTAGGAGTTGGAGGAGAAGGGGTCAGAGAGCAGGAGAGAGCTGTGCCTGGACAGGACAGGGGAGGACTGTTTCCACCTTCAGCACTTCAGGAGAAGAGGGATGAACTCTAAAAAGTAGGGAGGCACTCAGTGAGGGGTTCAGACGTGTAGACGCAGATGAAACTTGATGTTGAGAAAATAGTAACTGAGAAATGTTGAGTTTTCCTCTTTGGCTTGTTGGGGGAGAGGCTGATAACATCCTGTTTCCATAGTTTCTTTCACCTAATGCTTTAAACAGGCTTTCGTCAGTTTAATAGGTCATAGATGATATGGTTGGTGCCATATAATCTGTGAATGATTTAAGTTAATTTTTCTCTGCCTTATTAATTTCTCTCTATTTCAGTTACTACCGAGCCTGTAGAAACCTCTCGATGGACAGAAGAAGAAATGGAAGTTGCTAAAAAAGGTAAATGATTGTACTTTTTTTGTTATCTTTTTAGGGTTATTAGTAATGAGTAAGAGGGAACTATTTTTTTTTTAATTGAAAAAGAGGTCTTCCACAATGCTAAGTAGAATTTAGAAGTAACCTTAAGAGTTCTTTTTGATGGTGTGGTACCTTGTAAGGTACTCCAGTGCACCTTGTTTAAGAGGCCCACTTTTGAGGGATTTAAGATTCTCTCTACAGTTTCATTTTGAGTGTCATTTTATTAGAGACCAAGTAGGCTGTCTTTGCTTTTCCAGAAGCCTTGTGATTCAGTGCTATTAAAGTTGTTTTGGAGCTATTTTGATATAAAAAGTCTATCAGTTTGTATTTGGTAAGGCATTTGAAACTACTAAGAAATTGCTCTGTGATTCAGAGAAGAGAGCATGAACCTTCTAGCTGTCCAGACAAAGGTCTGAGTCCTGTCTCTGCCACTTTCATAGCTGGGTGGCCTTGATCTTACTCTGGAACATTATTTTACTCTGGATCTTGTATTTTTCTGTTGTTGCATATTAATGTAGTATAACTGAAATTGAACTAAAATTTCTAATAGGTCTTAAAAAATTTTAAATAATTGGTTTATAAATAAAAATAATTTTTTTAATAAAATAATTTTACAAAAGATTGGCCAGCCCTTTGGTCTTAAATATTTACCCTGTATTTCCAAAGAGATATTATTGTAAATAGCTTGGCCCTTCAGTGACACATTTCAGATGTATTTTCTGTTTAGAGGTAATGTATGATACATGTAAGAATCATATAAAGCAACTTTACCAAAAATAATGGCAGTCTGAGTATCTTCAAAATATTTCTGTTTGAAGTACATTTTGCAATAACTAGCAAATTTGTGATTTGTCAGGATTACATTTATAATTTTATGAAAGAGTCACATTCCCATCTGATCATTGAAATGTCATGGTGAAGTAAATCTACTGTATCTTAGTTATATCATGAAGTGATCTTTTTGGGTAAACAGACATCCATGTGGCTTTCCTTCACTGCTCCTTTCATCTTTATTTACATATTAGGCAAGATTGGAAATGACTTTCCAGTTACCATTATTAAGGAAGCTACTTGTAGTAACCTTGAAAAACTGATGTTTTCCTATAAATTGTTAAATATGTGCTAAATAAATAATTGAAAACAATTAGTGTTAATGATTGTGAATACAATATTGATCTTAATTATTCCTCTTGTTTACTTTAGCTCAATTAATGTTTGTCTGTTTTAAAAATATAGGTCTAGTAGAACATGGTCGTAACTGGGCAGCAATTGCCAAAATGGTGGGAACTAAAAGTGAAGCTCAATGTAAAAACTTCTATTTTAACTATAAAAGGCGACATAATCTTGACAACCTCTTGCAGCAGCATAAACAGAAGGTGAGTATATATTGGAGGTGGTGAATTGTTTGCTTAACTGTTTTTCATTTAACATTTGTTTTTTTTTTGGACTTCAAATATTGTGTCTTGTATTTTTATTTATCAAATTTACCTGTGAAGGATATGCTAGTACCTTGGCACAAGTTGACTATTTCTCTGTTTGCTGCCCATGAAGTAAAGTTTGTTTTAGTAGTAATGGAAATTCAGTACTACTGAGTTACTGGAGATTGGATTTGAAAAATACAAGCATTTTGGAGTTTCAATTGAAAATTTTAGTTGGAGTTCTGTTGACCATGTTAAGTTACTTGATTGTCATATTAAAAGCCATTTTCTCAAAAAGATTCCAGGGGCTAAGTATTAAAACAGGAAAGTATAAGATTATTGAAAATTCTTTAACATGGAATTTCCGGTGTCTCCACAGAGCTCTTTGAGAGTTCCATCCAGTCAAACTACTTTCTTTCTTTTTATTAAGATATTATTGATATACACTCTTATGAATTCTTTGCATGAAAAAAAATGTGGTTACTAATTCACCCATATTATCAAGACCCCCCTCCCCCAATACCCCAATACAGTCACTGTCCATTAGTTTAGTAAGATGCCACAGATTCGCTATTAGCCTTCTCTGTGCTACACTGTCTTCCCTGTGAACCCCCACACCATGTGTGCCAATCATAATACCCCTCAATCCCCTTCTCCATCCCTCCCCACCCACTCTACCATACCCCTCCCGTTTGGTAACCACCAATCCCTTCTTGGAGTCTCTGAATTTGCTGCTGTTTTGTTCCTTCAGTTTTGCTTCATTGTGATACTCCACAAATGAGGGAAATCATTTGGCACTTGTCTTACTCCACCTGGCTTATTTCACTGAGCATAATAATATGCTCCAGCTTCATCCATGTTGTTGCAAATGGTAGGATTTGTTTCTTTCTTATGGTTGAATATATTCCATTGTGTATATGTACCACATTTTCTTTATCCATTCGTCTATGGATGGACACTTAGGTTGCTTCCATATCTTGGCTGTTGTAAATAGTGCTGCAATACACATAGGGGTGCATATGTCTTTTTGAATCTAAGAACTTCTATTCTTTGGGTAAATTGCTAGGAGTGGGATTCCTGGGTCAGTTGTATTTCTCTTTTTAGTTTTTGAGAAACCTCCATATTGCTTTCTACAATGGTACGAGGGTTGCCCTTTCCTTGCATCCTCATCAGCATTTGTTGTTCTTAGTCTTTTCAGTACTGGCCATCATTACTGGTATGCAGTGATATTTCATTGTGGTTTTAATTTGTATTTCCCTGGTGATTAGTGATGTGGAGCATCTTTTCATGAGCTTGCTGGCCATCTGAATTTCTTCTTTGGAGAACTGTCTCTTCATATCCTCTGCCCACTTTTTAATTGGGTCATTTGGTTTTTTGGTGTTAGAGCATGTGAGTTCTTTATATATTTTGGATGTTAACCCCTTATCAGATATGTTGTTTACAAATATATTCTCCCATACTGTACGATGCCTTTTTCTTCTGTTGATGGCGTCCTTTGCTGTACAGAAACTTTTTAGTTTGATGTAGTCCCATGAGTCAATTTTTGCTTTTCTTTCCCTTGCTCGAGGAGGTGCGTTAAGGAAGAAGTTGCTCATGCTTATGTTCAGGAGATTTTTGCCTATGTTGTCTTCTAGGAGTTTTTTTTTTTTAATTGTATTATTATTATTATTATTATTATTATTATTATTATTATTTTGGTATCATTAATCTACAATTACATGAAGAACATTATGTTTACTAGACTCCCCCCATTACCAAGTCCTCCCCACAAACCCCCATTACAGTCACTGTCCATCAGTGTACTAAGATGTGGTAAAATCACTACTTGTCTTCTCTGTGTTCCTGAGCCCTGCCCGTGCCCCCCACCCTCCGCACATTATACATGCTAATCGTAATGTCCTCTTTCTTTTTCCCCCCTCCCTTATCCCTTCCTTCCCACCCATCCTCCCCAGTCCCTTTCCCTTTGGTAACTGTTAGTCCATTCTTGGGTTCTGTGATTCTGCTACTATTTTGTTCCTTCAGTTTTTCTTTGTTCTTATATTCCACATATGAGTGAAATCATTGGTACTTGTCTTTCTCTGCCTGGCTCGTTTCACTGAGCATAATACCCTGTAGCTCTATTCATGTTGTTGCAAATGGTAGGATTTGTTTGCTTCTTATGGCTGAATAATATTCCATTATGTATATGTATCACATCTTTATCCATTCATCTCCTGATAGACACTTAGGTTTGCTTCCATTTCTTGGCTATTGTAAATAGTGCTGCGATAAACATAGGGGTGCATATGTCTTTTTCAAACTGGGCTGCTGCATTCTTAGGGTAAATTCCTAGGAGTGGAATTCCTGGGTCAAATAATATTTCTATTTTGAGTTTTTTGAGGAAGCACCATAATGCTTTCCACAGTGATTGAACTAATTTACATTCCTACCAGCAATGTAGGAGGGTTCCCCTTTCTTCACATCCTTGCCAACATATGTTGTTCTTTGTCTTTTGGGTGTTGGCCATCCTAACTGTTGTGAGGTGATATCTCATTGGGGTTTTAATTTGCATTTCACTGTGATGATTAGCGATGTGGAGCATCTTTTCCTGTGTCTGTTGGCCATCTGAATTTCGTCTTTGGAGAAGTATCTGTTCAGATCCCTTGCCCATTTTTTAATTGGATTATTTGCTTTTTATTTGTTGAGGTGCATGAGTTCTTTATATAATTTGGATGTCAACCCCTTATCAGATATATCATTTATGAATATATTCTCCCATACTGTAGGATGCCTTCTTATTCTACTGATGGTGTCCTTTGCTGTACAGAAGCTTTTCAGCTTGATATAGTCCCAGTTGTTCATTTTTGCTTTTGTTTCCCTTGCCTGTGGAGATATGTTCATGAAGAAGTCACTCATGTTTATGTCCAAGAGATTTTTGCCTATGTTTTTTTCTAAGAGTGTTATGGTTTCATGACTTACATTCAGGTCTTTGATCCATTTTGAGTTTACTTTTGTGTATGGGGTTAAACAATAATCCAGTTTCATTCTCTTGCATGTAGCTGTCCAGTTTTGCCAACACCAGCTGTTGAAGAGGTCATTTCTCCATTGTATGTCCATGGCTCCTTTATCGTATATTAATTCACCATATATGCTTGGGTTTATATCTGGGTTCTCTATTCTGTTCCACTGGTCTATGGGTCTGTTCTTGTGCCAGTGCCAAATTGTCTTGATTACTGTGGCTTTGTAGTAGAGCTTGAAGTCAAGGAGTGTAATTCCCCTCGGTTTATTCTTCCTTCTCAGGATTGCTTTGGCTCTTCGGGATCTTTTGTGGTTCCATATGAATTTTAGACCTAATTGCTCCAGTTCATTGAAGAACACTGTTGGTATTTTGGTAGGAATTGTGCTGAATCTGTAGATTGCTTTAGGCAGTATGGCCATTTTGACAGTATTAATTCTTCCTATCCATGAGCATGGGATGTGTTTCCATTTATTGGTTTCTTCTTTCTTTTCTCTCATGAGTGTCTTGTAGTTTCCAGAGTATAAGTCTTTCACTTCCTTGGTTTGGTTTATTCCTAGGTATTTTATTCTTTTTAATGCAATTGTGAATGGAATTGTTTTCCTGATTTCTCTTTCTGTTAGTTCATTGTTAGAGTATAGGAATGCAGCAGATTCCTGTATATTAATTTTGTATCCCGCAACTTTACTGAACTCAGATATTAGGTCTAGTAGGTTTGGGGTGAATTCTTTAGGGTTTTTCATGTACAATATCATGTCATCTGCAAACAGGGACAGTTTGACTTCCTCCTTACCTATCTGGATGCCTTTTATTTCTTTGTGTTGTCTGATTATCATGGCTAGGACCTCTAGAACTATGTTGAATAAAAGTGGGGAGAGTGGGCATTCTTGTCCTGTTTCTGATCTTGAAGGAAAAGCGTTCAGTTTCTCACTGTTAAGTATTGTGTTGGCTGTGGGTTTGTCATATATGGCCTTTATTATGTTGAGGTACTTGCCCTCTACTCTGTACCCATTTTGTTGAGAGTTTTTATCATGAATGGATGTTGAATTTTGTTGAATGCTTTTTCAGCATCTGTAGAGATGATCATGTGGTTTTTGTCCTTCTTTTTGTTGATGTGGTGGATGATGTTGATGGATTTTCAAATGTTGTACCATCTTTGCATCCCTGAGATGAATCCCACTTGATCATGATGGATATCTTTTTGATGTATTTTTTAATTCAGTTTGCTAATATTTTGTTGAGTATTTTTGCATCTGTGGCCGTCAGGCATATTGGTCTGCAATTTTCTTTTTACCCGGTTTTGGTATTAGAGTGATGTTGGTGTTGTAGAATGAGTTCGGGAGTCTTCCCTCCTCTTCTTCTTTTTGGAAAACTTTAAAGGAAGATGGGTATTAGGTCTTCACTAAGTGTTTGATAAAATTCATCAGTGAAACCATCTGGTCCAGGAGTTTTGTTCTTAGGTATAGTTTTTTGATTACCTGTTCAATTTATTTGCTGGTAATCGGTCTATTCAAATTTTCTGTTTCTTTCTGTGTCAGCCTTGGAAGGTTATATTTTTCTAGAAAGTTGTCCATTTCTTCTCGGTAATCCAGTTTGTTACCATATAATTTTTCATAGTATTCTCTCATAATTCTTCGTATTTCTGTGGTGTCTGTAGTAATTTTTCCTTTCTCATTTCTAATTCTGCTTATGTCAGAAAGTAGTTATTTTTTATTAAAAAATATCTTCTTTATGTTGATATGTAATAGGTTTATTATTGTTACTTTTAAATTAAATATTTTAAGTGTTTCTCAGTTTTAATTTCTAATATGGTATATATCAGTGTATATATAACTTATGTACAAAAAGTCTTTAGGGTCTTGAATACTTTTTAATAGTGTCCTTAGACCAAAGAGTTTAGAATCATTAAAGAATGACAGAATGGTTGATAGAAGAGCAGTTATTTAAACTTGTTAAGATTGAACATATAAATTTATGAAGTATAACATTGACTGATTTAAGAAGTTATGTATACAAGAGCTTTTAGGTTAAAAATAATGTGAAAGTTAAAAATGTACTGTAGAGCCTAAAAACTAAAGGAAAGAAAATAACAAAATATCTACTGAGGGCAGAAACCAGGCAGCACCAGATAGTACCTAGACAATTAAAGAATCAATTAGACATGTCTTTAAAAGATAAACATTATATATAAGTCAGGGTTCTCCAGAGATGGTGTGTGTGTGTGTCACCTGCACAGAAACATCCAGCGTGTGTGTGTATATGTGTCAGAGAAGTCAATACATACATAAAATCTTAAAAACTTCTTTTTGTAATCATTTTAATTACAGTTGAAACAACAGGGACATCAGGCTACAATTTATCTAGTGTTTTATTCATTTAAAAAAAATCTCAAGAAAACATGACAAGATGTCTAACATGTTAAAACTCATTGGAAGATATATAGGTGTTCCCTTCCTGTATTTCAATTATTACACCACAAATTAATGAATTTTATCATGTAGTAAAGAAAATGCTTGGAAATGTTGATGATTATTGCATGTGAAGAGAGGAATGTTACATAGTAGTGGTAAAACATTGGCTCTTCTGTAATTAGTAGTTGAACTACCAAACAGTGGGTTTGGAAAAGGAGGGATATAGGTTGGGGACTGGAAAAATCAATAAAATAGCTGTTATCTTATGCCTTAAAAATTATAGCACTTATGGAGTCATCTGAAAGCTCTTTTAAAAGTGTGACCTGAGAATTCTTCCCTTGTATTCCTGCTGGGAACTTAGGGATGGATTTTTTTTAGCCTCCAGAATTTCACCTAGTTCTGTGATTCTGATGTTGGAAGATGATTTTTTTTCTCTTGATCAATTAGTGCTTTAAGACTGAATCCTAAATAGCATATTCATATCTAGATTACAGTAATAATAATAAGTATTTGGGTAGTTTTTGACCGTTTAAAAATAATTTCTTTTCCTCTCTCTGAGGATCTCCCTGGGAGAGGCCTACATCTGAAGTCTATTGAAATTTGGGCAGTGTAAGAGTCATAAAACAGAGAGTTGCCAGAGCTGGAATACTTGAGTCTGCAAGCACTGGAGACTTTAAATCTTCTATTCAGCAATTTAAGATTATAATAAATAGCTAATAATGTCTTACATTTAAATATGTACACACAGACTCTTATTAGAGATATGTGACCCCAGTAGAAGAATGATCAATTTTACATAAACACATAGTTTGCAGAAGGGAAAAATCCTATTAAAAAAGAAAGAAAAAGGAATGTGTCCTCATTAATAGTAAAAGATTCAGTAATACTGATGATGATTGGTAACACCAATGCCTATGAAATCACTTACTTTTTAATTTTAGTGAAGAAGGGTTATTCTAGCATTATTAACAATACCAAAAGTTGAAAATTACCTCAATGCCTTAAAATAGAAAATTTTAAATATATATTGGTATGGAGTGTTTTTATGGAATTGTTAATAAAAATAATAATTTTGAAGAATTTATAATGTAAGGGTTTGTTCAGTTCAATATTATATTAGGTTAAAAGAAGTAATATATATAACTATTAGGGCCATCCTTGTTTTCTTTATATATATAAACACTGATATGTATGTATTGGCCGAGAAAAGACCGAAAGGAAGAGTACCAGTGTACTTAGAATTGTTAGCTGTTAAGATTATGAGCGATTATTGTTTTCCCTAACATAATTAATTATCTGTGTCTTCCATATTCCAGTGCATTTGTAAAGGTATATGTTGTTATTAGAAAAAACTAAATGAGTTTTGTGGATTTTGGCTATATGTATATGTATAGTGATGAGTGGTTCCAAAAATGTACAGATGTAACTTTTGATCAGTTTGGTAAAACAGTGCATCTACACAAAAATGCCAGTTAGGTAGTGGTTACCTAGAAATAGCTGTACTTTAACCATACCACATGCTGCTGTGTGTGTATGTGTTCTACATTATTTCAGATATGAAAAGATTTGTCTTTTTCCTTTTAGTTATTTAAATCATAAATAATTGGAACATTTTTTACTCCTTTAGACTTCACGGAAGCCTCGTGAAGAGAGAGATGTGTCTCAATGTGAAAGTGTAGCTTCCACTGTTTCTGCTCAGGAGGATGAAGATATTGAAGCCTCCAATGAAGACGAAAATCCAGAAGACAGTGAAGGTATCTTAGAATCTTAAATTTAACTGTGACTTTGCTAGCCCAAATATGTAATTTTTAGCTTAGTCATTTTACTAGGAATTGCGTCATTAAAGAAATAGCTTATCAGTGTTTTCATGACAAAGAGACTTTAAACTTGAACACAGTGTATATATTCTTTCAGTTAACGAATGTTTATGTGGCACTTGAGATAGTCCAGGTGCTAAAAGCAGATCTTGAAAAATGTCAGTCCCACTTCAGACACTCAGTGCCAATATTAAAGTATTTGTGCTTCTGTATCATTGCCACCTTTGTTCAGTTGGTATTATCAGTTATGTTTCCCTCTTTATTTTATTGCATTGAGTTTAATTTTTGCAAAGACTTAGCTATGTCATATTTATGTTTTCATGTAAAAAGAATTAATGACTCTGGAGGATGGCAACCCAAGAAACGTAAGAAAATAATTGAAAGTCCTTTTTGTTGCTTGAGCAAGTTAATGCAATTTACTTCTGAAAAAGTAAACATTTTCTTGAGTTTTTGCTAAAGAAAGAAAAGGTACCTAAATTCATTCCAATTTTTATTGCAGCAAAGTTTCTGTGGATTTCCACAATAATTTTAGTAACTCTTTCTATGTCTTAAGTATGTTCATGTTTTGTATTTGCAAGTATTTTTCTTCATCTCATTCACCTTTTATCTTTGAATTACCAGAGTTTAAACTTTGTATGTAATTAGAGCTGTTATTTTCCTTTGTATGCTCTTTTGTTTTACACTCAGGATGTTCTGTATCTTTTAGGAGTTTTAGAACTACCAGATTTAATTTTTTTTGTAAATGTTGTTGGCCTTTAAACTTAAAAGTTGTCTTGAAATGGTTTTGACTTTGAACAGGAAGTAAACTTTTTTTCTCTGAGCTTTGTGAAAAATGAGGTCAGTGGTACAAGAAAAAAGAGAATATTGGCACATGCTTGCCCTGGGGTAGTGTAAGAGTGCTGCAAGCAGTCAAAGGCAGGTTGGTATGCTCATGGTACTTTTAAAGAGGTCTAAGTAGGTTTGTAGCTGGTAGTTAGTATTCCCTGAGTTGTAAATTTACATGAAGCTTGTGTTAGTGTGCTTGGGCTGCCAGAACAGAATACCTTAGACTGGGTGGTTTAAAAACAGGAATTTGTTTTCTTAAAGTTCTGGAGACTAGAAGTGCAAGATCAAGGTGCCAACAGGATTGGTTTCTGGTAAACCTTTCTGGTTTGCAGATGTCTGCCTTCTCCTTTGTCTTCACATGGTTTCCCTGTGTGCACATGTGCTCTTGGTGTCACTTTCTCTTCTTATAAAGACACCAGTCTTATGGGATTAGGGCCCCACCCTGTGATGTCATTTACCTTTACCTCCTTAAAGGCACTTTCTCCAAATACAGTTACATTGGGGCTTAGGGCTTCAACATAAAGTTAGGGGAGGAGGGAATATAATTCAGTACATTAAAAAGCCCACAGCCTAATTGTCATTCATGTATTTATTTCAGTACAGAGAAGCCTATCCATGCATGAGCTACCAGATTCTCAAAAACTGGGCACCAATTAAGTGATTTTTTTCCTTCTGTTTTCTTTCTTTTACTTTGTCTTAGTGTGAAGCTTTTTTCAAATTGTCAAATAAGGTTAATAAAGTCATTTGTAAGTTTATAAATAAGTTTATTGAGGTAATTAAGGTCAGATGAGATATTAATGGGAAATGAACACAGCACTAGATTTGTGGGGTCTTCATTTCCTTTTGATTTTAACTTCGTTTGGAAAGTGTTGAAGAAAAAGTACAGTGCAATTTATGTGACCTGTGATTTTATGCGTACTGTTAACCTTAGGAGTCATTCAAGATTGGCCATTTATTGTGTGGCAAGACTCTTATCCATGAGAGATGCAGGCAGCTGCTTCAGAGAAGTGTCCATGTCTGTTTCCCTAAAACATACCCCTGATTGTGTGCATACCTTTCGCTATTAGAACAGTTAAGTTAGAAAGACTGAAACCTTACCAAATTTGGATTTGTACTTGTTCTCTTGTTCTAAGTCATTTGTTAAGGTTTTTCTATAGGGAAAAAGAAAAAAAACCACTCAGATTTGGCTGGTGCTTTGTGAAGCATTATGCTGTGGAAATATTGCTATTCATTTATGACTTACAGGAAGAAAATAATTGAAAAAGTGTTTATGTCAAATGATATCATCTGCTGCATAATCACGAATGTGTCTTCCAATATTCTGATGATAAGTGACTTGTTAATTTGCTGTTGGATTTGAGACTTTCCATCACTATATAAACAGAAATAAAGATGAAGTCAGGCTTTTTGTTACTAGCTTTTCAACATTTTGGTAGTATCCATGTATCATTAACAGTAATTGCTACCATATATTAAGACCTTACTATGTGTGAGTTCTTTCCTGAGTTTTTGTTTGTGCCTTGTCTTGATTTTGTTTTTATTTTTGAGATTTGAACTCTCATCTGACCTCCAGGCTCATATATCTAACTGCCCACTTAACATTTCCATTTGGATGCCTAAAAGCCATCGCAAACCTAACATCTAAAGCAAACTTTTGTTTCCCCACCACCACACACAACTTACTTTTCCCTCCAGTTTTTTCCTAGGTCAGTAAATGGTACTTTGGTAACTCTCATACCTCACTTATTGTCCATCAGCAAGTGTCAACTTTTCTGTTTACACTCATGAGGCCCTACATGGACTGACCCCTATACTTCTGTGACCATTTTGCAAACCATTTTCCTGCTTGCTCACTCTTATATTTGTTGGTGGTGGTTGGTGTTGTTGAGATATAATTGACATATTAGTTTTAGGCGTATGACATAGTCTTTCGATATTCCATATATTGCAAAATGATAACCATAATAAGTCTAATTAATAATTAACATCTGTCACCACACATAGTTACAGAATTTTTTAAGAACTGTTAAGGTTTACTCTCTTTACAACTTTCAAGTATGTGGTACAATATTGGTAACTAGTCACCATGCTGTACATTGCATCCCCAGGACTTATTTATTTTAACTGGATGTTTGTACCTTTTGACCCACTTCACCATTCCATCCCCACCAGGCCCTGCCCTGCCTCTGGCAGTCACCAATCTGTTCTCTGTATCTCTGCATTCAGTTTTGTTTTAAGATTCCACATATAAGTAAGTTCATGCAGTATTTGTCCTCTGCCTGATTTACTTCACTTAGGTCCACCATATTGTCATAAATGACAGATTCCATTTTGTATGTATACACCCCCCCCCCCCCCCCCGGATTTTCTGTGTCTGTTTATCCCTTGATAGATACTAGGTTGCTTCCATGTCTTCACTGTTGTAAATAATGCTGCAATGAATGTATCTTCTTGAGTTGTGCTTTTGTTTCCTTCAGATATTTGCCCATCAGTAGAATTCCAGGATCATATGGTATATCTATTTTTAATATTTTGAGGAGCCTCCATACTGTTTTCCAAAGTGGCTTTGCCAGTTTACATGCCCACCAATAGTGGATGAGGGTTCCCTTTTCTCCACATCCTCACCAGTATTTATTTCTTATCTTTTGGATACTAGTCATTCTTAAAGGTATGAGGTGATCACTCACTCTGTTCTAACCGTGCTGTCCTCTTTGCTGTTCCCGAGTTTAGCAACCCCCTACTTCAGGTGCTTTTGCACAGGCTAATATCTATACCTGGACTGCTCCTCCCCAAGATGTACCTATAGCCCATTCTCTCATTTCCTTCAGGCCTCTGTTGAAACATCACCTTACCTTTATAATACACCCTTACTCACTGGATTCCCAGCTTTGATTTCTTCACTGCACTTATTACTACCGATGTATTACGTATTTATTGTTGATTGTCTATTTTACACTAAAACATCAGCTCGATTTGAATGTAGTTTTTTTTTTTACTACTGTGTTACCAGTACCTTAAATTGCTCCCCACACAGTAGTATTTAGTATGTATTTGAATAAATGAAATAATGAGTCTATAGGATTTTAAAATATTATGTTATATGTTAAAAGTACTTTTTCCCATATGGTTATTTAAGTCTTACTTCGCTGTTTTCTATTGAAATGGTATATTTATACCTTTGAATACCTCCTGAGATTATACATATCTTGCCCTATATTGTCTTGTAAAAGTTTAAAAAATCTTTATTCCATTTGGAATTATTTTTCTGTATTGTGTAAGCTAGCTTTTCTTCCAAAAGGTCCACATTTTTCTTCCAGAGGCAATTCTAAAAGTGCTAGTTTATTAAATTATCCTTTACCTAATGATTTAAGTATCAATTTCTATATATATTAATTTCCTGTTTGCATTAGGATCTATTCCTAGACACTTTTCTGGACCACTGATTTGTCTATCACTAAGGCAGTTCCAAACATTATATGACATTGACTTTATAGAAAGTTTGAATATCTGGAGAGGCACCTCTCTCTCACTCTGGTAGGTTTCATAATATTCTTGGATTTTCTTAGGGACTTACTCTCTTTCATATAAATTATAAGTTGGTTTATCTAGCTTAAGAAATTTTTCTTAGAAACCATTGGGATTCTCATTGGAAGTATACATATTAATTTTAGGGAGATTTAAATTTTTGTGTTTCTTAGTCTCTTTTAAGAAAATAATTTAAAAACAATGGTTCAGTGAACATCTCTGTATGCTATATTTATAACTGGCAAATTGGAATTACATCAAGGATTCAATAAGAAGGGAATGTGAAGTAAATTTAAGACTTATGCATAACCATTCATTCATTTTAACCTTCAGCAAGTATTTGAGTCTACTGTGTACCACACACAGTGCTTGTTACTTAGATTTAAGTAAGCAAAATATGTAATCCCTACCCGTAAGTGTTCATAGTGTAGTAGAAGCAATAGCTGGAATTCAAATAATTGTGCATAAATGTAAAATTATAACTGTAACCAGTACATGTGCTATAAGAGCCTAGTAGCAAAACTAAACTTGGTTAAGGAAATGATAGGTGTTTGTTTGTTTTTTTTTGAGCATGTAATAGTTGCTCTAATATCCAAAGGAAAAGTAGATGGAAGAGCCTTTTAGTAAGAGTGAATGGGATGTATGAAGTTTATGGTAGATGATGCAGGGGGCATTCACAAAAC